>NC_071989.2:135075000-136275000 GCF_028885655.2 Pongo abelii | reverse complement strand
GGATTGCTTCAGGCTGGGAGTTCAAGACCAGGCTAGGCAATAAATTGAAACCCCATCTCTGCAAAAAATTAAAAAATTAGCCAGGTGTGATGGCATATGGCTGTGGTCCTAGCTACCAGGGAGGCTGAAGTGGGAGGACTGCTTGAGGCCAGAGGTTCAAGGCTGCAGTGAGCTATGCTTGTACCACCGCCCTCCAGCCTGGGTGACAGAGTGAGATCCTGTCTCAAAACAAACAAACAAAAAACAAACAAACAAACAAAAAAGACATACAAAACTTTCATATGAGTTATCAGCAGCTGGATTTCTAGAGTTATGACTTTAATTCATCTTTGGAGATGCCTTCCTTTATATTAGAAAGTCACAAAAATGGTCATTTAATTATGAGAATGCAAATACCTACTTCTCAAGATGGAAGTCACCATATATCTGAGTGCAGATGTACAGATTGAGATACTAAGCAGTCTGTAAAGTAGCGTGTATTGAGAACATTTCCTCCTAAATACAGATTTTTATAGGACTTCTGGTATCCCACAGAGGGTGTCATTTAGGCTTGAATAACCCAGGTTCTAGGACATATAGTTGAAGTCTGTGAGATCAGGCCACTGACCTTAAAGGGAAGTTTGAAGATCAAGTGAGTAGAATGTCTATATGTGGGTCTCCTGCCTTCAGAAAATGCTGGTTCTCGTAGTAATCGCTTACCTATTTACTTATGCTAGTGATGTGGAAAAAATGACATTTTGCTATCAGAATTCCCCACCGCATGCAAAACAGATTGAAAAAGAAAGATTTATAAGCTGTCTTGAAGTCATGAGAATGAGGCAGTGGGCTCTTAGTAACTTTCTTTAGATTTTCTTTTCCTTCTTTATTATACATTTGGAAATATGTATTAATGTTAAATGTAGGATGTAATGCACTCATTTTGAATGTTTATTTTAGACTATAAATCAAAAGTTCACAACCACAGCATACCAAATCAGACCTGGTATACACAATTGAGAGTATTTCAGGCAGGGTTTACACACCTATAGGACCAGGCAGGCAAGACAAATGCCTTAAGCAGCACTGCATAAACCAACAGGAAATGGTGGAACCTGGAGCAAACTGTAGAGTGCAGCCCCTACCCTTCTTAAAAGAATTTACTTTAAAACAAAACAAAATAAAACAAAATGAGCAAACAAAAAACAAAACACTGTTCTGTGCTGAACCAAACAATTGGTCAGTTGAATCTGGACCACTTTTTGGACCCCTATAGAGGAGCAAGCATGAGAAAGCAGATACCCATGGAAAACTGTTTTTCTTATAAATGGGATGGAGGCTGACTTGAGAAAGGGGGTATAAGCAATAAATATCTTTGTTGTCTAACTGCACAGGAGTGGTGAGTGATGAAATGTATACTGGCCTGGGGGCTACAGATCCTGGTTCTAGCATTTTCTTTTTATAAGTTAGGACTAGTTATCTAGCTAAAACCTTCTCATGATGATCAAATACAATAATCTATTTGAAATGTTTTAAGTAACTGTAAATTGCTGTGTAAATATTAGTTACATTCCTATATATATATATATAGCTGATGGTTAGTAAATGCAGGTCTGGAACAAGATAGTGGGCATCCACGATGGGTATTTGTTGTTCCTTTCACTATCACCACACCAACTGTATTTCAGTAGGAGCTAGGCAATAAGGCACACTTTTTTATTACAAGGCCAAAGATTATATTATCAGCATTTTTCTTTTAATGATAACTCACTGTTATCATTGCTTGGACCTCATATGACAAAGGGCTGGTTTAGGGCTAGTTCTTTCTCTTCCATTCTGCTATCATCCATTGCCTGTGATATCATCATGCTATATGAAAAGGGTGATATCAGGTAATGAACTGTTGGTGAAGCTTATTTGTGACATTTAGGAAAATGGATTAAAGAGTTATTAGACCACATGCCATGTGATTTTCCCATCCAAGAACAGAAAGATTGGGTACTATTGGAATTGTGCACTAAGGGTCATTCTTTGTTAAACAAAAAACAATAGTAAACCATAGAGATGGAAATGGTCAGATAATTAAATGTCATCCTGCCACAAGCTCATGTTATTGAAAATGTACAATACCATGCTGAATAGGCAAAAGCAGGAAGCATTCCCCTAGAAAACTGGAACAACACAAGGATGTACTCTGTCACCACTCCTATTCAACATAGTACTGGAAATCCTAGCCACAGCACTCAGTCCAGGGAAAGAAAGAAAAGGCAACCAAATAGGAAGAGAAGAAGTCAAACTATCTCTGTTTGCAGATGATATGATTCTATACCTAGAAAACCCCATAGTCTCTGCAAAAGCTTCTAGATCCGCTAAACAACTTCAGCAAAGTTTCAGGATACAAAATCAATGTACAAAAATCATTTATGCATTTCTGTACACCAACAACATCCAAACTGAGAGCCAAATCAAGAACACAATCCCATTCACAATGGCCAAAAAAGAAATAAAATATCTAGGAATACAACTAGATACAGAGGGATGAAAGATCTCTACAATGAAAATGATAAAACATTGTTCAAAGAAATCAGAGATGACACAAACAAATAGAAAAACATCCCATGCTCATGAATGGGAAGAATCAATATTGCTAAAATAACCATACTGCCCAAAGCAATTTAGAGAATCATTGCTAATCCTATTAAACTACCAATGATATTCTTCATGAAATTAGAAATAAAAACTATTTTAAAATTCATACAGAACCAAAAAAGAGCTCAAATAGATAAGGCAATTCTAAGCAAAAAGAACAAAGCTGGAGACATCACATTACCTGACTTCAAACTACGCTACAAGGATACAGTAATGAAAATAGCATGGTACTGGCACAAAAACAGACACATAGACCAATGGAACAGAATAGAGAACCTGGAAATACTGCCACAAACCTACAACCATCTGCCCTTTGACAAAGTTTACAAAACAAGCAATGGGAAAAGGAAGCTGTACTCAAAAAATGGTGGGACACTAGCTATATTCAAAAAATGTCTGGGTGGGATAACTAGGTAGCCATATGCAGAAGATTGAAACCGGACCCTGTCCTTACACCATATACAAAAATAAACTCAAGATGGATTAAAGACTTAAATGTTAAGACCTAAAACTATAAAAACCCTGCAAGATAACCTTTTTAAACACCATTCTGGATACAGTTCGGGGCAAAGATTTCGTGGCAAAGACACCAAAAGCAATTCCAACAAAAACAAAAATTGACAAATGGGACCAAATTAAACTAAAGAGCTTCTGCACAGCAAAAGAAACTATCAGCAGAATAAACAGACAACCTACAGAAGAGGAGAAAAAATTGGCCAAATATGCATCCTACAAAGGTCTAATATCCAGAATTTATAAGGAACTTAAACAAATTACCAAGAAAACAACAAACAACTCCATTAAAAAGTGGGCAAAGGGGATGAACACTTTTCAAAAGAAGATATACATGTGGCCAACAAACATGAAAAAATGCTCAACATCTCTAATCATTAGAGAAATGCAAATCCAAATCACAATAATATACAATCTTACGTCAGTCAGAATGGCTATTATTAAAAAGTCAAAAAAAGCTGGACATGGTGGCTCACGCCTGTAATCCCAGCACTTTGGGAGGCTGAGGTGGGCGGATCACGAGGTTAGGAGATCGAGACCATCCTGGCTAACATGGTGAAACCCCGTCTCTACTAAGAAATACACAAAATTAGCCGGGCATGGTGGCGAGCGCCTGTAATCCCAGCCACTTGGGAGGCTGAGGCAGGAGAATGGCGAGAACCCAGGAGGCAGAGCTTGCCGAGATGGCGCCACTGCACTCCCGCCTGGGCGACAGAGTGAGACTCTGTCTCAAAAAAAAGAAAACAAAAAAAAGTCAAAAAAATAAGACATGCTGGTAAGGTTGCAGAGAAAAGGGAATGCTTATGTGCTGCTGGTGGTCATGTAACTTAGTTCAGCCATTGTGGAAAGCAGTGTGGCGATTTCTCAAAGAACTTAAAACAGAGTACCATTTGACCTAGCAATCCCATTACTGAGCATATACCCAAAGGAATATAAATCGTTCTGCCACAAGACACATGCACACATATGTTCATTGCGGCACTATTCACAATAGCAAAGTCATGGAATCAACCTAAATGCCCATCAATGGTAGACTGGATAAAGAAAATATAGTACATATATACCACGGAATACTATAGCCATAGAAAAGAATGAGCTCATTTCCTTTGCAACAACATAGATGAAGCTGGAGGCCATAATCGTAAGCAGATTAATGTCAGGGAAAAGAAAACCAAATACTTGTTCTCACTCATAAATGATCTAAACTCACTTATAAGTGGGAGCTAAACCTTGAGTCCGTGTGAACACAAAGAAAGGAACAACAGACACCAAGGCTTACTTGAGGGTGGAGGGTGGAGGGTGGGGAGAGGGAGAGTGTCTGGCTTTGAAAATGATTTCTTTGGGAAACTGAAAATAAGAACTGTTTTTTGTTTTGTTTTGTTTTACCATAAAAGTCCTAATTTCATTAGGTGTGGGAAATTTCATGGCGAGGCCTGTCTTTTGCTGTGAACTTTGTCCCAGTGTACTTGTTCTTCTATTTTAAAAAGGTTATTTCCTACTTGAGCTCGATTCTCCTCTTTTAGCAGGAAAGTTCTCTTGTGTGTGGGAAATCTTAATAAAAAATTTTGTTGTAAAACCATGGAGAAATAATAATTATTTCTTTGTAATTTGTCTGTTCTTTCTTGTTGTTTAATTTCAAATTATGAGAATCAAGCTTTGAATCTCAAACATTTGGTTTCCTAAGTCTTTTTAAAATGTTTAAAAAACCCTTTTAGAGTAGTTTTGTCTTTGCAGTTCCTATACTTGATAATTGCCAAATAAACATTATTTTTACTTAACCGTATAACATTTATCAACAATTCTCTTTTTATTGCATTAAACCAAAAATTATTTATTTCAGTGTAATATAGAAGAAAATGATTGGATTTTGAAATAAGCAGAGAGAGTATAGGAGATAATTAGAATTGGATTAGATTCATTCTTTTCCAGAAATGCACTTAGAAAGTACTATAGTTTATCTCCTTTTGCTGAACTGAATACTAGAGAAACCCCTGGGCCAGTTACTCCAATGGCTTGCTTTTCTGCTAATTTTTAACAAGTTTATTGCTATGATTTCAGCTTTCCATGAAAGTATTTGGAAGTCCACTAATATAATAATGAAACTAAATTGTTAAATCCGACATTTACCTAAATTGGTTAGAAATGTTATATATTTAACTTTCTGTCTGCGAAAAGTTCATGCCAGGTGAAAAAGGAGATTTAAAACTATGTATATAGTTATGTAAACGTTTTTATACTATTAGAGAATGGCTTGTGTTACTCTTGTTAAGCACCTTATTTCCTGGATTTTCAGTTATCTTTGAATCAGATATATTACCTGATGATTTGCTGAATTTTCATTAAAAAATAGGATCATTAGCATATTAATTGCTTTGTTATATTTATACGCAATATTTTAATGATCAGTGTGAACTGCCTCAGCAACCCGATTTGCTCTAAGAAAATGAGATTTGTGTTTACAATGTAGGCTATAATCTGATTTTCAGTTCGTCTGAACCAGGTATTTAGCACAATTTGAAGTTTACTACTCAATTCTCTAGAGGTTTGGCAGAACATAGAAATGAACTTTGGGGCATACAATCACAAAGAGATTCGGCTGGGAACATGAATTTTTCCACTTTTGAATTTCTCAGGTTGGGCACAGTGGCTCATGCCTGTAATCCTAGAGCTTAGGAAGGCTAAGGCAGGAGGATTGCTCGAGGCCAGGAGTTCGAGACCAGCCTAGGTAACATTCCAAGACCCAGTCTCTATAATAAACTAAAACAATTAGCTGAGTGTGGTGGCTCATGCCTGTGGCCCCTGCTACTCTGGAGGGTGAGACAGGAAGATTGCCTGAACCCAGGAGGTTGAGGCTGCAGTGAGCTATGATCGCGCCACTGCACTCTAGTCTGGGCCATGGAGTGAGACCCTGTCTCTAAATGATGTTAAATTAATAAACAAATAAAGGAAAAGAATAAATTTCTCAGAGGCCAATAACACTCCTCCCATCCCCTCTCCTCCAACCCTGGATACTTAAAAATTTCTTGTTACCAAGATGTCCCTAACAGAGAGTAGTCTATTCATACCTTTGGGCCAAATTTCCTCCCCACTTCTAATTTGGCAGTAACCTAGACCTGAGTCAAGATCAGCTTCTTGTAAAGATGGTTTTGCAGGGTAATATGACCCCTGATGCTTTCTTCTTTGGTGGCTGGTCCTCGGATATTTAGAGGTGATAGGCTCAATTAATTATTAATAGCAGCTCCTGCTCTGCCTGTTACTTTATCTCAACTGTAAGGCTGCTTTCATACTGAGGGCTACTCATGGCATTAGCCAGGGGAAACTGATCTAGAAGTTAACACACTGCTATCTGGAATGTGATGAAAATTTCTCTCTCTCTCTCTCTCTACTTTCCTATAGTGAGACTGGGATATCTCATTCCCAATATCCCATGAGATTAAGACAATCTTTGGTAAAATAAAGAGATGGAAACTTGATTAGCATAATAACAGCAAAATTGTGGAGATGACAGTTTGTCTTGCAGATGGTCCACTCTTAACAAAGGGAAGGATTTAAAGCTTTCTCCTACAAATACACAGTAAGAACATGCTAACCCTCAGTCTCACTACAGTGTCATGGGCAATGAGCCCTTCATGACTGCAACAGGGACACCTAGGCCAGAGAAATAGAAAAGATCAGGGAAATCATGGGTTTTGGGGAGGTGAGAAAAAGGAGGGACCAGCGAGAAGGGATTTCTGAGGTGGATTCTGTAGGGACTGAAGTACACCCTATGGAAAAGATAAGGAGGTACTTTTAACTACTTTCTGGGGTAGTGTATATTCATGATCAGTGAGTTGGTTTCATTTCTGATATAGAACCGCACCTGTACATACTTGTAGCCATTGTAGGCAAAACTAAGGTTAAATACAAATATGGGAAATTTCTTGCTCTGGTTGAAAACAGAGGCTACTGATAGGACCCATGTTTTTTTGGTTTTTTTTGGTGATGGGGTAGTGAAACTCTGGAGTAAATATCAACAAGTCATCTTATGTGAGTCAAGAACTCAATTAATTCCTTTTTTGTTTTTGAAAAATCATATTTGGAAACTGTGTTTTGTACATAGTTGGGATCCATAATCAGATTATGCAATAGGTAAATAGAGTAGAAGACTCATCCCAGATTTCAAGGAGAAATCTCCTTCTGGGGATCGTCTATTAGTCTGGGAGCAAAAGTATAATAGGTCTGCTGGAAGCCATCCCTAAGCCAATGTGGCCTAAATGTAGTTTCTGGAATAAATTCATCAGGAATACCACATGTGTTTATTAAAATGCATATTCCTGGGCCCTAAACTAGAGGCCAGGAATATACATTCTTGCTGATTACTCATGCTCAGTGTATCTGAGAACCTCTGCTGAAGCGATGCTGATCAGGTTTACCCCACGTTCACTCACTTCCCTTCTCCCATTTCCCATCTCTCAATACAATCAGCCTTACTTTAAGGAGATCCTTGTGTGTCTATGAACTTCTGGATGGTGAAAATTGTGATTCTCATGTTTGCTGTGATTTCTAACATCTATAATTGTGCCTTCCAGATAGAAGAGTATTTGATGAGGATTTGTTGAACTGGTTGAATTAAATCGAGAACTAGCATTACAGTCATACTCATGAGAGAGCTAGAGCTGTTTGCCTGAGTCATGCTGTACCAGAACAGTAAGAACTAAGGACCGAAGTCTTTCTCACAGTTAGTGCCTAGCTGCTCCCTTTGAGTGGGAAATAGTTTATTTGAGGGGGTTGAGTGGAAGAGGAATATGATCCGATTTCTTTTATTCTATTAATTACAGGGCAGCTTTCCATTGCTCATTCTCCATTATTCCTGCCAGTGTTTTGCACTGTTCACAGCTCATTGGTACAATCATAACAGAAGATTGTATTTTGCTTTGGTTTTAGTCTTGTTCCAAAGGGAAAAATCAGTGTTGTGTGTTTTCCCAGGGAGCTGCTGTACCAGGACACTTTTCCCAAAGGAACGCAGCTTTGATTCACCCATTTTTAATTTTTTTTATTGCTTTAGTTTTATTTCCTTTCTATCCTTGCTAATGTTAATAAAATGCATGCCATAAAGGAATAAACTCCTGAGGACATGAAAGGACAGACCTCATGGCTATTTACTCTGCTGACGGCTCCTGCTCTTTAGCTCCTACTCTTTAGTACCCGCGCATTCACCAGTTTGAAGCTGGCCCTCCGCGACAGCTTTCTGTTCACAATAGAGCTGCATACTAAACGGGGTCGGTGCCACCCCTCCCTTGCAGTGTGACAAATCTCTGGTAAGAGGATAATGCTAAGTTCTTTCACCATCTGTCTAGTTTTGTTTTCTTCCCTCCCCCACTGCTACCAGGAATGTCTAAAAACATAGTATTCTACAGCTGTGTGGTTTACGTGACTATTGCTGTCCAAAGGGGAAACATTCAGTGTTTGCTCTTGAACATTTCCTTTATTTTGTTTCCTTCCAATATGAACATTACAGTATACATTCAAACACATGAACTTGAACTTGAATTTGTCACCTAGGAGGCTATTTGGGATCGGACTTTACCTGGATGACACAATAAACTTTTATTGTTTTCTTACTGGGAATCTTTACAAATTCTCATCAGAGACCACAGGAGGGACGTCATGAGCAGAGAAAACTGGGGCTTCTGGTAAACATCCTGGAGGGTCCTTGACCTCTTGGGGAGGATGGGGACTCCGCTCAGCTTCCAGCTGCTGAATCTTCCTTTCCTTTTCCTCCAAAACTTCTTTCAGCTGAGTAATTCTCTCAGTCTGAAGGGAAACCTGGGTCGACAGTTCCATTATCAGGCTAATTTTTCTATCACCTTCTTCCACAGGTGGGAGACCTCCACAGAACCCTTCCAGCGAGCTGTCTTCTAAAGCAAACAAGAAAAAGAAAGTCTGAGCAGTTTTGAATAGATTTCCCAGAAGTCGAAGAGAGGAAAAATGAAAAAGCTTCATTTCTCACGTTCTTAAAAGAGAGCACAGATGTTGCATCATCTGGTTAGATATCCTGAGAATAAAATCTGGATCCAGTGAGAGAAAAGATTCTGGGTGTTCATGAAAAAAGAAACAAAACAAAACTTGGGAGCCTCTTGAGAGTGTACAGAATCAGCCCTTGCCAACTCTTGTTTATATGCATTGAACTTTCAGTTAACCATGGGAATAATTCATGAAAATCCAGTCTACAAACAAAGGCCATCCCAACGTTCATGTTATTCTTTTCCCTAAGAATCTTTCACAAGAGCTATTATCAAGTAGAATTATGCTTTGATTTGAATTTTAATTCAATAGAAAATAAAAAATGAGGGCCAGACGCAGTGGCTCATGCCTGTAATCCCAGCACTTTGGGAGGCCGAGGCGGACGGATCACGAGGTCAGGAGATCGAGACCATCCTGGCTAACATGGTGAAACCCTGTCCCTACTAAAAATACAAAAAAATTAGCCGGGCGTGGTGGCAGGCACCTGTAGTCCCAGCTACTCGGGAGGCTGAGGCAGGAGAATGGCGTGAACCCAGGAGGCAGAGGTTGCAGTGAGCCGAGATCATGCTACTGCACTCCAGCCTGGGCGACAGAGCGAGACTCTGTCTATAAATAAATAAATAAATAAATAAATAACGAAAAGGTTGCCATTGCCCTTTCTGGGGAAAGTGATGATGAGGAAAGACTAGTTTCTTAACCCAAGTCAGCTTTAGAGTCGGCAAGGGTGCAATTTGAGGTGATCCAGGAAAACTCTATTAGCATGGTATTTCCCATACAGATTCATTTTTTTTAGGCCTGAAGTCTTTTTGGCACTTCTTAATAAAATCACAGATACCTCTTGGACCTGAAAGCTTATCCTTTATCAATTTCTATCAGTTAACCCCTCAGATGAGGATAAAGGCCTGAGTAAGAAAGGACAGAGAGAGGTTCCACAAAGAGATAAAAGATGAGTGGCCATAAGGAGTCTTTGAAAACACACCTCTCTAGCCCATCAAAAAATGCAGCTCCTTAAACTCAAGTCCATCTTACTAGCCTTTAGCAGTACCCCACCACTCTCGAAATTTCCAGCATTAAATGTCTCTGAGCTATATAAAAGGCAGACTTAGGTGTAAGTAGGAAGAGATATCAAAGGCTTGGAAATCATTTCAGCACTAATGGAGCTAATGGCATGTATGAATGAACCTGACACGTGGTCTCCACGGTAGGTTGTTACAATTGAGGTCCTGCATTTATGAGATTCCCGGTGAAAACAAATCTCACAGCTTCACCTGAGAGAAACAGTACTGTCAGTCTCAGATACAAAAGCTGCTGCTATTAGGTACTTACACACCTGCTGAAAATGGACCAGCTTTGCTGTAGTAGTGCATGCAGGCCAAAAAAAAAAAAAAAAAAATCCGTAAAAATAACCCATTTCTCAACAAATAAAATTAATTGGCAGTCATCATGTTCCCAAGGGATCAAGGGTTAAAATCTTTGGCAGCTTATTGCACAGTGGGCAGGGTGTTTTTGGCTTCACAAAAGTGATAAGAGGAGACATCAGGCTATTCTCTGCTCTTAGAAATTATTAGCACTTTACTAACATTTAAGAATCCCTGGGGATATTTTTGTTCTGAATTTCTGTTAGAATATTTAACATTATAACAATAATATTTAAGATGTTGGTTTGAAGGTGGGGCACGGTGGCTCACGCCTATAATCCCAGCACTTTGGGAGGCTGAAGCAGGTGGATTACTTGAGGTCAGGAGTTTAAGACCAGCCTGGCCAAATGGTGAAATCTCATCTCTACTAAAAATACAAATATTAGCCCGGTGTGGCGGTACACACCTGTAATCCCAGCTACTCGGGAGGCTGAGGCTCGAGAATCACTTCAACCTGGGAGTTGGAGGTTGCAGTGAGCTGAGATTGTGCCACAGCATTCCAGCCTGGGCGACAGAGTGAGACTCCATCTCAAAAAAAAAAAAAAAAAAAGATGTTGGTTTGAGTACCTTTCATAAGTTAACAAGCAATGGGAAAACAGCTCAAATTTCAAAAGAGCATTTAGTTCATTGCTCTGCGATAAGCCTGTGCTTTCCAGCCCAGGAGAAGGAGTCCATATGGCAGGAGGCCTTCCTCATCTCCTGATGTTTCAGGGTCTCACCTTTCCTTTCATTTGGCTGGAGCTGTGCTGTCCAATACAGTAGTCACTAGTCACATGTGACCATTAAGCAATGGAATGTGGCTAGTCTGAATAGAGATGTGCTTTAATGTAAAATACACATTTGACTGGGAGATTTAGTTTAAAAAATGTTAAATACTTCAAATTTTCTATATTGCTTATGCATTAAAATGATAATATTTAGAATACATTGTGTTAAAGAAAATGTATTTTAAAAATAATTTAACTGACTTATTTTTATGTTTTTAAAAATGTGGCTCCTAGAAAATTTAAAATACATGGCTTGCATTTGTGGCTCCCATTATATTTCTGTTGGATAATGCTGGGCTAGCATTTCCTTCCAGATGAGCACTCTCTGAAACCCAGGTGGATGTGTTACCTGGAGATGGCTCTAGTTAACCTGCACAGATATTATTTGAGAGGGAGGATCTCTGGTCCTCAAGCATTGGCATACAGATTATTTTTCTGTTACCCCAGAGGATAGAGTCATGGAAATCAAAGTTTGGCAAAAAGTGATGACTGCCAATTAATTTTATTTGCTGGGGAATGGGTGATTTCTTGCCTGAATGCACTACCACAGCAAAGCTGCCCCACCTTAAGCAGGTGTGTAGGTACCCAGGTAGCAGGCTTTTCTATCCGTGACTGACAGTAATGATTCTCTCAGTCCCTAAGCTACTCCTTAAACTACATAAGAAACTGATTCAGACGAGTTGAAGTGAGTTTCATCAGGAGTGGGAGAAGGAAAATGGCAGCAAAGTGGCCAGGGAAGATGCTGAGGAGAAGAACAGTGAACAGTGGGGGATGCAGGGCCTCAGCGGGGAGCAGGGGTGGAGGGGGGTGCATTGGAACCTCACTGTGCCTGTCTCACATCTTCTTCCTCTTTGACTTCTCCTTTCATCTTGTCTCTCCTCAGTTTTTCCTCTGCTTTTAGAATGAGTTATTTTCAACGGATTTGTACAATGAAGAAAGGAGTTTAGTGTCACCCCTGGTCAAAGTGGTCAAAACGTTTTTAGACAATGCAGTATAGGTAGAGTTCACCCAGCTCTAATGATACAGCAGCAAAAATGCAGTGAAGCGGCATTGTATAGGCAGTCACGGTCACTAGGACCACATCCTCCTTCTGGAAGAGAGTATTACAGGGAGAAGGTGGAAAGAAAATGAGAGGAGAAGTGAGTGTCTAGGCAGCTTGGGCTGCTATCACAAAGTACTACAGATGGGGTGGCTTAAACAAGAAACATTTATTTTTTATAGTTCTGGGGGCTGGAAGTCTCAGATCAGGGTGTCAGGATGGTCAGGTTCTGGTGAGGACTCTCTTCCTGGCCACCTTTATGCTGCGTCCTCACATGGCAGAAAGAAAGAGACTAAAAACTCTCTCATATCTCTTCTTATAAGGGCACTGGCTGCATCATGAAAGGCCCACTCTCATGACCCCATCCAAGCCTAATTATTTCCCACAGGCCCCATCTCCAAATGCCATCTAGTCGGGGGCTAGGGCTTCAACACAGAAATTTTGATGGGGACATAATTCAGTCCATAGCACAAGAAGAGGACAGTCAGAAAAGCGGTAGAGTAGATGCTGAAAAAAAGAGAGATGGCATGAGGATTCCCATTGTATTGTTCTCATGTATTAAATGAAAATGCTAATAGACAACCTAAAGACATACTAAAAATAAAAAAAAAAATTCTCATACAAGTATATTTTACTACTAGTCTCTTTACACATATAAAGCACAAATATTTTGTTCCATTTCTAAACACATTACAACTAACAAAAGTGTTTAAAACTGTTTAGCAAAGTGGGGGACTTCAAGAGCCTCAAGTCCTATTTGTATTGGAAAGTGCCCAAGGCCACCCCCAGTGAGTTTTCTAGACTCTACCACTAACCATCTCACTCCTCTCCCCCATCTAGTCTCCCTCATCTGTAACAGGAAGTGATGTGTGTCCCCAAAGTCCTGACAGCTCTACATGTCCCACACTTCACACACCTGTGGTCCCTCATAGGCTTCTGCTGGCAGCTCAGACAGTCTTGCCAAGGCGGTGCTCCCTGAAGCCTGGAGGTGCTGTTATCTGACCAGATCATCTCAGCCTTAACCCCACACCCACAGGATCCAGGAAACCCAGAGATTGCAACAAGAAAGGCTCTTCTATGTGAGACGGAGGAAAACCCTGATTAGCAACAGTGAGGGTATAAACTCATCACTTTCGCCACTACTGCAGGGGTTTTTACAGTCATACATCATTTTTCATCATTTTCCCTCTTTCTTCTATGACTTAAAATAGATGTAACTCAGGACTGAGAATGAGGGTTTACGGTTCTCGCAAAAAGACTATAAGGGATGGCCGGTGGGAGTTGGGCAGGGTTAGAAAGATTTAGTGAGAGGAGAGGCAGTCCCAGCATTCCACCTTCGGCTGACCCAGGCTGTATTCACTTTTCTATGTCAGCCCTGAAAGACCAAAGGCCCAGAAGAAAATATGACCTTGCCTTTGGCCGTTTCCAGCTTCCTGTTCTTCATACCCTCAAAACCTTCATGCTCTGAGAAAAGTGACATGTGAGAGTTACATCAAAAATGACTAATAATAGCTAAATAGATAACAATAGAGGCGACTGTAGTTGAAGGAGTACCTTAAGAGACTGACCGTTGACTACATTTTTGGGGTGATCTAGTCTCACCTGCTACCAGTATAGGAATTATTTCTGTAACATCTCTTTGATAATTTTCTTTTCTTTTCTTTTTTTGAAACGGAGTTTCACTCTTGTTGCCCAGGCTGGAGTGCGATGGCGCAATCTTGGCTCACCACAACCTCTGCCTCCTGGGTTCAAGCGATTCTCCTGCCTCAGCCTCTTGAGTGGCTGCGATTACAGGCAAGCACCACCACACTCGGATAATTTTGTATTTTTAGTAGAGACGGGATTTCTCCATGTTGACCAGGGTGGTCTCAAACTCCCAACCTCAGGTGATCCACCTGCCTCGGCCTCCCAAAGTGCTAGGATTACAGGTGTGAGCCTCCGTGCCTGGCCTCTCTTTGATAATTTTCTAAGCAAGTGGCTCCCAGTCACTGGTGTCCCTCCAGCTCTTCAGAGGTTGGCTGCCAATTGTAATCAATGAGTTAAAAATCTGAATTTTGTGATCACTGCAGCTGCACACTTACAGAGAGACCTGACAGAGGGAATGCTGCCATACATAGACTGGGAAAACAGTAGGGCATCACTTGTTGCTAATCAGAGCAAGAAGGAGTGGTTTCATATTAGGTCAACATACCTAGAATATGTGAAAACATTGCTTCACGAGTCCAAGATGTTAACACTTTTCTGTAAACAGTGATAAAGGACTGAAAAGTGACCCAATGAATAGGAGGAAGAGTTCTTTTAGATTTTCTAAATACTTCTTGCTAAAAAGGGATGTTCCCCTTTTGATTTCTTTATGAGTGCCACCAAAAAGTATGTGTTAAACAGAGAAATGCTGAGAAGCACTGATCTAATTTCTGACCCAACTACCTCTAACAATGGGAAATATACTTGTTGCTAGCCAGATCCCAAGTATCCTCCACAGTCATCTTCTTGTTCATTCATTCATCCAATAATTATGTTTGGGAACCTGCACATAGAGAATAAATAAGATAAAATGTTGGCTCCCACAGCTGCAGCTTCACAGTGGAGTAGGGGAGGGGCAGCACTGAGTTAGGCCCTAAAGGGCATTCGGGATTAGCCTAAACAAATACCTCAGCTGGGTACTCACTGGTGAAAGTTTACTTTTCCCTCTGCCTTTCAAGCTAATGACTAAGGCTGCCAAGTATTTACTCAACAAGAAAGACTCAACAAGGATCACCGGTGAGGTGATTAAATACCTCATTCCACTAGAGCCACCCAGGATTGCTGTTTGGACTAAAAGACAATGTCAGCTTCCTCCTCTGTACAAATGCCCATTACTCTGAGTCACTACGGGGCTGGTTTTGAAAGCTGTGTATTATTTGTCAGCAACCACCACAGAGTCCAGGGTCATCTCTTGCCATACTTGGACTTGCACAGTGGCACAGCTTTAGGACATATTCTTTAGAAATATATCCCTCCCACTTAAATTAACAAACCTAAACAAAACTTTTTAGGTTTTCTCTCCTTGTCTAGATTTTTACAGTGAACGTTTGCAAATGGCTATTTTCTGAAATAAATGATTCACTTATTTTTTTTGTATTGTAGTACAAATATTTTTCTTTTTGAAAATCAAATTAGTCCTATGTCTTGAAGTTTCATCTGTCCTCCCCTTTTAATGTTTTTACTTGTAAAGAGACCAATCTCTATAGTGCCAAATGACTGACTTCAAAAGTACTTCAATTTCCTTCCACTAACGCTGTCAACATTTAGGATCCATCTGAAGTAGGCATGTGTTAATTGATTTGGAAAAAACAAGCAGCATTATAAGAATACAATTGGTTGGCAAAGAGGTTTGGTCACTAAAAAGAATTAAAATGTAGTATATAATATTAGCCAGGAATTTTTGATAATATAATGAAGATCAGTCTTATAATAGTTATATTTTAGAGGAAAAATTCGAAATGTAATGGCACGGTGGAGGGAATGTATGTTTTCATCTAGCAACAGGCCCAAACCTGAGAGTTTAAGAAGATCTGTCTGTTTTAGTAAGTGACTTAGAAGGCAGCAAATACTTAGTTGAGATCGTGATGGAAGGGCTGCAGCCTGAATGACATGGGGTAGTGCTCCTGAGAGCAGCGGATCAGAGAGCCTGTAGAACACCCAGTGAAAAGGAAAACAAGAGGCAAGAGAGACCATGTAGGAAGCAGTTGTTGCTTACTGCTCATCTGGGCCTTGAGGAGTTGTGGTGCCTGCATATCTTAGTCTGCTTAGGCTGCCTTAGTTTATAAACAACAGAATTTTATTTCTCATTGTTCTGGAGACTGGGAAGTTGACGATCAAAGTGCCGGCACGTTCATTGTCTAGTAAGGACCCATTCCTCATAGATGGTGCCTCCCAGCTGTGTCCTTATATGGTGGAAAAGCCAATAGGCTCCCTCAAGATTCTTTTATAAAGCATTACTCCCATTCATGAGGGCTCTGCCCTTATGACCTTGTCACCTCCTAAAGACCTTTACCTTTCAATAGCAACCCACTGGGGACTGGATGTCAACATACGTATTTTGGAGGACCACAAACATTCAGACCCTAGTACTCCACCAGTCTCCAGACCAGAGTGAGGGGCCTGGCTGATGAAGACACTTCTAGGACTTGTTTACTGTTTAGTGAACACGTAGAATGAATGAAAAACCCTTGTCTCTAACCACTAGCATCACTCCTGTGGCAATTAGATGCTCTCACGGTGAGAGGTGTGTGGGAGCTAAGCAGACCAAGAGAAATACAGATTCCTATCTTACTTCTTATGCTCACTCTGAGGCATATACTCACTCCAGTGCCCATGCTCATCATTTATTTAAGTGGTAATTCCCTCTCGCCTAGTATTTAAGTATTGCAATAGCCTCTTCTCTGGTCACCCTGCTTCTGCTACTTTAGGCTGGTTTCAACTCTGCACAGAGAGGTCCCATTAAAATATAAGTCAGGTCTTGACACTCTCGCCTACAATCCTCCAGCGACTTTTCATCTCATGCAGACCAAAACCTCACACTGATCTTCAAGGCCCTATGTGATCTGGGACCTCTTTACTTCGATAGCACGTAACCTATTCCTCCTTCCTCCTCTCCAGAGTAAATGCAACATTTCCTCTGCTACATTTCCACAATTCTCATTGCTGTTCTACCAGGCCTGGCATGTTGTTGTCCCAGGGCCTTTGCATTTACTATTTCCTCTGCCTGCACAATTGTGTACCTGAGGCATACATGGCTAGCTCTCTCAGTTCCTTCAGGTCTTCAACCCTCCAAAGTCACCTTTACACAATGAAACATTCCCTGGCCATCTTACCTACAATTTCAACCCAAGCCCCATTGCTGAACACTTCATATCCATGTTTTCTGCCTTGCTTTTACTGACATGCTGTATCTGACTATTCTAGATCTGGTTTTTATCTTGTTTGCAGTCGCTCTCCCCTAGTGGAATGAAAGCTCCATGAAAGCAGAGCTTTTTTATCGTTTTGTTCAGTACTGTATCCCCTGTGCCCAAAATAGTGCATGGATTGTAGTGACGGTCATTTGTCAAGTGAATAAATAAATGAAAGTTAAGTGCATATATAACACAAATCACCTAAGAAAGCATCAGTCCAAAGGTTACAATTGCTGTATCATTAGGGTGGATACAACAATATCATAGGTTCCCTCCCAGGAGTATTTTTTTTCTTCAAATAATGCTTTCACTACTGCATTAGAAAAAATAAACTGGTGGCTGGGCACGGTGGCTCATGCCTGTAATCCCAGCACTTTAGGAGGCCGAGGTGGGAGGATCACCTGAAGTTGGGAGTTTGAGACCAGCCTGACCAACATGGAGAAACCCTATCTCTACTAAAAATACAAAATTAGCTGGGCGTGGTGGCGCATGCCTGTAATCCCAGCTACTCAAGAGGCTGAGGTGGGAGAATCGCTTGAACTTGAAAGGCAGAGGTTGCAGTGATCCAAGATCGCGCCATTGCACTCCAGCCTGGGCAACAAGAGTGAAACTTCGTCTCAAAAAAACCACAACAAACTGTTGTCATTGCATGTAACATCACTGAGTTTACTTTTTTTTTTTTTTTTTTTTGAGACGGAGTCTCACTCTGTTGCCCAGGCTGGAGTGCAGTGGCATGATCTCGGCTCACTGCAATCTCTGCCTCCCAGGTTCAAGCGATTCCCCTGCCTCAGCCTGCCGAGTAGGTGGGACTACAGGCGCGCACCACCACTCCCCGCTAATTTTTTTTGTATTTTAGTAGAGACAGGGTTTCGCCACATTGGCCAGGATGGTCTCGATCTCCTGACCTCGTGATCCACCTGCCTTGGCCTCCCAAAGTGCTGGGATTATAGGTGTGAGCCACTGCGCCCAGCCTACTTTCTTTTTTGATAGAAAACAGAAAGTTAGAAAAATTGGTCCCCTAGATGTCTTCCCAATCTAGGATTTAGATTTCTATAAGCTATAAAAATGGTTCCCCAAGTCTGGCACTGGGAAATCTCTGTTAATACGGAGAATCCAAGATCTCATCCTTGAAATTCTGCTTGAGCGAATCTAGAAGGGTGCCTGGGAATCTATATTTTTACAGAGCTTCCCAAGGAAATCTGATGGTCAGCCAGTTTTCTACAAGTGAATTCCTGCTGACCTGCAATATTTATAGTGAACCAAGATTTGACTAAATCCTAACAGGTAGGCCAGAAATCACCAGGCAAGCCTATTTTTGACAAGGCTGCAATATGCACAGCTGGAGGAGGGAGAGCACATCTATTGTGCTGGCTACTTGACAAAGCTCTGCCTTTAAATGTTACTAGCTGACTGAATGCATCCATAGTCCTTGCAACCCAGCCCCCCTGCTTTAATTAGCTTACATCCCAACAATATCTTGCCAGTTCCAATTTGGCTAAATTATCTCCAGAACATACAGAAAAAATGATGAGTGTTCATGGGTTTGTTTTTGTTTTTGCTTCCATTTCTGTTTCAGTGGATGAATAGATCTATTTCCTTAGACTCTCTTTTCCTTCCTATGGGTAGTGGGTGGGAAAGAGAGGGTGAGCCAGAGGGAGAGGAAGGAAGAGATTGGACTTTGGGTTCGAAGCACAGTGACTCCCAGCTTCCATAGAAGTTTAACAGTTACCACCACCATGCAGGGAGGAAGTGAATCCCCCCCTCCTGAGAATCCGAATCCAGGCCCTTATTCCTGGAGCTTGCTGGAGTCAGCAGCAAGAAGACTGATAAGAACAGTATCACAGAAAGATGTGTGCATACACATCTTTGCTAGCACAGGAAAGGGTGGCAGGGTGTTGGTCGTTTGTGTGGAAAAGCAAGTGATGATGTCTCAAAGATGACGCCACAAAATGAATAGAGGCCTGTGAATGGTGGGGGTAGGCCCCAGGGGCCAGACATTGGCTGGTGAGCAGAGTGCAGTGTGTATCCCGTCTTCTGTCTACTCTCCAGTAGGGCAAAGTGTTCCATTAGGGTTGAGGGTAGGACAACCTAGGCTAACTTACTTAGCTCATCAGTTCCTTTCTGGGGCAGAGTTCCTTCCCACCCACTGCAGGGTCTCAGGCCACATCAGAATATTTTACAGAAGGGGTTCTTGGTAAGGTTGAGAAGACTGTTAGCATAACCATGTACCTGAGTTATGCCAAGAGGAAGTCAATCTGAGCAGAAGAAAGGGTTTCTGGAATCTCTCTTACTTCCTCCTATGAGTAGGACCTGAAGTCTCCTCCCATAACTCTGGCTTCTTTGAAGAGAATAATGGATGGAATGCAGTGACCGGCAGCCTGGCCAGAAGCCACAAGGTAAAAATGGACACTGGTGGGAGGTCAGGAAATTCCAGGAGGGGGAGACCATGAGATTGAATGAATGGAAGAAAGATAGAAGACAATAGATGAAGCACTGCTTCTATGCTCATCTGAAAATGAATCAGTATGGACTCAAAGTCAATTGAAGGTACAAAAGTAAAGATGATTTTACATCTTTTTATTTTAGTTTAGTTAAGTTTAGTTTAGTTTGAGATGGAGTCTCACTCTGTCACCCAGGCTGGAGTGCAGTGGCACAATCTCGGCTCACTGTAACCTCCGCCTCCAGGGATCAAGCAATTCTCCTGCATCAGCCTCCAGAGTAGCTGGGAGTATGGGCACGTGCCACCACACCTGGCTAATTTTGTATTTTTAGTAGAGATGGGATTTTATCATGTCAGTCAGGCTGGTCTCGAACTCCTGACCTCAAGTGATTTGCCTGCCTTGGCCTCCTAAAGTGTTGGGATTACAGGTGTGAGCCACTGCGCCCGGCCATTTTCCATCTTTTGGACTGCATGTTGCACTAGTGTCAAATGTGGGACTTTTTCAAGTTTTTCTTCCTGGTGGTGCAGAAGGGTTAGTTAAGGATACCTCCTTATGAAATAAGGGATGCCTACTTAGATAATTTGTTTGCCTTAATTTTAAAAAGATATGACAGTTTCTAGTGTTGTGTAGCATTGAGAAACAAAACAATGCTGTAGTAATAATAGTATTGTTAGGGCTATTTGATAATGACTGAAAAAAATTTTTGAGAAAGACGGGATAAAGGATCCATTGCTATTGTTTATCAGGATTTTACTTGTTTAAACTGTGCACAGGAATGGGCTTTGTACCGAGGAGGTACAAGTTATTTTGATTTAGCTGACTTGACATTGCTATTAAATGTCCCTGATGACAGGACACTCGAATGCAATCTTTTATTGTACCAAATTTTGACTGACATGTGCAACTATACATCTCTACACATAGCCCCTTCGCTTTTTAAAATTTCATCCCATCCCTCATTTTCTTTCTTTTGATCAGCCTTGGGATGACAGTGAGACAGCACTACTGATCTGCAGAGGAGTCTTTCTTTTCCTAGTCCCCTAGATATGGTGCTAGGTCTGAAGTCAGTGTCTTTTGGCCGGAGCTTTAAAATGTGTGCATAAGACATAATAAACTGCAAAAGATACTACGGCAGCGACAGGTTCACACAGAACTTATTTTTGTTGTTCATTTATTTTGTCCTGATTACTAAAAATGATGAAATCAAATGCTACTAGTACCAGCCAAGTGGGATCATCACACAATTCTCAGAACATATTCTCTGAGTGGTGGCCCCTCTATCATTTAAGAATAACATGGCTGAGGCGGGCGCGGTGGCTCACGCCTGTAATCCCAGCACTTTGGGAGGCCGAGATGGGTGGATCATGAGGTCAGGAGTTTGAGACCAGCCTGGCCAGCATGGTGAAACCCTGTCTCTACTAAAAATACAAAAACTAGCCGGGCATGGTGGTGGGTGCCTGTAGTCCCAGCTACTCAGGAGGCTGAGGCAGGAGAATTGCTTGAAGCTGGGAGGCAGAGGCTGCAGTGAGCCAAGATCATGCCACTGCACTCCAGCCTGGGCGACAGAGAGAGATTCCGTCTTAAAAAAAAAAAAAAAAAAGAATAACATGGCTAAAATATGTTATTGAGATTTTCACTTATATAAAATGTAGAGCAGGGGAAGCTCCATCTATAATTCTCAGCAAGCTTGGAAGAGTACTTTAGAAATAGGGAAGTGTGGTAGGCAGAATAATGACTGCCTGTCCACAAAGATGTCCAGAATAATATCCCCCTAAGATATCCCCAAAACCTTTGAATATGTTGCTTTATATGACCGAAGAGACTTTGCAGATGTGATTAAGAATTTTGAGATGGGAAAATTGTCTTGGATTATCTGGGTGGACCCAATGTAATCACAAGGATGATAAAAGGGAAGTAGGGGGTCAGAGTCAAAGAAAAATATCTGAAAATGTCACAATGCTGGCTCTGAACACAGAGACAGGGGCTACAAGCCAAGGAATGTAAGTGGCCTAAAGAAGATGGAAAATGCAAAGAAAGATATGTTCCTCTAGAACTTATAAAAAAGAACACAATCCTGTTCACACTTTGATTTTAGTCAGGTGACACCTGTTGGACTTTAGACCTCCATCTATAAGAACTATAAAAGATCATCAGCCAGGCATGGTCGCTCAGGCCTGTAATCCCAGCACTTTGGGAGGCTGAAGCAGGCGGATCATGGTAAAACCCCATCTCTACTAAACATACAGAAATTAGCCAGGCATAGTGGTGGGTGCCTGTAATCCCAGGCACTCAGGAGGCTGAGGCAGGAGAATCGCTTGAATCCGGGAGGTGAAGGCTGCAGTGAGCCAAGATTGTGCCACTTCACTCAGAGTGAGACTCTGTCTCAAAAAACAAACAAACAAACAAAAAACTATAAGATCACAAGTTTGTGTCATTTTAAGCTATTATTATACTATAATTTGTCATAGCAGCAACAGGAAGTGAATAGAGAAGGGAAAAAAACCAAAGAACATCTGAATAATGAAGAAAATCTATCCATTATAGGAGAGCCAGAAATCTTATTTAGTGCAATGTCACCAGTGGACTTGGATTTCAACTAAGGGCAACTGAGGGTTTCCAGACATCCAGAGAGATCTGGATTACAGACCCTCCTGCCTCCTCTGGAATTTTAAACCATTATAGTTCCCTCTTCTTTGTAAATGTTAATCTTTCTACTGGCTCCAAGCCATGAACATTTAAACATTTAATTGCTACCATTTTAAATAGGAAATAAAATTCTTAAGCTACTTAATGCCTTTTCAGCTATTAATCTGTCACTCTTCTCACCCTCACAGTCAAAGCTCTTGGATGAGTTGTCTGTACTCACCCTCTTTCCTCTACAGTAGTCCCTACTCATTCTCGGGGGATAGTTCCAAGACCCCCCGTGGATGCCTGAAACCACAGATAGTACCAAATCTCATATATACTATGTTTTCCTCCTGCACACACATACCTATGAAAAAGTTTAATTTATAAATGAGGCACAATAAGAGATTAACGAAAGTAACTAATAGTAAAATAGAACAATTATAACAATATACTGTAATAAGAGTTATGTGAACGTGATCTCTGTCTCTCTCAGTATCTTCTTGTACTATACTCACCTACTTTCAGACCATGGTTTACTTCTGGTAACAGAGACCGAAGAAAGCAAAACCATGCATAAAAAGGGACTGCTGTATTTTTCTCATGAGAGCCTATTACAATCTAATTTTTGTTTTCAAAAGGACCTTACTAAACTTTGCCTTACTGAGGTTACCAATGTCACCAAATCCAATGGATTTGCTTCAGGTTCATCTACTTAACCTCTAAACATTTGCCCTGTTGACAGTCTTCCTCAGAGCACTCTCCCCTTCATTTTGGTAACAGGACACTCTTTTTCTCCAAACTTTCTGCCTACTCCTTTGGTCCCCTGTGAGCTTTTCCTCAGAGTAATTACTGCATGGAAATTCTTAAACTCGTGGTCTTAAACTTTCTTTTCCCTCTCTATAGGTCATTTCATTCCCTCCTGTAGACTTGGTTGCAATATATTCGTATGAATAATGCCAAATTTACAACTGTAGGTCGGACCTGAGCTCTAGACTCTGAACTCCTACTGAGATATCTTATAAGCACCTCAGACATAATGTGCCAAAAACTGAACTCATTATCTAACCTCTGAAGCTTATCTCATACCCAGTTTCTCCTTTACCCCCATGCTCTTTCATCCGTCTTTTCACAAAGTTCTGTTGATTTAAACTTCTAAATACCTTTTAAGTTTGTCTTATTATCTCCACCCCGGTTAGCTCATGCAACATGCTCCTGCAACTTCTTTCACCTCCACATCCTTATAATTCTCTTTCACAAAATACGTTCTCAATCTCTATGGGGTACTAGTTTATCAAGGACGTGTCCAAACCCCATGTTTCCTCCTCAGTTTAAGTCACTTTAGGAGATATAATAGCCATAAGGAAGTAACAAGCTGATGAGGAGTCACTTATCAGATTGTTAAAGCGAACTAAATGTGGCCTGAGGACTCCATACTTCTATATTTGAGTCCTTGTGGACAAACTGCAACCTAGCTTAATAGGTAGACAAAAATTGAAAACCTAACTTAGGAGTATGCACCTGTAACAATAGCTGAGTCTTGGCCAATTGCAGCGGCAGAACTTCAACCACTCATACATTGCTGACTGTTCAAACTGTGTTCAAATAAGGCAAAGGCAGAGCTGTAACCAATCCTGCTGTTCTGTACCTCACTTCAAATTTCTGCATGCCCCATTTCCCTTTTTTGTCTACAAGTCTTCCACCACGTGGCTGCACTGGAGTCTCTGTGAATCTGCTGTGATTCTGGGGGCTGCCTGATTCGCGAATCATTCATTGCTCAATTAAACGCCTTTAAATTTAATTTGGCTGAAGCTTTTCTTGTATTAAGATAATACAAATGGGCTTTGTAGTGACATGTCTGAGCACTTGGACATTTATTGTTGGAAACTACAGGGTTCAGTTCAGAAGATGCCAAGGGAAAAGTAGGTTTTAGAGAGAGAGCCATGAAAGCAGCTTAAGCGAACGAGAAGCAACAGCAGAGTTGAAGTGGGTAAAAATAATGTCGAAGTGGGAGGGCCCTTGCACACTTGAGAGGAAGAACTTACAAAAGCAATGACTGCTTATCAATCTTCTCCAAGATGAACAATCATATCTAACTTTATTTTTATCAACTTTCTTTCACTTTTACTTTGTGCTACTTGCTTTTAGTTTAAATTTTACTGTAATAAAACAACAGTAAAAAATTGACTCAAGGATGGGCTGAGGGACAGGGATGTGTCTGCTAAGCTAACTTGGCAGCATAAAAATGCCCTGTTCTTGAGGACAGCTTGTGGAATACTCGTCTTTCGATTCCTCCTCCTTGTGGAATGCCATTCCAATTTTATCAGCTTGATTTTATTTTTTTCATATCAAGATACAATTCCATCTTGAAATTACAAAAGATAATTCAAAAGTTATAGAGAAATTCTCCAAGAGGGGACTCAAACAAGCTTTTTTTAGTTTAGGAAATCTTCTGATATTCTATTATAAATATTAATTTTCATAGGTGTTTTTTCCAATAGTTACCTACTTTATCAGGTAAGTTATATTCCTTGAGAACATTATTAAAGCTAATGGTAATAGAGTTATTTTCAGGTTAGACTCAAATCCAAGGCACTTTAGAGCGGCATAAAAAATTGTCTAGAGGACAGATGGAATACTCAGCAAAATGCTTCTGTTGTTGTTGTATATAAGTTTTGTTGTATATATTTGAGATGTATTGTACATAAATCATAATAGAAAAATAACATAATTTTTAGAGATGTCAAAAACTTCCATGGCTATGATTTTTTTTTTCCATAGCTTCCTCCTCTGTATTTGTGAGATAGGAGGAAAGAGGAGGATAAAAGGAAAGTGGGGAAAGATAAACATTTACAGAGCACCTACTCCATGTCATTTTACTAAGAACTTGTTCAGCAATTACACCAGAACAGAGTAAATATTTGCCTCTTATTGCTACTATTATGAATGATACCACCAGAATCTTTGTATAGATCGCAGCACCTATCCATTGTTCAGATAGGTCTGAAACATGCAGGCCACTTTTCAACCACATCACTCCATCCTGCCTCTACTGTCAGGTAAATATGTAAGTCCATGGAAGTCTTGTCCCATTAGCATCTCCTACTGATCTGGAGTCACAACATACCCTTGGGGGTCATATGCTAATCACTTCTCAATTGTTTATGGAATATTCCTGGCTTTAAAAGATAAAACAACAGGCCAGTTGTCTCATTCTTTTTTGTTTCCATCTATTATTAATTTCTGATCTAGCAAATGCTAAGAATCTTAGGAATTGGCAGCACAGTTACCACTAAGACTTGTGGGCATTTGTTCTGGCTGCTTCCCAAGATGACCCTCCCAGTGTTTTCTGGTTCTAACCACCTGGATAAACAAAGGCTTAGGGCACACATTCATTTTCAGCAGGCCAACTTTCCATTTCATCTCAGGCTTAAGATATAGAAATTATTTAAATTTAATCTGCATTATGTATTAATTGGTCACTTCAGTTCTTCAAACCACTTAAACCATCAAATGACAAAGTGTGCCAAAAATGGTGAAAGTACTTGTTTCCTCTTTAGGACTCAGATTAGCTTTAACCAACTAAGTAAGGTAATATTTTACTTGAGATTAACCTCAAAGAATCAATATTGTCTGTGAATATATTGGTCAGAGTGATCCAGCTTCAAATAACAGGATATGTGACTATCAGCAACCTATACAATGGGAAGTTTATTATTGTACCTAAGGTGAAACCTGGGGGAATTCCAGGGTGAGCTCATTTGGTAGCTCTGGGGAGCCAGGTTGGCTTCTCTGGGATTCTTTTGTTTCTCCTTTCTATCTGCAAGGTGGTTGCATTCTTCACAAGGCATTGTCTGAAAGTTGGAAGAGAAAGTCCCGTCTTGTTTCATCTTTTTAAAAGTTAGGAAAACTTCCGTGATGCTTGCCACAGAATTTACCTCATATTTTTGTGCGTGTATGTCCATCATATTCCTAAAGCAGCCCTTGACAAAGAAAAAAAAATCATAGCCATGATTGGTTAAGACTAATGAAAAGGCCGGGCGCGGAGGCTCACGCCTGTAATCCCAGCACTTTGGCGAGTCGAAGTGGGCGGATCACAAGGTCAGAAGATCCAGACCATCCTGGCTAACACGGTGAAACCCCGTCTCTACTAAAAATACAAAAAATTAGCCGGGCGTGGTGGCGGGCACCTGTAGTCCCAGCTACTCGGGAGGCTGAGGCAGGAGAATGGTGTGAACCCGGGAGGCGGAGCTAGTAGTGAGCAAAGATGGCACCACTGTACTCCAGCCTGGGAGGCAGAGCAAGACTCCGTCTCAAGAAAAAAAAAAAAAAAAAAAAAAAGACTAATGAAAATTAGCATTCTGAAATGGGTGGGGGAGGACCTCTAAAATACTGTATGAATGAACTATGAATAAAATTGGAGTTCCATTCACAAGGAAGGACAGTATCTTTTGTGTAGGTGACTAATAGGGTCTGCCACAATGAACAAAACTTTTCTTTATACCAAATTTCAATAATAGTGTATCATTTACTACTGTTTTTGTTCAACAACCTGAAAGCCCAACTCTAACTGGCTTAACTAATAAAGAAAATGTATTGGCTCCAGAGATAGCTTCAGGCAAGTCTTGAACTAGTGGCCTCAATAATGTAACTGAAAATGTGGCTTCTTTTGGTCTCTTTGCTCTCCCTTTACAGTGCCGGCTTCTTCCTAAGCCTGATACTATTCTGGTACTCAGATGGCTGCCATTATCTTCTAGAGAGAATTCTCTTTTCTGTCTAGTGTCAAAGAATGTTTCTACCTGTATTTATTTACTACAGAAAAACAGGCAGCTTGTCTTTCCCACTAGCTTCAACAAATACTCCCCACAGCCCACTGGTTCATTTAGATGACAAGGCTCATCTCTGAATAAGTGAGTGAGCTATGCAATTGATGTTTAAGCTTTCTTTCCTCCTTGCTTTGTTTGTTTGTTTAAGACAGGGTTTCACCCTATTGCCCAGGCTGGAGTGCAGTAGTGTGATGTGTGATCCCAGCTCACTTCAGCCTCTACCTCCTGGGCTCAGGTGGTCCTCCTACTTCAGCCTCCTGGGTAGCTGGGACTACAAGTGTGTGCCACCACACCAGGCTAACTTTTTGTATTTTTATGTAGAGATGGGGTTTTGCCATGTTGCCTAGGGCTAGTTCTGAACTCCTGTGCTCAAGCGATCCTTCTGCCTTGGCCTCCCAAAGTGCTGGGATTACAGGCATGAGCCACCATGCCTGGCCATGTTTAAACTTTCAACATTGCAATGTACTTAAGCATTGAGATTTATAACAGAAATGAAAGGAAATCAGGAAGACGTGTGAATGAAATAATACATAAATAAATAAATAATAAACAGAGGCCCCTCCCCATTATTACAAGTCTCATTTTGTAGTCATTTTCTTAGTAAGAGTTTTAAAAAATTAAATAATGTTATCTAGAAGATAGCTTAAAATGAAGCAAGTCATAAAAATCAAATTTATGGAAAAATCTAGGGAAAGTCACAATGGTATCAAAATTATAAGCAGAATAAGAAGCTGGTTGTTTCACATGCAGTTTATTGATTTTGACAAAGATTAAGAAGTTATTCATTGTAACATGTTGATATTAAGGAAATTTAATCAACTATTTTTTGGCTAGAGAACTAACACAGAATCCAATTCGTTGAGGTCCATATTGGCTTTCATATTTATCATTTGAAGAGACTTTTAACATCAAACAAAATAGGCAGAAATATTTTTAGTCGCATGTACTTTTTAGTGCACGATGATGTTTAATGACAGAAGTGTCAGCATTTCCAGCATGGCTACCACATACATCACAAAGTTTAAAAAATTATTTATATATTCTAAGATATACTCTCAGGCAAATTAATACCATCTGAGAGCCAAGGAATGAATTACGTGACCCAGTATGGAGAGAGAAGGCAGCTCCCAAAACAAGCAAGGGGAGGTTCGGAGCCTACACTCACATGGATGGCCACTATAGTAATTCCCTAAAATCTTGGACAAATCAGCCCTTCCGTGTGTGTCAGTCTCTTCATTTACAAAAGAAAAATGTTAATCCGTATAATTGATGAAAGACTTCCCTGACTCTACAATTCTATGATTGTATTAGGGACTTTGGACTTCTGAGCATTTATTCTAGACTATTTTAATACTTAACATAATGCATTCTATTGTTAATGCACATGTTGACATTTAAGCTTCTTATGCCTTGTATAACAACTCACTCTGCATCTATGTTGCCAGATAGTGAGTACATGGTAAGTGCTAAATTCTTGTTGAGTTAAATTGGAGGCAATGATGGTGATTATGAGTGACTTCTTTAGCAGGTGGATGGGTTGGAGTGGTTTATTTAGTATACTAATGTCATCGTGACCCCCAAACTACTTAACTACCTTGTCAGTCTTTTTTCCTTTCCTTCCTTTTCTTTCCTTACCTTCCTACTCTTCCTTCTTTCCCTTCCTTCCCTTCCTTCCTCCACTACTCTCTTTCTTTCTCTCTTTCCTTTCTTCCTTTCTTTTCTTTTCTCCTTTCCTCTCCTCTCCTTTCTCTTTTCCTTTCCTCTCCTTTCTCCTTTCCTTTCTTTTCCTTTCCTTTCCTCCTTTCCCGCTTCCTCCTTCCTCCTTTCTCCTTTCCTTTCCAACAGACTCTCACTCTGCTGCCCAGGCTGGAGTGTAGTGGTACAAGCACGACTCACTGCAGCCTCACCTTCCTCAGCCTCCCAGGTAGCTGGGACTACAGGTGCACACCACCATGCCTGGCTAATTTTTGTCTTTTTGGAGAAATAGGGTTTCACCCTGTTGACCAGGCTGATCTCAAACTCCTGGGCTCAAGTTATCCCCCCACCTCAGCCTCCCAAAGTGCTGGGATTACAGGCATGAGCCACCACTCCCAGCCGCCAGTCCTTTCTTAAAGAGAAAAAGGACCAAAAGTGAGCAAAAATAACTTATTAATACCTCTTTAGCAGCCGGGCGCGGTGGCTCATGCCTGTAATCCTAGCACTTTAGGAGGCCAAGGTGGGTGGATCACCTGAGGTCAAGAGTTTGAGACAAGCCTGGCCAACATGGTGAAACCTCATCTCTACTAAAAATACAAAAATTAGCCGGGTGTGGTGGCAAGCACCTGTAATCCCCGCTATTCAGGAGTCGAATTTGCAGAGAATTGCTTGAACCCGGGAAGGCAGAGGTTGCAGTGACTCGAGATTGCACCACTGCACTCCAGCCTGGGCAACAGAGCAAAAACTCCATCTCAAAAAAAAAAACAAAAAAAAAAACAAAAAAAAACCTCTTCAGTTCTTTTTAGCTTCCTAGAAATTATGATGATTGATGATCATAATGATGATCATCATCACTGATGATGATAAATCAATGAAATGTTAATTCTGGGGTTTATATTTTTAGATAATTTTTTTGATTTATCTATTCATGATAAATCACAGAATTATGTATTTGTGTGTGAGCACAAATCTCTCAAATGGGTAAAATAAGAATGTTGGCAAGTTAGAGTTTTAATTAAAACTGAAAAATAACTATTTCTAAAATGGTTCTATGTTAACAACTGGTGTAAGAAATGTGTGAAAAGCAAACAGGACATCTTAAATTCTCAAATTCTCTTCTCTCTGCAAGGATGGTGTAGGAGTGCAGGTGTGTGTATCTCTGCATGTATAGACATATGTCTGTAGGGTCCAAGAATAACCAGAGAGGAAGTATAATGATGTGCCACAGAAAGTAACAGAGAGTGAGTGGCTGCTAGCCCAGGGGCAATCCTTTACCTGGTCTTACCTTACCTGAAAGTGGCATTCTCTGTCAAAATAGTGCATCTATCCACTGTAGTACAGAGCAGATAGAGGGACAGAGGGACACAGAGAGAGATGGAGAGTGATATCTTGTGAGATAGAACAGCAGAGGGAAAAGCTACAGGAAGGAGCAGTCATCTGGTGATTTTGGAGAGGATGCTTTGGAAAAGAGTGACACTCTGAAGTCTTAGCACTTTCCTATGGAGTAGCAAAGTCCAGTTTGCTGTAGAAGCTCTGTGAGAACAACGCCATGCTCTGAGGAAAGCCTTTTGCACAACTGCAGATAGAGATACTGAGAATCTGCTTTGAGTACCGAAGCACTGAGACAAGAGAGTGACTCTACCATTATGGTCTGAAACTGAGACAGAACAGGAGAAGCCGGGAGCCGTGGATCCTGCAGAACGATGGCAGTGTTGCAAAATATGGATGGGTTCTGGAAGGAGTTTTTTTTCTTATTCACAGATTTCTTAATTAATAAATATTGGACATTAATACTATAAGTACATATTTTTTTAAGGTAACTTAAAAAATTCTCTGTAGTTTGTCCTGTGGTATGATAAAGGGATTCTCACCTTTATCATCTTGACAAAGTTCTGAGTCAAAGAACTCTTCAGATATTGTCAGAGATAGTCATGGGAACCAGGTGAAAGCACCTGACTCTGGCAGTCAAGTATCCAGAGTGGTCAAACTGGATAAGCTGCATCATTTTCCGAGAGCTACTGGAATAAGGCCTGATCTAATATGGAGACGTTACATATTACATGTGCATAGGTACACACACACACATATATACACACACACATATACACATACACACACATATATACATATGCACGTATACAAACATGCACACACACATATATACACACAGACACACACATATATACACATATATACACACAGAGACACACATATGCACACATACACAAACATATACACACATACACACACATGCATGCACATGTACACACACATATATACACACACATACACATACATATATACACACAGAGAGACAAACAGAGACACACACACATACACACAGACATATATACACACACACATATAAGCATGAGTAGGAGTCAGGAGGGACCAGCTAAAATAATACATTCAACCAAATGCAAAGCTGTTAACTGCCCCCTCCTCATCAATGCTACACTTTTATATAAATATGAAGCAATATAAAAGTTTGATTTACTAAAACCTAATGGATTAACATTAACCAAGAGAAAAGTGTAAATAGAGTAATGCAAATTAGCATGTTTGAATGGGACTCCTTCATTTTGGGGCTTTTTTGAGGTTGGGACACATTCATTCATCCCATAGAGTGTGTAATATATACAAGCCTCTAAGTTAGGCCTTGGGGATAAAACAATGACTAAAAACCAGTCCCTACTCTCAAGGAGAATTGCAAATGCTTGATTCTTCTTATGTTGCTCATGCTGACATGGTTTGTGTCAATAATCTGCTAATTTACTCAGCTTCAATGTACAAAACTTCAGTTGTTCTCAAATAGAAAAGGACACTCCATGATAAAAGCAAGCATCTTGAAAGATAGGGGCATATCTCATTTAATTGGACTTCATTTTATTGTACTTTGTAGATACTGCTTTTTTTTTTTTTTTACAAATTGAAGGTGTCTGGCAACCCTGCATTGGGTAAGTATACCAATGCCATTGAGTTTGTTCTGTTTTGTTTTTTGCTTTTGAGACAGGGTCTTGCTCTGTCGCCCAGACTGGAATGCAGTGGTGCGATCTCAGCTCATGGCAGCCTAGACCTCCTGGACTCAGGTGATCCTCCCACCTCAGCCTCCCAAATAGCTGGGACTACAGGTGCCTATCACCACACACAGCTAATTTTATTCTGTAGAGACGAGGTCTCACTATATTGCCCAGGTTAGTCTCCAACACCTGGGCTCAAGTGATCCACCCGCCTAAGCCTCCCAAAGTGCTGGGATTACAGGTGTGAGCCACCATGCCTGGTTTTAATGCCATTTTTTCAACAGCACGTGCTCACTTCGTGTCTCTATGTCACATTTAGGTAATTCTCATAATGTTTCAAACTCTTTCATTATTATTATATCTTTTATGGTGTTCTGCGATCGATGATCTTTGATGTTACTGTTGTAATTGTTTTGGGGTGCCATGAACTGCACCCATATAAGACAGGAAACTTAATCTATAAGTAGTATGTGGGTTTTTACTGCTCCACTCACTGAGCATTTCCCCATCTTTCTCCCTCTTCTCTGGCCTCTCTATTTCCTGAGACACAACAATATTAAAATTAGGCGATTTGATAACCCTTAAGTGGCTTTTAAGTGTTCAAGTAAAAGGAAGAGTTACATGTCTTTCACTTTAAATCAAAAGCTAGAAAAGGTTAAGCTTAGTGAGGAAGGCATGCTGAAAGCCAAGGTAGGCCAAAGGTTAGGCTCCTTGCGCCGGTTAGCCAAGTTGTGAATGCAAAGAAAAGTTCTTGAAGGGAAATGAAAGTGCTATTCAGTGAAAACATAAATGATAATAAAAGAAAACAGCCTTATTGCTGATATGGAGAAAGTTTTAGTGTCTGGATAGAAGTACAAACCAGCCACAACATTCCTTTAAGCCAAAGGCAAATCAGAGCAAGACCCTGACTCTCTTCAATTCAGTGAAGGCTGAGAGAGGTGAGGAAGCTGAAGTAGAAAAGCTGGAAGCTAGCAGAGGTTGGTTCATGAGGATTAAAGAAAGAAGCCGTTTCCATAACACAAAAGTGAAAACTGAAACAGAAAGTGCCGATAGAGAAGCTGCAGCAAGTTATCCAGAAGATCTAGCTAAGGTAACTAATGGAGGTGGCTACACTAAACAACAGGTTTTCAATGGCAACAAAACAGCCTTCTATTGGAAGAAGATGCCATCTAGGACTTTCATAGCTAGAGAGGAGAAATCAATGCCTGGCTTCAAAGGGCAAGATGACTCTTGTTACGAGCTAATACAACTGATAACATTAAGTTAAACACGATGTGCATTTACCATTCCAAAATCCTAGGGTCCTTAAGAATGATGCTAAATCTACTCTGCCTGTGCTCTAGAAATGGAACAATAAAGCCTGAATAACAGCACATCAGATTATAGCATGGCTTTCTGAATATTTCAAACTTACTACTGGGATCTCTACTCAGAGAAAAATATTATTTTCAAAATATTACTGCTTATTGACAATGTACCTGGTCACCCAAAAGTTTTGATAGAGATGTACAAGGAGATTAATGTTGTTTTCATGCCTGCTAATGTAACATCTATTCTTCAGCCCGTGGCTCAAGGAGTGATTTTGACTTTTAAGTCTTATTATTTAAGAAATACATTTTGTAAGGTTATAGCTTCCATAGATAATGATTCTTCTGATAGATCTGGGCAAAGTAAATTGAAAACCTTCTGGAAAGAATTCACCATTCCAGATGCCATAAAGAACATTCATGATTTGTGGAATGAAGTCAAATTATCAATATTACCAACAGTATAGAGGAAGTTGATTCCAACCCTCATGAATGTCTTTGAGGGGTTTAAGACTTCAGTGGAGAAATAACTGCAGAAATGGTGGAAATAACAAGAGAACTAGAATTAGAAATGGAGACTAAAGATGTGTATCATGCAATCTCATGATAAAACCTCAATGGATGAGGAGTTGCTTCTTGCGGATAAGCAGAGAAAGTGTTTTATTGAAATAGAATCTATTCCTGGTGAAGATGTTGTGAACCTTGTTGAAATAACAACAAATGATTTAGAATATTTCATAAGCTTAGTTGATAAATTAGTGGCAGTTTCTGAGAGGACCAACTTCAATTTTGAAAGTTTCTACTGTGAGTAAAATGCTACCAAACAGCATCACATGCTACAGAGAAAAGCTTCATGAAAGAAAGAGTTAATCAATGCAGCTAACTTTATTCTTGTCTTAGTTTAAAAAATTGCCACAGCCCCCCAGACCTTCAGCCGCCACCACCTTTATCAGTCAGCAGCCATCAACCTCCAGGTAAGACCCTCTGTCATAGGGGGATCCAATCTTTTGGCCTCCTTAGGCCACATTGGAAGAAGAATTGTCTTGAGCCACACATAAAATACACTAACAATAGCTGATGAGCTAAAAAAAAAAATTACAAAAGAAATCTCATGATGTTTTAAGAAAGTTTACGAAATATTGCCGGGTGCAGTGGCTCACGCCTATAATCCCAGCACTTTGGGAAGCCCAGGCGGGTGGATCACGAGGTCAGGAAATCAAGACCAACCTGGCCAACATGGTGAATCCCTGTCTCTACTCAAAATACAAAAAATTAGCTGGTCATGGCGGTGCATGCCTGTAGTCCCAGCTACTCGGGAGGCTGAGGCAGGAGAATTGCTTGAACCCGGGAGGCAGAGGCTGCAGGGAGCAGAGATTGCGCCACTGCACTCCAGCCTGGGCGACAGAGTGAGGCTCCATCTCAGAAAAAAAAAAAAAGAAAGTTTACGAAGTTTTGTTGGGCTGCCTTCAGAACTGTCCTGGGCTGTATGTGGCCCGCGGGCAGCAGGTTGCTCTATCAGCAAAAAGATTAGGATTTGCTGAAGGCTCAGATGATTGTTAGCCCTTTTTAGCTACAAAGTATTTTAAAATTAAGGTATGTGCATTGTTTTTTAAACATGTTGTTGCACACTTGATAAACTACAGTATAGTGTAAACATAACTTTTATAGGTATTGGAAAACCAAAAATATTGTGTGACTCACTTTATTGCAATATTCACTTTATTCTGGTTCCCGGGAACTCAGCCTGCAATATCTCTGAGTTATGCCTGCATAATACTAACTGAAAATGTAAAATATATCCCTTAGTTTTCTATTGTCAGGAATAATGTAATCTGAATGACACATAAGTCCTATTTTCCTTGTGTAGAACATAAAATTATGATATTAATAGTCAGGGAAGGAATCAATTCATGTTCAAACTTGGACCCTTCCCACTGATTGTTGTATGCATTTGGCAGAGTTACATAAACTTTCTGTGCCTCACTTTATTCATGTGTCAGTCGGCCCATCAGTACATCAATATATCTCATAATGTTGTAAGAGGCTCAAGTGGGTTAATTCATGTTAAGCTCTTAGAATAGTGCTGTGACATAGTAATTGCTCAAGAAATGTTAACTACTGTTATTATTGTCTGTACCCTATTTCCAAGCACGTTGCCCAAATCAAAGTCTTCCATCTTCCTGTAAATCAACTGATATTTTTGTTTAGTAGAATAGTCAAGTAAAAGTTTCCATTTGTACAGGTTCACAATCTCATAGTTCTATTTTTTAAATTCTCTGGAAAATTTAAGTTTTTCATAGGTCATCTGGTGGCAAAATCTGACCTGACCTAATCTCAATTCATTTGGCAGCAAAATCTGATATGAACTGATGGGAGGCTATTTATAGTATTTATACATTGGTGTAAATGTTATTATATTTGATACTACAATATTGTCCCAGACCATACCTGGGTTACTTTTCACATCTTAAAAAGTCCACATTCTGAAACATATTTGGCCCCCAAGCTTCAGTTAAGACATTATAGACATACTAGTCAGGGCAGACAGTATAGAAGAAATTTTCATATGTAGCTCTGCAAGGCAAGATTTATTAAGCAAGAATGCGAGTTTCTCCATTACAAACATCCTGAACCAATCAGCTCTCCACATCCAAAAAATGTGAGCCTTATTTTCTCCATGACATTCATTATCACTAGATCAGTCTTTCCTCCTACGCATTCTCTCTGCTATAATTTCCAAGGAGCAGTTATTTTGGTTTTGGACTATTTACCAAGTTATCATAATTCTGCCTTTCTCCCCATTATTTTAATTTCTACCCCCCTCTCCATTTTTATTCACATTCATACAAATATACCATAAAATACCAGTCAAAGCAAACTCAAATTGTTAGGCATAGCTATGTATTCCTTCATCCCTGTTCTTGATTGCTTTTTCCATCTACCTCCACGTGGGGTAAGTCAAGAAATCAAGATGTTTGGGTCTTGCCAAGCTTATTAACTCCAGCACATGTTCTATTATTCATGAACTACTGGTTGGAAGAGCTATCCTGTCTTCAGGCAGTTCATCTGGTTTTATCTCAGGAAGTTGACAACAGATCCCAATCTAAAAGACCTATTCTTGTTAACTATTCCTAAGATCTCCAGAGATGTCCAGGAGAAAATTCTTCTAAGGCTCTTTCCTCTTTATCTCCAGGGATTCTAAATGTCTTTTCATATGTTTTAAAATTTTCAAATAGACTTGACCTCCACATCAGCTTTAACCACAGTAACTGCAGCTGGGTTTAAAAATCTGATCTCACTTCCATTTGTAATAAAAAGCAGCAGTCTAGGTAGAATTGAACCTAAAAATCCCTTTTCCAGGATACTCAGGATATTTTCTTTCTCTTTGGTGGTCAGTGAGGCCTCAAGATGTAGAACCACTTAGTTACTAAGGTGGCCAACAATGAAGAGGTAAACGTAGGTTTATCACAGATGGTAATCTGAACAAGTGGAACATTCAAAGCCCAGGGAGGAGAAGACACAATCTTTTGGAAAATATGGTAAAGTGGCATTTGCATTTGAATTCTTCCTAGATCTTCCTTTTCTTATTGTGTTACTGGAGCTTCTCTGGGCTTTAGTTTCTTGGTCTGTAGACTAGGCATCATAATACATGCTTTTGCAGAATTACCCCAGGTCACAGCTGAAAAATTATGGAGCTGGGACTTAAGTTCCTATCTGCTTGACCCCAAAACCATCTGTCTTGTCCTTGAATCATGCTATCTCTAGAAAGTTCACATATGAACCAGAACAGTTCCTCTATGGCTAAACAATACAGCTAGCTGTCAGTATGGCATGGAAAACTTTTGGACAGTTTGACTTTTGATGATGGGACCATGTGTTGATCAGGGCCAGTGCAGAACACACCTACAGTGTCACCCACCCTAATTAACATGGTGAAGGGTAGAGCAATGTGGAACTGACAGTGTTTTATTCTATGATTAGGTATAAGCCTGGTTTTGTGGTATATACAGCAAGCCATAGGAAGTTTCATTGGAAGCATTGTGGAACTCATTGAGAGTTGAATGGAAGAGAGAACCTATAGCGGAAATTTCCAGTTGCTTCAAATATCTAAGCAGAGAGTGAAGAGTTCCTCCTCCCCAGGTAATCCTGTGTCTTTTGGATATAATAGCTCCAATGAACACCTTCTTATCACCACAAGGAATCCACCTGTGATAAGAGGCTGCCTCCCTTGCCGAGAAACCTCCCACTATCACAGAGGCTTGGTGTTCTCCTGTGATGTCTGCAAATGCAGAAGCCCTTGGCTTCCCAGAGTAAGCTCTAAACATCTTTAGTATAACCTCTAAACATTACAGTTAAAAAAAAAAAAGTGTAAAGTGCAGCTTTTTTTTTTTTTTTTTTTTGCTAAACCCAGGAACCTATTCTCACTAGAGATAAGGAAAACAGCTATACAACCCATTGTTGTACTCTGTTAATGAGGACTCATAATTTATGCTTTAAGGGGAGGCTACTGGAAAAAATAGCCTGAATATACTGTCAGTAACGTTTCCTTGCTTAATGTTGTTTCCTTGTTTCCTGACAAAAATTTTTTTTTGGGACGGGAGCAGTTGCTCACACCTGTAATCCCAGCACTTTGGGAGGCTGAGGTGGGTGGATCATGAGGTCAGGAGTTTGAGACCAGCCTGGCCAATATGATGAAACCCTGTCTCTAGTAAAAATACAAAAAAAAAAAAAAAAAAAAAAACAATTAGCTGGGCATGGTGACGTGAGCTTGTAGTCCCAGATGCTCGGGAGGCTGAGGCAGGAGAATCGCTTGAACCCGGGAGGCAGAGGTTGCAGTGAGCCGAGATTGCACTACAGCACTCCAGACTGGGCGACAGAGCAAAATTCCAACTAAAAAAAAAAGAATTTGGTGAGAGGTGGGAGATAAGTGAGTAAAGAACTTAAAAAAAACCCAAAAACAATTATCTGGGCATGGTGGTGTGCTGCCTGTAGTCCCAGCTACTGAGGAGACAGAGGTGAGAGGATTGCTTGAGCCCAGAAGTTCAAGGCTGCAGGGAGCTATGATTACACCACCGCATTCCAGCCTGGGTGACAGAGTAACACCACCTTGTCTGTACAAAAAAAAAAAAAGTGGTATAAGGCAAAAGATAGAGAATTGTTGTATTATCTGTCACTCTCTTTTTCAAGTTTACTGTACATTGTTTAGTAAGTTTACTGTACCCCTTTATGGACCTAGAAGGAAAAATTGTCTCTTTGTATATCTATATCTATCAATAAATAGATCTAAATTATAGAGTGCATGAACTTATGGTGCTGAGAAGAATATAATACACGCTTTTTCAGCTTCTTGTGATCACTTCATAGAAGAGGATGCAGGATTTGTCCATTAGTATTACAAGTAACTGGTAATGTCTCCAGAGCCATGAGGATTTCAGAGACTTATATACCAACAGCAGGTTTAGCTCCCAGCTTCTCTTCAGCCATCATAACACCCCACATTAATCTTTGTGTTTGCCTGTCTACATGTCTGTTCCTCTCTCTGGCATGAAAATTCCTTGGGGTTAGAGACACTGTATTACCTGTTTTCACGTCTCCAGGGCTTGAACAATTTTATGGCCCACAACGGATGTTCCACAAATATTTGTTGACATACATACACATATTGTGGGACTCAATGCATGCCTTGTGAAATTAAAGAAAGCAATTTCCATTACAGAATTTGATAATTAGACTGATCGTGATGGGCATTTTAGGTAGCTATTAATATTTTGTGTTCTTATTGGATGATATTGTTTACATAGTTTGAAGGTCACATTTTACATAAAAGTAAACATCTCAATTGGTTAATATAAGTCATTCAGAGGAAGTTTTTTTATGTCTAATAAAATTACACAATGCACGAAGCTGCAGGAAACTCACATTCTGCCTATCTTCATTTTCCAGCTAAATTAGGCTCCCAGAAAGGAAATATGCTTCTCTCTCACAGTCTGCCACTTTTAAACAACCTCAAAGGCCTATTCCCCATGGGTTATACTTTGGCAGGACACTGCTGTTAGCCTGTGTATGGGGTCATGTGAACTACTGTGATCTGGAGAGTCAGGGGTCCTCTACTTACTACTGGATACCACCTTTCCTGAGGCTCCTGCATGGGAAAAGAAATCTCCGTGTTTACTGCAGCGGGGAAACAATGGGACTTTTTGGGGAATTGTGCTACATTCAGTTATTTACACTTCTACATATTTATTCAGTTCTGAACAATTACTAACTCAACACTGGGAGTTTATGGTTGTATGGATTTCCCTAACTACACACCCAACCATTTATGAGCACAGCTGGAAGTTTCCTTTTATATTGCACCAATCACTTGCTAGTAAAGATGGATGCACTAACCCACAAATCTGAGAAAGCCAGCCACTTTGGTTTTATCTGGACCTGAATTCTTTGTATCAATTAATTTACTTAAGAAGCCAGTCTAAAGAGCTGCCACCCATTCTTATGTGTTGAGCTTTTGCAATTTTTATTTAGTGAAGATGCCAAAAGCTTCAAAGGACCCACCAAGCAGTGATCTTGTTTAAAGGTTGATAAATAGAGGATTTTACATTCATCATCTTGACAGCCATAAAGGCACATATTATTTTCAGATAATAAATAAGACAGGAAGAGTCTAGCCTCTAGCTTCATGCAGGAGATGTAAATCTGAGGCTTTGGAGGCTCAGAAAGGTCAACTTTTCTTTGCAACACATTCTGATTGTTTTCATCTTCTTATAGGCACTTGGCCTGTTTTGTCAAAGTTTAACATAAGCCTTTTTCACACAGGTGCTTTTCTTGGCATCCACAGAGGAAATGAAGAAACTGTGCCAAATTAAAATGAGCACATTTTGAAAATACGGAAATTTGATCCTTATATTGATTCCTTTTCATAGAAGAGGCAATAAAAGCCATTGTACAGATGAATTGAGATTGTGGCCTCCCTTAAGAATTAAAATATATATATAAACCATTCTGTCAAGCTTTGAACACTTCTATGCATCTATCTTGACCAGAAAATTGTAAAAAGAAGAATTTATCATTAGTCCAGTAAACTTCGGTGCATCGTTGTCTTAGCACTTTATAACTAAAGCTTAAAAATAAAGTAACGCTATTAGAAAGTGCCCTGGACCAAGCTCAGAAAATATGAAAGTTGCTTATAGTTTTTTTTTCCATTAACTAACAATGTGACAATGAATGAATTGTGTCACTTTACAGCTGTTGATATTGGAACTATTGTATACTAAGGACACAAAAGACTGCAAATTAGGTAGCAAGTTAAAAAGTAGCAAACATGTTAAAAATAGAAAAAGTTTGTTTTCTTCCTAAATGCAACCCATTCTGAAGAACATTTTTGTCTAAATCTAGTATGGAATACCTCAAAATTTAATTGATTTCTTCTTTTTATTGATCTATTCTTGCATAGTAGCAAGGGGAAGAAGTGAACTTAAACTTGCCCATTTAGGGTAACTCGGTCCTTGCAGTTTGGAACCAAAAGTGCTCCTACTTGTGGCTAGTCAACATAAGGTATTGTGAAGGGCCTTGAAAAGTCCTCAGGCTCTGTGTGGTGAGGCAGTGAAATTGGCCCCAAACCCACCTGGGTGTGTATCTCCCTGTCCACTGCTCTCGCCCAGGGGTTGATCTTGTGTCTGCCTTCACAGACCTTTCTCCCTATTCTCTCTTTGGCTCCTCCTTCTAGCAACAAAAAGGTAAGCATTTTCTTTATATCACATCACATGACCTCCCTTTCTTCTTCATGCTGTAATCTAGGGCCAATTCTCCAAGCTTGAGTTCTTGATATACACTATAAATTGAACAATAATAAAGTTACATTTCATTGGTCAAAAAATGGTTGAATGTTAAAAATTTTGTGCAACTCAACCTATGAAGACATGATTTTGAGAGTCTGAGAAAATCATTTTTTCTTCTCAAAACCTGATTTTCACAACTATTATTTCCCTGTAGAGCTTAAAAATCTCAACTTGAATGCCAAAGTTGAACAGTTATTCTTTGTACTATGCAGTGTTTACTCTTCCCTACCCTGAGGAGTAACCCTCAGCCTCCCACAAGGTTTACACTTAATGACAAAAGGAAATGCGAGGGAGAAATAAAAATAAAATAAAATTACCAAGTCTATAAATTATATCAGAGGATATTTCAAAATATTAGTGTTCTACCAGTATAAAAATTCAACTCAGGTACAAATATAATAGTTTTAAGTTTTTCTTGAGCATGTGACAACGCCAACATGATTATATTTTAGCATAAAGAAGTGATGTTAAACTTTATTTCTAATCTAATTTGTTTGAGGTTTTTATTCTGTTTTGGGAAAGTGAAAGAATGACTTGTAGTATTACTTTAAGAATAATACCCCTTTACACTTCTTTGAAAATTAAGATTTAGAAAAACCCGGTTCATATAATTGTATTTCATTTAGTTCTGAGTAAGAACCTGTAGACCTCTAAATTCCTAAGGGGAGAAACTGATTTGTCCCATATCAAAGAGCTGTTAAGTTATATGACCGGGGAAATAAATGTGTTTGGATTATTAGCAGTTTTGAGCACTTCCCCCTCCAAAATAATCATCTATCTGGAAACGAAAAAAAGCATGAAGTTAGCTGTCCCAGTGCTGAACAAGCTGTGAGATGTGTGTGGTCAGTGTGTGTATAAGACGAGACATCAGAAGAGATGGGTCCTCTACAGGTGAGCACGATGATGACATTAAGCCATTCTTTAATGGTTTATCCAAAACCATTAAATTGTGGTTGTAGTCTTAGAAAGTACTAACCCTGAGTAGGCAATAATCTTCCTTCCTTCACAAATACACTGCCTGTTTATTACAACCTGATTATGATTTAGAGAGTTTATGCACCATTTCTATTTGGTCTAGATAGGCAGAGTGCTCTGGGTTATCAGATTAAATATCTGGATTGACAGTTCGTATGGATTCAACTAATTTTACAAAGCAGCTAAAGATTTTTGTAGGTTTTCTTTTGAGAGAAGAGTCACCAGCATACCAAAGATTTTTGATGACTTAATTTTTGATAAATAATAAATCTTGTTATGTGAGCTACATTACTTCTACCAGTTTCAGCCACTGGTAATAGACAGATATAATGAAAATTTAAACCCTTTTGAAGTAAAATCGAGGCAAAAGTCGTTAATTACTTGAAATAGCTGATTAAGATAAAGCAAAACCTTTGAAATAGATGTCAGACTTTAACATTTATTTTAAAAGCAAAACTTTGAAATAGATGTCAGACTTTAACATCTATTTATATTGGTCTGTCTGTTGAGAAAGGAAATAAATAATTGGAATAGTTTTTTATATCTAAAATTACTATAATTGATACTAATATTGGATCACAATAACTGAAGAATTGTAATATGCAAAATTTTTTTCAATGTAAATTACTTGAGATAACTTTATAACCCAAATCTGAAGTTTTAAGTTAGGTAAAATAAAACACTTCAGTTTGTTTTAAAACATAAAATTTGAAAAAAATACCCCTATATAAATGAATTATTTTATTTATTTTTTGTTCTGCTCTTATTTATTTGTTTAGTCTCTGTAGACACTAAAATTATGGCTAACTTGTGGGTTTGTTGGACTTTGTTCACAGATATGACTCGTTGTAACTTTTTCCAAATTCAAACAAGGTAGTGGTAGAGCTTTTCAGTAGTATAAAGATGTGGTTTTTTTCAAAACCAAAATGAGCTAACACTTCACACCTGTTAGGATGGCTATTGTGAAAAAAAACCCAACCAAACAAAAAAACAAAAACCAAAGAACCCTCAAAATATCAATTGTTAGCAAACATGTAGAGAAAATTTGAATCCTGGTGCACTGCTGATAAGAATGTAAAATGGTTCAGCAGCTGTGAAAAATGATGTGCCAGCTCCTCAAAAATTAAACAGAACAACCATGTGACCTAGAAATTTCACTTCTAGCTGTGTACCCAAAAGAATTGAAAGGAGGAACTCAAATAGATATTTGTTTTTGTTGGGGTTTTTTTGGAGACAGGATCTTACTCTGTTGCCCAGGCTGCAGTGCAGTGGTGTGGTCATGGCTCACTACAGCCTCTAACTCCCAAGCTCAGGTGATCCTCCTGCCTCAGCCTCCCAAGTAGCTGGGACCACAGACACGTGCCACCATGCCTAGCTAATTTTTGTATATTTTGTAGAGTCGAGGTTTCCCCATGTTGCCCAGGCTGGTCTCGAACTCATGGGCTCAAGTGATCCACCCACCTCAGCCTCTCAGAGTGCTGGGATTACAGGTGTGAGCCACTGCACCTAGCCTCAAATAGATGTTTGTACACCTGTGCTCATAACAATATTATTCACAGTAGCCAAAAGGTAGAAACAACCCTAATGTCCATTGACAGATGATTGGCTAAACAAAATGTGGTATATACATACAATGGAAAACTATTCAGTCTTTAAAATAATGCAATTCTGATACATGCTACAACATGGATGTACCTTAACATTTCCTAAGTGAAATAAACCAGATACAAAAGGACAAATATTGTGTGATTCCACTTGTAGGAGGTACCTAGAATAGTGAAATTCATAGAGACAGAAAGCAGAATGGTGGTTACCTGCAGGCGGGGGAGAGAAGTTATTGTTCAGTGGGCACAGGGTTTCAGTTTGAGAGAAGGAAAAGTTGTGGAGGTGGATGGTGGCGGTGATGGTTGCACAACAACGTGAATGTACTTAATGCCACTGTATTGTACACTTGAAAATGGTCAAAATGTGAATTATATGTTATATATATTTTACCGCAATAAAAAAACCGTTATAAAAAAGAGAAGTGATTTTTGATCAGGCAAATCCAGCTTGCCTTTAACAAAATTGCTGCTTTCTACCTGCACTTAGATTTTCCCTCAGGAATGATATCTCTCTCCCTATTGGCTACCTGGCATAAATTAGTTAATTTCTGCAATTCTCAGTTTTCTCATCCATCAAATAAAGAAGTGAAAATGGGTAATTGCTGCTTTTTTTTTTGAGCTGTGATTCTCACCTTGGATGATTAAGTGGAAAATACTAAGCCATTGCTTTTGGCTTACTTTTTTTTTGCATTCCAATTCTCTTAGAAAAGAAACATAGGCTGTGAGTTTACTTTTCATGTCAGTCACACCTTTTGATAGCTGTAAGTATGCTCTTTTGCTAAAGTTTATTAGTATCTTGTCAAAGGTCTTAAACGTGAAATATTTTGAAAAAGGGCAATTTTCATCACATAAATTGTGAACTTGACATGAAAGCATGGTATCTGCATCAGCATTACCAGTCAATGACAGAAAAAGTATTACTTTTTAATAAAATGCAAAACTTTTTTGTTTTCTAAATTAAAATTCATCATTATATGATGTAAACACCACAAATAAAGGGAATAGTCACTTAAATAATATTCAATATTTTTCCAAGTGCTATATAAAATTGCATATCTCCTTATTATGCATAGAGGGAATCCGAAGCCTAAAGACACAACTTCATAGATTAATAAGAGAGACTGAATTAGAAAATAGTTTTCACATTAAACTTGATAGGTTGAACCTTTTGTCTCCTGAGGTAGCATTATTCTAACTCATCAGGATAAACTAAGTTAGTCTACAGAAACAAATCAATCTGTAAACTTCAGTGGCTTAAGACATAAAAATTTATTTTTCACTCATGCAAAATCTGCTGTACCCCCAGTGGTCCTCCAGGTAGCTCCTTTTCAGCAAAAGCCCAGGGATTCAGGATATTTGCATCTAGTAGCAGCAACTACCTCAACATGAGTCTTCCAATTTGCCCAGGTGGGGAAAGAACAAGCCAAACGGTTGCACAGAGGCTTTTCATTGTCTGAGCCTGGAAGGTGACATTTGTTACCTAAACTCACAATCCACTGGTCAGAGAAAACCACACAACCCTACCTAACTACACAGAGACTGGGAAAGGCGGGTGATAAGGATGTATTCAGTGAGCATTAAATGTCTCTGCCAGGCCAAGTGCGGTGGCTCACACCTGTAATCCCAGCACTTTGGGAGGATGAGGCAGGCAGATCACCTGAGGTCAGGAGTTTGAGATCAGCCTGGCCAACATAGTGATACCCCTTCTCTACTAAAAATACAAAAATTAGTTGGGTGTGGTGGCAGGCGCCAGTAATCCTGGCTACTCAGGGGCTAAGGCAGGAGAATGGCTTGAACCCAGGAGGTGGAGGCTGCAGTGAGCCGAGATCGTGCCACTTCATTCCAGCCTGGGCAACAGAGGGAGACTCAGTCTCAGAAAAAAAAAAAAAAAGGTCTCTGCCAAAATGAGGCTTTTCAGTCGGAGCAGTTCTAAGTGGTCTGTACAAACCATGTGCTAAGAATTTAGGCTACAGAATGTATGAAGGTGCAGGAATAGCTTGTGTATTACTTTATTATTGCTGCTCTAACAAATGACCACAAACAGCAGCTTAAACAACACACATTCATTACCTTTCAGCTCTGGAGGTTGGAAGTCCAAACAGAGGTCTTGCTGGGCTAAAATCAAGGTTATGGTAAGGCTGTCTTCTTTTTGGAAGCTTTAGGTTAGAATCTGTTTCTTGCCTTTCCCATTTTCCAGAGGCTGTCCATATTTCTTGGTTCGTGGCTCCCTTTCTCTATCCTCAAAGACAGTAATGCTGCATCTCTCTGGCCCTTCATAATCTATCACATCTCTCTCTGATCACAGGCAGGAAAGGTTCTCTGCTTTTAAGGACTCAGGTGATTACACTGGGCCCACCTGGATAATTTCCCCATCTCAAGATCCTTAACCTAACCACATCTGCAAAGTTCGTGAACATATTCACAGGTTCCAGGATTTAGGTAAAGACGTCTTTTGGGGGAGGGTCATTATTTTACCTGTAACAGCCACTTTTTGTCATGATGAAATTCACTCTCCTTTAAATTTAATGTCAATAACTGGCTGCCACCTTGAACAAAACAGTTTTCAATAAAACCTTTCATTTCTTTGGATTTTATTTCTTTTTAAAAATTATTGGCTCAAATTTGGGTCACCTAAAATTGGACTTCAGACCAAGCTTTTAACATTTGTATTTGTAATGAACAGCTATTTTTTGTTTGGTAATCTCCCCTTTTCTGTTCCCAGGCTATATGATTTGGGAGCAGTTGACATTATTGGAGGCTCCACTCATGCCTGCATGAACCAAACATATCCTTCCAAAACTTTTCATCATCCAGCTATAATGATTCATTCAAAAAATTCCTCAAAGACTGGGTGCGGTGGCCCACCCCTGTAATCCCAGCACCTTGGGAGGCCAAGGTGGGCGAATCACCTGAAGTCATGAGTTTGAGACCAGCCTGGCCAACATGGCAAAACCCCGTCTCTACTAAAAATACAAAAATTAGCTGAGTGTGGTGCCGGGTGCCTGTAATCCCAGCTATTCAGGAGGCTGAGGCAGGAGAATCACGTGAACCTGGGAGGCAGAGGTTGCAGTGTGCCAAGATTGCACCATTGCACTCCAGCCTGGGCGACAAGAGCAAAACTGCATCTAAAAAAAAAAAAAAAAAAAGAAAAAAAATTCCTCCAAAAGAATGAATTACAGAACTTAGGCAGGATTGTTCTAAAAGAGGAGTTCTTATCCTGCTGGGGTTACTAACCATGTACACTGCAAGTGTGGAGCTGCTGGTGTCTGCCTCTTTACAGCAATGGAAGAGCATGCGGGAAAGTTGAACCATTAGAGAGGAAATCAGGGTTGGGAGACAGATGGACTCCTGACTCCCATTGATCCTCTCCAAGCATCTGGAACTTGCCATGCCTGAGATTTTTAATAAAAAAGCCTATACATTCCCTTTTTTGTTTAAGCGAGTATAATCTGGGTTCCTGACACTTGCAACCACATGAGTGTTGACTGATAGACACAATAAAGTTAAGCTCACATGCTCCAGAACAACTCCAGGCAATTAAGAATTTTGACCTACACTCTCAAAGCCATTGCTGAAGCACTAGGGTACTTCACAAGCTCTACCTGCCCAGAGTAACTGGTGTCATCGTTTTTAAAAATACCACTGCTAATTGCCCAGGAGGTTACTCTATGATGCACATGAACCCAGAAAATTTTCTGTAGCTATGGCAGGCAGCAATCCTTCTGGGCTTTTACTTCGCACTTTATAGTCATGCAAGTTGTTGAATGCTAGGCTGAAGGCTAGCCCAACATCAGATTCCTCTCTTGACTTTCACTGCCAAGTATGACATATGTCTCATGAATGCATGCAGATAAGAGGTATGTGAAAACCGGGGGTGATGATCAAGTAAGGAACGTTTATGTTAGTTAAAGAGCATTCCCTAAACTAAATGACAGCAGGAAGTTTTTTTGGTTTTTTGTTTGTTTGTTCATTTTGTTCTGTTTTCTTTAACAAACATGTTGTGAATGTCAGGACCCAGATTCAAGAATGGAAAAAAGAAACTTTTATAGCTTCCTGTTGTTATGTTCTCTCTAGATTATGTGGTTCTTATTTTATTTTTTTATTATTATTATTTTGAGATGGAGTCTCACTCTATCACCCAGGCCAAGCTGGAGTGCAGGGGCAGGATGTCGACTCACTGCAACCTCCCCATCTCAGGTTTAAGCGATTCTCCTGCCTCAGCCTCCCTAGTAGCTGGGATTACAGGCATGCACCACCATGCCTGGCTAATTTTTGTATTTTTTAGTAGAGACAGGGTTTCACCATGTTGGCCAGGCTGATCTTGAACTCCTGACCTCAGATGATCCACCTGCCTTAGCCTCCCAAAGTGCTGGGATTACAGGCGTGAGCCACCGTGTCCGGCCTGTGGTTATTATTATTAGAAGAAAGATTTGTGTTCCTCAACAATTACTGTCTTACATACACAATTTATTCATCACAATTTACTTGGGATTTATTTGGGATCCCTGTAGTACTGAAATTTAAAAGATCTTATTAAAGTTGCAGAATACAAAATAAAGTCACAGAATACAAAATAGTATTTGGACTGTAAAAACTAGTATAAAATAATACTAGCAGCAGCCTATAAAATATAGGGAGGACCAGCAGCCTTTAAAATATAGATGAACCTTCGAACATGTGTGGAATGGAAAGAGATGAATGGTAAAGAAGCCCTGACTGATTGGGAGCAGGAAGAGAAGATTCTTGGATGCCATACTTTTCCGTTAGGCTTTCCCTGAAGCGAGTACAAAAATAACCATCTTCCCTTCTCTCCATCCCTCAGGGATGATTTAATTAATTTTATTTTTAATTATGTTTGCTTTTCATATCTAATGACTCTCTGAATTTCTCTATTTGTTTTTAAACTATATTTTTTTACTTTTCTAAACCAGTCAAATCCTGTAGGGATGTGAATATAGTTTTTACAAGGTGCTCCTCCCCCTCATATATACAAATGAAAATACAAATGAAAAAGAGGTTTGGTGATAACTGCCTAATCATTACTTTTTTTCCACCCTAGGTTGATTCAAAATAACTGCAAATCATTGATGATGATTATTTAGGAATAATTTTTTTAGGATATTACCTAGCAATGTCATGATTTAACAAAACAGTTTAATTTCTTAAGAATATTTCAGTGAAACAATGTGGAATGAATTTCATCATATAAACTTCATAAAAAGAAAGAGTTCATCTTTTTTGTTTACTGTAAGTAGATACCCAATTGTGTTACATGGAATAAAATTGATTATAATTTAAGTCATGTCCCACTGTTTTGACTAATTTATATTTCTGCTTAAAAAACAACTTATACAGACTTAAACTTTTTTTAACCAGAATATGTATTCTCCAGGGGAAAAAAGTTTTATTCTGAACCCAAATGTTAATTTTTTTCTCAAATTGGTCTTTTCTTCAGAAGAGGGACTGTTTAGTAAGACCTGAGGCACACAGTAACTGTGTTTATTTATTTTTCACTCAAATAGATTCTGATAGAACATAGCAACTTTTATACAGTACTGCTTTAATAAAAAAGAATTTTTAAGAAAAGCTAATTCAATAGGAGAGTTTGCCATATCCCCCTTACTTATTACCTAGGCCTTTAGGAAGCCAAGCCACTCTATCCATGAGGTCATGGCTCAGGAACATTGTCAATTTAATTTAATTAGAGGTACATTTGTGATCATGTTTTATAATGTTTAATAGACTTTTCTGTCTTTTTGAATAAAAAATCATTTGTGCTAGTCTCATTTAAGCATCTGGCTACAGAGAAATTGGAATTTATCACAAAGAAAACACCAACAGGCTATTTTCAGCTTCTGACCTTCAAAATTGGGTTATATGGCAAACCATGGATGGCAGGTCATATTTCCCAAGACCACAGTACTATGTCCCGTCTCACATGTTTTTCGGAATGTGAACTTGCCACATCCCATTAACAGGTGGAATCTCATCCTATCTCCTTGAATCTGCACTGGCCTTACTGACTTTCTTATAATTAATAGAATCAACCCAATTCTGTTTTCCATGTACATCTGAGTTTAGGATGCTACCCTGCTTTAAAGGTGTAGCATCTCTAAGAGGAACAGACACCTCCAGGAAAAGGAAGGAGCACCTGTGGTGCTGGGGATTTCCATATTTTTTTTCAACAAAACTTTGTAACGCTATTCCAGTCTTAAGGCAATGAGAAAACTGAGGCATAGCCCAAATACTAGGATTAGCAAAGCTGGGATTTGATCCTAGTTTTTCTGATTTTTTCCACTCTACACTCTTTCTCCTGAACGCTAGATATTCAAAGTAAGTGTTAACATGTGTCCGATCAGTGGTGGTTAAATCTACACAGGATGTTAAACACTGGTGAAGGGAGGGACTTTTGGAATCAGCTTGGCAGTTTTCTTTGGGAATCTGAAGGTATTAGTTAAGCGTCAGGGGAAACAAACTTGAGGCAACCACAGAGGACACCTGAGGTCCCACACAGAAATCAGGACCTGTGTTCCCTTGTGATGCCCGTTGCCATTCCTATGGGACAGCTGTACATTCAGGGTATTTGGGTAAATATTCGAAGATAAACATGCAGGTTGTTTTGAGAACTTGCTGTGATTTTGAAAACACAATAAAATTTTGAGTCTGGTCCTGCCAGATTAAGATCATGTTTGCATCTCCATGAGGCTGCCACAAGCCCACAAATGAGCTTAGAATCAGCAGATTCACTGCTGGGTGATTTGGTTTGAATGGACAGCTGTTTAAGATCTTTTTTTCTTTTATTCTCATCAAATCAATTCTTTTTTTTTTTTTGGTGCAGTGTGACGATGGTTTACTTTTATGGCTGGCAGTTGAGAGGCTGTGTTTATGTTCTTTAAGTTCAAGAGCAGGCCCTCTGGCTTGCCAACCTTGAGACTTTATGATTAAGCCAGCCCGCATGTTGTTCCAGAAACTCTCCAAACATTTCCTCTTCTGCCAACATGTGCATTGTCCAGGCTGATGAGGAGCTTGGTCAGCAGCCTCAGAGCAGGGCTTGAGTCTCTCTTTGGATGGTCCCTTAACCTTTCCACTGCTTTTCTTGAACACATTTCTCTCCTCAGACAAATGTCTGTATAGAGAATGGTGCCTGTTTGGTCCCCTTTTCTCCTCTGTATTAGAGCATTTCTTTCGCTTTATTGAAAAGAAGCTCCCCCTCTTCACTCCCCCCAAAAATGCAAAACAGAGAAATAAAGATGTAGTTTCTAACTTTTCCTCTGGAGTTTAAAATTAGCAGCATTCTATAACTTATGAAACTAAATTTCAAAACGTGTCTGTGAGTCATTCCTCATTCATAAAATGTATTTTCTTCCTAAACAGCTAGTTGACTCAAAGAAACCCACTCTCGCTGTAACCACTGCCCTGGAGCCAGAGTAGGTGCCACAGAAAAGGCAAAACTGAGGTTAGGGACCCTTGTTCACAGTGAAAATCTGTCCTCATTAGATATGACTTGTGTGCCTTAGAGCCACAGGGGTTACTTAGAACACCATACTTTTGTCCTAAGTTCAGAATTACTATGGATTTACCCTTGAACCCTCTCAGTCACAGTAACCTCTGTCTTTCTCCATCCCTCTCTCACCCAACCCTTCACTGTAGGACACTGCTGAGCATGAAGGGTACCATGCAGGGATGGGAACCAGCTCCCTGGAAGGCTGTTTTGTCCACATCTCGGCATTTCATGGAGTCAAAAAACCTTCTTGCATGCTCTTTTGTGTTCATGCTCAGCTCCTTCTCTTGTATTCCACCTCTCCCTTCCTCCTCCCTCCTCCTCACACCTGCAAAACAGGACCACTGCTAAAAGTAGGGCATGATTTCAGTTTTTCTTTTTCCTTTTAAAAAATTACTACACCTACAAACAAGCTTTCTATTATATAGGAAACTCTGAATCAAGGAACTAAACCAGCTCCTCTCCTCTATTAACAGACGTTTGGGCTGGGCTCGGTGGCTCCCGCTTGTAATCCCAGCACTTTCGGAGGCTGAGGTGGGTGGATCACTTGAGGCCAGGAGTTCAAGACCAGCCTGGCCAACATGGGAAACTCCCTGTCTACTAAAAATACAGAAATTAGCCATGTGTGTCGGTGGGTGCCTATAATCCCAGCTACTCGAGGGGCTGAGGCAGGAGAATCACTTGAACCCAGGAGGTGGAGGTTGCTGTGAATGGAGATTGCATCATTGCACTCAAGCCTGGGCAACAAGAGCAAAACTCCGTCTCAAAAAAAAAAAAAAAAAAAAAAAATTGGACCACATTAAGGTCTCTTTCAGGCCCTATTAAATATACTCTAGCAAGTGTTTAAGCTAAGCAGTTCTTAAGTTCCTATGTTAATCATAAAGCCAAAGTGAGCACTTTCACAATGATTACTGTTATACTGCCCAGTATGTTAAGCTTCTCATTTGATACCCGGGAGAGTCTTAATTACTGAATAGAATCAGGTCAATTAATTACTTCTGCAGCATAACTTATAGTCTAATATTATAAAGGTTAGTTTTGAAGTAAACTACATGAGAAGTTGAAACATTCTTAAATATTTTCACATTCTCAAATGATTTTTTTCAAAAGTGCTTTCATAAAGTAGAACACCTATTGTAATGCAAAATTTTAAAAGAAAAAAATGAGAATCTTCTCTAAAGGCTAATTCCTAAGAGGAAAAATGAAAAAAAAAAAACAACCCAAAATACTATGTATGCACTTTTTCTAAAATTGCATTATTCCATATATACACAAGATTCTTTTCCATTGAATAATATTAAAAATCCTCCTCTAAAAGTGGCCTGGTTAGATAAGCCTACTTTTACATCAAGAATTGCTCTGTCATAAGAACTTACAACCCGAGAGCCTTAACTTTCACCTTCAAAAATATCCTACTGTGAATCCAACTCAATGCTCCAATGAACTTACTTTTCCCTTTATCTGGTGCTACTTTTGCAGTGTTTCCATATGAATTAATTGTGAACAGACGTCATATCCCTTTTTGGCATATCCCTCTTTCCTATAAGAGACGGATTTTTTGTTGTTGATTTTTATTTTTGGGGGGCTGAATATAGAAATTTTCACTTTAAAATTGCCTTAGGTAAAATAAAGTGATTCTGATATAATGTAGGATATAATATCTAGTTCGTTAGATGGAATCAAATAACAGTCATATATGAGGAAACTACTGTGTAGCTATTTATTTTGCTTGTCTGGTTATACTAAAAGTCTATTTAAAAGGCATAGAAGATGATAAAACCTTTTTTTTAAAAAAAAAAAAAAAGAGAGATTTTTTAAAAGAAAAGCTGACCTGCAGTTTTAAGCTAAAGCTATAAAAACTTTTGGTACATTTGCTCCATAAAGGAAATGTTTTTTAATTCAAAGAAAGCATTATTTAGAAGGAAGAGCAAAGTCAGTAGAGTCTGTAGGAGATACTCTATACTAGTAACCTAGTCACCATTATAAAAACATTCTGATTGAGCAATTATATTTATGGAATTGGTCCTTTGTACTATACCAGTCATTATATCTTCTTTGGGTTTTTCTTTAATAAACCGCAAAACAGGAAACCCAGAAAATGAAAAGAATCAGCTGGGCATGGTGGATCACGCCTGTAATCCCAACACTTCAGGAGGCCGAGGCGGGTGGATCATCTGAGGTCAGGAGTTCGAGACCAGCCTGACCAACATGGAGAAACCACGTCTCTACTAAAAATCCAAAAAAAACCCCAATTAGCGAGGTATGGTGGTGCACACCTGTAGCCCCAGCTGCTCAGGAGGCTGAGGCAGGAGAATCGCTTGAACCCGGGGGGTGGAGGTTGTGGTGAGCCGAGTTCGCACCATTGCACTCCAGCCTGGGCAACAAGAGTGAAACTCCATCTCAAAAAAAAAAAAAAAAAATGAAAAAAATGAAAAGAATCAGGAGCTACAAGTGGGAAATTTTCATTCTTTGAATGGAGGGGAACCGAATACCATGATCTCCTAGCCTGAACCTGGGAGGCAGAGCTTGCAGTGAGCCAAGATCATGCCACTGCACTCCAGCCTAGGTGACAGAGCAAGACTCCGTCTCAAAAAAAAAAAAAAAAAAAAATTAGACAGGACTAAAGTACCTGAGTAATCAGGTTGCCCATGAGTCATTAAGTCTATCCTTTAAGTAGTAGGGCCTGTATATCCATGTCATATACACCTGCAATGGAGATAGGTAATTAGAACAAATAAACATTGCAGCTTTGTCTCACTCTTTTACAAACCGCAAAGGCTTAAGCAATTTTCCTTTATCTTTTTGCTATAATTCATTCAATCTTTAAAGGTTTGGATTTTTTTTTCCCAAAGTTTTAATTTGGCATGAAATTTTTTTTTCTTTAATTTCAACTTTTATTTTCGATACAGGAGGTCTGTCTTAAATGTTAGATAAATTAATGTGTTATTGCTGAATTTTTAAAAATAGGCCATTGTATAACTTACAAAACCTGGTTTGGTATACATATATGCAACATTGACACCCCATCCCCACACATGCTTAAGTATGAAAGATTCAGTTCAGAAAGGTTCGTTGGGCTGTATTTATAAATGTTTATCAGATTTCTGCCCCTTATGTTAAACTATCCTTTGTCATGTTGATGTTCTGGAAAAGTTAGTAAGTTCCAGTTGGCGTTTTATACGATGCTGGCTCATTTGATATTTCCAGATTATCAAAGGCCTACGTGTTTATAGAAGAGTGTAATAACTCCTCCCCTTCCCCTCTTTTTGGAAGAGGTCTACTGACTGGGGATCTCTAAAGGCGTAGTGAGAACACACTTGGATTGCAGTGGGTGTCCTTGTTCTGTTACTAATCCCAGGACTATGGGCAATAAGACCTAGCATTTGTTGATTCTCTATGTGTCAGAAGCTTTATATGTGCATTGCTCCCAATCTCACAACCACCTTGCAAAGTAGCTATTTTGATTCTCATATTAAAGTTGAGGAAATTGAGGCTCAGAAATAGTAAAGGACTTGTCTGAGTGACTGAGCTGGGATCTGGTCCTAATTCTGTATAGTTCCAAATCCATATTCTGTTCATTACTTCCTGGTGCCAGCCAGTGTAGCTGGGTGGAGAGAGGGTTGTCTGGACCCCAGTTTTCTCATCTGTAAAACACGGGATTGGACAAGATGATCGCTAAGGTCTGCTTGACTTCTAACACCCGATACTGATATTTTAGGGCTTTCTGCTATGGAGACTATGACTCATTCTTAGGCGAAACCCCCTTTGGATGTTTTCAGATATCTCCGATCCTGGCTGAGATTTTCAAACAGGATGTTGACAGATATACTTAATATTAATCTTGTCTCCTGTGGTATTTGGATTACTGCCAATTCTGTGTCACTCGAGACAATGGAGAGCATTATTTTCTCTGTTCTTTTATTTTCATACAAACCTACTCTATACTGTTTCTCTTCCTAACCCTGAGCTATGTGTTTCTATTTAACCAGCTCTTGCATTAAAAATAAAATAAAATCTTTATTTGCACATTTGGCCAACTATAACACAAATTTCTGAGTACTTTATTTAAATTCATAATTATTCAATTTCTTTCTAGAACAATGCCACATCTTCATAAAACTAGTCAACAATGAGAAAATGATGTCAGAGGACTGCACTGCCAGTTGCCAAGTAAACTATTAGAGCTCACAAAGATAAAATTTAAAATTTCTTCCACATCACCTACATACCTGAAATGTACATACACACTTCTGATTATAATGGAAACACATTTTGAGTTCACATAGATTTTTTAAAGGCACTTTGAATCCATGCTACAGTTGAACTAATGTCAGCATCTGAGATACTAAACCAATTTCTCTATAAATTTAGAAATAACTACATCTGTATTTTTCTGTTCTGCTAGTTCCATCCAGGAGTTAATCTTTCTCATGTAATCAGAATTACATGGTAACAAAACAACAAACAACAGCACCTTAATTGTCTCAGGATTGTCTACCTTTTCTTTTGAAATCATGTGTTTCCATGATGTTTAGTCTCTAATTTTAGGGCTTTGTCCACTGCTCCAAGTATATGATAGCATCAGATAATTTACAATTTGATTATGACATAAGCATGTAACAATCTTTAAATGATAATTATTGTAACCAACATTCTTTATGGCCTCTTGGCTTTTTTTAGACTTAGTAATTTGCACATCTTTCATTTTCATTCCTGTTAATAGTACTCTGATAAAAACCCAAAGTTTTCTGCCTGTATTTATGCAAGGCAGCAGTACTGGGTACTGTGGGAGGATACAAATGTGCTGAAGACGTAATATATACCCTCGAAGAGTTTGTGGTCCAATGGGAAGAAATGGACAAAAATTGTTAGGTAAGCTAAAAGATAGTAAATGCCATAAATAAGAGCACTGTTAGTTGAATAGCATCATCTAGATGGAGTAGAAAGAACCAGAATGTGGTGGATTAAACAGCAAATGAGAGGGAGGTAAAGAAGTGAAGACAGTGCGTGGAGATAATCTTTTCAATACGTTGACCTTATTCTAAGGTGAGAGTGGGACAAAGAGACTGAGAAATGAGGCATCAAAGGAAGTTTTTACAGAGATGTGAAATACCAACGTGTTCCTATGCAGATAGTAATGAGCTAGTAAAGAGGAGTATATGATGCATGCATGAGATGAGGCAAATACGTACATCACTGGAAAGATGAGAATGATGAGTCTGGAGCACCAGGTGGAGCGACAGACCTTGAATGGGAGGAGGGACCTTTTTCCACTCTAACAAAAAGCAATCAGGAGAACACAAGTGAAGAAGCAAGAATTTAGATTTGGTAGTGGAAAGATAAAAGATAAGAATCCCTCACGGATGGCTTGTGTGCTCTCAATGAGTCATAAGTAAGGTCATTTTTGGCTGGGCACAGTGGTGCACACCTGTAATCCTAGCAGTTTGGGAGGCCAAGGCAGGCAGATCACCTGAGGTCAGGAGTTCAAGACCAGCCCGGCCAACATGGCAAAACCCTGTCTCTACTAAAAAATACAAAATTTAGCCAGGAGTGGTGGCAGGCACCTGTAATCCCAGCTACTCTGGAGGCTGAGACAAGGAGAACTGCTTGAACCCGGGATGCTGAGGTTGCAGTGAGCCGAGATCGCGCCACTACACTCCAGCCTGGGCGACAGAGCAAGACTCTGTCTCAAAACAAACAAACAAGTAAGGCCATTTTCCTGGGTGTACATATAGGGGATGAAGAGAGAAGTTTGAAGAGAAGTGTGAGGGTACAGAATAGTGAGAAAGCAATCTATGGGGAAAAAATCATGGCTGCTTTGCTGAGCAAAATTATATGTTCATCTGAGATCTATAACCATGCAAACAAAGTGAAATCAACCAGGTAGCAGTGGAGAACAGAGATAGATAACTTCCACCAGATGTTTTGTTGGGCAAATGATGGAGACAGGGAATATGAGTATAAGAAAGAAAGTTTTAAGAAATAAATCTAGAAATAAATGTTGAGGCCAGTTCATAGAGGGCCCTGAATGTCAGGCTAAAATATATAAATTTTATTTCACAGGCAATGGGAATCCGTGAAAGAATTTTTGACTATGAAAATGATGTTCCCAAAGCTGTCTTCCTACATAATTAACCTGTTTTAAGTGTAAAGCACTGAGTTGGTTAAAGAAAAGAAATTATGAGACTATCTGCGAAGGACTAGAGATTAGATAACAAAGCTCTAGACGGCTAGATGAAGGTAAGCAACAGTGGACTTGAGCCAGACCAATGAAGGTTAAATTCCTAAGCCTTTTTTTTTTTTTAATACAGGGTCTCTCACTGTCATTCTGTTGCCCAGGCTGGAGTGTAGTGGCATCTCAAAACACCAATCTTAGGTTTTACAATAGTGATGCTTATCTACAGGAGCAACTGGGAAAGTCACAAAATCACATCTCACTGTAGCCTCGACCACCCAGGCTCAAGTGATTCTCCCATTTCAGCCTCCTGAGTAGCTGAAACTACAAGCATGCACCACCACACCCAGCTATTTTTTTTTTTAATTTTTGTAGAAATGGGGTCTCACTATCCTGCCTAGTCTGGTCTCAAATTCTTGAGCTCTAGCCATCCTCCAGCTTGGCCTCCCACAGTGCTGGGATTACAAGTGTGAGCCACCATACATGGACAAGAGATCTTCCTATCTGTGAGATCCAGATCAATTTGGTGGGAATGTCAGACCACATAGGAGACAATGCTAAGGACTAGACCAGAATTGGGCAGGGTATTACCTAAAACAGCTGGAAGCAAACGTCCATCAAGGGACATATTGATTAGTTAAGGACTGCAGTAAGAACCAGAAAAGTTACCTTGAATATTGGATCCAAAAAAAAAAAATTATAAAACTGTTGACCAGTGGCATGGCCAGAGGAGGTCAGGAAGAGTTCAGAAAGAGGTGTGCAGAATGGACAGGTTCAAAGTGGCTGAAGGGATAGGCATGTCAATACAGGGGCCAGGTGCTGGCCCAGTGTGCCAACTGGGGTAGGGAGGCCAACCAATTTAAAGAGTAGAATAGAGGTTGGGCATGGTGGCTCATGCCTGTAATCCTAGCACTTTGGGAGGCTGAGGTGGGTGGATCACCTGAGGTCAGGAGTTCAAGACCAGCCTGGCCAACATGGTAAAACCTCGCTCTGCTAAAAATACAAAAATTAGCTTGGTGTGGTGGTGGATACCTGTAATCCCAGCTACTTGGGAGGCTGAGGCAGGAGAATCACTTGAACCCAAGAGGCAGAAGCTGCAGTGGGCCGAGAGCATGCCACTGCACTCCAGCCTGGGCGACAAGAGTGAAACTCTGTCTCAAAAAAAAAAAAAAAAAAAGAGTAGAATAGAAAGGACTTTGGAATTAATGTTCAGTTCAGTTTTACAGGATTGGCCAACTTAGTGACAAAGCTCTGATTTGAACACTGAGCTCTAGATTACAAGCCCTCTAAATACATGTGCCATCTATATATGAGTTGAGCTAGTGAAATGAAAAGTCATAACATAACACAGTTAGAGATAAGTCAAAATCAGTCTAATAATGTGGTCACCTGATGAGTTCTTTCTGCCCACCGCACAAAGCCAATTCACTGAGACTGTGGTATTTCAGTAAAGAAAGAGTTTAATTAGTGCTAGGCTAGCCACACAGAAGAGTTATTACTCAAATCAGCCTTCCCAGGAACTCAGAGGCTAGGGTTTTTATGGATAATTTGGTAGGCAGTGGGGCTAGAGAATAGATGCTGCTGATTGGTTGGGGGTAAAATCAAAGGGGTATGGAAAGTGGTCCTTGTGTGCTGAGTCTGCCTCTAGGTGGGGGTCACAGGACCAGTTGAGTCATGAATCATGCATCCAGGTGGGGTTAGTTGGTTGCCAGAATGCAAAAACCTGTAAAACATCTCAAAAGGCCAATCATAGGTTTTATAATAGTGATGTTATCTACAGGGGCAACTGGGATAGTCACAAGTCTTGTGACTTCTAGTCACATGACTCCTGAGCGGCAAGAGATTATAGAAAGGCAGGTCCCTCACATAATCCTAATCTTGTGGTCTTTCATTAGTCTTACAAAGATGGTTTCAGTCCAGGAATGAGGAAGGGATCAGTTCTAGGGAGGGGCTATTATCATCCTTGCTTTCAAGTTAAACCAGAAGTGTCCAATCTTTTGGCTTCCTTGGGCCACACTGGAAGAATTGTCTTGGGCCACACATAAAATACACTAACACTAGCAATAGCTGATTAGCCAAAAAAAAAAAAAAAAAAGAAAAAGAAAAGAAAAAGAAAATTGCAAAAAAGTATCATAGTTTTAAGAAAGTTTATGAACTTGTATTGGGCCACATTCAAAACCATCCTGGGCTGCTGCATGCAGCCTGCAGGCCATGATTAGCTTGGCCTACATCCAGGAATGAGCAAGAATGCCAGCCTATGAGGCTAAAAGCAAGATGGAGTCAACCACACTAGATTTCTCTGGCTGTCATAATCTTTGGAAAAGCGGTTTCAATCTTCCAAACCAATCTCAGGATTTGATAATATTCTTAAACCTGGGAGCCGGCAGCTGTCTAGGGATCCCATGAATATCACTGGCAATCTGAAAATACAATCTATTCCCTGGTAAATCTGCCACTCAGGTCCCTTTACATGTTTTCACTTCATAAGCAAATTCTCTTTGTCACTTCACAATTAATAAACATATTAAACAATAGTACACAAAGACACATTCCATTAAGGTTTATTCAATATCCATCTATCCAACATCTTATGACTATCAAGCATCAGGTACTGAGATAGGCCATGAATACAAAGAGAAATAAGACATCATCTTTGTTTCTCTTCAAGAAACCTACAGTACATTGATAAAAAATGAAAAGCAAAGCAAAAAGATATCTATAATAGATATTCTGATTGTCATATGCACAAGGTTTATGGGTGTATAACTCATGAGAAGGCCAGGAAAAGGGTGGGAGGTGGTAGTGGTGATGGAGACAGTCACAAAAGACTTCCTTTAAGAAAGATCTGAAGACAAAGCAGATGGGGTGGGAGTAAGGGTTAGGACAATCTAGAAAGAGGAAATAATGTGACGCCTGCAGGTATGGAGCAGAGTGATGACTTGAGGGAGAATTCCCTGTAGTTCCATAATGGCTGGAGCTACTACTATCACATTTCTTTTTTTTTTTTTTCTTTGAGACAGAGTTTCACTCTTGTTACTCAGGCTGGAGTGCAACGGCGCGATCTCAGCTCACCGCAACCTCCACTTGCCTCAGCCTCCCAAGTAGCTGGGATTACAGGCACGTACCACCATGCCTGGCTAATTTTGTATTTTTAGTAGAGATGGGGTTTCACCATGTTGGTCAGGCTGGTCTCGAGCTCCTGGCCTCAGGTGATCTGCCCACATCGGTCTCCCAAAGTGCGGGGATTACAGGGGTGATCCACTGCCACTGGCCTTACATTTCAGTTAGGTTTGGATTTTGCTTATTTCATGTGGATTTTAATTCTTTAGTATATTGATTTATTTTGTTTTCCCCTTCCTTGATTCGAAGTTCAATCAAGATTTTTTTCACTCTTGCTTAATTTTCATAAGCACTTAATTTTAAAAGAGTGTTTACTATAATGGATGCATGTAATAAATCCAGGAATAATATAAATAAAATTTAACCAAGACAGAAATAGACATATGGGCCCGGCGTGGTGGGTCACACCTGTAATCGCAGCATTTTGGGAGGCCAAGGGGCAGATCATTTGAGGTCAGGAGTTGGAGACCAGCCTGGCCAACATGGTGAAACCCTGTCTCTACTAAAAATTCAAAAATTAGCAGGGTGTGGTGGTGAGCTCCTGTAAGCCCAGCTACTGGGGAGGCTGAGGCAGGAGAATTGCTTGAACCTGGGAGGCAGAGTTTGCAGTGAGCTGAGATGGTGCCATTGCACTCCAGCCTGGGGAACAGTGCAAGACTCTGTCTCAAAAAAAAAAAAAAAAAAAAAAAGAAAGAAAGAAAAGAAAAGGAAAGAAAAAGAAATATGCATGATAAATCAGTCATTTAAAAGGGATAAGAGTATTTACTTATTTATTGCCTTAGATTAACCAAAAGGAAAGCTGATATAATTGAGGTAACAGAAGACTTGTAGATCTATCAGTTTTCTTCAGGAATGTTTTCAAAGGATGAAAGCTTTTTTATATAATAGAAATAAAAGCATTCAGCAGCATGTGCTCATGAAAAAGGGAAAAAGAAAACTTCAAACCAGTTTCCATTCCCATGAGCATTTATTCTGATGTGAATTCTTACCATCTTGATACTGCTTTATTGATGAATAAATTAAGGTAATTTATTTTGTTTGCCATTATTTCCACATATGTATCTTTGTTTAGAATCCACAGCTTCTGCTAAATAAATTACCTCCCTTTGGCTTCAGATCAAAAACAACCTCAAAAGAAGGTCATCTTTTCTGAAATTCAATTATTGACTCTCTCTTGGGACTTACAAGGAAAAGTTATGGCTATGAAAAAGAAAAGATTAGCCCCTTGTATCTGGAAATTTTGTTTATAGCATCAAGATAGATGGATTATATAAGGTCTGGTTTAAATACTGTCTTCTGCTACAATTAATAAAACTAAGCACTGATTCTCACATTCAGAGTAGTCAGCTGTGTATTTCCCTCAATTTCTTTGACAATCTCTTAGATTTGTGGAGCTAAGTACATTCTATTAAAAGTTAGTATGTTCAGTTCTAACTTTTGCTTCTATGACTACGTGACACTTAGTGGTTAACATCCATAAATAAGAACAGTTCAATAAACGTGACATTTCCATTTTCTCATGCAATCCTATTTGAATTAGAAGTATAGTGATACTAGATCTAGTATTCAGGAGCATGGTCCTGATTTCAAATATCTTTGAGTATGAATGTAAATTTATACATCAGAATTTATGTCAAGAGATGTCCTCACTTTTTCTTTTTGAGCCAGAGTCTCACTTTGTTGTCAAGGCTGGAGTGCAGTGGCGCGATCTCGGCTCACTGCAACCACTGTCTCCCAGGTTCAAGTGATTCTCCTGCCTCAGCCTCCCGAGTAGCTGGGACTACATGCACCAACCACCATGCCTGGCTAATTTTTGTATTTTTGGTAGAGGCGGGGTTTCACCATGTTGGCCAGGCTGGTCTCGAATTCCTGACATCAAGTGATCTATGCACCTTGGCCTCCCAATGTGCTGGGATTACAGGTGGGAGCCACTGCACCCAGCTGTCCTGACTTTTAGATCTAACAATATGATCACAATACATATATAAGGTATTAAAAATTGAAAATTAATAATATGTATTTTAAAGGAGTTCTCATGTTGGAAGCTTGCTAATCTTTAAAAAATAGTAAATAAGGCAGGGTGCAGTGGCTCGCACCTGTAATCCCAGCACTTTGGGAGGCCGAGGCGGGTGGATCACGAGGTCAAGAGATCAAGACCATCCTGGCCAACATGGTGAAGGCCTGTCTCTACTAAATATACAAAAAATTAGCCGGCATGGTGGCGGGCGCCTGTAGTCCCAGCTACTTGGGAGGCTGAGGCAGGAGAATGGCATGAACCCAGGAGGTGGAGCTTGCAGTGAGCTGAGATCGTGCCACTGCACTCCAGCCTGGATGACAGAGCAAAACTCCGTCTCAAAAAAAAAAAAAAAAAGTAAATAAAAATTATGAATTAATTAATGTTATACATAATTTAAAATGAAAATGAATAATGTCTGGTTGTGGCAAAACCTTACAACAATGAAATAAAAGCATATTGAAAATTAACTACATTTTGTCAGAAATTTTCCAGAGGTTTTGGCACTCATCCAAAGTTACAAAAACCTATTTACTCTGAAGAGCCATCAAAATTGTTCTGGTCAGCTGAGACAAAGGGACTGGAAGGCATTGTTTTTCAAATAGGTTGATGTATTGTGAGTCAACTTAGAGGATGACACATTTCCCTGAAGTCAGAATCCCATTATAGACAGCCTAGTGTGATAAAGAATTTTGCCATCCTATTGCCTTATACATTTGGGGATTTTTTTTTTTTTTTGAGACAGACTCTCTCTCTGTCACCCAGGCTGGAGTGCAGTGGCGCAATCTCGGCTCACTGCCACCTCCGTCTCCCGGATTCAAGTGATCCTCATGCCTCAGCCTCCAGAGTAGCTGGGATTACAGGCATGCACCACCACACCCAGTTAAATTTTGTATTTTTTGGTAGAGATAAGGTTTCCCCCTATTGGCCAGGCTGGTCTCAAACTCCCTACCTCAAGTGATCAGCCTGCCTCCCAAAGTGCTGGGATTATAGGTGTAAGCCACCATACCCAGCCTTTTTAAGAGTTAAGGTAATATAGATTATAACGTAGAGATTCTATAGAGCTAAGTTTTATCCCCTTGATCTGTCTTGTAAGTACTTGTTCTGCCTTTGAGGACTGGTAACAATTCTTGCTTTCTTTCATTCCTGAAGCATACATGTATTTATCTTGCCATCTCTCTTTGCATCCTTTCATTTCCTTGGCCTCAGCAAACTACCTTTTTGAGTTACAATCAATCAATTTACAGTTGACCCTTGAACAACACAGGGGTTAAGGTTGCTGACCTCCTGCACAGTTAAAAATTCACATATAACTTTTGACACCCCAAAACTGAACTGAACTACTAACAGCCTGCTGTTGACTAGAAGCTTTACTGATAACATAAACAGCTGTTTAACACAAATTTTATGTGTTATATGTACATATACTGTATTCTTATAACACAGTAATCTAGAGAAAAGAAAATGTTATTCAGAAAATTACAAGGAAGAGAAAACATATTTAGTATCCATTAAGTAGAAAAATGGATCCAAGATCTTCATCCTCAGCATCTGAGGAGGACGAGGAAGAGGAGGGGTGGTCTTGCCATCTCAGGAGTGGCAGAGGCAGAAGGAAGTCTGGGTATAAGTGGACCAGCACAATTCAAACCTATGCTGTTCAAGGGTCAACTGTATAATAATACAAGTTCAGTCTGTGACTGAGGGCTCCTCCTTCCTTTGTTTGCCAAGTTCTATTCAAAGTTCTCTAGAATAGGAATGGGGCTCCTTCCTTATTTACCAGGAAAGCCAGGGAAAAAAGTAGCCCGTGGAACATGTCTTGACCATCTTTATGGAGCAGATGCTCTATCGGTGTGCCCAGATTCAGATGATAGCTTGGCATGGCAGGACTTCCAGGTCTTAGTGGAAAATTGCGGAGTCGGGGACATTTATAGCCACAGTTTCTGGGATTAAGAAAAGCATGTGCAGAAGAGCAGTAACATTTTCAGTCTTGCCAGACCTGTTTCTTATGCTTGCCTGAGTTAATAATACACTTTTTCTGGGATCCAACTGCATACGAGGCAACTAAGGAACAATGAATGCTGTTCCTCTTATATTTCTTCTTTTTAATCATATGTTCTTTGGCAAATATCAAATTATGGCTTTATTTAATTGAGGAATTTAGAGGCATAGTAGGGTAATCTGGTCCAAGCCAGTGTATCTTTAGAATACCATAGTAAATTACCATATGCACATAGATTACCATAATGCACAGAGGTACATGTCTAATATACATATTAGATACATATAACATTATCCCACTGGCCAGAAATAAATCCTGTGCCTTCAAACAGAAGTCTCCTGCTTGTCCAGCAGGATTTGGTTTTGTGCATCCTTTCTAAATTTGATTTGATAAGCTCAAGCTCCCTAGAAGTATCTACTCTTTCCTCCAAATGTATTCATATGACTAATGTAGCTAATCTCTATCCTTAACCTCCTATCCGGAAACACTGAGTTACTAAATAAAATAGTAGTGAGGTTTCTGGGGAGCTACCGGAGAGAACACCATTCACTTTTTCTACTTTGTCAACAAGTGGTTGATACCAGGGACAGCTGCTCCACTATTGACAGCTGGCTGCCAATTGTTTGCAACCCCAAAGTCTCCAATTCAGCTTATGTTGACAAATTGATGTCCATCTGCTGATGTTTGACAAAGGAGTGCCCAAGACTGTTCTGCAAATATCCTGGAAGGAAGTATCTTCCTCCCCAGCTCCAGTCTGAGCTATTTAGCAGCATTCCCAAGCAGTACATGTCCTTCAGGTAATCAGAGCAGTCTCTGTAGCTAAGAATGAAACCTTTGAAATTGATCAAGCTCCAACTCCCTCGTGCTTTGTCTGACATTTAGCTGGTGCTTGCCCTTCATCCAACCTCTCTGGATACAGAGGCAAGAAGACTTTTCTTTTTAAACAAACCAACAAAAAGTACCATTCCTAAGGAATGGACAGAAGGAAGGGAACACCATTTCCTGATAATGGTATAATTCCAAAATTAGTCTTATAAACAAAGGAGGGAGGGGACTTTGACATCATTGAATTCCCACAGCTGGTGTAGTTAGAAAACACTGGACCCCAACCAAAAATTTCAGGGTAGATCTTTTTGCCCTTTGTTAATTACAAAATAAATAGATTTCCAGACCTCTCGCAAAGGAAGGACCTAAATAAGTAGTGTAAAAATGATAGGGAGAAAAAGGAAGAGAAATTTTGTACTTTCCTGACAAGATAAAACAGTGGATGGTTCTCTTCTCCAAGTTTATAAGGTTTAACTAAAACAGGTTAGAGGGCACAGTGAGAGGTGTATTTTGTCTTCTATCCAGAAAGCTTCCCCATCTTCTTTTATCTGATAACACTCCCTAGCCCTTTACCTCTGGCACATGACTCAGGTGTGGTCCAGGATAATATCCCATTGCCTTGGCTGCAGTAATTGATCTAAGGAGTAAGAAAGTGATATGAGCAGGGAAATCAAATTCCTTCTCTGAGATTTCTTTGTAGACTGTGAGAAGGAAGCTCTGTTACCTGAAGTTGGGTATGAATTAATGTTCCTTGATTGCAAGTACTATAAGCCAGTGCTAACTACCTAAGGAAAAAAAAGAATTTATGTTAATGATATAAGATAACTTTCTGTATTTTTTTTTTGAAAGGCAGTCTCTTCCCTCTTCCTTTTTTTTTTTTTTTTTTTTGAGACGGAGTCTTGCTCTGTCGCCCAGGCTGGAGTGCAGTGGCGCGATCTTGGCTCGCTGCAAGCTCCACCTTCCAGGTTCACGCCATTCTCCTGCCTCAGCCTCCTGAGTAGCTGGGACTACAGGTGCCCGCCACCACGCCTGGCTAATTTTTTTGTATTTTTAGTAGAGACACGGTTTCACTGTGTTAGCTAGGATGGTCTCAATCTCTTGACCTTGTGATCCGCCTGCCTCGGACTCTTCTTTCAGTAACAGAAATCATGCCTCTGTTACTGAAAGAAGGGGGAAGTGGTTCTGAGTAGAAACAACAAATGTTCACTATAGACTGTTAAGCCTGGACAGCCAAGGGACCCTTTCCCTTTCTGTGCCTGCAGTAGTCCACGTGGGGTCAATAGGCAAGGAGGGGCCATGGGAGCAGTCTAGAAAGCCTGCCGTTCAGCCTCCTTACCAGCCTGAGTGGCTCATACATCCCTTTCCTGCTTCAACTGGTTTCATTTTGGTTTCTGTCACTTGCAACCAACAAAGTCCTGATCAATGCTTAGTTTTTAACTTGAGTGCTATTTAAGCCTATAGGTCTCTAAAATGACATCTTGAAAATCACAATCACACTAAATTTGTACATATTGAATTAGGCCACAGCCTCCAGCTGGAAGAAGTAACATTTCCTGGGATCTTCTGTGTAATAAATCTCTAAGCTCTGCAGGGACTCCTGAAACAGATGCTTATCCTTGCGGGAACTTCTGAAATCAGGAAGAAGATTTTGGTTTAGGGATATAGTGGCTCTATTTCAGGAAAATACTTTCAGTGGACAAAGGAAGAGATAACTAACAAGCAATCTCTGAATGAGACCTATAGATTTTTTAACATTTAACTTTTTAGTTAAATATAAGCTATTTCTTTAGGCAAATATCAAAACTCCTTAGGAATTTATCATATTTAAAAAGTACACCTTTAACTGATCACTCCTATGCTTTCTTATTTTTTCCTGCTGTTAATTGCTGGTGTGTGTTGGTCTAAATGTAAAATATCCCATCTTGGTGTAGCTTCTGTATCTGAAAATTCAGTGGTAGTGCCGTAAAAGTAAATTCCTTCCTGCAAATGGTGGGATAATGATTCCTTGGAGGAGACATCTCTGCCTTTTGTTTTCATAAGTTCTCATCATTTTCTGTCAGGGCAATAGCACCGTTGGACATAATAGAGAGTAGGGAGCAGAGAGTGCAAAAACACTGTTTGTGCTTTTGACTACATATCAACCTGAGCTCCATAAAGTCTGATGATGGTGAGCAGTGGTTTTTGACGAAGTCCCAGCATGTGAAACAGTGAAATTCCAAGACCAGACTAGTTACTTTCTTAGAAAACCCTAGGTAGACTGGTAAAACAAATATCTGTTTTCAGTGGTGAAAGAAGGTTACCTGTAGAACTCTTGGTCAAATAATTGGTTGCTAGTCTGGGGAATAACAGCTTTGAAAGAGCTAGGCTGGCAGAAATTAGAAGAGGAAAAGGTGACATTGTTCAACAGACCTACACACAAGTGGACAACTATTCAAGCCTAGTCTTATTCCAATAAATATTAACATGACCTCTGTCTAAATGCTTGGAATGCTGCCAACTCAAGATTTTATTTAGGCCCAAAGCACGTTCTTTAAAATACACTTCCACTTGACAGGGTTGTTAGTCAGTGTTAGTGAGGATTGCTTTAATCACTGTTTTTTTATTTTCTAATGGAGATAAAGTTCACATAACAAAATTCACCACATTAACCATTTTAAAGTGTACAGTTCAGTGGCTTTACTATATTAAAAATACCGTGCAACTATTGCTATATCTAATTCCAGAACATTTTTATAACCTCCAAATCCCCCTTTTCCTAACACCTAGTTGCCATAGGAACTTTGATCCTGAGGAAGTTTGCAGGTGGAGAGGTAAAAAGAATATTGCAAGAGAGAGAAGGTTTGAGCTGAGTGCCTAGGGGTGGGCATCATGATAAAAGATACACTTTAAAATATTAACGAGAATTGGCTCTGGGGTGTTGGCAAAGAAATGTATTTCCGGACTTTCTCAAGAATGTAGGACAGCAATAGTCTGATACTTATAATAAATGGGATAAGTTGTCTAGTGTTTAAAAAGTTATGTGTCACTGAAAAATCACTAAAATGTCAATCCTATTACAGGCTTCCCCTCAAAAGTGTAGCTGGCTCGATTCAGACGTTGAGTCTTGGATAAGTCTACCCTGGGATGTACCAGCATTACCTGGGGAGTACCTCCTTAATGGGAGTGGAACAAAGAGATAACTTTAGAGTTGCCAGGACATTCATTGGGATAATGGGGACATGCATGTGTAGGCTAGACACCTTATTTGGTAGCTGTGTGTATTCAGAGAGGAAAAAAAAAAAAGAAAAAAAAAAGTTCAGAAGGATGCATTCCCTTAAGTATGCTAGCTTGAAATCTATAAACCAAGTTCCTGATATTCTGGTCAAAGGCAGGCATTTTCATCAGATCGAGTAAATACTCATGCAGGAACAACAGGACACAGTCAATAAGGTCTTTTGCAAAGTAACTGTCCTTTTAAGCCAAAGGAAACAAGGATGGTTGTTGGTTTTTGTGTGTGTGTGATAGATGGAATTTCTCTCTGTCATCCAGACTGGAGTGCAATAGTGTGGTCTCGGCTCATTGCAAACTCCGCCTCCCAGGTTCAAGCAATTCTCCTGCCTCAGCCTCCCGAGTAGCTGGGATTACAGGCGCCCACCACCACACCCAGTTAATTTTTGTATTTTTAGTGGAGATGGGGTTTCACCATGTTGGCCGGGCTGGTCTTGAACTCCTGACCTCAGATGATCTGCCCGCCTCGGCCTCCCAAAGTGCTGGGATTACAGGTGTGAGCCACCACGACCGGCCACAAGGATTGTTTTAAAATTTAACCTTAGGTTCCTGCATACTGAAGTATACCAAAAGGTGGACTCAAGCTTTGAAGGGATACAATAGGTGTTTAACTGAGTTCTGCTAAATAGATCTGTAAGCATTTCAGGTGTGGAAATGATGGAAGGAATCCGCCTTGGGTTGTGATTATTTGAACAAAGTAAAATCAACAAACACACTCAGGCTGTAAGTAAGTTTCCTGCTGTGCCAGTTTTGTAATAAAGGGGCTTTTCTTTTCAGCTGAACTTTCCATCGACTTAAATCGTTTATTTCCTTGGAGGTAATTTAAGCACCCTGCGAATGAAATAATTTACTGTGTTTATGTTTTTAAAAAGAAAGAAGTTTGGTAGCACACTGTATCATTAATTTGAATATGAATATGCCTAAAAATATTCCTAATATTCTGGAACATCCCTCTGATCCCTCTGATCAGAAGACCTGAATGGCAGACCTGAACGACCTATAGACTGCTTAGAAAATGAACCAAACAGGGAAAAATCACACAGAGGTGAAAAAGAGCTCTAATTGATTTGGAAACATTTCATTAATCTGCTTGTTAGAACTGTAAGCATCAGTTTGTAACTATAACAGAGAAATAGCTGAATATTAATCTAGGTAACAAATGTCACTTAGAATCAACACTTTTTTTCCCTTCTTGCCATATAATTGTTACAACAAAGCAAGCCTTCTGAGTAGGTGACCATGTATCACTTACTGAAGGCTAGAAGGGGACTCCTTTCCAAAGTGGTTCACTCTGTATTTATTATGGGGTCTGAAATATTTATTATGGAGTCTGAAATTATACCACTGGAGATTTATTTCTTAGATCATGAAGGTCTTTTGTTCATTGATCATGAAGGTCTTTTGTTCATTGAGAAGAATCGACTTTTAAAGTACAAATACCCATGGTATGGGTTGCTCATTAAGTATTACACTATATGTATGTATCTATATTTTATTTTATTTTTTGAGATCGAGTCTCACTCTGTCACCCAGGCTGGAGTGCAGTGGTGCAATCTCGGCTCACTGCAACCTCTGCCTCCCAGGTTCAAGTGATTCTCCTGCCTCAGCCTCTGTAATCCTGTAGCTGGGATTACAGGTGCCCACCACCATATCCATCTAATTTTTGTATTTTTAGTAGAGATGGGGTTTCCCCACGTTAGCCAGGCTGGTCTCGAACTCCTGACCTCAGGCGATCCATCCACCTTGGCCTCCCAAAGTGCTGGGATTACAGGTGTGAGCCACCGTGCCCAGCCTATATTATATTTTAACTTGACCACTAGCTGAAGGTGTATTGGACATGTTTTGTTTTTTTTTAAATTTATTTTCATTTTATTGTTTGAGACAGAGTCTTGCTCTTTCACCAAGACTGGAGTGCAGTGGCACGATCTCAGCTCACTGCAACCTCTGCCTCCCAGGTTCTAGCAATTCTCATGCCTCAGCCTCCCAAGTAGCTGGGATTACAGGGATGCTTCACCACGCCTGGCTAGGAGATATTGGTTTTGCCTATCACTCCTTTCCAGTAGTGAGATATTCCTTTAAGAAAGTGGATTTCTCCTAATCCAGCTCTGTGCTTTTGGTGGGAGCTGCCAGCTGAAGCATTCTCCTTCCCCACGTTTACTCCCTCTACCCTGCCACCCAGTGGTGGGGACATGACCACAGTTTGTCCAACCTTATTTCCTCAGCCCTGGCCACAAAGATTGGTTCATATCCACAGATGGGTACCCAGCCTAAGCTAGGACTGAGTTCTTTCTTGCACTTTCCAACTAGAGCTAGTGGAAAAATGCTTTCTTTCTTCCCTGGAGATTATATGATAAGGAGGGCAGCCCATAGCTGCTTGTGGCCATATTTCCATTCTCTTCTGAAATCTAGCCTGAGAGAATCAAGTCTCAATGCAGAGAGAAGCAGAGAAGAGTGACACAGAGTTTCCTGATGGTACTTTAGATTGGAATCCATCTGACTGTAAGGCTAGTGCAATGCTCTCTCTTGGTTTGTTTACATGTGCCGGTAAATCACCCTTTCTCCTTAAGCTGTTAAGACTGGAGCATCTTTCATTTGCAAACAGAGGTCTGAGAACACAAAACAAACATTTTACGAGATAATCAAGGGAGCAGTGGTGTTCTAGGTCCAGAAATATGTGTGTGTGGGGGTGGGCCAGCCCTAATTGTCCTGTGATTAAATAGGGGTCATTGTGTGTTAAAGTTACTGGACATCTTTTCAGACTTTATTCTGAAGTGAATTCAGAGGCCAAGGTGACCAAGGTTTCTGAGAATGCCGGTTAATATTATTCTGGGACCCCAATGGCCTTGACCATCTCCCGGACTATTGAACGTGGGTGAGGCTGCAAGGGGCCTGTGAAAGAGCAAGAATGTGCAAATATTTGATTTAGGATCTTAGTGCTACATGTCAGTTGACTGACTTAGTGTCCCCACTAAATAAGAGAAGCAACATGTAGCTCCAAAAGAAAATCACTGTTTTGATCCATAATGGATCTTACAATGACTGGCTTTATTTAAATTTTAAATTTGCATCTGTTCATAAATACCAATGTTTTTCTCTACAGGTAGTTTAAAAAAAAAACACACACAAAAATAAAGAGAATAACGGGCAAAAAAAGGGTAAGATTTAATGTTTTCTTCCCTCTCCCAAGCCATTAGAGTCCTAGTCCCTCAGTATTATTTAAATTTTGCCCTATCAAAATATCCAAGAGACAAAATTGTCATTAGACAGTAAATAATGTTGAAAAAAATGAAACTAATAAGAATTAGAGACTTTGCGATTATATATATATATATAATTTTTTTTGCACCGGGTTTAAAATGCAATTGAAAAGTTGAAAGCTTCTCTTAAGCGAGCTGGGGAACTTTCTCCAATGTGCTCTACAATCATTGTCAGTTTCTTCTAATGAAACCAGTGGAAAATCTGGCTAATGCCTCAGAATAAGGACTTTTAAATGGATAATATTCTCTAATGGATTTTATTCTTTTAGGTTTCATGGTGGTAAAAGCAAATTTACAAACTGCCTTTATGTTGTTTTATTGAAAGAAAAAACTGTGTTTCAAGTTCACAATGTTACATGGCATTTGAATCCTGGGAAAGCACTATACAAAATTGAAAATGAAAATCAAATTCATATGAAAAGCTTTACCATATAGTCAGGGTGCTGGGAGTGTCCCCCTTTCTGAAACCACCACATCACCTGCTTCCTCCTCCTCCATTTGATTCCGCATTGCTCCTCTTTTTCCACAATTACTTATGAGTAATAAAGAAAGCCAGAGTAAGAACAATGGCATGTTCCTGGCTTTGCAAGAGTGGCACACATCAAAGGAAGACATTTTTTCCCAGGGAACCACAGCATTGCAAGAGATTCACCAGGCAGGAATGAAGTTTGATTCTGTGACATAGCAGAGGGAATGCCCTGAGTCTCCCAAAGCTGGGAAAGGCACACTAGGGTACGGTCAGCGGCTGCTCTAGAGGCTGACTCTCCAAGTATTGCTTGTGTAGTGGCAAGGTAATGAACATCTCTAAGCCTCTGATTATTCTTAGGGAATTCTTAAATGCACTTACCTTAGAGGTTATTCTTAGAATTAAATAGACATGGAATGCTTAGCAAAATACCTGGCCCATAGTACTGTATTAAATGTTAACTAGTATTCTTGCTAAAATAACAGTCTGAGATTTGGGGTTTTTTTGTTTGTTGTTTGCTTGTTTGTTGCATAATGGTGTGTTTATAATTTATTAGCTGGAGAAGTCTTTTTTTAAAAAGTCAGAACCAATGTGGCTATTAACAATTTTCTGAACTACCCAGATTTCATCTCCAGCCAGCCTTCTCTGCTTGTTTCTGGTTCATTTGCCTATTGGTTAAAAAAAAAAAAAAAAAAAAAAAGATTCTCTTCTCTTCCCTGTGCCCTAGTCTGTCAGCCTGTGCTTTCAGACAGCTCTGTCTCACTCCAGAGCTCAGTCCCTGCAGGCGCCGGCCTTCCTTCTTACGCCCTGCCCTCCCCCTACTACCACCCAGCTTGTCCAGTGACACTTCTCAGATCTATTTCAGTCTAGTTCTTCAGCCTCACAGACTTTCCCTTAATGAGCAAACCGCTTATTCATTCCCTGCCCCTCTCAAGGTGAAAGTGAATCCAGCCCGGAGTTAGTAGTTCATGTGCTGTCTCTATTGGTGCCACACAGAGGTCAGACCAGGCCTGTGGCCTCGTTTTTTTTGCTTCGTTGCCAATACAACTACATACATCACCCAGATGATGGGCCAGTGTGGATCTGTCACGTGGTGATACTGACCTCTAGGGGCTGGCTTTCCTTCATATAGAGTCTTTATCTTCTCATTGAGTTCCAGAACTGTGATGGCAGCCTCTTGCTTAGCTGTTGCCAAATCAGTTTGTAGCTTTTTCACTTTCTTTTCATGCTTTAGTTTCTTTAAAAAAAAAAATAAATAAATAAGAGTTACCATCACTAGGGACAGACGCATCAAAGAAATAAAAGGAATGAATGACGTCTGAACAAACACTGCCTTTGAAGCCTGCTTAGATGAAACACTCCCTGTTTATCTAGATTTAGTCCTGTTTGAGGTTTGTGAAACAGTGTATGTGCTCCTGTCAGAGTGTTTGAACCCTCAACAAAAAAAGCCTACTCTCTACATCATAGTATCTTTTACACTCTTGAAGAGTTTTTATCTGGGTCAGAACCCTGTAGCTTATAATAGAGGCAATTAGAAGAACTCTACTGCCAGTTGGCATTTGCCACCGAGGTACAAATGCCTACTAGTATCAGATTTTTTTTCCCTTCTGTAAGTAGACTCATGTGAAATAGAGCCTTGATTCTAAGTCATTTCCTCCTCAACACTATAATGGTTTGCTTTCAAATACACTCTAAAGTGTCTGATGCGACCACCAAATGCTGGTGTTTTCTGATATTTAGTATGGGATCCATACGGGGAAAGTGTCAAGGGTAAGAAAGCGTTAAGCATAAGAATGGTTTTTAAGTAGTAGTGAACAGGAATGACTTGCTCTAAAATAATTTGACTTATGAGATCTAAATCTTTGGGAGAAATGCATTAGGAACTTGTTACATAACCAAAGGATTCACCTCAAGACTTCATGACTCGAAAGTTCCTTTTAGGGTTTCAGAGTAGATTTGATTCATTAAAATTGGATTTATCTGCAACTTTGGAGAAGCTGTCTGTTGTGAAAGGTGTTGCATTTGCACTTTCGTGTTGCTTTTGTATAGCTACCTTTCCATTGAAGAGCTCACCTTGCCAAGTCTTTGTGGGCTGGTAATTAGGAAGCCGGGAAAATAATCTACTAACATTTCTTATCAGACATAAATCTTGAGATAGGGAAGGGATGGTTTCTGCTCACTAGGTAAGATCATGTTCTTCCCTGGCCTCTGAAGGCACTATACTCAGGCAGTAGGGAACCACTCTCCTCTTTGAGAGTAACACCAGTAAAATCAATTTATCAAAAATGGTCTTAAACAGAAACAGGCCTCTCATTTCAAAGACATCTCATTTCACTTTTTGCTTTGTTGCCAGTACAACTACATACATCATCCGGATGATTTATGAGATCTAAACCTTTGGGAGGTCACCCAGATCAGGTTATCTTCTAGATCCCAAACAGGAAGATCAGGACTTCACTAAAGCTTAGTTAATGGCATAAACACGGCTAAAAGAAATGTGTTACTCGAGGAGAATGGTAGTCATGGAACTTCTTTAAGAGGAGTTAAAGGGTAGAATTAGGCAAGGTTCAGCCAGCACAATCCAGGTGAGAGTTACCCTGAGTCACAACACAGAGGCCTGGTTTTCATGGCAGTACTTGTAAAGAGGTGGCACTAATTATTAGAATGCATCCTCTGGGTGTCAGACACGATGCTGGCCAGCTGTTGAAACACGAAGGCTGATAAAGCCTCTGCCTCCAAGTCATGAAAACCTTCTAACGAATTCCCTTCTTCTGAGCCTCTATTCCCTAAAAGCCTTCATAATTTGGCCTGTCATGTAGATTAGTTCAGGAAAGACCGAGCTGACCGAGAAATATGTCTGGGTATTTGACAGCTGGACAGCTGTGTTTTTCAATTATTAAGTTGGCATTTTAATATATACCTCTGTCTCTTGTGAGTTGGTTTGGGTCAACTTGTTCATGAGGATCTCATCTATCCCAGGCCTGTGGTGACAGCACCTTGTGAGGTCCTGGATGGTCACCATTGACCTTTTCCACTTCAATACTGTTCCATGCTCAAATTTCTACACTTTCTGTTTACAATTTAGAACTCTGGAGATATAGAGTAGGAGGAACGGCACAGAAATGAAAATTGAGAAAGTGGAGAGAATGACGGAAAATGAGGCAAGAGAGATTGTGAAGGGAGTGCTAGAAAGTGTCCAAAAAGAACTAACAATGATATGTATGCTGAAATGTTAAGGACTAGGTGTGCTGATGAGAGCAAGTTGCACTGAAATGCATAAATAAGACAGTTTGATAGAGAAACAATAGATAATGTGATAAATTGAAGATAGTAAAATATTCACTGTAGAATCTAGTTTTTGAGTTACATGGGTGTTTACTATATAATTACTTCAACTTTTTTGTATGTTTGCAATTTTTCATTATAAGATATTAGGGGGAGAAAGAACTGAAGATTTATCTTCCTTACATTGCCCCTCCTTTAATTCTTAATAAATGGTATTCAGATTCTCAAATCACGGCACAACTATTCACATGCAGATATGTATTTTTCCAGAAACTTTTCTCAAAGTATGCATTGACAGTAAATAAACACAAGAAAAAATAAATGCAGTGAGGTGAGACTTAATGAACAGTCACTAGGAGCTGGCATGGTGTCTGTCACTAAGAAAAAGTCTTACCAAGCTACATTTTCATTTTGATGGAATAATTTGATGGATAGAATGCACGAACTCAGTGGACAGACCCAGGGGTTCTCAATATCAGTTAAGAATTTCACCTTTCTAGGTACAAATTTTAACTCTTTTTAAAAAAATATTCAATTACCAGACCACTTTGCTGTCTGTCTTTTATGGTGATTATATGTTCTGTCTCTTCTTACTATTATATATTTGTATATTTACCTTATAATCTGAGAAAGACATTGAGACTATTTAGTTTGGAGAAGACATTACGGTATACAGGGCAGTCATGGCAGTTGACTTTAGTTACCTAAGAGACTATTCAAAAGGAGAGGAAGCTGAGTCAAACAATGTTGTTCTCAAGATAACATGAAGAACAATGGGTAGAAACCATGAGGAGGCAGATGTTGGCACAACATGAGAAAGAACCCTCCAACAATCAGAGCTGCATCCAGAACAGGATAGGATGCATCCTGGCAAAGACCTCCTGCTCTGGGAAAGATCAAGGAGGGACTGGATGGACATCTTCAGGCAGGCCCTTGGTGACCTGTGGGACTTGGGTTGCGAGGTCACTGGAAGTTGGGTTTCCCTCAACTCTTTCCACTTCTGGCTTTCTCCAGCTCCCCAAGGGGCACAGCACATGAGTAAATGGACATCTCAGCCCTCAAAGCCTCCAGGGTTGGTACAGTTGGTATACTTTAAAGATAATTCTGGTATTTGTGAGAAGCTAGATAAGAAGGCTAAGAAAGCCTGTGCGCCTCTTAGAATTCAAGGATAATGTGAATAAAAATATCACTTTATTATTTAGCTATAAGGGAGGAGAAAATTAAATTTAAATTAAAAATTGGATAAAAGACTTAGATTGGCTGTCTAACGTTTCTTTTGAGACCTTTTGATTACTCGGATAGATTTAAAAATAGTTCAACATCTTCATCTATTTTTTTCTTTTCTCCAGAAAGAACTGCTCTTTGCTATTAATTCATAGCTTTAACCAAGCCCTTTGGGCATTTCAAACAATTCAATTTGCCAACATGTTTTTTATTAGTCATAGACATCAAATGATTTCAGCAACAATAATATTTTCCTTGCTGTTTGGCGTTCACTAGCCAGGCAACCCAAATGTCATACTTGAATCTAATGCAGTCTGTTATGGTCTCCTTAGTAACTAGGAACTCTCTTTGGTGATTACTGAAAGGATAGGAAGGCTTTATAACTTGGAGGTAAATTCCTATTACCGTGCTCTTTTCCTACTTCTCCTACCGGGTGGAAAGAGGGAGGAAATCATGTATTTGTGCAATGTTTTGAAAAGGAAATATCTATTCGTATCATATTGCTGAATGGCTTGCATTATTCCAAGTTAATGAGAATTAGATATAACCAGGGAACTATTCATAGAAGAGCATCAACACGAAGTTGCCAGCACTGTTTAAAATTTCTGGGTATTTCCACATACTTTAAACTGTGGCAATTACCCAATTGCCTGGCCCATGACATTTCTAAGCCTTAGATTCATGTCATAGGACTACTGTGGGGATCCAAGGACATAACATAGAAATGACAGTACCTGACACTATGCCGTGTAGTAGTTATATCTTTCTGGTTTTGTCATTACTCTTAAAACACAAAAGAGAAATTTTCAACTCTTCACTAAAACACTAAAATATCTTTTCTAAGCACTTTCTGTAAGGATACTTTAGTGTTTTAGTGAAGAATTGAAACGTTACAGAAAATAAAATGGGAGCTATCATACTTTACAGAAAATAAAATTTATACTTAATTGAAAGCAAGACGTTTCATTTCTTCTTCTTTTTTAGAAATTAAGTTTTCTGCATGATTGCATTGATCTCCTCCTCACTTTGGATGGGTAGACAAAACTTAATGTTCTGAAAACAGACATGCAAATAGCCTTGATTCAATCTCCTGCCAGAGCTGGCCCGGTGCCTAGGCAAAGTCAGTGGCTGCCTGCGTGTAATAATGTGAGGAGCACTCCAAGGCACTGCGTCTTGCTCCTCACGGCAGCTCTCTCTTGGGCCTGCCAGGGCAGAGCTTCCTCCCACTTTGTCTGAAGTTTATTCTGTCCATCCCAGCCTCCTTCACTTAGAGAGCCTGTATAACAAAGGGGTTTTGTCTTCAGTGGCCCACTAGGAAAATGCTTGCTACTGAAGACATAAAAGAGAATTTGGTTTCAATACAGAAGGTATACACAGGTTCTTCCTTGCATTTCTCTTCTAATAGCCAATCAATAATAGTAATGAAACTTACAAATAGTGATAGAATTTGGATACAACTTGTCTTTAAAAGTCAATTTTACATGTTTTGTATTTATATACCCTCAGGAGAATATTTTAAAGTCTAGGGATGTCAAATATGTGTCATGTATGTTCTTTTTCAGTTCATGGCAGGCCTTTGATTTGGGGATTCTTTAACCCTGTGTTGCACCCCTGGATTCACAATCATTTATTCACACTTTCAGCAGCCACTGCCCATTGATGAAACCTGTCATCCGTGTTAGTATCTCTCTATGTAGACAAGAAAGTTGAGCTGCCAGAGTTCAGCTGGACCTAATCCTTGTTGTACAGTGAGTACAGCTAAATGGACTTGAACCAAGGTCTTTTTATTTCCAGATGTTGATTTTTCTTTCCAATGACAACATGAGTCTGCACTAATCAATAGCACCATTAGTTTTTTTGTTTTTTTTAAGTTACTTAAAGGTAACCTAGAAAGGCAATGTGACAGCTTGGTTATAAAAATTTGGCATTGAAGTGTGCTGGTGAAGTGTGATGGCATTTATTGCATGAGTTGCCAAGATATCTCTAGAGAACCTAGGAAATAAAGGGAAGATTTGATGAACCCAGCTAAGGGCACTCTGAGCCAGGTATTGTTCTTTCCCTTTAGTATCTTTCCTTGGAGTATCCAGAATTGATTCTTGTTATTGTGACCGTTCTGTTGAGTCATCTAAAGTGACAAAGAATGGATCAGAAGAACTTTTCTTACAAATGCCTCGAATGAAAAACAATCACAAGTGGAAGACATAGCTTTTTCTTATTTAATTTGATAAAGTTCTGGGGAGCTAGCTGATACACAAACCCTTAGGACTCACCCTAACCTTGACCCAGAGCCTGACCCCACATGACCATTTGTAGGTGCTTGATAGCCAAGAGAGTCAGATCTTGGAAATTAAAGCTAACACCTTTCAGTTCTTTGCAGTAGCCCTCCCATCTGAGTCCCAACTCATCTTATTTTATGTTGCAAAATGCTATAGAAATATATTTTAGTTACTCCTGAAACCCAAGGTTTGGGATTTATAATAAAAAGAAAATGAAATCCCAGTAATTCAACAAATAACCTGACTCACTATAAGGGAAGAATTTGCCTATAGTTGGAGGAAAGTCTCAGTTCTTTCCCTCTGTAGGATAAATAGTTATTAGATACAGAAGTGGCATTTGACAATAGATGTTCTGCTTTCCAGGATGCCTGTATAAGTATTTATTTAAGAGAAACTTCAAATTAATACAAGATAAAGGGATAACCTTACACTTGGGATGAATTCCAGTGATAAGATAGAACTTTCTAATGGTAGAGTTGTCCAAAAATTGGAATGTTTTGCCCTAAAATATGGTGCTCTTCCCTCCCCTGCATGTGGTAGACAGGCCATTGCTGGGAGTGTTCCAGAGAGGTGCTAACAGTTATTGGCCACCTACAATATGCCAGGCATCATTCTGAGAACTTTATATGTACTAGCTTATTTTATTTATTTTATTTTATTTTTCTGAGATGGAGTTTTGCTCTTATTGCCCAGGGTGGAATGCAGTGGTGTAATCTCAGCTCACTGCAACCTCCACCTCCCAGGTTCAAGTGATTCTCCTGCCTCAACCTCCCAAGTAGCTGGGACTACAGGCACATGCCACCAGGCACAGCAAATTTTTTGTATTTTTAGTAGAGATGGGGTTTCACCATGTTGGCCAGGCTGGTCTCGAACTCCTGACTTCAGATGATCCACCTGCCTCGGCCTCCCAAAGTTCTGCGATTACAGGCATGAGCTAGCGTGCCCAGCCTCATTTCATTTTTGTAGCAAGCCAATGAAGGAGAAGTATTATGTATCCTATTTTTAGGTGCAAATACTGAGACACAGAAAAGTTTTAAGTATCTTGCCCAAAGTGAAATGGTGAGTCACAATTTAAATCTCTGCGGTCTATCGCCAGACTTTGCCTTCTATCACTATGCTGTGCATGCCTCAGTGTCTTACCCAGTGTCCTACATTGTGGGGAGTTTTGATAAGAGGGCATTTCAGATTCTCTCTTTTTTTTTTGACAGAGTCTTGCTCCATGACTACAGGCGCCCACCGCCACGCCCAGCTAATTTTTGTATTTTTTGGTAGAGACTGGGTTTCGTCATGTTGACCAGACTGGTTTCGAACTTCTGACCTCAAGTGATCTGCCTGCCTTGGCCTCCCCAAGTGCAGGGATTGCAGGCATTAGCCATCACACCTGGCCAAGGCATTTCAGATTCTATAAATCTATTTTAAAGCAAGGGAAAGCAGTGTCTAACCTCTGACCAGGAAGTCTTACAGACATGGACTTCACCACTGAGTATGAATTAGAGTCAGATGGAATCATCAAATCTTGGATGACACAGAATTGGATGCCCTCTTAGAGGACAAACTGTCCAGCGTTTTGAAGATGGAGAAGTAGAAACAGAGAAAATGAAATAATTTACCAAATTCATTAATATAAAGCTCCAAGAAGCAAAACTCAGAGCCAGATTTTCTGATTACTTGTCTTATTGCCCCCTTCCCTGACCCCATATTATGCTGCTCCTTGGCCATAAGAACTGAAGAGCAGTGGGATGGCTATGTCATGGGAATCTGCAGTGGGACCTAAGATTTTTTAAGTGTAAGGTTCTAGTATCAGAAGCAGCGGGACTTTTTGGCAGACAGCCTTCACTTAACGCCCCCTTTACAGAGAGCCAGTGAAGACTGGGCTCAGGCCCCTTTATGTAGTATACGTAGACAGGGAGAAAGGTCCAGGAAGTTGATAGAACGGTCTAGGCAACTAAGATCTTGCTAACTTGAAAAAAAAAGAAAAAGAAAAAAAAAGCTGGATCAATGTCTACTAGCAAACCTGTTTTCACAGAGCATTATGCTATATGCCATATTCCAACCCATTTCTGAGATTAAGGAGGTTCTACTTGCAGGTTCTTTTCTTTGGGTAATGCTGCTGCATCTTTTTACCCAGTAAACATCAATGAAGTTGATAATCAAGATTTTTGAGAAAGAAAGAAGCTATCATACAATAAATAATTTTTCGTATTACCGGCTGAGCATAGCAAAGAAAAAACTGAGAGCTCAAGCAGGTCATGCGAAGAGAAAACGTACACCAAAGAGGAGATCTGGTAAAGCAAGATCTCCTTGGTCTTACAATCTCAAATCACACCCTGAGAACAGACAGAGAAGTGCACTGTCACACCTAGCAGTGCCTGGCAGGAAGCTGTTTTCCAGTCCAATTCCCCTTGGGGACAGAAAGCGCCCAAAGAGCCAAAGCTATATATGAAGCAATTTCAGTTTCTCAGCCCCACCTCTACAGTTGTTGGTATAATATCATTGGCAAACATCTGTAAGAAGTGACATGGGTAGAAGAGCACAGAAACCAGAGAGGATAGAATTTACAAGTGGTGGAAAAGAATTCCCATACCTGCTCAGTGAAAGTGCTGCTAAGCTCTTCTGACATGATTACAAAAATAATGAAGAGCAATAACTTTATAATCGGTCAGATACTTTACTTTTTCTGTGTCCAGCACTCCCTTTGAACTTGACTGAAGCTGTCTTCCGGAAGAAAATTGATAGCTATTGGCCATCTGTGACTTATCTGGGATCAGAAAGCACAGGCATGTGTTCAAGGACTGGAAAATTGAGGTATTGAAGCACCAAGGTACTTAATTCACCTTTAGAGTTTTTGGTGTAGTAAGGAAAACCTAATTAAATTAACTTTCCCAATGACTATTCTTCTCCTTTACAAACCCCACTCTGCCCTGAAAGCAGTGAAATTACATGGGATACAGGTTCAGTGAAGTACAAGAGCTGGCCTTAAAACAACTTACAAATGATAAAGAAACCAAAGTAGAGAAAAGGAAAATTATCATAAGAGGAGAAATGATGCTTATAACAGCATGAAATAGCTTCACATACTGTACAGGAGAAATTAGAGAAAACAGCCAAGTGGGAGGTTTTCTGTGTTATGTATTATTTTCCCATAAAATACAATATTTTTAAAAAACTGCAGCTTTCTTGTGACAGAGTTAATTTAGACATTTATAGAAGAAATGTCTAGGTTTAATGTAAAATGGACGTGATCTCATATAAACATGTTTTCCGTGTTAAAAGCAAAGGAGTATGTAGGTGAATGTTTTGAAAATTGCTGAGTTGCATGGTATTAGTTAATAATATTACTGATATTAATACTTTAGAATCTTTATTCTTTATAAGTAAAACTTCTGAGAAAGTAATTGATTGTTGGCAATGAATCGTGAGCACATGACTTCACAGTATTATCTGTAAGTTGAATATTATATAGCTGCAATTAAATGAGTCAGTTCTCTAATTTTTCCATTGCTTTCATCTAGTATGAGTCTGGAAACAAACAAAAAATAGTACTATAGAGGCAAGAATCTCAAACTAAGTTTTTTCCTAAGAAAATGTAAAATTTTCCACTGACTTCATTAGAAGCAATGTGTGATAGTTAATTTGACTAAGGACATTTAAACGCATATAGAGAAATTACTAAAAATTAAAGCATCAAACTTGGCTCCTGGCTCAAGATGTGGTTTTCCTTTTTGACTCTTTTACTTGAAAGGTAATATTCACTAGAATATCAAACTGACTGGGCAATGTAAGAAGTTAGAATAAGTTGATGAAGCAGAGGGTTTTTTTCCTTGGGGTACTCAGAACCACGTAGCATTGCTGAGCTGCACAACTGATGCTATATGGTCTGCACATGCTGAGAACAACTATTTTTATCTAGAACCACAGATAGCGTTCAACAGTTTAGTTGTTATTCCTACCCTGAAAGCTCTCTGTTCTTGATTTTCCTCTTCTCAGTTATCTGCTGTAACATAGGCTGCACCATATATAAAAAAAAGCTCAGAGGGGACAGCAAGTGCCACTACAATTCTATCCTGTTCTTTATTTAGAGAAACCAAGTTCCTCAGGGTACTATAGGCACAAAGCAAAGAAAGGAGTTGATCTGCAAATAAATTACAAGCATGTGATCTTGACAACAATAGATATAACCCAGTGATCAAAGCTAAACTACCTTCAAGTTCATTTGCCCGATAGCTACAAGACAAGGTCACTTTGGGGGTCTCATTGCAAACATATTTTATAGTCCCTCCCAATTCTGTCCACATTCATACAATTTTATAAATGTGTACTGAAGATATCTGATCTAGTATGGATGACACTGTAGTCTTTGTCCATTTGATGATAAGAAAACCATGTTTCCAATACTGAAACAAAATCACTCCTTGTTTTTCTGAGTTAAAACCTTAGAGTCTAACAGTCTGACAATCATTAGCTTAACCTCTCCCTTCAGCTTTCCTGAAGCTCCTGTCCTTGACCACTAGGGCAACCTACACCCTAAACCTTGAAAGATGATGGAAAAAATAGCAATAGTCTGCTACAGCTGAAAACTTCTTTACTTAAAGGTTTCAGTCCTGCTCTGTGGAAGTAGTTGAGCACCTGGGGAAATGGTCTGAACTTCAAGCAGTATTTGCACTCTAAATCAAGTTTAATTTCTCATACTCAACATTTCAGCTGTGATTCTAGTTACTTTTTTTGTTTTATCCTTCTCCCCTATTTAGAGAAGCTTTTTATTCATGTTATGAAGCCATGTTTCATTGGTGGAGAGACAAGAATATTTAGATTTATATATAGTTGTTATTTTTTTTTTAATTTGAGTCGGCATCTTGCTCTGTCTCCCAGGCTGGAGTGCAGTGTCCTGATCTTGGCTTACTGCAACCTCCGCCTCCCGGGTTAAGTGATTCTCCTGCTTCAGCCTCCCAAGTAGCTGGGACTACAGGCACGTGTCACCACGCCTGGCCAATTTTCTGTATTTTTAATAGAGACGGGGTTTCACTGTGTTAGCCAGGATGGCCTTAATCTCCTGACCTCGTGATCCGCCCACCTCGGCCTCCCAAAGTGCTGGGGTTACAGGAGTGAGCCACCGCGCCCGGCCATTATATATGGTTATTTTTAATAGTCCTTAGCATATAAGTTTAACTTCAGAGTGTGATGTTGCAAGTGAATTGGGTTATATGTATGCAAGGTTAGGTTGCCAACACATGAACCAATAAAAGCAGCACTTGATACTTGTAAATAGCATGTAAACAGAGAGAGAGGGAAAGGTGTGGTGGTGATGTGAACTTTTACTATGGAGATATTAGTAAGTTTCATATTGCATATTTTAACAAGCCTAAACAAATGTCCTTGCTCTAAAACAAATCATCACATACAGATTATTCTTTAGTTTTGTTGGATTCAGGGACTACCTTGTTAATTTACTCACCAGCAAGATGTCTTAACTAATTCCATTACAAATCTAGCACAGAAAAGACAGCACATGAAGCTGAACTCCCAAGCAAGGATCTTTAAGTAGATCTCAGTATCCTATCTGGTAGCCCTCTAAGCCTGTTTCCATCAACACATGCTCATCTCTGGGAGATATGCACGGATAACAGGTAGGGAGGGAACTTGTGGATTTGGCTTAAAACCACTTGCCTCATCTCTCACTAGTAACTTGTGGTGTCACAACTTCCCAGAGTCTGAGAATGTAAAATTTAGGAATAATCATATGAGTTGTTAATAAACAGGAGTTTGAGGATTTCCCAATGTAGACAAATGGTGAGTTTCCTGCTATGGTCCTGACCCAGAAAACTGAAGTGAGTCATATTTAATCAGTTATGTTTTGAATTCAAACTTTCTGATCATCATTTGTAATAGTGGGAGTGACAATGACCTGAAACAAGACCACTCAGATATGAAAATGTTTGGTGCCCAGAAACATATCCTTGGTACACCCTGGATTGACTCTGATTTCTTCTAGGTAAGAGTGAGGCTGACCCAAGGCCGGCCAAGCTTCTGTAAAACTAAAGCTCAGGAGATGCACAACAAATACATACATTTTGACTGTTTAAAAGAACAAATAGATAAATAATATGCTCCTTAATTTTGCTCAGATATTATGCATCAAAGTTGAAATGACCTCTACTTGCTCTAATTTCAGTTTTAGAGTGCCTTATCTAAACTGACAATGTCAGTTACTCTGAGTCACAAAGGAATTTGACTTTTCAACTGGAAGACTTTTTTTTCTTTTTAATTGTGATTTGAAAATGCATAACATAAAATTTACCATCTTAATTTTAACCATTTCTAAGTGTACAGTTCGGTAGTATTACATATAGGCACATTGTTATGCAACCAATTTCCAGAAAGTTTTCATCTTGCAAAACTGTCCAATACCCATTAGACAACAACTACCTGTTTCTTCCTCCTTCCAGCCTCCGGCAACTAAAATTCTAGTTTCTAGTTCTATGTATTTGACTCTTCTAGGTATCTCATATAAGTGGAATCACAAAGTATTCATTTTGAGATTGACTTATTTAACTTAGCATGATGTCCTCATTATAATTTACTCTCCAGCAAGGCATCTTCTCTAATTCCATTACAAATCTAGCACTTTATTTATGTTGTACTATGTGTCAGAATTTCCTTCCTCTTTAAAGCTGAATACTATTCCATGGTATGTATACATATTGTTTCTTCATTCATCCATGGATAAACACTTGGGTTGTTTCCAGCTCTTGGTTACTGTGCAGAAGACATTTCTTGAGGTAGTGATCATGGTAGCACAATAATTACAATACTTGCCTTTTCCAAATTAACTGAAACTTTTTACCTTTTAATTATAAATTTCATTCTCTCTTCTCAAAAATACTTACTTTTTGTTTTTGTTGCCAAAGAGGCACATAGGCCTCAAAGTGGGAAGACATTTTGAAGCCATCTCAGATCTTATATGGTTCTGGTAGTACAATTTCTATCACAGATTTGTAAGTTAAGCTTTCCTTTTGTGTCCCACTTGCAGCCTTCCTCCTCTTTTTTTTTTTTTTTTTTTTTTTTTAACGAAGGAACAGTCTATACTACTGTCACTGTGACTTACAATGCTTTTATTGGGAAATGCAAAGCCTCAATGACAGATAGAGCCAGGCCTGAAGTCATCCAGCAGACATCACTCAAAGCATTAGTATAAGAAATAGGAAAACTCAATGCATTAGTGTAAGAAATAGGAAAACTTATGATAAATATTCAGGGGCTGTTAGAAAAGAAATTACCATCAGATAAGCTAATTCAGTGGTGAGCTTCTTTCAATCTTCTACTCTTTTGAAAAAGGGGTGCTAAGGTTTCCCCTATTGTTCTATAGTTTGGGATTTGCACATCAGATCTATCTGAAGAGTTTCTTAAAAATATGCATGCTCTAGATTCTCTTTAATCCTTCTCAGTCAGAGTTTGGGGAAGTTTGGGCATGAGACTGTAATTTGGCTTTCAGGCTTTCTGGTTGGTTCTGATATATACAACTATAAAGATCAACTGTCAACTGGAAGAGTATCTTAGGTAACAGGCAGGTGCTGGCCACAAAAGCTGTGCGTGTCCTTGTGGGCATGTGTATGCTTGTATCCATGAGGGCACTGAGGCCAGCATGAGTGTGTTGGGGGAAGTAGGGATGGCAGTAATTCCAGAATGTTGCAGATGGGGAGGTTCCCATGAGAACTTGGTCCATGTAACATGCCTGTCATTTTTCTGTAGAAGGCCAGTTTCAGCTTGAGAGAGAAAGAGATTTGTTGAAGCAAAGGAATTGCAGGTTTTTGAAATTATAAATATTGCAGTGCAGTTAAGGAATTTGTGGAGTGTAGCAGTTTCCTTTCTTAAGGTAGATATGAAAAAATAGTAATCAAAGTATCAAACTGCACCAAGTCATTCAATGCTCCAGCACTCCCTCTGTCTCTGACTTGGAGGAAAAACCCCAGTCCTTCTGATTCTTATTTCCCACTCACAACTCCCTTAAAACTCCTTGCAGATCAAAACAACTAAAAATGTTTCCATACCTGTTTTCACACTCAGTGCATTTTTCAGTTATTTCAATGACTTTCATAGGCTTCAAAGAAATTTAGCAGGAAAAAATCTAAGTCCTTTTCCTAACTCCATCAACAACAGAGTAATCTGAGGCAAGTGCCTTGATGTTCACTTTCTCCGAATGCCAAATGGAATTTTTTAAACCACCTCAGGGTTTAATACACATGAATTAACTCATATGGTTTAAATGCTTTGAGCGTCAAATGTTCAAAGTGAGGTGTGGAACAGAGAGAATAAAAAGCATAAAAATTTTTTTTTTTTTTTTGAGACGGAGTCTTGCTTTGTTGCCAGGTCGGAGCGTAGTGTCACAATCTCAGCTCACCGCAACCTCCACCTCTCAGGTTCAAGAAATTCTCATGCCTCAGCCTCCCGAGTAGCTGGGATTACAGGTGCCTGTCACCATGCCTGGCTAATTTTTGTATTTTCAGTAGAGACAGGGCTTTGCTGCGTTGGCTGGGCTGGTCTCGAACTCCTGATCTCAGGTCATCTGCCCACCTCAGCCTCCCAAACTGCTGGGATTACAGGCATGAGCCACTGTGCCTGGCCAGGAATTTTTTTTTTTTTTTAGCTTAAAATTATAGTTTATTTTTATTTCGAAAGCTACCCAAGATGGACCAGGCGCAGTGGCTCATGCCTATAATCTCAGCACTTTGGAAGGCAGAGGCGGGCGGATTACCTGAGGTCGGGAGTTCAAAACCAGCCTGACCAACATGGGGAAACCCTACCTCTACTAAAAATACAAAATTAGTTGGGCATGGTGGCTCATGCCTGTAATCCCAGCTACTTGGGAGGCTGAGGCAGGAGAATTGCTTGAACCCGAAAGGTGAAGGTTGTAGTGAGCCGGGATTGCGCCATTGCATTCCAGGCTGGGCAGCAAAAGCAAAACTCTGTCCAAAAAAAAAAAAAAAAAAAAAAGTAACCCATGCTTCTTAAAATACTTTAAATCCTTTCTAATCCCTGTGTCTACTTAACACACAAACACACATCCTATAACAGAAAGAGAAAACTGGTCATTTTTGTGGTATAAAATCTCTCAGGGATTTTTGCTGGCTAACCTAATTTTTGTCCATTATGGGGGAAAAAGTCTTATGGGATCTTGAAGTATTCTGTTATTCTAATGTATGAAAAGAAGGAATCTTGATGTGTTATTTGAAAAGGCTTAATGGGAAGTATAGTTACTAGACAGACTTTGATTATTTGCATGGTTTCTGTTTATTCCTTCTGTCCCAAACTGGCATCACACTGTACATATTTTTAAGGAAAGAAATATTGCATCTAGTCACTTCTCTATTACTTTTCTCAATAGCTCTCTTTATTTCTTGATGGGACTTTTATTGCTATCTTTTATGATAGAGTAAGTGGGAGAAAACCTATAAATTAAATAAGGAATGTTCTACTAGAAGTGGTATTTAACCTGGGAATGTCAAGTGGGCATTTAGCAAGAATTGAACATTTCTGTTGGACTGATCCCAATTTTCCAAGTACATAACCTACTAAAAAACTTTTTAGCTTAAGACTTGCATGTTTTTCTCACCAGGTTAAATTTTCCAAAGCAGAGAAAATTTTAAGAGAGGATACAGCTCATTAGAAAGAGCTTGTTTTTCTGTGATTCTCAATAATTTAGTTCCATTCAACAAACATTTATTGAGTATGTACTACATGCCAGACTGTAAGCCAGATGCTGGGCAAATAAAGCAAAAGGAAATAAGCATAATCCTTTTCTTTTGGAGCTTTTGTCTTGTGGGGGAAATAGATATATAATAAATTTTCATTATAATGTTTTGTGACAGGATTTATGTGGAGTGTTCTGGGAGCACAGAGGCGAGACTGGGGTTCAAGGAAGGTTTACTAGAGGAGATATTACCTGAGCTGAGTCTTGAAGTACTAAGAAGTTAGGCAGGTTAGGAAGAAAGGGGTACAAGGAGGAAGTCATTCCAGTATGCACAAAACTAGAGGTTGATAAATAGCATTGTCTAGGTAAGGAACCACATGAGATAAAAAGAAGGCAAAAAGACTTGGTCATGAAAAAGAATCAAGTAAAAATGTAAAAAACTATAATAATGGAAATACATATGTGTAAAACCATAGAATAGACATAGCCGACAAGAGACTTAGTAAATTGGTAGATGATGTGGGGAAAATTGTGAGAATCCACAGAAATGAACAGATGAAAAATATGGAAGGACATTTAAGAGACATGGAGTAGAGAAGGGAATCTTCGACAAAATCTAATGTGCTTTCCAGAGAAAAAGAAGAGAGAATGGGAGAGCAGCTATATTTGAAATAAAAATGGTGGGCAAATTTTTGGAAATGAAGGAAGGCACGGTTCCTCAGATTTAAAAATTACATTGAGTTCTGGTTTAAAAACAAAAAAAAAACTTTAAAATGAACATCCTGGGTCCTGTTCCTAGAGATTGATTCACCAGAGCTGAGGTGGAACTTAAGTTATCTGTATTTGGGAGAAACTTCCTAGGTGATTCTATTGCACAGCCAGATTCCAGAATCCTAGAAGCAGTTCTCCAGCATAAGGACACATAAGAATCACATGGGGAACTAATTAAAATACAGATTCCTGGGTCTGACCATAGAGACATTAGACTGGAGAAGACCCTCTCAGAAAGTTGAGTTAAATATTAACAAACATGTTTTATTATTTAACAAATACTAACAAAACATGTTCGTTAATGCTTAAGAAAAGAATTAAAGGTAAGCTATGAATTATAGCTTATTCTACAATTTAGAGTTTGTCTACGTAAACATCTCAGGCACAAAATAACTAATGGATTTCTCCTCAAGGGATAGATATTTCTTCAAAGTAAGGAAAAAGGCAGTTGGGAACATTAGTAGTCACAAGAATATAAGCTCCATGAGGACACTGGCAGTGTTTGTGAACAGACAAATGCTCCAGATAGAGCTTCATGATTCATTGTTTAATTTAGTACTTCTATACTCAACACAATTTTTATGTGACAGTGTTTTTTTTTTAATAAGCACACAAAAGTGTCAAAGGATTTGAGCACCTTGATCATGATTTAATGTGATTTTATTGTACTGTTTTTCTTGCCTTATGAAATATTAGCTGGCTCCTTTTTTCTGAGTACAGCTGCAAATTGTGTACTTGATTTTGTCCCTTTCTTCCATTTTTCTAGCTGTGAAATGGTCATATGAGTTCACACAGTGACTGGGCCTTGCTTCTCTTTGTTCTTTGTAAGTTGGTGCTATGAGTGGGTAAATGCCTCATGCAGCGATGTATGAAGCCATTATTTGTTTATCGCAGACAAACTTAGCAACCCAGGGAATACTGGGATAAGCAAGACAGTCATAATCTCCGGCTTTATGGTATTTAGAGTCTAGTTATGGAAACAGACTTAAAATAATCACACAGATGCAGTCAGTTGCCAACTGTGACAAGTATTATGAGGGAATGACACATGGCATTCTGAGAGCTTATGATAAGAAAAGTGACCTCATTAAGGAAGTTAGGAAAGATTTTCACAGTTGAAGGGAATCTTAGGGATAAGAGGCATTAATTAGGTAATGCAGGGAGAAAAGAGCATTAAGGCAGAGGAAACACTGTGTGTAAAGGTCTTGCAATGGAAAGAGAAATGGTGAGCACCAGCGCCTGGATGAAATCCAGAGGGCCTCGGGCAGAGAGAGTGGGAGTCCGCAAAGACAGACAGAAGCCTGGTGTGTGAGGTTAAAAGCAATGGGAGGTGATTGTAATGATTTATGCAGGTGGTCGATAGGATCAGATTTATATTATTAATATTTATAGTGGTTAACATTTAGTGCATGCTGTGGGCTAGGTATTGTTCTAGGTGTTTCATATATATTAACTCATTTACACAAACAACAGCCCTGTGAAATAGATATTATTGCTATTCCCATTATGCATATAAGCAAATGGAGACTTAGAACTGTCACCCTGCATGACGGTTAACTTTATGTGTCAAATTGGCCAGGCTATAGTGCCCAGTTGTTTGGTCAAACACTAGCATAGATGTGCTGTGAAGGTATTTGTGGGTATGATTAACATTTATAATCAGTTGACTTTAAATACAACATGTTACCCTTAATAATGTGGATGGGCTCCATGCAATTCTTTGAGGGCCTTAGAAGCAAAGAATGAAGATTTCTGAAGAAGAAGCAATCATGCCTCAATAAAGCAACCTAGAAACCCTGCCTGAGTTTCCGGCCTGCTGGCCCGTCCTGCAGATTTAGAACTGAAAACTACATCAACTAATTTGCCTGCATTCACAGTTTACCGGCCAGCCCTACAGCTTTCAAACTTGGCAGCCCCTACAGTCATGTGAGCCAATTTTTTAACATAAATCTCTCTCTGTCTCTCTCATATATATAAAATATGTATGTATGTATATATATCCTATTGGTTGTATTTCTCTCTGGAGAACCCTAATACACGCTGGTTTCAATGTAGAGAATAAATTTAAGTAGGACAGAATGAATCCAGGAACACCAGGTAGGAAATTAATTCAATAACTTAGTCATGTTATGATGAGACCAGAGTAATGATGGCAGAAGCTGACAGAAGGAGGATCTAGAGAGTTAACATTAACAGGGTTTGGTGCTGGTTTGGATAAGGGTGGGAAAGTTGAGGGAGGTATTCAGGATGAGTCCCAGTTTTCAGCTTACAACTGGAAGGACTATAATGGTACATACTGAGTTGAGTAACCCTATATAAGGATCACTGATGTAAGGTGGGTAAAAGTTTCCATGTGAGGTGGGGTGTTATTGTTGGTATCATGGAGATGTAGCTCTATTTGAAGAATGTTGAATTATTTGAGAGGCTTTTGAGATTTCCATGAGAATGCAGGCATATTTTATTTTATTATGCTTTATTGCTCTTCTCAGACACCACATTTTTCACAAATTGAAAGTGTGTGGCAATCTTATGTCAAGCAAGTCTATCAGTGCCCTTTCCAGCAGCATGTGCTAACTTTGTCACATCTTGGTAATTCTTGCAATATTTCAAACTTTTCATCATTACTATATCTGTTATGGTGATCTATGATCAGTGATCTTTGATATTACTATTGTTATTGTTTTGGGGCACCACAAACTGTATCCATATAAGACACCAAACATAATTGGTGTTAATAGTGTGTGTGTTCTGATGCTCCAACCAACCATCTCTGTTTTCCCATATCTCTCCATCTCTTTGGATTTCCCTATTCCCTGAGACACAAGAATATTGAAATTACGTCAATCAATAACCCTACAATGGCTCTAAGTGTTCAAGTAAAATGAAGAGCTGCAGGTCTCTTGCTTTAAATCAAAAGCCAGAAATGATTAAGCTTAGTGGGGAAGGCATGTTGAAAGCCAAGATAAGCTGAAAGCTAGGCCTCTTGCACCATAGAGTTAGCTAAGTTGTGAGTGCAAAGGAAATGTCCTTGAAGGAAACTGAAAGTGCTACTCCAGTGAACACATGAATAAAAAAGCAAACCAACCCTGTTGCTGATATGGAGAAAATGTGAGTGGTCTAGATAAAAGACCAAACCAGCCACAACATTTCCTTAAGCCAAAGTCTAATCCAAAGCAAGGTCCTAATGTTCTTCAATTCTAGGAAGGTTGAGAGAGTAAGAAAGCTGCAGAGGAAAAGTTGGAAGCTAGTAAAGATTAATACACGAGGTTTAAGGAACGAAGCTGTCTCCATAACATGAAAGTGTAAGGTGAAGCAGCAATTGCTGAGGTAGAAGCTGTAGGAAGTTATCCAGAAGATCTAGGTAAGATCATTGATTAAAGTGGCTACACTGAACAACAGATTTTCAATGGTGACAACACAGCCTTCCACTGGAAGAAGATGCCATCTAGGACTTTCATATCTAGAGAGGAGAAATCAATGCCTGGATTCAAAGCTTCAAGGGGCAGGCTCACTCTCTTGTGAAGGGCTAACTACAGCTGATAACTTTCTCATTTATTATTCCAAAAATCCTAGGGTCCTTAAGAATTATGCTAAATCTACTCTGCCTGTGCTCTATAAATGGAAGGACAAAGTCTGGTTCATCTGTTTACAGCATGCTTTACTTGATATTTTAGGAACACTGTTGAGACCTACTGCTCAGAAAGAAAGATCCCTTTCAGAATATTACTGCTTATTGAGAATGCACCTAGTCACCCAAGAGCTCTGATAGAGATGCACAAGATTAATTTTGTTCTCATGCCTACTCACATAACATCCATTCTTCAGTACATGGATCAAGAAGTAATTTTGACTTAATATTTAAGAAATACATTTTGTCAGGCTATAGATTCCATAGATGGTGATTCTTCTGATAGATCTGGGCAAAGTAAATTGAAGGCCTTCTGGAAAGGATTGACCATTCTAGACTAATTAAGAACACTTGTGATTCATAGGAGAAGGTCAAAATATCAACATTAGCAAGAGTTTGGAAGAAATTGATTCCAACCCTCAAGGACGACTTTGATGGGTTCAAGACTCCAACAGAGGAAGTAACTGCAGATGTGGTGCAAGTAGTAAGATAAGTAGAATTAGAAATGGAGATTGAAGATGTGACTGAATTCCTGCAATCTCATGATAAAACTTGAATGAATGAGTTGCTCCTTGTGGATGAGAAAGATTTTGTGAACATTGTGGAAATGACAAAGTAGAATTTAGAATATTACATAAACTTAGATGATACAGCAGTGGCAGGGTTTGAGAGGACTGACTCCAGTTTTGAAAGAAGTTCTGCTATGGGAAACATGCTATTAAATAGTGTGGCATACTACAGAATCTTTCATGAAAGCAAGAGTCAATCAGTGCAGCAAACATCCACCACCACCACCCTGACCAATCAGCAGCCATCAACACTGAGGCAAGGCCCTCCACCAGCAAAAAGATTACCACTTGCTGAAGCCTCGGATAATTGTTAACATTGTTTAGCAACAAATTATTTTTAAATTAAGATATATACATTGTTTTTGTTATAAAAGTTATAAAGGTTGTTATAAAAGTTAGGCTCAAAAGTTATGTTTACATTGTTATAAAAGTTATGTTTACACTATTCTATAGTTTATTAAGTGTGCAATAGTCATAAAGCCATAAAGCTATTGCACACTTAATAAGTGATAGAATAGTGTAAAAGTAACTTCTATATGCACTGGGAAACCAAAAAAATTACTGTGACTCACTTTATTGCATTATTTACTTTACTGTGGTGGTATGGAATCAAACCTGCAGTATCTCTGAGGTATGCGTGTATGTGACTTGGAATTTGGCTATGAGTGTGGTGCTCGGTCAAGGAGGTCTAGGTTAGATATGCAGGAGTCACCCCTTATTTGCAGGGGATACTTTCCAAAACCCCCAGTGGATGCCTGAAACTGAACGCTATAGATATTTTAATATGTTTTTTCCTATACTATACATACACACCTATGATAGAGTTTTACTTATAAATTAGGCACAGTGAGAGATTAACTATTAATAATAAAATAGAAAAATTATAACAGTATATTGTAATAAAAATTATGTGACTGTGGACTCTCTTAAAATTATCTTATTGTACTCTACTGTGGGTAACCAAAACTGCAGAAGGCACAACCATGAATAAGGGGGTACTACTGTACAAATCAGGAAGTCATCTGCAGATAAGTGTAAATGAAGGCATTTAATTGAAGAGATTGTCTCTGGAAACACCAGAGAGTGAAAAGAGAAAAAATGCATAGGATTGAGCTGTGAGGAACTCAAGGATTTAATGAAGGATCAAGAAGGATGAGCCTGCTAAGACAGAGAATGAATGGAAGGATGGGGGTTTGGAGGAAGGAATCAAGAGAGTGTTATGACCTGGAACCCAAAGGAATAGTGTTTCTAGAAGGGTGTGATCAACAGTGCTGCAGGCTGCTGAGTGGTCAAATTCAATAAAGGTTTAAATGGTTTCATGATGAAGGTGCCATGGTGCCTTTGGGGAGCTGGGAATAGAGTCATTGAAAGGATGGGATGAAAAGCGAGTGGTGCATAAACACATAAGCAGACATCTTTGGAAGTACACAACACCTGCAAACAACAGTTAACTCTAAGAAGGACTATGGGGCTGAGGGAAGGGTTGAGAGGGAGAATTCTCACTCCAGATGTTTTTTTTGTTTGTTTGTTTGTTTGTTTTTTGAGACGGAGTTCCACTCTGTTACCCAGGCTGAAGTGCAGTGATGTGATCTCGGCTCACTGCAACCTCTGCCTCCCAAGTTCAAGCAATTCTTCTGCCTCAACCTCCAGAGTAGCTGGGATTACAGGTGCCTATCACCACATCCGGATAATTTTTGTATTTTTAGTAGAGACAGGATTTCACCATGTTGGCCAGGCTGATCTCAAACTCCCGACTTCAGGTGATCTGCCTGAATCAACCTCCCAAAGTTTCGGGATTACAGGCATGAGCCACCACACCCAGCCTCCAGGTGCTTTTGATGCTTTGAATGTTGTACACTAGGAATGTATTATCTATAAAAATTGTGAAATTAAAAAAAGGTGGCTGAATTTAGCAAATGTAGTTAGGAAGCGTAGACAACTTGTTAAGACTGCTTAGTTCGGAAAGGGGTATGTGTTTGAGAAAGGGAAGAATTTTAACATTTTTTAATTATTATATATATGGAAAATAATGTTTCTAAAGGATACTGAGGATCCCATTCTGGGTAGCATATGGGGCATAGATAGTCCCTGGAATGAGGTGGTAGTCCAGTTGCTGAAACTTCCACTGGTGTTAACTTGGTAGAATATTCTGGTGGACGGTAAACATCTGGGTTGGTGCAAAGATTCAGACTCTTTCAGCATGGGGATAGCAGCATTTTTTTTTTTTTTTTTTGAGATGGAGTCTTGCTCTGTTGCCCAGGCTGGAGTGCAGTGGTGCTATCTCGGCTCACTTCAAGCTCTGCCTCCTGGGTTCACGCCTTTCTCCTGCCTCAGCCTCCCAAGTAGCTGGGACTACAGGCGCCCACCACCACACCTGGCTAATTTTTTGTATTTTTCAGTAGAGACAGGGTTTCACTGTGTTAGCCAGGGTGGTCTCCATCTCCTGACCTCGTGATCTGCCCACCTCAGCCTCCCAAAGTGCTGGGATTACAGGTGTGAGCCACCGCACCGGGCCAGGGATAGCAGCAATTAAAAACAATGAACTGGCTTGCTGTGATGAAGCCTACAGAGAATAATGGGTAACTGATGATAGTTGCCAAACAGTTAAGAACTAAGTGTGAGGACCACCAGGCATCTTTAGTAGCTTACAAAGTGTCTCTTCCCTCCTGTTATGGGAGAATAGCTTCAGTGAGGAGCAAATTCAGAGTTTTATAATCAGGGTTGCTAAGCTTCAAAGACAACAGAGGGCTCAGCCGAGGCTCTGGTTGGGACAACCTGGGACCCCAAAACATGAGATGGAGACATCTGGGTGAATGCCACAGAAGTTTGTGGCTCTGAAGGCTATCCTGACCCCTCAGAGTGTGTAAATGTGACTGTGTGTTTCACATAACAGCCAATACTTCCCCCATGTGAGAAAATATTGCAGAGGACTCTCTTCCACAGGCTGAACAGGTACTCCCCTTAAGGGCTACACCCACCTTTTCTCCTGTCTATCATGTAAAAACAAGGTAATAATCAAACATATGCTTTATGCATAAAGAAAAAAATTGTGAAAATGTGAGTAAATTCAATCAAATGAAAATCAAGCACTATTTTACATATAACTTCAACAGGATGAACTGTGACTAAGCCAGACTGACGAGAATAATTGAAGGGCAAGTCAAGGAGAGGAGGCACGTGTGATAGCCACTAGTGTTTGCTCTCTGGGGTTGGTATCATGGAAAACATTTTGAGCACAAAATAAGAATTATTGACTTCAGCAGAGAGGGGACCATAAAACTAGTGTTCACGTTTAATTTTAACTGTTAAGTTTTGAATGGTTATAAAACTGGTTTAATTTTTCATTACCATAAATATTTACAACCCTCAATATATCACAGAACACCTACTACCCATTCTTGGAACACACAGTATTCTGGCAAACCAGTTGGTAAACTCTGAAACAGAGCAATAGCTAGACAGATGTGTGGGCTCAATGTAAGTCATTTTTCTTAACTGGGGGGGATGTAACCATGTTCAAGTGTTGACAGGAAGAATCTAGTTAGAAGGAGAAATTTAAAAATACAAGAAAGAGGCCGGGCATGGTGGTTCACGCCTGTAATCCCAGCACTTTGGGAGGCCAAGGTGGGCAGATCACGAGGTCGGGAGTTCGAGACCAGCCTGACCAACATGGTGAAATCCCGTCTCTGCTGAAAATACAAAAATTAGCCAGATGTGGTGGCGTGCACCTGTAATTCCACCTACTCAGGAAGCTGAGGCAGATGAATTGCTTGAACCTGGGTGGTGGAGGTTGCAGTGAGCTGAGATCATGCCTCAGCACTCCAGCTTGGGTGACAGAGCGAGACTCCGTCTGAAAAAACAAAACAACAACAACAACAACAAAAAAAAAAACAGGAAAGACATGAATAGTTGATATATGAATAGTTGATATTAAATATCATAAATAGTTGATATTCCAAGATTCCTGAGATAGTGGGAGAGGACTTGACCCAAAGCTAGGTGAATGTTGGTCTCGAAGAAGTAGGTACACAGGTTTGCATGGTGGTAGGAAGCTGAATTGGCCTGTCTGATAACATTTTAGAATAATTTCCTAATCCCTGCTCAGGGTTCTTAGTTGTAAATCATAGACACCAATTTAATAAAAATAATTTACTGCTGAGAAATTTGGGGAATGAGATCGGAAAACAGGCCAAAGACAAGGGAGATTTGCAGAAGCCAGGACAAGCACCCAATCCTTCAGCAGAACTAGAGTCTCAGGTGGCCCAGATTGCAAAGCCTCCATGGTGGCACCAGGGACAGGTGCTTCTTGTTGCTCCTGCAACCTCTGCTTCTGATGCTTTGTTTGTTTGTTGTTGTTGTTGTTGTTTTTCGAGATGGAGTCTCTCTCTGTCACCCAGGCTGGAGTGCAGTGGTGCGACCTCAGCTCACCGCAACCTCCACCTCACGGGTTCAAGCGATTCTTCTGCCTCAGCCTCCAGAGTAGTTGGGATTACAGGCGCCTGCCACCATGCCTGGCTAATTTTTGTATTTTTAGTAGTTACAGGGTTTCGCCATGTTGGCCAAGCTGGTCTTGAACTCCTGAGCTCAGGTGATTTGCCCTCCTCGGCCTCCCAAATTGCCGGGATTACAGGCATGAGCCACCGCACCTGGCCCTCTGCTGCTTTGGGAACCAAAATTTGCTAGTGCCCCAAGAAATTCTCCCTGCCCTTTCCTGTACATCTCAAACTCTCAACTCTCAGTGCAGGGAACGTACATCTGACTGATCATATTCTTTCATCCAGGCTGCAAGGGATGTTGGCTTGCTTATATGGTGGGCTCTGCTTTCCTGGAAGACCTATAGAATGGAAAATTTCCTTATTATAGGTAAGAGGTTCCAAATTCTGGGAAGCTAAAATATCCACCAAGATGCCTACTGCACACCATGGAGTACCTTTGTGAGAATCAGCAAAAGATGCCCATTCAGATAGATGCATTCTTGTGCATTAGCCCTGGGAGTACCTTTAAGAGAATTTTAAAAAATTACTCTTTCTCTGGGGATATCCTTTCCTGAGTCAAGGCGCTCAGTTAGACCAGCAGAATGTAGCTGAATTTTAGTCCCCACTTGCCCCTGAGCTGGGTGCCCTTGTCCAAATATATGCGACGTTCCTGGTGGCTCTACACCTGCCAGAGATAAGGGGATTAAGTGTGATCATGAAACCACATGCAAAGAAGCTACAGATTCAGGCGGCAGCACTGATCCCAAGCTCTATAATCCGTAAGGCCTTTATTTTACAACCAGCCTTAAAGGCATAAACTACTATTGCTTTACAGTCAGTTAGCAGATGTTATCAGAAAAGGCAGATAAACCCTCTTTTATTTCTTTTGTTGTTGTAATTCTCCAAGTGTGGATCTGAGTAAGTACAGAAGTCTGGTAGGTATAATAAATGCAATTGATCTTGTTTTCACTAAAGACTTGAAAGGTCTTATTTGGATTTTCTGAGTCCTATCCTGAGAGATTCTTCTTCACAAAAAAATTTTCTCAGGCTGGATCCTGAGCTGTAAGTCTTGATTTAGTTTAGGAAACAGGACTGGCTTTAGGAAAAGGTATTACTGAGAAGTTGAAGATTTGTTTCTGCTTCCTCGGTCTTGTATCTCTCTCCACTTCTTTATGAGCCTTACAAATCTCTAACCTAAGTCAAGTATAAATTACTCATTTGGCAACATTTCAATTTCTTTTACAGGCTGTAGGAGCCTAAGGCCAAAAATATGAACCTCTAATGATGGTATTTAGGTACTTGTAGGCAGTGGAGGAAGGTTCTCTCAGGGTCGATGAAATCACTCTTTTTTTCCAGAAGAGCCAACTCTTTCTACATTCTGGAATTCCTGAGGCTATCTTCCAGACATTCTTTTGAACAGAGGTGAGCCAGGCTGGACAGACCTCTGGATATCACCCTAGATCAGAGTGGCCAGTTGAAGTCAGCCTCCAGCCCCTGTGGCTTGTGGGCTGCTAAGTTGGGAGTGCTGAGGAGGTGGGAATCCTGGCTGTAGAACTGGGGAGAATAAGGCAGTCTAGGCTTACTAATTTCAAGTAAATTGAATATCCTTTTTTTTTTTTTTTTTTTTGAGACAGAGTCTCACTCTGTCGCCTAGGCTGGAGTGCAGTGGCTTGCGACCTCAGCTCACTGCAACCTCTGCCTCTGGGATTCAATTGATTCTCCCACCTCAGCCTCCCGAGTAGCTGGGATTATAGGCACCTGTCACCACGCCCTGCTAATTTGTGTATTTTTAGTAGAGATGGAGTTTCACTACATTGGCCAGGCTGGTCTCAAACTTGACTTCAAGTGATCTGCCCGCCTCAGCCTCCCAAAATGCTGGAATTACAGGTATGAGCCACCACACCTGACTATATAGACAGGATTTCTAATGTTTACACAGAAGCCTTTCTTTCTGAGTAGGTGGCAAACTGCTCCTTTTATATAGTTTACCTTCAATGTAAAATTTACATAACTAGTGTCTTTTCAAATTTAAATAATGGATACTGCCTTTTCTTCCCAGAATGACCTAAGTGTCTCTGAGGTAATAGTGAGAGCTAATCCTTATTCAGTACTTTCTGCATGTCAGATACTATTCTAAGCACTTTCCATATATTAACTCATAAGAACACAATAAGAATTTTATGGGGTAGAGACTCTTATTAGCCTTTTTATTTTGCAGTAGAGGAAACCAAGGCACAGAAGATAGGCCAAGGTGAGTGGCAGAGTTTAGGTGAGAAGTCACATCTAGTAAGTGGCAGAGATGGGTTTTGAATCCCTGAAGAGTTATCCGGCCTGAGCTCTTAATTGCTATTGTTGGACTGGCTTCAATAAGGAAAGCTACCCAGGCTCTCCAGGAAGAAAATACAAAGGCTAGAAGTAAGGTCGGGAATTGGATAGCCAACGGATATCAGGTAAACTCAGACCAAGAAAATAAAAGTACAGAAATGCAAACAGGCCCAGGGAAGGAGGAAGTTCCAAGTTCACTCTCAAGTTGGGCAATGGCTAAATCCCTCTGTGTTCCATCTGTTGTGAAGTCATTTTATGACCCTCTGAATAAAAGGACTGAGCCTGTGTGACCACATGAAGGGTTTACTATGGCACTGACTCCAGGAGGACACAGAAATGCTTCACAGACTGCAACCATAAGAGAGAACCAGGGCCATGCTTAGGAGCAGTAATGATAAGAAAACTGCAGCCACTCAAGAGTTTGGTTACTAAACATAGAGATTAAAAAAAAAAAATCGCTGTAATCCCAGCACTTTGGGAGGCTGAGGCAGGCAAATCACTTGAGGTCAGGAGTTTGAAGACCAGCCTGCCCAACATGGTGAAATCCTGTCTCTACTGAAAATACAAAAATTAGCCAGGTGTGGTGGCGGGCACCAGTAATCCCAGCTGTTTGGGAAGCTGAGGCAGTAGAATAGCTTGAATCCGGGAGGTGGAGATTGCAGTGAGTATTTATTTATTTATTTATTTAAGATGGAGTCTCACTCCATTGCCCAGGCTGGAGTGCAGTGGTGCAATCTTGGCTCACTGCAACCTCCACCTCCCAGGTTCAAGTGATTCTCCTGCCTCAGCCTTCTGAGTAGCTAGGATTACAGGCGCCCGCCACCACGCCTGGTAATTTTTGTATTTTTAGTAGAGACAGAGTTTCACCATGTTGGTCAGGCTGATCTCGAACTAGTCCTGTTTTTTAAATAAAACTTTTATATTTTGCCAATCAGAAACGTACAAAATGACATATAGCTATTTTGACTTACTTTAGTTATGAGGGAAGTTAAACATCTTATCAGTTTATATTTTCTGTCCAATAAATATGGACATACTGGGTTTAAACATTAAATTGGCTATTTTCTCTTCACCTTCTATCATAAAGTTCCATATCTTTTGAAAACAGATTGGTCTTTAAAAGAAATACTGTCTGCAGCAAAAATATAACGGACTATCCACTATGTGAATTTCAAGGGAAGAAGCTCCTTGGAAGATGAGTTAATAATGGAGGAAAGATGTGAAAAATAATTTTGATTTTATCAGATGGCTAGGAGGCAAGGATATTCTAAACAGAGGAAACAGCATGAGAAATGGCATGAGACTGTGCAAGTATGGGCCCACCTCGAATGGGCAAAAGTGCATGGTGGAAAGTAATGAAACACAAAGCATAGCAAGAGATGAGATTGTGCAAACTCTTAAAGGTTGCACCATGGAAATTTGTTTTGTAGAAAATCATGAGTCATACTTTTAACCATTGGATGGACATTTGGAAATAACACTGGATTGATGGGGAAAATAAACATGGGACCAGTTGAGAGATGATGAAGGCTTGCACAAGAGGGGGACTGAGGAAATGCTGAGCAGGGAAAAAATTAATCGACCTTTTTCCAAGATAGAATTGATAGAATGTGGGAACCCATTAGTTCTAGAAATGGGGACAAGGGAGGAATCACTGATGTTTCCCTGTTTTTTTTTGCTTTATTGACTAGGTGAATGGAAACATCTTTGATTAAAATAGGCACTATGGCCAAGCGCGGTGGCTCATGCCAGTAATCGCAGCACTTTTGGAGGCTGAGGTGAGTGGATCACTTGAGGCCAGGAGTTCGAGACTAGCCTGGCCAACATGATGAAACCCTGTTTCTACTAAAAATACAAAAATTAACCAGGCGTGGTGGTGAGCGCCTGTAATCCCAGCTGCTCGGGAGGCTGAGGCATGACAATCACTTGAACCTGGGAGGTGGAGGTTGCGGTGAGCCGAAATCCTGCCATTGCATGCCAGCCTAGGTGACAAGAATGAAACTCCTTCTCAAAATAAAAATAAAAACAAAATAGGCAATACAAAGAAAGATAATAGGCTTTTGTGGGCGTAAGGGGTGTGTGGGGTGAAAATGGGTGCAAAATAAGTCCAATTTTAACATTTAGATGCCTATAAAGATTCAGCCTTGTTTCATGTATTCATTCATTTAACAATTTTTTTTTTTTTGAGACCGAGTCTTTCTCTGTCGCCCAGGCTGGAGTGCAGTGGCACGATCTTGGCTCACTGTAACCTCCGCCTCCCGGGTTCAAGCAATTCTTCTGCCTCAGCCTCCCGAGTAGCTGGGACTACAGGCACGCACCACCTCCGCTGGCTAATTTTTGTATTTTTAATAGAGATGGAGTTTCACCATGTTGGCCAGGCTGGTCTCGAACTCCTGACCTCGTGATCCACCTGCCTCGGCCTGCCAAAGTGCTGGGATTATAGGAGTGAGCCACCAAGCCCGGCCAAACAAATATTCTTTTATTATTGAATGCTACTTATATAGGCCCTATTCTAGATTCAGGGGAGACCATTGCAGGAAAGACAAAGTGCTGGCTTTTATAAAGGTTACATTCTACTGAAAGTAGTTAGAATATTAATTTCAGGACAAATTTATGATACACAGGAATGATATCTTACTCCTTGGGTACAGTGAGGTACCATTAATATGTATAGCACATACATGTCCCTCTTGACTCAGCATAATTTTTTCATGCTAAAGTAAGAGTTACAGCTTTTTTTTTAAATTGCATTCTGTTGTTTCTGTCTATCATCTATTTAAACCCAAGGTCTTGCTCAGCAATAGAATCTTCATTTATGACAAAATTCACATGGGAAACTAGCAAATACATTGAAATGATTTGCTTGATGACACATTTTTCAAATAAATCAGTAAACTGTGTTTGTTTGTTTTTCCTCTGAGCCTCACTTGTCTTATTTGTTCACTAAGGGGCTTGCAAAATGATCTCAAACGCCACCTCCCTGAGATCGGTCAAGTCTGTCCCATGTGGTTTCCTCATCCTATTACTTCAACTCTCTCCTCAGTACTATTCACAGCTATAAATATGCTTAAGACTTTCCTTTCATACAAACAAATCAACAAAAGAACCACCTTCTTACTGCACATGCCCTTCAAGCTCTCACCCCGTGCTCTCATTCATGGCCACGTCTTGAAAGGGCGGCCCACTCTCACTATTTCTACTAGCAGCATCCCACTCACTCCCTGACTCTCCTCCAGACAGCTCCAATCTCCATGACTGACATGGAGGCAAGAACATGGCTTCTTGGCTAATAACAGCCATTTATTAAAATAAAAACTGCATCTTTCTTGCTTTTCTTAGATGGTGGTGTTTACTTGTTTTATTCCACATGCTGCTTTTTCAAGTCCATCCAGCTCCCTCTTAGTATCTCAGGGTTATTTGTTCTTCCACACATGACCCTTCTTAAGAACAGAGACTAGCAGTGCAATCTTGCTATCTTCAAAGAACCACAAAGAGAAGGGTGGCGCCCTTTGGTTTAAAAAAATAATAAACAATTAACAAAAGTCAATTCCGCTGAAATGGTGGCACAAGGCCCTGTGTGGCTTCGGACATTATTTCCTCCCCCTGTCTCCCCAGGGTTTCTTGGTATTTTAGGGACACCTGCTGACGGTGTCAGCTGCCAGAATATTGCTGGCACCACATGGTACGAAACAACAAAAGAGCAAAGACAGGGCACTGTTGGCTGGGCTGCTCGGCAGGCTGCCACTGTGAATGCACAAAGAGCAGCCACACCATCCACATCCTGCTGTGTCCCCAAAATATCTCACTCATCCGCCACACAGCCCTGTCTCCTCACCCTTTGTCTCTGCCAGAGGGAAATCCAGCCTAGTGCTGGATGAGAAAGATTCACCAGGTCACTCAGAGTGACCTGGGCAGAAGCAGACACCGTCAAAGGCAGGGGTGAGCATTCCAAAGAAAAATTGCTTAAGTTAAACCAAACCCTGAATCTGTCTAGAACTCGGGCTCTATTCTACTCAGCTCTATTATTGTGATGGTTGGCTTTGTAGTCTTTGTCAAATCCATTTCTGAAATCACCTGTGTTATCCATCACAATATCTTTTAACTAAATTGTCTCTAAATCCTGTTGCCTCATTAAGAAGTTTAATCTACTTTGGAAATTAGACTTTGAGGCAAACAGGGATGAAATGATTAAGCTAGCACAGCTTCAGGTATAAATTTTCACTATGAGAAATGTATTCATTGCCTGCTGCAGGATCTGTCAAAGCACATATTCAATTACTGATGGCTTGCAAGATGTTTCCTGTCTTATGAGATGCCATGGAACAGGGCAAGGAGAAAGACACAAAAATGGGGGCATAAAGGCAAAGAAATATACACTGGCAGACTCTTGAAAAGGGATGATGTTGTTTATTTTACATTTTTTATAGGGATAGGTTCAACACAAATTAAAATCTATAAAAATAGCCAGTCCATATAACGTCTAGTAACCCAGGAATGCACACCTTTCTAATGTGCTAATATAAAGAAGATTAAAACAGTTAAACTAGAATATGGTTTTACATTTGTTTAAGCTACTTTTTTCCCTTCTTACATCACATAGAATGTTATCAAAGCTGATGGCATGAAGGAAGGGGAAAAGAAAGAAATCGCCTACACGAAAACCTGCAGACCTTGGGTAGGATCTGGTAATGCATTTCTTGCCTCTGGCTAAGTCAAGAGTTATTCTTGGGGCTGGGCGAGGTGGCTCATGCTTGTAATTCTAGCACTTTGGGAGGCCCAGCCAGGCGGATCACCTGAGGTCAGGAGTTCCGGACCAGCCTGGCCAATATGAGGAAATCCCGCCTTTACTAAAAATACAAAAATTAGCCAGGCATGGTAGCGCATGCCTGTAATCCCAGCTACTCGGGAGGCTGAGGCAGGAGAAGCACTTGAACCTGGGAGGTGGTGTTTGTAGTAAGCCAAGATCATACCACTGCACTCCAGCCTGGGCGACTGAGCAAGATTCTGTCTCAAAAAAAAAAAAAAAAAGAGTTATTCTTGGATAATTACTGTGTAAATGATAATAAAATCAACAATGACTTAAATCCCTGGCAAAAAATTGAAGTCAGTAAGAGATTAAAACAAAAAAACTTTTGGCCAGCTGCGGTGGCTCACGCCTGTAATCCCAGCACTTTGGGAGGCTGAGGTGGGTGGATCATGAGGTCAGGAGATTGAGATCATCCTGGCTAACATGGTGAAACCTCGTCTCTACTAAAAATACAAAAAAAAAAAAAAAAAAAAAAAATTAGCCGGGCATGATGGCGGGCACCTGTAATCCCAGCTACTCAGGAGGCTGAGGCAGGAGAATGGCGAGAACCCGGGAGGCGGAGCTTGCAGTGAGCCAAGATCGTGCCACTGCACTCCCGCCTGGGTGTCTGAGCAAGACTCCGTCTCAAAAAAAAAAAAAAAAAACTTGACTAAAATACATCCCAGGAAATTAAGGTGATGAAGCAGAAAGTGTACACTATCACAGATGCCATGAAACTCCAATTCGTTGCACTTTTTGCCATAAGGCACTATGTCAAGGAAGGCTGCTCCCAGCAGGACCTGTATAGTGAAAGTTGTAAGTGACAGTCTCTATTTCCATTTTCATTTCTTTTGATTGTTTCCTCATCCAGAGAATTAGGGGATTAGCCAGGCTGCATCTAAGCTATCGATTCTAGTATAATCACTGAGGCAATCTAGAGGGGTGAACATGTTGGCCAACTCCAGACCAGTTAGCTTGCAGATGTGTAGCATTCACTACATTTCAAAAGATTCAATTAGTTGCCAATATTTAAAAATCAGAATATTTTGTAGAAAATTACACATGTATAACTGCTTTTGAAAGTAGGACTGGCTACATCATTTTTGAAATCCAGTGCAAAATGAAAAGCCCAGGTACCTTTTGTTCAAAAATTATTAAGAATTTTGGCCGGGCACAGTAGCTCATGCCTGTAATCCCAGCACTTTGGAAGGCCAAGGTGGGAGGATTGCTTGAGCCCAGGATGTCAAGATCAGCCTGGGGAAGATGGCAAAACCACATCTTTACAAACAATTAAAAAATTAGCTGGGCATGGTGGTTCACACCTGTCATCCCAGCTACTTAGAGGCTGAGGCTCCTAGGAGGATCCCTTGAAAACAGGAAGTTGAGTTAGCAGTGAGCTATGATAGTACCACTGCACTCCAAGCTAAGCCACAAAGTGAGACCTGTCTCTAGAAAAATTAAAAATAATAATACTAAAAAAGAATTTCAAGATGGGGACAGCAGAGCATCAAACCAGGTGTGGGTCCTTCTGAGTGCTGCCCCTGGGGCACTGCAGGGGATGCATGCCCTTGAAGCCAGCTCTGCTAGAAAATTCAGAGGAGCTGGCACCTGGGCCCATTTTCCTCACAAAAACCAATGGGAGCTAAGTGGTACCTGGGCCCATTTTCCTCACAAAAACCAATGGGAGCTAAGTGGTGGCTCCCCCTTTAAAACAGAGCCTGCCTTCTCTGGGTCATCACAGCCTCTGTCACTCCCTTTTCTGTCCTCATTGAGGCCAAGCAATAGTCAACATTCATCATTGCACTTGCTCAGTAGAGTTTTCACCGCAGCTTCACTGAACTTATTTACACAACCTGCCTGGCCCCTGTAGAAATAAGAGCTGTTCCCTCTGGTCCAAAGATTAAAACTGCCCCCATACCAAGGCATGCTTACTGATCACTCGTTGGGCTGGTGACCCAAGGCTTGGGTCATGGCTCATGACCATGGGAGCCACCCATACACACGTTGGACAACTCCTTTTGTTCTAAGACAGTGTCGTCAAGGGTGAGTATATGTTAAGAAGCAGCTCAGCATGGACCACAGGGCCTCCCCACTCTAGGACCTCAACATGCCTTTCTTGCTCCAGAGGGGTTGCATGGAATAATGCAGACTAGGAGACGGATGAAGCCTCTTTCATTCTAGTATTCAAAGAAATCTACCATTTTATGAAAACATGCAAGATTTTGTTCTAAAATGAAAACCAAGATTTAAAAAAAAATTGGCAAACACAGATGCTAGTTTAAAAAATCACTCCTTGTTTGCAAATCAACACCCACACAAAATGTTGAATATCAGTCACTCCCTTCAACCCCATCTGATGCACATTGATGAATCTTTCCCCTGAGAGAAAGTAATGTACTTTGGGAACTCAGAGGACAAATTTGAAGGGCTCAGCTCTTCCAGGTTATAATATACTCCAAAATTATGTGCTTTGTTCTCTTGAGCCTCAAAATTCACCATAAGCTAAAAGTGTATTTCAGACTCCACTATAGCTGTTGCTCCACATTCTAATACTAATTTGCCTCTTAAGGGCACATACAAACTGAAGAAATATCTTTCTGCTAACAGTTCCTTTTCCCCTTCATTTGACATGATGTGGTTCCTGGCACTGTAGAGTATTTCAATTTTTGGGGCCATTTCCAGGTCACGTCTTATTTCTATACAAAACCTGAAAAGGCTCAATGGTCAGGGTTCTGGTTGACTTCTTTTGCCAGATTTCTCCCACTTGGTCAACATTTTTACTTCACTTCCTAGCTGAAGCCTATGCCAGTGCTTTTACATTCATCGAACTTAAAAACTCACATGATAAATATTTGGTAGAAACTTTATATGTGACTAATCAAAAACATGATAGATTTAACCCTTAAGTGAGCAATATGATGAAACATACTGCTTTTTAATGCTTCTGGTAACTCTTTCTCTTTCACTAGTCTTGCTCTTAAGCCTAGATAATGATGAATATTTTACATTTAGTCACAATAGGTCTTTTTCAGAAAGTGCTTAACTTCCTAGAGTCTTACTGCAGCTCAAAAAATGTGAAATAACAATTTAATAAATTAATTAATAATTTAATAAAATAATTTTAGCACACCTTCATTTTTGTACTTGTCTTTATTCTGTTCTATTGACATTTATGTATACTATTATAGGCACATACATTGCATGTTTTCCTATATGTATGTCTTTATTTTGTTTACTTGTTTGGAATGTTCTAAGAAAAAAGACTGCAAATGTGCTTTTTTTCTTTGAAGCTTTATTTCTACTCCACCCATGCAACAAACGGGGCTCTGTGTGTCCTGTGGTTACTCAATAAATATTAGGGATACAGAGATAATTTGACGATTATAAAACTTAAGCCAACCTCAAACTGTCTTCATTTCCTCTTTTTCTTTCTCGACTGTATACATTTAACTTCTTACCCAGTTATTTAAGAATGTCAAGTCCAAGAATCCTATGTAATGTTGCTTTCTAAAACAACGGCTGTATTTTCTACTTGTGGCTCTCATTCCTAGCCAGCAAGGGTAGGGGACTCTGGCTTCAGGTTTTCATGACAGCCACCCTCAGACCTCTCAAATTGAAACATCAACCTTCACCCTCAGGGTCTTTGCTAGCCATCCTAAGTGAGTCTGCAATAATGGCTCACATTTGTTAAGTGTTTATTAAGTGTCATATGCTCTTTTGAGAACTTTACATAGATTGTTTTATTTAATTCTCGCAAAACTTTATGAAGTAGGTGCAAATATTACCATAGTTCTTTGAGGCTCTGATGCATTTTTTTCATATCTCTGAAATAAGAATTTGCCTTAAGATGGAGTATTGGCAGTATTTTTAAAAACCCTTATTTGTACATAAAAGGATCATATATATATATATATACATATATACATATACACACATATATACACATATATACATATATATATACACATATATATCTTACAATCCATAGAATCTTAGTTTGATGAAATACAGTATCCCTATTCAATTGGCAAGGATACACAGCTCAGAGAAGTTAACCTAAGGTCATGAGGCTGTACAGTCATTCCAGAGCCCAGTCCTTTTACCACTTCCCTGCAATGTGGTGTAATTGTACTTGCCACTTTTCTCCATAATTATATCTTTATAAAAATATTCAAATTTTTTATATTAAAAACCAGTGATTATTTTTATTTTGTGATTTAAAAGTTGACCTGTATTCATTATAAAAACTTTAAAAATAGAAAATTTAAGAAAGAATTATAAATCATCTGAAATTCTACTAAGATTACTATTGCTAACATTTTGGTGTATTTTCTTCCTGGCTTTTGTTTTCTTATGTACATTAAAACATACTTTATAACATTTGTAGCACACTAATATAGCATTTGTAGTGATGTGGTTATGTATCCCTCTCTTTTCACTTAACACTGAATGATGACCGTTTCCTCTTGCTATTATATGTTCTGTGAGAACATGACTTTGAATGGTCATCTACTTCGTCTTGTGGAGTTGTACTGTAATTTAACACTTAGTTTGTTTCCAGTTTTTCACCTTAAGCACGTGTAATAGGTAGCCTTGTTATTACCTTAGCATTCCAAGAACTGTTTATACTTATTTTTAAGTTATCAGGCCTTTCTCAGTTTATCAAGAGAATTAAGAGTGTATACCTTCCATATGGAAGAAGACCTGTGAGTCTTAAGTGTCTGAAAAATCCAGGGTTCAGGTGAAAACCATTTACCTAAAGAGAATAACAGCTTCCTGTGGAGCTGCTACTTGGCATTGTTCAGCCTCCTTGGGAGGGGATTTAATCTCACGGGAAGAGGCCCAGGCTGTCAGTGTGTTTGAGGCTGAGTCACCCTAGCGACAGTCTTTGCTGCCTACCAGTTCTGGTCACGCCACTGAAGTACAGAATACACACAGGATGCTGCTTTCACAGTGTTGAGGAGAGAGTGTGGGATACACAGAAAGAGTGAATATGGAAATTGGGATCTAGGCAATCTGATGTGTACATTTTTAGCGCTCTTGATCTTCTGAGCCTCATTTTCTTTTTCACCTCTTCTCAGTACTGGCAACAAGGAGGTGAAATGTACAAGTAACCATCGTAGCAGAACTCAGTCTTTAAAAAAGGTTTCAGTGGACCTAAGAAAAGGAAGTTTCAGAGAGACCATAGGAAGACTGCACATTCTTGACAACCCATCCACCTATCCTCAGAAAGACATTCTGTACTGATTCCACCTTCAGAAAATAAACACTGTCAATTGTGGCTTTTATTTCCTGAGTACATACATGTTTACTAATATAATTAAAATGCATCTTGAAAATTAATGTCCCCTGAAGACTAAGAGGTATTATTTTATCAGTATCATCAATTAAAAGTCTTTAATAACATCTTTCCATTTTCAGTTGAACAATTTAGAACTCTTTAAGTGACGATGACTATAATTTTCTCTAAGTGAAACAAAAATACATTATTCTTGTTATGTCCTTATTAATACTCATGCCAACTATATGTGACATTGTGCTAGGTGCTGTAGAAACTAGGCTTCTTGCTTTCCCAGAGGCTACAAATTGAAGCAAAGTTTGAAGGCACTGTAGGAGTCAGGGAGATGAAAGAAGACTGAACAGGATTGCTTACCCATGCGGGGTTGAGAATTGGGTAGATAACGTCTCTTTGCATAACCAATACTTAATAGAGAGTTCACATTTCAGAATCTATGTTATGGAATCTGGCCTAATTCTTTTTTTTTTTTTTTTTTTTGAGATGGAGTCTTGCTTTATCACCAGGCTGGAGTGCAGGAGTGCAGTGGTGCAATCTCAGCTCACTGCAACCTCCGCCTCCTGGGTTCAAGCAATTCCCTTGCCTCAGCCTCCTGAGTAGCTGGGACTACAGGCGTGCACCATCACGCCTGGCTAATTTTTTGTATTTTAGTAGAGATGAGGTTTCACCATGTTGGCGAGGATGGTCTCCATCTCTTGACCTCATGATCCGCCCACTTCGACCTCCCAAAGTGCTGGGATTACAGGCATGAGCCATTGAATTAGCCAGAATCTGGTCTAATTCTTATTCATCAGTACAAAATAATGAAGATTTGTTTTGAGACAAATGGTGCCAATTTCCAGGTGGCTCTTGCCCATAATAAAGTGTAATCCCTGTGCATAAAGTGTTTACATTCTGATATGGTTAGGCTTTGTGTCCCCACTCAAATCTCATATTGAATCATAATCCCCAGGTGTTGAGGGAGAGACCTGGTGGGAGGTGATTGGATCATGGGAGTGGTTTCCTCCGTGCTGTTCTTATGATAGTGAGTGAGTTCTCACAACATCTGATGGTTTTGCAAACATCTGACATTTCCCCTGCTTGCACTTCTGTCTCACCTGCCACTATATAAGCTGTGCCTGCTTCCTCTTCCACCATGATTGTAAGTTTCCTGAGGCCTCCCCAGCCATGTAGAACTGTGACTAATTAAACCTGTTTTCTTTATAAGTTATCCAGTCTTGTGTATGTGTTTATAGCAGTGTGAAAAAGGACTAATACAGTAATTTGGTACCTCAGAGAGTAGCGTACTGTGATAAAGATACCCAAAAATGTAGAGGCGATTTTGGAACTGGGTAACAGGCAGAGGATGGAACAGTTTGAAGGGCTCAGAAGAAGACAGGACGATGTGGGGAAGTGTGGAGCTTCCTAGAGACTTATGAATGGCTTTTACCAAAATGCTGACAATGATGTGGAAAACGAAGTCCAGGCTGAGGTGGTCTCAGATGGAGATGAGGAACTCCTTGGGAAATGAAACAAAGGCACTCTTGTTATGCTTAGCAAAGAGATTGGTGGCATTTTACCCCTGTTCTAGAGATCTGTGGAACTTTCATCTTGAGAGAGATGATCTGAAATTGGAACTTATGTTTAAAAGGAAAGCAGAGTATAAAGGTTTAGAAAATTTGCAGCATGACCGTACAGTAGAAAAGAAAAGCCCACTTTCTGAGGAGGAATTTAATAAGTTGCAGAAAGTTGCATAAGTAACAAGGAGCCAAATGTTATTACCAAGACAATGGGGAAAATGTCTCCAGGGCGTGTCAGAGACCTTCATAGCAGCCCCTGCCATCACAGACCCAAGGCCTAGGAGGGAAAAATGGTTTTGTGGGCCTGGTCCAGGGGCCCTCTGCTGCTCTATGCAGCCTTGGGACTTGGTACCCTGCATCCCAGCAGTAGCTAAAAGGGGCCAACATACAGCTAAGACCATTGCTTCAGCGGGTCCTATCCTCAAGCCTTGGTGGCTTCCACATGGTGTTGAGCCTGCAGGTGCACAGAAGTCAAAAATTAAGGTTTGGGAACTTCTGCTTAGATTTCAGAGGAGGTATGAAAATGCCTGGATGTCCAGGCAGAAGTCTGTTTCAGGGGTGAGGTCCTTGTGGAGAATCTCTGCTAGGGCAGTGCAAAGGGGAAATGTGGGGTTGGAGCCCCCATACAGAGTCCTCACTGGGGCACTGCCTAGTGGAGCTGTGAGAAGAGGGCCACCAGACCCCAGAACACTAGATCCACTGACAGCTTGCACCTTGCACCTGGAAAAGCTACAGACACTCAAGGTCAGCCTATGAAAGCAGCCGGGGCAGGGAAGCTGTACCCTGCAAAGGCACAGGGGTGGAGCTGCCCAATGCCATGAGAGCCCACCTCTTGTATCAGTGTGGCCTGGATGTGAGACATGGAGTCAAAGAAGATCATTTTGGAGCTTTAAGATTTGACTGCCCTGCTGGATTTTGGACTTGCATGGGGCATGTAACCTCTTCATTTTGGCCAATTTATCCCATTTGGAATGGGAGCATTTATCCAAAGCCTGTACCCCCATTGTTTCTTGGAAGTAACTAACTTGCTTTTGATTTTACAGGTTCCTAGGCAGAAGGGACTTGCCTTATTTAAGGTGAAACTTGAGACTTGGACTTTTGACTCAGTGCTGAAATTAGTTAAGACTTTGAGGGACTGTTGGGAAGGCATGATTGGTTTTGAAATGTGAGGACATGAAATTTGGGAGGTGCTAGGATTGGAATGATATGGTTAGGCTTTGTTTCTCCACCTAAATCTCATCTTGAATTGTAATCCCCAGGTGTTGAGGAAGAGACCTGGTGGGAGGTGATTTGATCATGGGGGCGGTTTCTCCCATGCTGTTCTTGTGATAGTGAGTGAGTGCTCACAAGATCTGATGGTTTTATAAGGGACTCTTCCCTCTTCACTTCACACACACTTTCTCTCTTGCCTGCCACCATGTAAGACATGCTTGCTTCCCCTTCCACCATGATTCTAAGTTTCCTGAGGCCTCCCCAGCCATGCAGAACTGTGAGTCAATTAAACCTCTTTCCTTTATAAATTACCCAGTGTTGAGTATGTCTTTACAGTAGTGAGAAAACAAACCTATGCACATTCTAATAGAGGGAGAGAGATATTTCCAGAATCACCATAAACCAAAGTGCCATTTGAGTAGGGCCAAAAGAGACATCCAGCATGCAAAGGAAGAAAACACTGTGTGCAACCTCAGAGAAGACTGTGAAAGTTGATTGGGAATTTAGAAACTGGGCAAAAGGAACACGCTGAGAAAATTGAAAAATATCAGAGTGAATTTGGGAAATCTTTCAGATTTTGTGCTGACTGCTGAACCATATGGAGTGTTTCCTGATGTGTAAACTGGACCAATTTTATCCTTAATATTTTAATTTCAATAAATATAACATTTATTTGAGAATCTAAATTTCCTGTAAAATTTGATGCAGTTTATCTATACCTAATACATACCATAGAACCAAGTAGAAAGAACTTAAGTTTAAATAATTTTCTTTTCATCCTGCCTTTTAGCTTAAATAGGATTTAAAGACATGATCATTACTTTTATTTCTTTTCTCAAGTTGCTTATGCTTTCTGAGACAGTTGATAGACTGGCTGAAGAGAAAGAAAATGTTTTGGAACAATTTCATTTTAATATTTTCATGTCAAGTTTACCAATAACTTAAAAATCTGCTTTTCTCTGCTTTGTAAAAAAAAATATATATAAATATATATATATATACACACACACACACACACTGGCCCATTTGTGCTACTGGCACACTTAACACACTGAGCCCTTTTTATTATTGCACAATCACATATTCTTCACTCATTAGATGATAATGTTTTTGCATATTCAAGACACTCACAGCTGTTTTACTATTCACTGGAGAGTTTAACAATTAGCAGCTGACCCTAGGGGAAGGTATTGTTTGACTGCGCCCAGGAGACTAGTGTTTGCACGCAACAGTTGCTCCCTTTAAAAAATTCTGCTGGTGAGAATTTTGGCTTATTTTTCAACTTGAAATTCTTGCCTGCAAAGATACTATGAATACCGCATGTAATACTATAAAACACATTTTTATGTCTTCTAAAGTGTGTCTAAGCACTGTAATTGATATTAAAGTTTTGCTTTTGTTATTGTTATTTTTTCCTCCACTCATCTTAGGTTCATTGATTGGGGCTCTATAAATTAGATTGGCAAGAGACAGATTAACGAGAAAAGCAGTTTACTTACATGTCCATCCATACACCGTGCATGGGAGTATTCAGTTGATGAGTAACTCAAAGGAGTGGTTAGAATTTGAGCTTGTATAGTTTAACAAAAGAACAATAAATTTTTTAGACAAGTGACGAGACAAAGGAAAAGGACTTTGAGTTTCTAGGGCAACAGATTGTGGGAAGGTTAATATATGGGGGAACTAATGAATGATAAGGGCTTGTCAGTAGTCTGTTTTGTAGATTCCTCTAGTGCCATCTCTGGGCTGATAAGGGTCTAGGCACATCTCTGGTGATTAACTTCTGACATTTGGGCAGAGAGGGGAGTAAGAACACCTTTACCAATTTATGTCCTGCTTTTAGACAAATAGGAAGAGGGAAGAGAGGCCTTTTTGTAGCTCAGTTGCCCTCAGCTCAAAATAATTCTTATGTCAAAGTGGCGTATTTTGGGATGGCATATTATCTTACCTTTCATCATTATGATTTCCATTTTCTTAAGCTGATCTCTAATTGTCACTTAATTGTGGATGCACGGTAAACATTGTGTAAATTTTCTGGTGTATGGTAGAAGAGAAATTTTCAAGTTCTCTGTCTAGATTAAAAATTGAGACTTTTCTGAGACAGAAAATTTAACTGAATTGTTTTTTATACAGCTTATTCTAACACTTATTGCTAACTGCAGTGATCTGATCTTGCAAATCTAGAAAATATAGGTTTTCTATTCATAGGTTTATTAATTCTAGGAGCACAAACAGGTCATCTGCAAAGAAATACTAGCTTTCAAGCACAGGTACCCTCTGAAGATTAATAGAAATACAGCTTTGCTTTGGTAAAGAAAACAAAAAAATATATTATCCTTCTACCTAAACAATCATTCAAATAATATGAAGCAATTGCTCTATGTATGATGGCATGTAGTATAAGGAGGATACATGGAACATAATGTCCTTGCTCTCAAGGAGTTTACTATTTTATATTTATAATGTAATATAAACAGAGACCAGAAGAGATCATTCAAAGAAGTTCAAATCAGTATTTATTTAGTGAGCTCTGCATGTGCCCACCATTGGACAATAGGACAGTGAATTAAAAGCCTAAATAATTTTGAAAGTGATGAACACATAAAATAATTCTGACAAGATGCAATTTTAATAAAATAATTCAAACAATAAAAATGATAGAGTAGAGGTATAAATTATATGCCATAGGAGAATTAATTAGCTGATTATCTATTATCAACCCATTAGTGAAAAAGAATAAGGCAGGACTGTGAAATGAGAAAGAAGGAGTTATAAGAATGTTAACACTTGAGTTTTGCTCCAAGCTATATTTTCTGAATAAGAGCTACACAGATAATAACCTAAGAATAAGATCATCTTTTAGAAGAGGGCTAAGCCTTTTAATGTGGCCACGATTAAATTTTTCCCTCAAATTCTATCAGCCTGCAGAATAACTCCTTTCTTTGGCTTAGTGGAGAATATTATAATTGCTTGAAAAGGTTAGCTATTCTGGCTACAGTTTCAATATTTAGGAGATTGAAGCCCCAAGATAACCCACAGTAGACAGGACTTGCTGACACATGTAACATAATTTAAAGATACCCATGCTCCAGGGAATTTTTGTTTTGTTTGATTTTTAGCTAAATGTGAACATGAACAATATATAAATATATAGTCTGGGTTTTGGTGATTTGGTTCAGCTCTTATTGGTAACTTATATGTTAAATATACATGTATGCATGTGTGTGTGTCATATTTATTTACTAAGTTTGATATCCACTTTGTTCTAATCCTTGGTTCTGTTTTCCCTTTTTTTTTTTCCCGCCAGAGGCAATCACTATTCTGAATTTTCTAATTTTTTCTGTGTTTTTAAAAAAAGTTGTTACTCTATTTTGTTCCACCGATTCTTTTACATATGCCTTTATCACAGGTGTGTTTTATCCCCTTATCATATATCTTTAAAAATTTTCACATTAATGTGATTATACCGTCTAGATAATTTTGCAGCGATTCTCCTGGTGCAGGAGTTTCTTCAGGTTACATACACAGAAATGGGATTGCACAGATAGAGGACACGTGCATTTTCATCCAAATCAGAGTTTGCCTCATGGCTCTAGAGTGATTCTGCCAATGTAAACTCTTATCAGCATTTTGCAAGACTTCCTATTTTTCACTTGTTCTCTAGTATTGAAGCCTCTTCTATTTTATCCAATCAGATGAGTGTGAAATTATACCTCACTGTACTAATTTCTGTTTTCCTCAATACTGGTGAGATTAAAGATATTTTCATATATATTTACTAGCTATTCAGTTTTATTTGTAACTTTTGCTTTCTCATAACTTTGCTTATTTTTCTACTGGGTTGTTCTTTTTCTTTTTCTTTTTTAAAAATTGATGTGCCAGGGTTCATATTTTTTTCTATTCCTTTAATTATTTAATTCCTTCTATTTATTTTAATTTACTATGCTATTTTTATCTTGCATTTTTAAATTAGTAATTTAACTTATTTACAGTTTTAAAAAACTTGCAATTAATGTTATGATTTTCCTTGTATCAAATTGTTTTATTTCACAAGATTTTTTGACATAATATTCTTATTATGTATTTTTTCTAAGTTTTCATAATGTAAATTGTAATATTTAAAGATCATATGTTAATCATAATACGTAATATGTATGTGTGTACGTATGTGTGTATGTATACTTTCAAGTGTATTTTTAATTATGTTTATATTAATGAATTTGAATATGCTACAATAGTTGAATTTCTATCATTAGAGATTACCTTTATGTATTCATTTTGTTTATTTCCAAGACTTTAAATAAGTATGCCATAACCAGTGATTAATACCTCCATAAGTTGTTTCCTTATTGGAATTATGTGATTATTTTCTAATAAGAACTACTTAAAAAACACACACACACAATATAGGCATTGAATTTTGTTGGGAAGAAAGTAATGTGAGAAAGCTCAGACTATAAAAATGCCCAATATGCAACATGGGTTGTTAATTCAATGATTGGAGATGTGCATGCACACGCACACACACGCACACACACACATGCACACATATACACACGCACACACACAGTTTTGACGATTTTGAAGATTTTAAAGCACAATTTATTCTTATGATGATTACAGACTTGATTTTAAATGTTTAATTTTTACTACAATTAATGCCAAAATCTTATAAACTTAAAAAATATAGCTTTTCTTGATTTTTAATAGGATAAGAATACAAAATCTTCAAGATAGAAGACACAGTATTTAAGGAGAAAAATTTGTTTTTAGGGCTTAACCTCCTAACTCAACTGGAATTAGAATGTCTCCAGTACTTATTTACAGAAAACATGAGCTGAGCTGCAACTTGTACAAATTTAGAAGTGGCATCCCTCAGAATTAACCATAAATAACTCGCCAGCCCTGGAGGTTTGCCTCTTTGCTAAGCTTGCTAGGTGAGTTTGCTGAAAACAGAGCATTAACAGATACTCAGTTAGGATTTCCATAGGTTGCCAAAATGTGTCCTTAAGATGTGGTGTAACATTGTGTGTTTAGATAAATTTAAATTTTCACTTTTTCATAAAGAAGAGTAGTTTTATTCGTTTTTTAGTTCATTTGTAGATTATAAAGTCATAGAGGTAGAAGGAAACTTTCCTTTTTTTTTTTTTTTCTCAAAAACCTTTAGTGTTGTTCTTGATCTCCTGCATGCTAACTTGAGGCAAGAGAATGTTGTGGGCCAAATTGTGTCCCCCACCTCACAAATTCACATATTGATGTCCTATCCCTCTGTACCTCAGAATGTAACCATATTTGGGCATAAAGTCTTTAAAGAGATATTTAAGCTAAAATGAGATCTTTAGAGCGGGCCCTAACCCAGTCTGACTGGTGTCCTTCGAAGAAGAGGAAATTTAGGCACTAGACATGCCCATGTACACAGGGAAGATCATATAAGGGTGCAGCAAGAAGCCTGCAAGCCAAGGAGAGAGGCCAAAGCTCCTGGAAGCTTGATCGTGGACTTCCAGCTTGCATAATGATAAGCAAATACATTTCCATTGTTTAAGTCGCCCAGTCTGTGGCATGTTGTTATGGCAGCCCTCACGGACTAACACACAGGGTAGTCATTCCTTTTCTTCAGTCTCTACAAAAATAAATGGAAACCACCGACCTTAGAAGCCTGGTCAGGGCAAGAATGTATCTACCAAACTCTTGACTAAAAATCAACCAGAAAAACACACACGCGTTCTACAGGAATCCTTGATTTTTTTTTGAGACTGCGAAAGGCATCTGTGTATCTTTTGCATGTAAGCCTTGCACTGTTTTTCCCCCTTTGCTATATAAGGTGTATCATGACCTGACAATGTAGACTGTTTTAAAAACAGTTCTAAGTCTTAGAAAATAAATTTAGAATGAATAAAAAGTAGGTAATAAATATGAGTTCATGTTTTATTTTTCATTCCATTTCACAATGCAAATTTTTGGGAAAATGGATAATTTATTAAAAAATAGAGTACATTTTTTCCTTCACGACTCTACTCAAGCCACCGGTATGTTATTCTCATTTGTTAAAGATCCTTTGTCTGTGTTTGTGTTGTTATTAGTAACAGTTGTGGGGGCTACAGTTGGGGAAAGATACTGCCACGTCCCTGAGCTGTATTTAATTGACTCCATAAAAATCAACAAAGACACAAAAACACTAATTCTGGAAATTAGTAAACTGAGAATTAAGTAACCTTTAAAAAATAGACCAATAAAAGCCCACTAAGTGTTGTACTTCTTCATGCATCTAATTTTCTTTGCAAATATTTTATGAGATTGGAACTATTTCTTTTTTTGTATATTAAAACTATATTTCATGGTGTAGGTGTTCTTCGCCTAGCTCCTCCTATAGCAATTTCTTTTATTCCCTGCTATTCTTTTCTCTTTGATTCCCAGGAATAATGTTAAAAATAAACAAGCTCATTAGAAATTATACTGCTGTCATAGATATTTGAAAGACAAAGGTGGGAGATGATATTTTCCCCTTTGAAGATTCCAAAGGACGTTTATAAAGTTAATTACCAAAAAATAATTCTAGGAAAACATATAAAAGAGGATCTAAATTTCCCATTTGTTTCCTTGACTTGTATTTAAAACAGTATCCAATCCTGTTTGCATTCTTTTTCAGATCTGCATTTTCAACTTACTCTTGACCACCACATGTACTTAGATATTCCAAAAGGCAGTGTGTTCAAAATCAATTCAGCTTACTCCCCAGCCTGCTCCTCAACAGACTCCCCCCTCTCCATGACTGCTGCCACCTTCCACTCTCTGGCCCAAGCTCTTGGAGCAGCATACCGGGTTCTCCCTCTAGACATCTCCCATCTCTCACCATCCCACCCATCATGGCTTCCATGTCTATCCTCGTTACCTCTTTCCAAAGGAGAGCCAATATCTGCCCCCAACCAGGTTTGCTGCAGTAGCTAACCTTGGCCCATGCTCTCCAATCCTCTCTCCACATTGCTCCCAGTCTGTTTCTGTAATATAAATCTGACTATATCTAAAATCACCTGATGGCTACCAACTGCTCTTGGCAATGCCTACCTCCTTACCCTTATTTCTGGGCAACTTTCTGTTCCAAGAAATGCCCTTATTCCTTTTCAAGGGACTAAATATAATACTCTTCTCCTTGATATTCTCACCTGGATTCCTATGGGCACTTCATATTTCCACTTATATGTCATTTCTTCGGAGAGACCTTCCCACCTGCTCTCAGGCTCAATTAGGGGCTATTCCCAGATGTTGTCACAAAGATGCATATTTACCCTGTCTTAGCATGCTACACTCTGCCTTGCAAATGTCTGTTAATTTGATGGTGTCCTCCACTGGTCTGAAAGTACCGGAAGAGACACAGGCAATCATCTTCATGTTGTTTGTCACTATGTGTGCACAGAGCCTGGCTCATAACAGATGATGGCTAAGTATTTATTAAATGAACAGGAAAATAGTAATTGGCAAACAAAGATCATACTACTTCTAATGAACCTCTTTTGTCTTTTCGTTAGTAGTCTACCAGATGACTCTAAGGTGTGATGCATTTTTTCCTCAGGTTTCTAATGACTCAGGAGAAGCTTAACATTTTCTCAAGACCACATATATAGAACTTGAAGGATGCTTTAAATTTCTTGAAATGATTGGGTGAAGACTGAAAAATGAATCGTGGAGTCAAGTCTTCAAATTCTTAGCAAATTGCCGGGCGCAGTGGCTCATGCCTATAATCTCAGCACTTCGGGAAGCTGAGATGAGCAGATCACCTGAGGTCAGGAGTTTGAGACCAGCCTGGCCAACATGGTGAAACCCTGTCTCTACTAAAAATATGAAAATTAGCCGGGCATGGTGGCAGGTGCCTGTAATCCCAGCTACTCAGGAGGCTGAGGCAGGAGAATCGCTTGAACCTGGGAGGCAGAGGTTGCAGTGAGCAGAGATCGTGCCACTGCACTCCAGTCTGGGAAACAAGAGTGAGCCTCAGTCTCAAAGGAAAAAAAAAATTCTTAGCAAATAATGGGTAGCAAATTGCTGACCTTGGTAAAGGATTTTACATGGGTAGAGTTGAGGTATATACCTCTCATTTTTCTGTCTAGGTACTGGTGAGACTGCGCCAGAGGAGTTGGAAGTTAGCATTTGACCAAATGATCAAGTTGAAGGGAAGCATTAGTTTATTGTTTTGACATTTATATGTTGATCCAGTTATTTCAGGACAGCCCTTGCACATTGCACAGCTGTGTCTGGGCAGGGGAGAACTGCTGAGTTAATGACAATAGACAGCACAAGGCATTCTTCCGCAGCCCACACCCAATTCTTTTACACTAATTAAATATTTAAGAACAGATTGGTTCCGTATTTAAAGACACCATAAACCATGCCAGTATAAATTACAAGATCTTTAAAATCAGACATTTCCAAGACTTTCGGCTAATCATTCACCATCAGAATAATAAAAATAAGCTAATTTTCTAAACAACTGAGATCTGTTCTTTTTCTTTCAGGCTTTATTCCCGAAGGACACGGTGGATATTTTGTGTGGCCCAAGAAAAGCAGATGCTGGAAAAAAGCACTAGAAACTGCCCTTTGAAGTTTGCTACCAAGATCTAATATCTAGACAGACCAAATGGGTACTTGGTGCTTACTGAGAAGCCTTTACTCCTTTTACTCTTCCTCAAATCAATGAAGGACAAATTGACTTCTCTGAAAAAGGTTCAGCTTTTTGGGAATTTTCCCTACTTTGTGTAATTTTTTAATTCTGCAGAGCTGGCCCAGACAGCCCTACAAATGTCTCACTTCCACCACATTTGGGAACGCAGGCCTCTATAGGTGACATAATTCATCCACTACACAAATCATGATCCATTCAGCATTTCCATATTATCTTGATTTGTCATATTTTAAAAATAAATATACACACAAGTTTTACTATTTGATTTCAAAATATCTGGAGAAAAGTACACTGATGAAAACATTGTTCCTCTTTTAAAAAATTACTCTATTAAACTTATCACCAAGGCATGGTCAGAACATTGGAGGTGGAGAAGCTTGAGAGATGGTCTTTATTCTTGTTCTCCAGTAAAATGATTTATTTCTTTTTAAAACATATTTTTATTTTATCATTATTTTTTTCAACTTTTATTTTAGCTTGAGGGGGTACATGTGCAGGTTTGTTACCTGGGTATACTACATGATGCTGAGGTTTGGGATATGAATGATCCCATCACTGAGCATAGTACCCAATAGTTTTTCAACCCTTGCCCCACTCTCTCCTTCTCCCATCTAGTAGCCTCCACTTAAAAGTGAGAACATGTGGTGTTTGATTTTCTATTCCTGCATTAATTCACTTAGGATAATGGCCTCCAGCACATTTTCTTTATCCAATCCACCGTTGATGGGTTGATTCCATGTCTTTGCTATTGTGAATAGTGCTGTGATGAACCCACATGTGTTTTCTCAGTAGAAAGATTGGTTTTCTTTCGGATATGTATACCCAATAACGGCATTGCTGGGTCAAATGGCAGCTCTGTTTTAAGTTCTTTGAGAAATCTCCAAACTGCTTTCCACAGAGGCCGAATGAATTTACATTTTCACTAACAGAGTATAAGTTTTCCTTTTCCTTTGCAGCCTCGCCAGCATCTGTTGTTTTTTTGACTTTTTTAACCATAGCCATCCTGATTCGTGTGAGATGGTATCTCACTGTGGTTTTAATTTGCATTTCTCTGATATTAGTGATGTGGAACATTTTTTTATGGTTCTAATCCATCTCTCTGATTCATTCTGCCTTTCCAATTGAAAAAGAACCCCATGACAACTTAGAAGAAAAAAATAAACGATTTGCAGTTTGAGCTTATACTATTAATGCTAATACTCATCAACCAAATATCCAAATAATGTTTAACCTAATGACCCTCAATAAATGACCAAATAATTCTCAACAAATTAAATCAAAAATGATAAAGCTAAAGTAACATTCATTTATAATTTAAACCCAAAAAACGCAACAATTAAAAACCAAAAATCAACTACTTGTTCATGTTCGTAGAAGTAGCTTACTAGTACTGCCAAGCATTGCATTAAATATGGAATATCTTCTTACGGAATATCTTCTTCCTTAAATTTTAACAACATGGCTAAGTTTAGTTAATGAGCCTCAAATATTAATAATCTATAATCATTCATCTTCTATTTAACTAGTAAAAATCTTTGGCCCTCCATAAAGTGAATTTATAGATTGTACATGAAATGTACATCATTGGCTATAAATAAAAGGAAGAATGTATATGTTTGGAGCAGTTAGAGACCTGTCAGGAGGAACCTCCCAGAAGCACCTAGGGGTGTGGACCTTTCTGGAAAACCCAAGTGTCATGTCCAGGAGACAGCTTCAGCCACTCATGCCATAAATGGAGGGATATAAACCTCTAAGAACTGGAGAAATTCCTGATGGAGCATAGTAGGCTGTCCTTGAAGTACTGGGATGCTGCTGAGAGGTTCCAGTCTTGCACCAACTTTGAACAAAATGGTCTCTAAGGTTCCTGCTGACCTGAAAGTCACCATTTATGACTGATGTGGAGATATTTCTACTCAGAGTTTTAGCTCTAAGTCATTATTTCAAAAGTGGTACTCTTGATGATCTAAGACAGATACCACTAATACAACTTGTTAGCTTCTAGACTGTGTCTCTGAATTGTTACTCTATGCCATTGTGGGTGATGTGCTTTTATATTAATGTGTTTTAATAGATTAGAAAATAAGTAAATGCTATTCTCAAACCTTTTCTAAGTGACTATCCATTCTTAGTCAATACTCCTCAAAACTCTTCAAGAAAACACTTGATGAAGATACCTTAGTTTTTTGTTTTCTAAGAGTATCAAAATCTGGTCAAAATGTTTGACAGCGCTATTGTGGTATTCCAGTTTAGGTATCCAGATTATCTTAAAGATGAAGCTCGTGTGCTTGAACAACTACCAACCTAGTCTTCTCGCATATTAAAAACTTTTAATCCCTTTCATTGCTTCTCTCGAAACAAGCATGTTTGGATTCAAGTATTTGTCACCAACACAACCTCATTTATCTTAGCACAGGAGGTGAAAAATAGGCTACTTCATAAGGAACTCTGTCACTTCCTAAATATTCTCTTTTCTAAGACAGAGAGACCCTCAGGAGCCTGAGGAGAGAAGGCAAGGCATGCTGAGGTGATCCTACAGCCTACACAGCCCACAGGGCTCCCATGCTCCAGCAATCACAATGGATTTTTAAACAGAGATTCTGACTTCATCTTGATCTATGAGGCAATTTCTAAATTTAATGATATTCAAAATCTTCCCAGCTGTATCTCCGTCCTTGGGTCTGTGAAATTCCATGTGAAAAGCGCTCAGAAAGCACTCCATTCAGTGAAACATTTGGGGAGTTTTGGAAACACTCAAACAAAATCTGTTTAATTTATATAAACCCCCAGTGAGAAAAGCATTAAGAATGGAAGTTTGGAAATAAAATTTTTCCACATTATTTCACAGGTTCTGTTTCCTTACTGAATGTTGCCTGTTGCTTTTATAAATAATATTCCCTCCAGCTGGCACGCTTAAACAGGATCCATTCAAATGGATTTCATGGGACATTGAGCAATTCCGGTACCTTTCTCAATCAAAACTAAAGGTTATATTATTCTCGCTATCCTTTTTCTTTCCTTTCTAATGGCTAAGAAAGAAGTTGTTGATATTATTGTTAGTGTCTCAAGGAAACCCTAGCACAGCTGCTAATTGTTTTCTTAAGGGAAGCACATCTTTTAACCTTCATCCTGTCCTTGAAGATAGGCTCCTTTAGGCCTAATATTTCCCTAAGGGCAAGCAGTAGTAATAGAAGTTTTTGGCCTTTCATTAGTTTGCTCTCATTTCTTTCCTGGGTGTGCGTCATGATTAGAAACCTTGCTATTGGGGGGAGGTGCACACACAGCTGATGTGGCCTCTGGTTGGCCTGTTGTGCTAGGTGACATGAGGACTGCACATTTTGGAAAAGCCCATGATTTCCATCAGCAAAGAAAAAATTGGTCAGTTGGCAACTAAAGGTCCAATCCATAATGATTCTTTTGTGTAGGCACAGTTGGAACAGAAAGCCTTTCACCGATTTTAATAACACTTCTGAAACACGATTGTAGAGAGGCACTAAGGAAAATCCTTTGACCTCTTTGAGGCCTACAAGAAGGACTCTCAGGGTGACCCTAGGGTGACTCTGGAGGTTAGAGAGGGAATGAAGCTTTGAGGACAACTCTTTCCAACGAGAACAGTCCCACCTGTTGAATGGTTTTTTAGATATAAGGCAGAAACTCCAACAAGGCTTGAAAATAGAAATTTATTGGCTGGCACAGGGGAAAGCTGGCCTAGTAGAGTTTAGCCACCTTTAATTCATAGGTGGAGAAAGGGTAGTTCATTAATAAAATAGTCTTCAGTGTGGGAAATTGAATAAGTAAAATCAGTGGTGAGAGAAGAATATGTCAAGAATCTATTAAAATGTGACACCCACTCATGTGGCATAATGGAGACTTCTGATGATCCCAAGGGCAAATGGATCAACCTGGCACTCAACAATCAAAAGCAGAGGGATTCTCTCTGACCCAAGACCTGGGCAGATGGTAGAGGAAAGAGGCGTGTTGTAAACAGCTCCAGGCTCTGTCAACATCACCTGTGTCCACAGATTTGAAAAGACAGACTTGACCCGTACAAAGTGTGGGAGAGACACCTGTACAATGAGATTACTGTCGCTGCACTATTGCTGTCAGCAAGTACTCAGAGGAGAAGCACAAATCAATAAAACCCCATGAGAGACGCTTTTGGGGAGTAGCAGGTTTGCCTGGGTTGCCCTCTTGTGATGCAGAGCTGATAGGCAGGGTTATCTTCATCAGAGAGTAATGTGGTGTTTTTCTGGATTTGGGGCATTTCTTGAGGAGCGTTGAGAGGGCCCTGGTTCTTTCTCTCCCTGGAAACCTTGCCTTAAGAGCTTGGAACCACAAGAAGATATCCAGCCTACAAGGCAGACATGGTCTAACCCTGAAACTAGGTGTCATTCACTGGGCCTCAGGGGCCTGAGGACTTGGGCAGAACCTCCAACCCTGCAGCAACAGCACTTCATGCTTGAGGGCCATTTTATCCGTTATCCTTTGGAAATCATAGTCTGCAGAGACCTGTGCCCTGAAATCTTTCCTAAGACCTGTAAAGGAATGATCTTTGTCCTTCCTAGAGCCTTTGAGGGAGCATCCTTCCACAGTTGCTCCTACAGCTCTCTTCCTGACTCCCTGAACATCCCTGCTCTGACATCCACTCACCAGTGAGGACTTCCTGACCACGTCATGGCAAAGAATTGCACATCCTCTCCCAGAACCCCTGCCCCTTTACATAGTCTGTTTTTCTTTTTGTTTTTAGCCCTTTAACCATCTGATATTTCATATATTTACAAGTTTATTTGCTTATTTTGTCTTTTTTTTTTTACCCCACTAGGACATAAGTTCCTTGAGGATAGAGATTTAGTCTATTTTGCTTACTGCTATGTCCTGCCATACGCATCCTGTAAATATTTTAGAAAGGAATGAATGAGGTTTTAAGCAATGCTGTTAACTGTTTCTAATCTCTCTGTTTCCTAAGACCCATGGGCAGATTGAACCCCCAAAGGGATGAGAAATAGAAAAGGCTTTCTTCAGAGGACACAGCCTGAAAGCAGCCACGGTCCTGAGCCTCAAGAGTGTATGAAGGGACAATGTGAAAGGCCCTTCGCTCTGAGAAGGGCAAACAGTTTTCAGTGTTTTCTGATTACGTATCTAAGGCAGGGACCTACGAAGCCCAGAATGTTGTCCCTGGAGTTGCAGTGGCAAGTTCCTGTTTCTTAGGCAAAAAGCATGAAGACAACTGATTAAAAGTAGCTGAGGAAAATGCCAGAGTTCAGTAGTTACTAATCTGTGTTTACATTTTAATTTCTTTAAATCTTCCCTTTATTGTCCCTTGATTTAACTTTTTGAGCCAATAGAGCTTGTGAGATATTTACAGTTAACTTCATAATTCAGTTGTGTGGGAAGATTCATAGTTGGCTGGATGTTATGTTAGCCCTTCTGTTCCACACTTTCTGGGTACCACCTTCTATCTCAGGGTCTTTATGGCAGTTATAGTTATGCTGCCATGGAAGAAATAGTCACCTACTAGGAAAGGATCTTCAAACATCATTGGGTCTAAGGACCACCTGAAGAGGTACTTGATCTCCCACGTTCCCTTTTTTTCTATAACTCTGAATTCCAGATGCCAGGGACAATAGGTTCTGAGCTGGGCTTTAAGATTTCCTGCAGGATGCCTGGGCAAACTCTTAGCTTCAACATTGGTAAAATGGAGATAAGCCCATAAAGTTCACAAAAGCCTAGTTGCCAGATTGGGAGCTACATTAAGATCCCTAAAGTATTTAAAAGGGACTCATGGGATCCTTAGAAAGTTGAATTCTCCAATCTCTTGTCAACCTTGGATCAAGGCAGAGGGTTGAGATGACTTTTTGGATTTCCTGAAAAAGAGGCTGTTCCCTAGATGAGTTTCTCCACCAACCACAGGATACTTTATATAAATCATAGCACCTTCTATTGTTGACAACATAACCTCTGTCAGTGGCAGCCTGAAGCCAGCTCATTTAGATTTGTGAAAGCCAGTTGTTAAAATTTCAGGAAATGTGAACTGGTTGATCTAACATCAGTAGCTCAAAAAAGGCCATGTCGAAAGGATGCATTTAAACCACAGAAATAGGCAAACACTATAAATCATCCACCCTTCCACCAAAGCTAGTTGTTAAACATTTACCAGCACACCACTAGCTGTTAGTCATCACTAAATGTTACTATGAATTCTGCCTACCTGAGCTTCCAGTGTGTGTGTATATGTGTGTGTGTACATGTAGTGTTTGGATACTATAGGGATGGGAGGGAAAAAAAGATGTTTGAAAAGGACTAGCTAGATGGAGACCAGAGAGTATGGGAAGATGGAAAGTGAGATCTCGAACTTAATGAGACATTTTTATATTAAAATATATTTAGATTAAATTAATCCTTGGTAGACATTTCACTAGTTTATGATTATATCATTTAAAGTCATAAGTATGTCTACGACTAACTGATAAAGTAAACAGATGATACATATATTTGAAAAGTAATATATATAGAAGATCACATTTTTGTAAAAACAAAAAATCAACTTGAAATAACATGTATATATGTGTTTTTCTATGTTATAGAGTATAGAAAGTATGTATCGTTAACATAGGGAGTGAGAAAGTAGGAAGGAGAAGGAAGACATTTTAAAATTTATTTATTTATTTATTTATTTTAGATACATATATTTTTTGAGACGGAGTCTCACTCTGTTGCCCAGGCTGGAGTGCAATGGTGTGATTTCAGCTTACCTCAACCTCTGCATCATGGGTTCAAGCGATTCTACTGCCTCAGCCTTCCTGAGTAGCTGGGATTACAGGCATGTGCCACCATGCCCAGTTCATTTTGTATTTTTAGTAGAGGCGAGGTTTCTCCATGTTGGTTAGGCTGGTCTCGAACTCCTGACCCCAGGTGATCCACCCGCCTCGGCCTCCCAAAGTGCTGGGATTACAGGCGTGAGCCACCACACCCAACCGACATTTTAAAATTTATATGCCTTTATATTATTGACCTTCTGGCCAAATATTCATTGGCTATATTTTGTGGTTGCAGAGCAAAGGCTGAGTAAAATTGTTTTAAAGAATAACCTATTTAGAAATGTAATAAGAATGAAATGTGATAGATGTACAGAAAAAGTTCTAAGGGAAATCATTCAGTCTCACACACAAAATTCACAGCATTATCTGCTCAAAATAAGAACATTTAAAATAACACAATCAGTAAGAGTATGAAGATGAAATGCTAAGGTTAAGTTTCAATATTAGAGATGTACGTGTGTGAGAAAGTGTGTGTGCATGCGTGCTTTAAAATACTTTGTGAAAACAAACAAGGATAAAGATAATCCCTGAGAATGGAAACTAAGGCTGCCTGTGCAAGTGCAAGCACCTTATAGACCATGGACTATTCATTTGTGCAGAGGAGCAGGAGTCTAAACCTCCTTCTGCCTAAAGTATGACAAAGATGATTCTCTAACCTTGGACCTGCTATTGAGTCTCCCTGTAAATTGTTTTATAGGGATCATGGTGGTGGTCTAAGGAAAGAGCAAACTTCTTCATGAAAGGATTTCAGAAACTATGATGCAATCTATAAAATAGATTCATTTTAGAAGTAAAGAAAAGAAACAACCATCAGAGGGTTTGGCTCCCATGCTAACTTTCACTGTGGCATTAAATGTTTGCTAAGATGTAAACTTCTTTCATTTTAGGTCTTTAAAATCACATGATGGAAGTGACCACCCAGACTCAAAAAAGATAACATATATTATCATATCACTGACTCCACCCTGCCAGATAAAGGCAACCTCCCTACAATCTCAAATATTCCTGTGGAAATAACATGGTTATTTACCCTACCTGAGAACAGCCTGTATTTGTATGGCAATCTGACTGGGGAGAGAGTAAGAATACAGGGTCAGGAACCTAGAGCAGAGTTTGTTGACATAATTATATGGTGACTACCCAACCCCCGCAGTTCTTTTGGGGATAAGAAAGAAGCAGGCAACTCTTGAGGGAAAGTCGTTGTTAGCACGCTTCCTAGTAGTTGCCTTAGTGTGTACCCTCCTCGCTTTCAATGGTGGCTTAATTTAGGGATAGTAGGGGGTCTTTATCTGGAGCCATGGGCTTCAGGGACTTCTGGAAAAGTGACATTGAAATGGATATGGGTAGATATGTATGAAACAGTTTACAAATAATGAATGCTAGGATCCCTTTCAACAGTTAATAATCTCACAGGAAAAGCCCAGCACTGCTAGGTTTTCTTTTTCTACTATGAGTCCATTATGTGGGGTATTAAGGAATTGTTGCCTTTCCTCAAATGAAACAAAGCAAGAAGATGTCATGACCTGAAAGTTCCAGCATTGCCAACTCAAGTTGGTTTCTGAGGAAACTTCCAATGGCTGTAGCCAGCTATAAAACATGTGACATGCCTTTTGGAATTTTCCTTACCAGCCCTTTCCCCTAGCTAACATCCAGGCTCTTTCAACTCTCCTTGCCTTTGTACAGGCTACTTCCTCTGCCTAGATCACTTCCACCACCATCTTCCCTTGGACAGTTCCTCTCCCTAATTTAATACTCAGCTCAGGTATCACTGACATACATGATGGCTTCTCTGAGCAGTCTCCAGCTCCACTCTGGGTTAGGGATGGTTCCTCTGAATTCTCATAGTAATTTTTGGCAGCCACGATCATTCCACTTGTTATAATGTGCTATAAGACCTATGTATGGGGTCTCTATGTAATCTCTTCTTGATAGCAGCGATTCCAAACTTTGGTTGCACATTAGAATGACTTGAGGAAATGTTAAAAGTCCCCATGTCTTGTTTGTACTCCAAATCAATAGAATTTTGGATGTCTAGGAGTAGAACCCAGGATTCATTATTTAGAAAAATGTTTCCCAGTTGACTTCAATGGTGGCCAAGGTTGAAAACGTCTGCATTAGATGACAAAGTCCTAGAGACTCAGTCTTTAGTATGTCAACCCAATGCATAAGACTGATGTTAAAATTTTGCTAAATTAATGGATTTATATATTCAAATTCAAGTATTTTAGACTCTTATCAAGTGACATTAAGAGGTAGCAATTTATTTATTCCAGAGTGCAAGGAGGTTATAAGCAAAAAAAATGTAAATATCATGTTGATTAAAAATCACTAAGCCCATTGATTTTAGAGCAGTGATTTGGGAAAAAGCCATGGTGGGTTTTTTCATATACTTTATTCTGAAGACTCTTCTGATAGTAATTTGTACTATTTTTATGGATATTTTCTAAAGCAAGGTCATGAACTTTGAAGAATTGTGGATTTGTATGAATACTTCTACAATGTCATAGCTTAGGAGATTTACACATGTAAGGACTAGATGCAATGTTTCTAAAAGCGTGGTTCAGAGATCAGCTGCATCCAAATAAAAATACATGTTTCCAGCCCTCATCCTAGATATGCATTTAGATTTTTTGGGAAATAATTCAAGAATCTGTTTTCATTTTTATTTTTTATTGAGATATAATAGTCATCCTTTTAAAGTGCACAATTCAGCAATATTAGCATATTCACAAAGTTGTGCAACTATCACTACGAATTCCAGAACATTTCATAAACACAAAAATAAATTCATATCCATTAGCAGTCACTCCCTCACTCCTTATCCATCTCACCCCCTCAGGCCAATGGCAACCAGTACCTATTCCGGACATTTTCAATCAATGGAATCATACAATATGTGGAGTTTTGTTTTTGGCTTCTTTCACTTAACACAGTATTTCCAATGTTTGTCCATGTTGTATATGAACCAGAATTCCTTTTTTATGGATAAATAATATTCCATTAGTTGAATATTTTACATTTTGTTTATCCATTCATCAATTGCTGGACATTTGAGTTGTTACAAGTTTTTTGCTATTGTAAATAATGTTTCCATGATCATTTTTGTACAAGTTTTTGTGTGGACTTATTTCCATTCTCTGCAGTATATACCTAGGAAGAGAATTGCTGGGTCATATTTTAACTCTTCTACCTGTATTTTAGATAGGCCTTTCAGGTGAATCTAAGACTCACTAAATTTGAGAATCACTTTATTAGGGTGTCACTATTTCCTCCAAGGCACTGTACCTGCAATCCACCAACTGCCAACAGGTGTGACATTGCACCCAGTAATAGGTGGAAAAGAAAGACTATCACAGCATCCAATCAATTATGATTCATAAGAAAAATGTTAACAATATGAATAACAATAATATTACATTATCACCTTTGTTTGACAAATTTAAATCCAGATATATTGAAGGACAAGGTTTAAAGAAACAAATAGCATGGAATAAGTCAATCATTAAGAACTCTAGTATTTTTCCAGCCTACAGTTGAACTTGCCTTGATTTTCTTTTATCTGAGAACCACAAACTTACTGGGTGTGATGGAACTATACCATTCTTTTTGCCTGCCAACCATCTATGAACACATTTCCTAAGCTTGGTTATTTCCCCACCTTGAGACCTCACCTTCTCAAAGCAGAAGCCTCCCTCGCATCCTCAGTGCAGGCTTGAAACATATATGCCAGAATTCAGATAAGAATAGCTGCTATGTGCCCTCTGTTCACAGCAGAAACACCCTGTTTAGAAGAAAAAGTTCTACTGGAGGCTTCCAGTGCCCAGAGCCAGTGGTACCAGCTAGAACTATACAGCAGTGGGAGGCTACCTGGGGAAGTTCTATGGTGTGATTTGACCATTGTTTCAGCTTCCATTTCCAAGTCTGGTTCTCTAGCTCTCCTGGAGAATGAGAGTTAGCCATGGCCTTCACTTAATACCTATTCTGCTTAAATTGGTATTTCTGTAAAACAAGAACATGACTGATATCACAGGACTCTACCTTAGAAGCCCCACTAAAGCTAAACTAAGTACAAGCTTATCCCAAATTTGCTTATTAGCTTTAGGGTCCTAGCAAATCTCTGTCTGCCTCCTTTGCAGAAAATCCCCCCTTTTCTTGGCTCAATGAGCAAATTCCCTCTAAAAAGCTTTACTGATGCAATTTGAACCCTTTGTAATGTTTAACGCTAATTATAAAATATTTATCCACACAACAGTATGTTGATTTCTAAGTCACTCTCTCCAGAACACTAACTCTGAATCATGATTTCTTTGCCTAGTCCATCATAAGCCCCTCCCTTCCTCATTACCTTTCTCTAACACATATTAATGTACCTCAACTTCTTTAAAGTACATTGTCTAATAGCTTTATCTAACCAATGATGGATGAAACCTTTTAGAGACAAAATATGCAATTTTTATACTTTTTATATACATACTGTATATTTAATAACACCTGATCCCAAATATAATCAATCATTGATTTTGACAAATTCTCTTTCTTGTACATCTCTCTCTTTTATTTTTATTTATTTTCTTTGAGACAGAGTCTTGCTCTGTTGTCCAGGCTGGAGTGCAATGGTGCAACCTCCTCTCACTGCAAGCTCCACCTGCGGGGTTCACGCCATTCTCCTGCCTCAGCCTCCCAAGTAGCTGGGACTACAGGTGCCTGCCACCATGCCCGGCTAATTTTTTTGTATTTTTAGTAGAGACGGGGTTTCACTTGTTAGCCAGGATGGTTTTGATCTCCTGACCTCGTGACCCACCCGTCTCGGCCTCCCAAAGTGCTGGGTTTACAGTTGTGAACCGCTGTAGCCGGCCCATACATCTCTCTTTAAAGAAACTCCTTATACTCCTGTAGGCAATCTGGAAGGCTTAGAGAAGACTGTTTCTGTGAAGCTGAAGGTAGATTCCATGCAGGAACTCTGTGAATTTATAGAAATCATGTAAAACCTGATTTCCCCAACCCCTATCATCCCCAAATGTGCCACTGGACAGACCCAGCTTCAAGATTCCAGGTTTTCAGTCTCTTTGATCACTTGCTCCTAAATTAAATCCAGCAAGAGAGAGGAAGGATTTTACTTGCTGTTCTGACGTTTCACCATCTTCCTCAGATTTAGTTTGTTCTGCTACGTGGGAGTCAACAGAAAATGGCACACAAATATCCATTGACTCTTTCTAAAATATGTTAAAGTTGATGTGTACAATAGCTCCCAGGTCACACAGTATTTTAATACACCACATAGATCTGAAAATATGCCTATGAACCTACAGTTTCAGACACAGAAACACCAGCCTAGAGTCTTACTACTGAGCATTTTTAAGGCTACACATGGTCATTGCTAAAAGAGAGAGATCTTTCTGTCATAATATTTATTCATGAGAGGTGCAAAGAATTATATTTTGAGGCTAGAAATTTTCCCAACACATACTGTCTTGAAAATAAAAATAAACAAAAACCCATCAGTGAAAACTAATTAAAATATATTTTTAAAAATTCGTCATACTGAAGATGTTGAAAACAACTGTTTACCGTCAACAATGTTTAAGACAACACAGGTACGTAGGACATGAATGGGAGAACAGTGGGAGCTGTACAGCTAGAATTTCACTGGCACAAATTTCCAAACATGTCAGACTTGAAACTGACCAGCAAGGGATTGCTTTGCTGGGAAGTCGTTCTAAAGTCTAAATTCTTATTCTAAGATCCAGGGCTGAAAGGCAAAGTAAATTCCTCGGGCAACACAATTTTGGAGAAGTCATGGAAAGATCTCCCAAGATGTTAATGAGTCTTTTTCCAACTAAGCTTTTAGCTATTCCAATTAACTAAAAACTACATGTTTATAAGCATTAAACATGCTACTGTTTAGGCTAAAATCTCAATCCTCCATTTCCATTCAGTGAAGCTTTTATCCACAACGATGACTTTAACTCAACATGGCAGCCTTGCAAGGGTTACCATGGCAGAGTTCTTTGGTTACTTTGGTTACCTCCTGAGCTCCACACTCTGGGGAAGGTGTGTTTTATGCGTGGAAAAGCATTGAGGGGGAAACATGCTCATGGCTCAAACTGGACATAACTTGTTTTTAATGCTTAATGCAAACATTTAGCTGTATTCTCATTAGCAATTCCACAAAGAAGAGTAACGCCTCCTATTCTGATTTCCGACTATTCCCTCTGCTGAACTTTCAGTCTCACTGTTCACATTGTTCCTGCTCCCACTCCCGCCCTTACTGCCCTCTGCATTCTCCCCTACTCTTGAAGCAGCCTCCCTGTTTGACTCTCCAAACCTCCTCCTGCTTTTCCTTTTAATCCTTCCTCTAAACCAGTTCTTATGTGAGGACAGACAATAGCAATTCACAACCAAGGCTCCCTGCACCCACTAAGCCTGAAGGATGAGAAACTGGCTTGTTAGGATCAGTAAAAATAGTTGAAGTATGAATAATTAATAACTATTTATTTTGGTTTTGCGTTCCTTTGCCTCTTCTTGGATTTTGTGATTTACTGGTATCCTTTCTATGAGAAGCTCAGGTCCTTCTTAGTTCCTATAACACAATATTGTCATGAGTTTTTAATGGAAAAAGTTTAAGAGGTGTAGAGTTATTATTTTAGTTTTTCTTTGTTTTTTAAGATGACTCATATTTAAACCATTTGTGGACTCTGACCTGGCTATCCTTCTTGCAGAAATCACACCTGCTTGAACAAGTCTGTCTGAATCATTTTTTTAAATATGGTCACTGATTATTGTTACAGAATCTGAGACTATGACAAAACTTTGCAGTCATAAAGGCTCAAGCAAACTCTTCCAGGTCGCTTTTTACTCTCTGTAGTCTCCCAGTGGGATTTATGTCAGCCCTCAGTAAATGGCACATAAAAGAAAGGGAAGAGATTGGGCAAAACATAGAATTATTTATATTTGAAACACTACAAATGATAAACATCTGCACATAAGCAGTTACTTAAATTTTAAACAAAACTTAAAGCTAGAAACAACTTCCTTTTTTATTTTGCAAAAGAGGGTATTGATATCCTCAGTGATTTTTAGGAAACTACAAAAATTTACTTGTTTAAATTTTCAAAAATTCTGAGTTTTTTCATTCAATTTGCTTGAGAGTACTTCTAGAGGAATTCCTGACAAGAGAATTTGAGAGTGGAAAGGCTAAAGAAGAAAAAGAACAAAATAATGAAATAGGGACAGTTTAAGTCCCATCCTGGGCCCCCGCAATGAGGAAGGTGAAGAGTAACGTCAAAAGGGTCTCATGGAATGGTGTGTGCCATCAGGCCCTTCTCCGCCCTGCACGGGCTCCCACTCTAAAGGGACACAAATGTCTCCAGGAACATGCACCCAAAAATGAATGTCAAAGAAACCGGTAAAATAAGCTGCATTTGATTTAGCATTGAGCACAGGAAATATGCATCATAAAAATTCTCAGTTGGGGCATTTGGTTATGGGGTCAAGCAAGAGTTAGAGAGAAACAGGTAGGAGGGCATTCTCCAGGAAGCTGAGAAAGTAAAGGTTAGGGCAGCAAAGCTGGAGGAAAAAGAGTGTGGTCAGAATTGCCTTGAAACATCAAAGACTGTCTTTTTCAGTTGCAAAACTCGTAGGCAGTAGTTTTCCATTCCCCATGGCATTGACCTCTGCCTAAAGCAATCACTGTGTTCTTACTCAAGTGAAGGTGAGCAGAAACGCCCCATACTAATTCCTCCTTTGGCAGAAACAAAACGGTCTCCTACATGCTCTCCTCGTGCACAGAAAGAATGAGTGAGTAATATCTTGGGCTCAACAACAGGGACATGTAGTTTTTTTGAAGACAGTGAAATAATTAAGAGTTAAAATCAATAAAATGGAATTTGGTACCAAAAAATATATGCTTTTAAACAGTTGGATAAATGTCAAAGCATATATAGCAAATGAGGGTCAGGACAAGGCAACAATGGCAGCAGCACCGATGCACTGATAATCATCATCAACATTAATGAGGGCTGGCTATACCCCAGGACCACTTTCAGTTCTCCACCAGTGTCATCCCACTTAATTCTCACAATAATCCTGTTGAGGTAGGTTCTACCATTATTCCATTTTACAGATAATCACGATGCTGAACATTCAGAACATTCTCTCACAAAGAATGTGGTTAAAACTTACCATTGAGCAAAACATGGAAATGTATGCTGGTTTTGTTGTTTTATTTTTTGTTTTGTTTTATTGTTTAGCAAGCACTTACATAAAATTGATTGTGTTGTAGGTACCAGTCTAAGGATTTTATAAAAATTAACACATTTAATCCTCATGACAAATCTGTGAGCTAGATACCTTTAGTAACCCCATTTTGCAGTCGTGGAAATTAAGCCTCAGAAGGATCAAGCAATCTACTCAAAGACACGCAGCTAGTAACTGGTAGAGCTGGGCTCTAAATCCAAGCAGTCTGTCTTGAATGTTCAGAGGGGAAAATGTTCTATACATGCAATTTATACTCAAGAATTTCTTATTTAGTCAACTCATCCAATTTACTGGGGCAGGGAGCAGTGTGTATGGAGGATGTAGATAGTGTGAGGAGAGGCTGGGGAGAGGAGAGACAGGCATTTATTGAGTCTCCCTTTTCTTCTCAGACCTTGCCAATGACTCTATCACATATCGTGATTATTGGTGTAGGTATTCACATTTCCTCTCATGTATGTTACCACCTGGTAAATCTGATGATAATAAACTTATCACTGGGGAGTAAAAGATATCTAACAGGTGAAAGAATAGGCAAAGTCAATTTCAGTGCTAGTAACTAACGCTTACAGCTTTGATTTTATTTTACCTAATAATTTTAGTATTTCTTCACATTTGCGAACAAAATAAATAAAAATATATCACATTTTGACTCAACTAAGCACATATTTCTGTCTAAGCATTTCTGTTTAAGCCTTCCCATCTAAGCATTACTAAGTACACAACCCTCTAAAAAAAAAGTCCCTTGAGTTTCAAATAAGTTCAGCCTAAAAACATTAACTTCTTCATAAAGAGGAATTGCTGCTACTACATTACCAACACTACCCCCAACTCCCATGCAAGGAGAGGAAATTAACTTTTGTAGTAGAGTTTAAGCATCTGGAAAGCCTTTGGTTGGGAAACCTGGTCTCATTAATAAAACAACCTGAAAATGCCCCAACAAGGGAGGGAATGGAGATTGGTACTTTGAAAAAGAAAAGGAAGTAGAAAAACCTAAGGGGAAGAAGTTGCTTCAGAATTTAGAGCAGATTAAGTATTGGGGGTTCTTAAGACAGCAGAGAGCGTACTGCACTTTACACAGGTCCTTTGGGTAATAAGACCTGAAATAGGCAATTATATGTAGAGAGGCCTGATGCTGAGTGTTGTATATAGACCAGTAGCTGCCATAAACCCTCTGTTAAAGCTTAGCACTGAATAAAAAGAGCCACAAGGCTCTGAATGGGCCTTTAGGCATGGACATGGAGCAGAGGGAAGGAAAGTCACAACCCACTAGAAGTTAGTGGCCCCAACTTTTGGCAAGTAAAGTTGCTGGGGTACTTCTGCAAATCCTAGGAAGGAGAGAGGACCACCCTTCCTCCCAAATGAGTGAAACTGAACTTTCTGCTAACAATGACACACGGAGCCTGAGTCAGATTTGATTTTATAAGAAACTGCCCTGTGAAGCTTATTACTGTGTTTACTGTCAGGTTATTATTGAGGACATTTATTATTCTATTAGGTAGTATGCCTTCCTTCACCAGTAATGCTGCTGCTTCCACTGAGCGCTGGGCTTGATTTTATTCCATGGATGCGTTTTTGTTTTTATAAATGGTTATTTTGACCATCAGAAAGACTACAGCCAACTTTTGCCTTACCTCTAACAAGTGAGTATTTTATGTTAGGGCTGCTTAACAAAAATCCATATTCCCCTCTCCTTTCTGGGTATACAGCTAGACTACCCTTTTTAGCATTCCTTGTAATTAATGTGGTCTCATGACTGAGTTCTAACCAAAGTACCACTTCCAGGTATGACCAATTAGAAATTTTCCAAGCCCACATCTCAACAATCTCTTCTCTTTTGGCCAATTGGGATAGAGATGACCCCAAAATGACCTTGGATCCTACATGCTGAGCACAGCAGAGGCTCCAACAGTTTTTATCACAGAATGACACTAAATAACAATGAATGGGCAGAGTCTGCCCACCAGCAAGTCCCACAATGGACTGTTATTTGAATGAGAAAGAAATGAACTTCTATTGTGGTAAGCACTGAAATTCTGGGATCTATTTGTTACAAAAGCTAGCATTATCTAACTAGCAAACTTAAAGTGGCTGAAACAACCACCACAAAACCTAATACTCTTTCACTTATTCCTGTCCTTTTTTGAAGAACATCTTTCAAACTGTAGAACAGATGTAAGAAAATAGCAGCCTGAATGTAAAATCCAGTGTAAGGCTCATACTTAGGCTATGAATAAATGTATTTTGTTTGCCACACAGAGCAATCTATTTTATTCAAATCAGTTGAAAACATTTACAAATGAGAAGATTTCACACCAAAAATATGGATTTTCATTGTCTGAAAAGTCAGTGATCTTGGGCTTTATTCTCCTTTTTATGTGAATCAGGCACCCTCCAGACCCATATGACTGGTTCTGGCCATCTTCCCTCTTCTACATTACTTACTTGGCCTTCGACTGCAGTTGACTTTGCCAGCTGGATTATCATAAATAGCTGGGGATTAAAACTATATGCAATACTAGCTAGCCTAGAATTACAATAAGGAAAGATTACTTTAACTATTTACATGTTATGTCCTTGGCTTCTTTTGATGGAAATTACAGAAACAGCCAAATAAAACCAATTATTACATTTGCTGGTCTAATATTGTTCATGAGTTTTCCCCCCACTATGTCTTTCAATATTCCCTATACAAAATTCAACATAGAATCTCATTTTAGGGTTAACTCAATAGAAATAAATAGTAGCATCCTGTAGAATCCCCCCAACACACTAATTACTTATTTGATCATTTTCCTTGATCTGCCTTTGGCTGTTAGAAAGATAAAAGCCATATTTATGTTTCAACTATATTGCATGGGATGTTAGAACTCACACATGCGTATTCTATTTTTTTTCCTGATATTTCTATTTTATTTAAATATATACTCTCAATTATGGCTCTTTAAGTGCTTTTTAAAAATTCAACTATTTCACACATTTGCATCTTATAAACAATCTCAGATCCTTTTTGAAATTAAATAGAGTATAAATAAATAAATATGGTTAAATTAAACATTATAGTTAATATTTAATAACAGTGTGAAATTGTATGAAGAGAACAGCAAAAGTTTAACATTCCTAAAGTAACAGGCTATATCCCATTGAGATGCAAATTTTTATTTGATTTTGTTTCTTCCTTTTTGAAAATAAGATAAAATTACAAATAAATCTCTTAGTATCTTTTCTGGATGATTTGCTATAGAGAGATACACTTAACTGTTGTTGCTTCGCTCATTTTTAAAAATCAACATTAAATCCAGGTATATGGCATTTATACATTCTCTCATTTACTCCATTCTCATTCACTGAACAAGGTATTTACTGAGCACCTCCTGTGTGTCAAGAACTGTATGTGAATAAAGCCAAGTCCCAGAACCTGGGGAACTCAACTAATGGAGTAGAATAAAGGCTAAAAAAGAGATCCATGGAATATGCACAAGGAGAGGTTGGCTTCTCACTGAGAAGTCCAGAAAGGCTTGTCCTTTAGGGGAGATAAGTGCCAGGTGTTGAAAGTAAGTAGTGGATGAAGCAGAGGGAAAGACTCACTCTGCAAAGGGATGGAGGCCTGAACTTAGAGGAATTCCTAGTGAATTCCAAGTCCTCAAATGAGCACCATCACTGGCTGTCAACTAGCAGTAGAGGGTAGGGGGAGAGTGTCAGGAGACCTATGGGCAGCCACTGAGGGTTTTAAGTGAGAATTATGTAACTGAATCCACAGTCCATGGAACTGACTCTGGAAGAACCACTTAGGGCCAATATGGATCTGACTACTTCCCTTAGGATTCATTGATTTACTTCGAGACTGTACATTTCAGAAAGGATTTAGTGTAGCTTGAAAAAAAAGGTAGATAGACTAAGTGAGAAGCCACTAAAATAAGAACTCAAAAGATGTGATAAAGACAATTTAAGGGCAGAGAAGTAAAATGGGGCAAGAGGGAAGGTTCACATAATTCATGCCCTAACATAAAATACTCACTTGTTAGAGGTAAGGCAAAAGTTGGCTGTAGTCTTTCTGATGGTCAAAATAACCATTTATAAAAACAAAAATGCATCCATGGAATAAAATCAAGCCCAGCGCTCAGTGGAAGCAGCAACATTACTGGTGAAGGAAGGCATACTACCTAATAGAATAATAAATGTCTCAATAATAACCTGACAGTAAACACAGTAATAAGCTTCACAGGGCAGTTTCTTATAAAATCCTCCCACAGTACGTCATGAACATCAGACTACCCCCTTCTGCCTGCTACTCAATAAAGTAGCTCTAGGGCACCTTGGTGAAGTCTAGGAATGTGGCTCTCTGCTGATCTCACTTAATTCAGGAAGGATTGTAAGTTATATATCTGAAAATAAGGGCTATATTTAGATAGTCCTGCTTCTTTTCACCTAAGCTTTTTAAAGCTAAGCATTGAGCTAAAATGTCAACTCCTGATCAGCCCAGGAGTGGAGTGAAGCACAGAGCTCTCTGGTAGAAATGGCCAGCTGGGTTAGGGGTAGAACAGAAATCTTTTGGAAATGATTTTCTTGATATTTCTTGAATTGAAGGACTACCACATTCATTTATCCACTCATCCGTTGATTGACTGAAGGATTGATTGAACAACTGATTGACTGAACAAATACTTATTGACAATCTAGTACTCAGAAGGCATAGTGAACTAGACCCAGGCTCTACCCCCAAGGAGCTTATAATCTAATGGCGGATAAAGAAAGAAACAGACAATTAAATGACAAGCAGATAGCTCTGGGAAAGGCTTAAGAAGACGTTGACCATGGAAAGAAATGTGCCAAGAAAGTACTGACCTGACAGGACATGACAGGATTCTCTTCAGAAAGCAATTTTGTCTTTAATTAATTAACTTCGTAGTATTGTCTATAAAATAAATAGGCAGCTAACATGAGGTGCCTTATATTCTATAGAATTATAAACTATAATCTCATAAACTGGGGAACAGTTACTGTAAGGGATAACTCGATTTTAGAATAACCTGTTAATAGATTTATTGAACACATACTATGTTCTGGGCACTCTGCTAACCACTTCATGTGAATTATCTCACTTCACAACTTTACATAACCTCCAAAAAACCCTATGGGGCTAAGTAATGTCAGCTTCTTTCTACTGACAGGAGGAACAGAAGTAGAGTAACCTTTGCCAGGTCCACAGATGGTACCAGAGCTGGGGTCTAGCCCAGTGTCTCACTCCCCAATGCTGTCTTCCTCTCTGGCAGGGATTAGGCAGCAGGACCAGAGGCCTTTTAAAATCCCTCATGATTCGCATAAATAGCTCATCTTTCTGCTCTCTATAATGAAGAGGTATGCCTCTCAGTCTTCTTAAAGTAATTTAAATTTTTAAGAACAATAAAAATATGATTTCTATTAGATTCTTACAGTAATAGTAAAGGGTGAGTTCTGGGTGAGCCTCGATGGCTGGAGGTTTATATAGGGAAATGTGGCTCAGGATCAGAGTGGGGAAGAGCTGAGACTCTCTTACATTGTTCCCATCCGATTTTTCAACAAGTAAATAGGGATTGTAATGATGATCTGTATTTGAATATGAGAACCTCTAAAATCTGTATATTCCTTTGATAGATTATTGATACGAGAAGTCTAAGCTTATTAAGTAAGAAACTGAAATACATGTTTGAAGAAATGCATGGTTAGCTAATAGGTATTTATAAAAAATGTCTACCCTCTGTGTCCAATCAAATAGCTAAGCAAAGACTAGACATGTGCAAGGATAGCTGGGGACGGGGGGATGGCAGGAATTGGTACAGGCGGTTGTTCAGTTTAAACTTATTCATCATCTGTAGAAAATGAGGAAACAGTACTTAGATCTGATCAGAAAGGGGAAAATAAGCCTCCTGGGTGCCAGCCAGGGTCCTTGTGTGATGTAATGAACCCAACTCAAACTTTAGGTCTCTGCCCCTCAGTGTGTCCTCACTAGTAAAGCCAACAACTAATTAGTGGCTTCTAGAGCAATTTATTGTGCATTGGCTATTTGGTGGGGAAAAGAAAAGATAATATCCTGGTGGGGCTCCAAAGTTTCACTTTGAATATTGCCTCAATGCATTACAGATTAGCTTTTTAACCACGTCTAACTGGGCAGGATCTGTTAGTGGATCATAGTTCAGAGAGTGCCGATTCTATCTAGGTTAGGAGCAACCTGCTGATGTGAAGAGAGCTCAGACCCCCTCCTCTTCTGAGCGCACAGAGAAGCTTGGCAGCAAGACCCACTAATGGAATTTGAAAGCTTCTGCTATTCTTCTATGATATTCAACCTTTCCAGATTCAGCATGGGAAAGATGAGCCATGGGGTAACGACATAAAGGGTTAAAATGAGGGGCTAAATAATCATCCAGTGCAGATAATCTAACCAAAGAAGGTGGGATACAGAGAGGTGCTCATTTTAATATAATGAACACATGCAACAAAAATATTTCCTAGATTTATCTCACATGCAATCATTCAGTACCACCTGGTTCTGGTCATAAATAATCACTGAGGAATTTTCCATTTAGATTAATGTACATGTGGCACTAAGAGAATGGCCCGCAGGAAAGGAATTTCTCTATTCCTCATTGGCACAGGTAGAACTCTATTATAACCACTGATTAACTCTGCCATGTGGTCTGAGTCTGCCATATGATATTTTAACAATAAAGTTAAAAGATCATTAAAATTAATTTATTGCCACAGCTGGCATCTGTGCATTGGCATACATATGCAGCAAAAAATCTGACTTAGAAGTGAAATTCAGCTTTAAAAACAGGAGCTTTACAGTCAGAACATCTACATGCAAGTCTGCTGTGCTACATACCAGCTATTTGCTGTGAGCAGGGATCTTTGTGTCTTTGACTCTCACTTTCTTCTGCTGATCGAGGAGGGGGAGTGATATCTACTTCATAGGATTATTGTGAAATATAAGTGACATGATGTGGGTGGGAGCATTTAGGAAGCTATATATTGTTATGTGACTCTAAGGTGTGATTAACTGCTGTCACTTTACAGTAGAATTAGTCATGACAAGCATCAGGAACGAAGTGATGCTTCTAGAGCACATAGAAGTGTGGGGTTGGGAGAGGGAGGGCAGGAAGATCGTTCTCACTTGACTCATCAGTTGAACAGACACGTATTGTGTGCTGCAGCATGTCTCCATGTCTCAATCCCCGGCACGGCACTAGGAATCAGGCGGGAGAGGTATCCCAGCACAAGGAGCATGAGGCCCGTGAGGCCAGCCTCATCTGTGAGATGCTGGTCTGGGACAATGTCCTGGTCAGAAAGTAAGGGTCTATGCTGGAAGTGCTAGGGGCTTCACTGGACAGTGCAGTACACCTCAGATGTTACTACCATCACAGTCATCTACAGGACTTTTAAAACTCTGCATCCTTTTCCCAGAGTTTCTGATTTTAGCAGAATGAGATGAATCCTCAAAATCTGCATTTCAAAGTCCTAGGTGATGCTAGTGTTTCTGGTTCAGAAGCCACATTTTGAGAACAACTGGGATAAAAGAAGAATGATGGGTTCTCAGTTATAAACAACTGACTCTGATTCTGGCTAGCTTAAAGAAAAAGAGAATTTATTGGAGGGTTTGGGGGTACCTCCTAAAATCAATAGGAAACAGATTCAGAAATGGAGAGGATCTAGGACAGTTCTGGTTCACGCAGCATAAGCTACTTCACCATGATGCCTGGGCATCCCTGGTAGAGTGTACCAGCTCCAACTGTCTTTTCTCTCTTTCCTCACCTGAATTTAATGTGCTGAGTCCCTGGAGAAAGAGTCCAGTTGGCACATGTCCACCCCTCAGCTAGTAGCTGACAGAGTTCTTTGAATGACAGGCCCTGGAAGATTGCACATAATGGGAGAGATGCAATTGTAGAGAATATCTGGGTATTATTGCCAAAGGTGTGTCAGTGGATGCTTAGGCAGCAAAACAAAACAGAACCAAACCCAAGGAAACAGGCCATGTCCTCTGTTATGGTAAGAACAAGTCAATTAATTAGCAGAGGGCCTGGAATTCTAGGAGGGAGCGGTCCGCTCTTGTAGATTCTTGATTTAGAAAGTAAAATGGCAGTTTACAGCTTCTTTAGAGGAGGAAACGAAGTTAAACTGGCATTTTGGGAGACCCCCGTCCTGGGTGTCTCCCATGCCCTGAGTTCCTCACCCTGAACTTCCAGGCCTCAGTGGTTCAGTATCTTCTGGTTTCCAAAATTCACTCATCTGTCCTACACTTTTAAGCATGCTGTATGATTCATTTGAAGGATTCCTTCATCTGGATGTTTTTAACTGTTTAGTTTATTATGAAATGTATCAAACATACAGGACAGTATAGAGAATAACATCATACTTGAGTGCCTACCACCCAATTACCCAGATTTCCATTTTGAAATAAACCCATTGAATATTATAGAGCTTTTGGTCCTGGTCAGGTCTTGTGGGTGGCTGGAAACTGAGAGATGGGATGGCCATTGGGATGGAGGTAAAGAGGGGAGGCAGACATCTGGAGTACTGCAGATATTCAGGTCATCGATGAAGGAGTGAACAGATGGGGCTGAGCACTTATACCTGCCAATACTAAACATAGGCAACATATGGATTCCATAATTTGGAAGGCATTAATTTTAAAAGGATTTTTTTATTAAGATACCTAGTCCTGACTCAAATTGCCCTAATAAGAACAGATATCTTTAAGTAATTATAAACATTCATTTCAAATATTTGTTTTATCCCACGTACGTCTTTAAGCGGATAAGTAATCATGGGAGAGAGTGATAAAGATGCCCAGGGCAGCTCAGCCCGGTGGTGGCTCAGGCTGGGTGCTCACATGTGTACTGGGAGGGGTAACCCTTAATAATTTCTTTAGAAGTATAAGTTGTGACTAGGCACAGTAAATTTCATGGGATGAGAATTTAATCTTCAAAGTATTAGCAAACGATAACTCTGAAATGTTAAGGCTTTCATCTCCTCTCCATTTCATAGCTATCAATTTAATTAAACAATAATATTATTCAACTATTGAGTTCTAGAGCAGTGAACTCTGAATAAAAGCAAACCAAGACATTACGTTGTTAATTTTCATGTTAAGACCATGTTTCCTTTAGAAACTCTTTTTAGTTCACGTGAAATAGGAATTTCCAGCAACTGTGTTTTCTTTCTCTGCTATTTTTTCCTTCAGTTTCCACTCTAAGAGATCCTTACCTTTTGTCACTTGCCTGTTATATCTTGAAAGGGTCAGTCTCATTAAATTAATGCCTGATGTAATATTGACATCTTCACGGAATACAATCCTTTGTCATAAAGTGATTTTCCCTGATATATAAAGGATGCTTCTACAAAGCCAAAATAATTTTATTTTTAATTTAGCCATTTTAACAATTCATTTCAATAAAATCTGTACAAGACATTGAGCCAGACACTGTGGGAGGAATAAAGATAAACAGACATACTTCCTCCAGGAACTTGCAGTCTTGAGAAAGAGGCTGCATCAGATCATTCTCTTGTGGGGCATAGTGTGACAAATGACTGAAAAGAGGTGCAGAGAAGTACTGTGAACGCACCAAAAAAGGAGAGATTACTTCTGGATTGTTAGGGAGAACTTCGTGGAAAAAACAGTCTTGATAAAGAATGGGGAAAGTCTGGCAAACTCAATGGCAGGGACAGGTATTCAGGGTAGCAAGGAGCTACAAGCAAAGCTGCTAGGGCAGGGATGCCGGGTGCATTTGGGGGTCGCAGATGGAGGTGGAGATGAGGCAGGAAAGGGGGTCAGGTCCCCATTGTCAGCATGATAAATGCCATGGTCAAGAGGTTAGACTTTATTCTAGGATAATGGACAAGCAATGTCTCACTCAAGGCTTTGGAACTAAGGAAATGACATGATCAGAGTAAAATTCAATGCAATTCAGCAAAATGTATTGAGCAGCTACAATGCACCCAGCCCTGTACTGGGTGTAGTGCATTCAGAGACACATTCTTAGTGTTGCCTTCAATGTCCTTAGAGTCCAGTGGGTGACGGATACATAAACAGATAATGTCAACAAAGTGTAGTATATTGAGCTCTGTTAAATAAGCAGGAGGCCATTGGCCTGAAGTTCTCTCCCTATTTTGCGTTCCTACTTAACAAACTGAAACCTAACTTAGGAGTATATTTTTTGTAACAGATAGTTGGGTTTCAGCCAGTCACAAACAGCTGAGCTTCAGCCAATCACAGGCACCCAACTGATCCAACCACACCCAAATAAGGCAAACACCTAACTTAGGTAGCCAACAGATAATGTCTTTACTTTGCTTCTGTGTTTCGCCTATAAAAGCTTGCTACTCATGCTGCTGGATGGAGCTCTCTCAACCTCTTCTGGTTCTGATTTCTACCCAATTCAGGAATCATTCTTTGCTCAAATGAACTCTGTTAAATTTAATTTGTCTACAATGTTTACTTTAACAGCTCAAATAGATGGATCTAAAGGAGGCTGTGGGGACCCACAGAAAGTAATCTGGGGACTAAGGGAGAAGTTGGTACCTAACTTGAGTCTTGCAAGGACAGAAAAGAGTTATTTGAATGAAGAGAAGAGAGAAGGATATTCCAGTTTAAGAGAATACCGTGAGCAAAATCACAGAACATCAAATAATACTGGATGTGTAAAGAAAGACAGCAGCTCCATTCTAGTAGTAGGCTCAGTGTGAGGCAGAGAGGGGAGCGAGGGAGAAGAGAAGATGAGGGGCAGGGACTATGCTTTGGAAACTTCACTCAGGATGGAGGCACGGAAACCAGGAGACTATTATAGAGGTCAGGTCCCACAGGTGTTACATTAAGGAGGCACACTCCAAACAGAAATTCCAAACTTTCCATGGGACTCTCACTTAAAGGGGTTCAGGTATATATTTTGCCAGGCAACTCTTATTAATACTTAAAGTTATTTCCTAGTCTTCAGCATCCTCAGAACTCTCATCTCTTATTCCAGAGGAACCCTCACCCCATCTTCAGTGTTCCATTCCTATCACCCTGGTTTTTAAATCCCCTTTCTCTTCTCTGCCACTCCAGCAGATCACACTCACCCTGTGAGTGTTATACTTTGGCTCTGTTTGGTTTTCTGCACCCACTCCAAATCTTTACACACAGATTTTTATCCTCTCTCTTCTCTCAATAGGGCTTGATGGTGTCAGAGCAAGTGGGCTACTTTGTAACAGGGAGTGGGGTTGTGGGAGGCTCTGAATTCACTCACATATGTTAACAATTTGGGGGCAGTTACAATAATTAAAATATAAGATGATTAAAAAGAGCTAGACAAGTGGCAGTATAATGGAATAGAAGACATGGAAGTGAGATAACTTGTAGAAACATATTCAGGGCCTGACAATTAACCAAAGTAGGACAGAGGCAGAGAGAGGTAGGATTTTAAAACTGCTTTGTAGTTTGAATCTAGAAAAAATAACAGTAGTGTGATATTATCCACCATGGCTGTGGGATACGCATAGAGAAACATATTTAAGAGATAATAACAGAAGATGATAAATTTGGTTTTGTATATTCTTAGCCTGAGGTGTCAGAAAGATATTCAGGTCATATTTAAGAACCAGAGTACTTCAGTTTGATGCCATGTACCAGCCATCTCTAAACCTGTGTGTTACAAATCACCATTCATAATCAAACTCTTTTGGAAAAATGACTGACAACAGCCTGTTCTTGGAGATTGTACATGGATAACCCTTGCAGGAAATAAACCCATTTAACTTTGTTTCCAACAGTCTTCCTACTTTTTGTTGTTTATTTTTTTTTCAGAATACCTCTTAGCATCCTATGGAATATTTTTTTCAGGGACAATGTTCTAAGAAATGCTCATTAAAACACTATGGATCTCTAATCAGGGGAGGCTTAAGATAGAAGGAACTTGCTGTGGGAGAAAGCAGGTTGTTTGCATGGGAGTGAGAGTTGAAGCATTATGAACTGCTGAATCACCAAAAGTGAACAGAAAGAGAAAAGGAGGTTGGAGATAGAACCTTTATAAACACCATTTGATACCTCAAATGGCACATAGAGAATATAATTTGGAGAGACAGCAAGTTGTAATAGCAAAATCATGGGTTTCAGAGTGTGACGAGTGATCTAATCTTTTTCAGATTCCATTTTCTTTCTGAAAGTTAATGACTACCTTGCTGGGTTGTGTTGAGATTTAAAATAGATATGTGAAATATCTTCCACATAGAGAATACGTAATCCACTTTCAATAAATACTATTGTTAATACTGCTTTCATTTAAGTTTTTCTTGACATATTGAAGCAAAACTTTCATGAATACACTGTTGTATTGAAACCTGAATGTTGGACAATTACGTATGAGAAATCTCAGTCATTGGTATCAATACCCTAATACAGGGAAGCAATTCTAGTTCAGACAAGTCTCAAGCAGTAACAGCATGGTACAGGAATAGCATCCATAGTAACTAGGCAGTGAAAGACGATACCATAGGAATTTCCCTAAGGCACCAGGAACTATGGTTTTTTCATCTGTTTTTCACAAAGAGATGCTGGAAGCTAATATCTGAGCCTTAGTGAATACATTTACCCTCCATATAAAATCCTGAGCTAAAAGCCTCTTCCATGTGAATGACTGTGGGTATCAAATTGTCATGACGGGACATCCTCTGACAATAGTCATTATCTGGCACCCTCAGGGGGAGACCAGGGGAAAGGCATCTGCAACAAAATACTGGCTAATGAGACATATTTCTGTCTAAATATGTCACAGTGCTACAAATGCAAGCCTTAGTCATTTTCAATATTGGACAATTGAGCATACAAGCCCAAAAAAGATTCTGAATTTAGAGTTAAAAGCTCTGCTAACTGCCACAGCAAATTAGCTTTTCTCTTCTATAGCACAAAAATGGGGACAATTACCAATATTTTACCCAAGTCAGTTCATTCCAAACCCCAAAGGAATGGTCACCAGAATGTATTATCTTGCAGCCTTTTGGAGGGCAACCTCATAGGTCTCAGGTCTGTCTGAGGGGCCTGGTGTAGTTAAGATTGGCCATTAGCATGACTGGTCAGTGTCTTCAATCAAGAAGTCATTCCACAGCAGCCAAGATGTGGGTGAAAAAGATGACCAAAAGGATGGCAATCAAGTCTTTGAGGAGATGTCTAAGGCATTTGGGTTGTTCAGATCCTTGGGAAGGAATAGTGGCAGGGTAACAGATTTATGGTCATGGACACACAGGGTATTGTGGCAGGAGATGCTCATGTGTTGTTCATAGAGCAAACATAGGCTAGTGTGTAAACGAAATTTGCTATAGAAATTCATGGGGTCTCTCTCAGGTGAGTACTTGCAGGAGAAAATGGGCAACTAGGTAGTCTGATTGTTTTATATGGTCACTTGCCTAAAATCATAAGACTGGGGCAGAGTGAATATATATATTTATATATATACATAATATATATAATATATATTAAATATATGTAATATATATGTCTGTATAAAAAATAATGTTACTTAACGTGTGTCCTGAAGACTGGCAGCATCAGCATTGTCTGAATCTAGAATCACCCAAAAGTGCAAATTTCCAGGCCCCACCCTAGGCATGCAGGAAACAGAATCTGAGCAATTTGTTTTAAGAAGCTATCAGGTGATTAAATACAGTAAAGTTTAAGAAGCACTGCTCTAGACCTTTATCTGATGGGTCAATAATTACCACATCTCTCCACTTCCACCTACTCACCCAACTAGGCTGGCTTCTTCATCCTTCTGTCCTAAGTTTCCAGTTCTCTTCTCCTGATAGCACCTGATTAGACCATCTGATTATACATAAGAGCTCACTTTGGAATTTTTGTCATCCACAAAAATCAGAATTTTATGTATGAAAATAAACTGTGTAGACACAGTAAAAATACTCATTTTTAGCCTTGTGATTTGGTTTGCTCCAGACAAAACTCATTTATAACTTCTTTCCATGTTCTGTTCATTTCCAAGCTAACAATGACATAAATAAAGGGATGAAAAAAGGAGGAAAACACTTACCTGGGCTATAAGTTGCTCCTGGGAAGCTTTTACTTCAGCTTGCAATTTCTGGATGCACTGAAAAGGAGAAAAGTTTAGAAACTAAGTATGTAACTCTTTCTTTTACATACTCAACGTATTGCAGACATAAATGTGTATCAGTTTTCAAATCTTGTGAATGGCATCATTATTTCAGCTACACGTTTTGAATATCATCATTGGAGAAATCTTCCCCCCATTCCTATTTCTCTTCCATTCTATGAAACAACCCAAAGAAAAAACACACAAATATATTAAGAACTAGGATATGCCTGAGTAAGATAATGTTGGCTTGATGTGCTACGGTTAATGCAAATGCCCCTATATCATATAAATATGTATATATAAATATATAAATATATGTATAAATATATATATTCCCTATATCATATAAATATATATAAATATATATAAATATACATATAAATATATATAAATATATAAATATACATATAAATATATATGAATATACATATAAATATATATAAATATATGAATATACATATAAATATATAAATATATATGAATATACATATAAATATATATAAATATACATATAAATATATATAAATATATATAAATATACATATAAATATATAAATATATATAAATATACATATAAATATATAAATATATATAAATATACATATAAATATATAAATATATATAAATATATAAATATATAAATATATATAAATATATAAAAATATATAAATAGAAATATATAAATATATAAAAATATATAAATATATAAATATATAAATATATATAAATATATAAATATATAAATATATAAATATATATAAATATATATAAATATATAAATATATAAATATACATAAATATATATAAATATATAAATATATAAATATATATAAATATATAAATATATAAATATATATGAATATATATAAATATATAAATATATAAATATATATGAATATATATAAATATATATAAAAAAATATATAAATATATAAATATATATAAATATATATAAATATATAAATATATATGAATATATATAAAAATATATAAATATATAAATATATAAATATATATATAAAAATATATAAATATATAAAAATATATAAATATATATATAAATATATAAATATATAAATATATAAATATATAAATATATATAAATATATAAATATATAAATATATATATAAATATATAAATATATAAATATATATAAATGTATAAATATATAAATATATATATAAATATATAAATATATAAATATATAAATATATATAAATATATAAATATATAAATATATAAATGTATAAATATATATATAAATATATAAATATATAAATATATAAAAATATATATAAATATATAAATATATAAATATATAAAAATATAAATATATAAATATATAAATATATATAAATATATATAAATATATAAATATATATAAATATATAAATATATAAATATATAAAAATATATATAAATATATAAATATGTATAAATATATATAAATATATATAAATATATAAATATATATGAATATATAAATATATAAAAATATATGAATATATAAATATATATAAAACATATAAATATATAAATATATATAAATATATATAAATATATAAATATATATAAATATATATAAATATATATAAATATATAAATATATAAATATATATAAATATATAAATATATAAATATATAAATATATATATATAAATATATATAAATATATAAATATATATATATAAATATATATAAATATATAAATATATAAATATATATAAATATATATAAATATATAAATATATATAAATATATAAATATATAAATATATATATACAAATATATAAATATATAAATATATATATACAAATATATAGAGAAATATATATAAATATATAAATATAAAAATATATATAGAAATATATATAAATATATAAATATATATATAAACATATATATATATATATATATATACCTTCACATGAAAGCATATCCATATATTCCAAAAGCAGATACAAACCCTTTAGATTGAACAAGAGGTAAATTTACATAATGATATATATTTTAATGCTCAGATATTCACAGATTAATCATTTCTTATAATGTAATTGATTAAAAAACATATGCCAAATGTTATGAGCCTCTTGTTTTACTCCACAGAAAGAAACACTCCAACATTAACAACTAAGAGACATTTGTACAGTCAATACCATTTATAAAATAAATAGAATATTCAGCTAATATTATTCAAAAGGTTACATATCAAACAAACTTTAAAACTACTACTAGCAAAATAAATTTTATCTCAATATTTGCCAGGGAATAAAATTACTTTTAGCAAATACAAATATTGTTATTTACCATTGTGAGCTTAAAAATACGGACTTTTAATCCAGACTGAAATGGCTTCCCAGGATTGTCAGTTCATATAAAATTAGGTAACTTTTAAAATAAAGATGACTTTCTTGTACAACATACCTGGTCTTTCACAAGAACCATTTTTTCATATGGTTCCCCACTGGCTTCCTTGTGGGCCACAGCCTCCAGTTTTTCCTCCAGCCGGGATACTTGTTCAAGCAGTTTTGATTTTGTTCCTTCAGAGACTGAAAGCTAAAGATATTTTCTTTATAAGAGTATGTAAGTACAGTGGTATTTTAAAAGCTCCTTTTAAAAATACAACTTACAAATAATTTATCTTCCACTAGTATCTATTAAATATGAAAATAGCTTCTGGAGCATTCCTCACAGATGATAAATTAGCATAGAGAAAGAAGGAAAAATTGATTTTATTTATTGTTTATAACTAAGATCTTTCTAAGCAAGAGATGAAATCACATAGTTACAATGGAGAATATAGAAATACTAGAAATAGAGAAATTTTGAATGCAAAGATCTCAACACTCATCTTCACTGTGTTTCAAGATTGCACTTTATTTGTAAAGCTGAATCTGAAACTTGTATTCTGGCTTATATATGGTCCTTGAAACTTAACTCTTGCGGGGCTACAGCAATCTAGAAAGAGTGAGAGTTCTGACTCCCTTGAATGTTCGCCACAGAAGCATCAGGGTGCATAGAACTGGGGTATATGCAGGAATTTCAAGTTAAAGTCTGATCAAAGGCAGATCTATGCTAAGCCACAACCAAAAAATTCCTAGCAATGACTTTGTTTTTGTTTGACTGTTTGTAGATTCCTCTTGAGGAAAGTGGTAGTTTGATAGTCCTTAGTCTCTAATTCCCTTGGAGAGTGCCTGTACTAGCTTCTCCTTTCATTCTGACTGCTATTGTGCTTTTTTTCTGTAGGTCAGCAACAGTCCTGAAAGACTCCCTGGAAAGGGACACACAATTCTGTATTCACTGCAACTCCCAGGGTATTCTCTGAAGCATGGATTATCTCTACATTTCTTTTGCATTACTCTGAATGTTATTGCAAGGCAACTTGTCCCATCTTGAGAAAACTTAATTGTCCTTAAATTTTTAAAGACAATCTACCAAATGTGGAAGCAGGTCAGTCTGCCAAGGAAATAAGCACATTATCTATACTGGCCCATCAGATATACTGGCATATCATACATACTGTGAGCACATCATACATACCGGCACCGAACCATCCAGCCACACACTCATTCACTAGACAAATGTTTGTTCAGTTGCCTCCTCCACAGCCATTGTGTTATGTGCCACAGATTAACAAAGTGCAAAATAAGGGCTAGAGGGAACACAGATGTTACAAACTGCTGGCCATGCCTTTTGGCTCTTGGTGGCCTTGGAGACCTGCAGTGCTCCTCATGATCACCAACACGTGTTTAACTCCGGAGTGCATGGTGGTTTGGGATTGTAGTCTGGCTTCTCTGCCTACCCTTCTATTTTATTAGAGACACAGTATAGCGTAATGGTTAAAGCCGAGGAGTCTAGTGTCTTTATCCTTTGGGTTAAAAAAAATCTCAATTTTGTACAAAAATTAGCCAGGCTTGGTGGCAGGTGCCTGTAGTCCCAGCTACTAGGGAGGCTGAGGCAGGAGAATCACTTGAACCGAGGAGGCGGAGGTTGCAATGAGCCAAAATCGTGCCATTGCACTCCAGCCTGGGGAACAGAGTGAGACTCTGTCTTAAAAAAAAAAAATCTCAATTTTGCTGTTTACTATCTGTGTGATCTCAGCAAGTTACTCAACCTACCTGAGCTTGAGTTTTTTAATCTGTAAATAGCGATGGGGATGAAAAGAATACTATTTATCTCAACAGTTGGTTTTGAGGATTACATGAGTTTAAACAACAGAGACACTTAGAACAATGCCTGGAACATATCAAGCATCTAGCAGCTCTCATTATAATTATTCTTCTACCTCTTCTAGATCACAGTAGGTGTTATTCTGGGTTTTATCTAAATATTTATCAAAAAAAATTTTTTTTTTTGAGATAGAGTCTCACCTTGTCACCCAAGTTGGAATGCAATGGCGCGATCGCTGCTCACTGCAACCTTCGCCTCTGGGGCTCAAGGGGTCCTCCCACCTCAATCTCCTGAGTAGGTGGGACTACAGGCTCACACCACCACGCCTGGCTAATTCTTTCTATTTTTGAGATGGGTTTTCACCATATTGCCCAGGCTGGTCTTGACCTCCTGAGCTCAAGTGATCCGCCCACCTCGGCCTCCCAAAGTGCTGGGGTTACAGGTGTAAGCCACTGTGTTCGGCCTATTTATCAAATTGTAAAACAAAAACAAAATATCTGAAGACATCATAATCTTTATGAGCTGCATACCCTGAATTCAAACTATATTTGATTTGTTCATTTCCTATAACCACTCTAATGTTCAGAGAAAACTCCTCTCTATGTCTGGAATTATTTTTTTCTCAAATATAATCTCTCAGTTGGGCCCATTTTATTCCCATATCCTGTTTGTTATGTGATCCATCGTTACCATTTTATTGTCTTTCTTTTAAATCTACCTTCTATTGTTTGAAAGCCTTTATTCATTCACTCAAAAGACATCATTTATTCACTCATTTGTTAAAGAAATAAGTTGGACATTTATTATATGTAAGAATTTGTAGATTAAAAAATGAAAACAATATTGTTCACAGCCTCAAAGAACTCATACTTTAGCCAGAAAGTCAGATCATTTAAAAATTGCTATTATATAATGCAAAACTATATAGGTGAATAAACAATATTAATAATAGTTAACATTTCTTGGGCACTTACTACATGTCAGACAGTCTGCAGAGCCTTCTGTTTTCAAGTTTATTTTAGTATCTCAATTTATCTTCAAAACATCCTGAAGGTTCATTCTATTATAGCTCCCATTTTGCAGATAAAGAAGTTGAGTTTCAACAAAATTATATGACTTATCAAAGGACATAGCAAGTAAGTTCTGGAGTTCAAGTTTTCAGTAGTGGATATCAGGTTTGACTCCCTACACCCAAATTTGACCCCAGCTCCAAAGTAGGCCCTGGTCATCATGACAATTCTATTCTCTTTGCTGCTGATTGGTTCAGGAATCAAAGCATAAACTAATCAGAGCCTGGCTTTCCTGTAGCAACAGTTATCGTATAAGGAGATGTGACCTAATTTGGGTTACTCACACTACACAGAATTGGAGAGTGATTTGGAGAAGCACCCTCTGTCACCGACCAGACGCGAATGCTACTACAGCCATCCCACAGACATCAGGAAACCAGGCATACTCAGAAAGGAAGAGTAAACAACAGAAAAAACTTAAGTTCTTGATGACATTATTAAAGTGCTTTATTAACCAATCTTGAAGCATACCCTACCTTACAACTTGCACTTAGTGAGCCAATAAATTCCTTTATTGTTTAAGGAGTTGAGTTTTCTATTACCTGTTGCCAAAAGTATTCTACGAATATGCTGTTTGGTTCCAAGATTCCATGCTCTTGACCAAAAGTAAGAAAAGTTTATGAAAAACAGCAGAAACTAACATATATTTGGTAGATACAGTATACTAGGTATTCTGCTGGGTGCCACATATATAAATGTTACCTTACGTCATTGCTCAAAATCCTATCAGCAATTTTCTTTATATTTTTTGTTATCTTCATTGTAAAGATTGAGAAACTAAATGCTTTAGTGGTGAATTAACTTGTGTAAGATTCCAAAGCTAAGAAGAAGAGGTTACATTTGGGCCCTCATTTGTCTGCCTCCATTCCTGATTTTATATCATATCCAAATCCTAACTCAGGCTGCCTGCCACAATGAGGCCTGTGATGTTTTTTCCTTACCATGTGGACTTCAGCAATATTTCTCAGGATCTTAACTTATATACTCAAAGGAAACTTTTTTCTAATACCTTAGAATTCTCTCTAACCCACCATCTTGCTTCCTTTTATATAGACACTAACCCCTTATTTCCTCTCCTTTTGTAACTAGTTTCTTACTGAATATCTCTTTGACTCAGATATATTTAGCTCATGTTCAGCTTAATTCTAAGAAATGTTGACTTAGAATCAGGATATCTATGCTTTAGTCTTAATTCCACAACTCACTGACTCTATAACCTTAGTGCCTATGATAGGATTTTAAAAATAATTTCAACTTTTTTTTTAGATTCAGAAAGTATATGTACATATTTGTTACATGGGTATATTGCATGATGCTGAGGTTTGGGGTATGAATGGTTCCATCACCCAGGTAGTGAGCATAGTACCCAATAGGTAGCCACCCAATCTATGCTATATTTTGTTATAGTAGCTTGAAATGACTAAGACATCTGTCTTCAAGTTTGGTGATTGTTTTATCTGCCAGCTTATATCTGCTATTGAACCCTTCTAGTGAATATTTTTCTTTTAGCCATTGTGCTTTTCAACTCCACAATTTGTATTCTTATTCTCCTTCTCCTCCTCCTCCTCCTTCTTCTTCTTCTTCTTCCTCTTCTTCTTCTTCTCCTTCTTCTTCTTCTTCCTCTCTTCCTCCTCTTTCTTGTCTTTCTCCTCCTCCTTTTCCTTCTCCTCCTTTTCTGCTTCTGCCTCTTTTTTGAGATAGGGTCTGGCTCTGTCACCCAAGCTGGAGTGCAACAGCACAATATCAGCTTATTGCAACCTCTATCTACTGGGCTCAAGCCATCCTCCCATCTCATCTTCCTGGGTAGCTGAGACTACAGCTGCACACCACCACATCCAACTCATTTTTATACATATGTATATATATATGAGATGGTGATATGGTTTGATTGTGTCCCCACCCAAATCTTATCTTAAATTTTAGTTCCTATAATCCACATGTGTCATTGGAGGCACCCTGTGGGAGGTAATTGAACCATGGGGTGGTTACCCCTACACTGCTGTTTTCATGATAGTGAGTGAGTTCTCACAAGATCTGATGGTTTTTGAGGGACTTTCTCCCCTCTTGCTCGGCACATCTCCTTGCTGCTGCCATGTGAAGAAGGACATGTTTGCTTCCCCTTCCACAATAATTGTAAGTTTCCTGAGGCCTCGTAGGCATGTTGAACTGTGAGTCAATGAAACCTCTTTCCTTTATAAATTACCCAGTCTCAGATATGTCTTTATTAGCAGTGTGAGAATGGACTAATACAGACAGAATCTCACTTTTTTGCCCAGGCTTGTCTCAAATTCCTGAGCTTAAGCAATCCACCAAACTTGGCCTCCCAAAGTGCTGGGATTACAGGCATAAGCCACCACACCCAGCACTACTTGGTTCCTTCTTATAATTTCTGTCTCCTTATGTATATTCCCAACTTGCTCATACATCATTCTCCTGATTTTCCTTACTTCTTTGCACATGGTTTCTTTCACCTCTTTGAACATATTCATTTCTCCAGTAAGTCTGGAATTTGCTCTCTGGGCTTCCTGAAGAATGGTTTCTGTCAGTGTCTTCTTTTTCTTATGAATGGGCCATACTTTACATTGTAAGATTTGTAATATTTTGCTGAGAATTTAACATTTTATATATTATAATTTCATAATTCTAGAAATCAGATTCTCCTCCTACCCCAAGGTTTGTTGTTGCTGCTTGTTGAAGACTGCAATCATCCATTTGTTCAATGACTTTTTCAACTAATGTTGCAAAGACTATTCCTTATCATGTATGGTTACTGAAGTCTCTATTACAATATTTCTGCAGCCAGTGACCTGACAGGAATTTCCTTGTATTCCAGTATCTTTCTTCATCAAGCATTTCTCTGGAAGCTGAAATTGTCCTGCTACACTCCAGAGTTCTGAAATGATTGGTTCTGACAGTTCTTGCCAGTTCAGTAGTTATTTTTGTGACAGGACCAATTCCTAGAACTTCTTATTTTGTCATCTTCTGTGGTGTTCAAATCACTTTAAGTGTTACTTAAATATAATTCCAAAATATATCAGTACCCTTTCTTGACTGCAACAATATGGTACAATAGATATAGTTTATCTTTCTTTGACTTTTAATATATTGCAATAACTTTATTGTATTCTTTTATTGGACATTGGAGTAAATATTGAAAGTTGAATTTTCTGAGTAGATTTGCAGAGCTTCAAATTTATAATATGGCAATTGTTATTTTGCTGTACACAATTTTTCAGACGAATGTTGTTCATTCTCTTTAAATGATCTTCTCCTTCCAAACCTGTTAGGACCACAGGTGGAGGAGACAGAGTCCTGGTCTTCATAAGGTATCATACGTAGAATATCAGCTTTCCAACATCATGTAAACTATATATTTCAGCAAAGGTGGCTAATTACAGTATATAGAAATTGGTCATTTAAAGAATGGATGCATTTCTACTTTCTTTTTTGTAAGCAAATACGTGAAACTAAATTAGGCTGAGCTTTCCTTTTCTATGCTGTAAAAACAAGCAGTTTTCATTAATAAACATTTAAAAAGCAGTAAAAAGGAAGCTATGCCCAAGTTTCTCAGAGCTTAAAAATTCAGCTCTGATATCTCGCAGTTGTTAACTTGAATCTCCTCTTATTTATGTTGATGCCTTGTTTCCTAACCCATAATTAAATGTGAATTTAGGCAGAATGCCTAATATGTTTTCACTTCTATCTGGGAGCTAAAAAAGTGGATGTTATATAAGTAGAGAGTAGAATGGTAGTTACCAGAGGCTGGGAAGAAAAAGGAATAGGAGAGGATAATGAGAAGTTGGTTAACGGTACAAAAATAGTTAGATAGGAGAAATAAGTTCTAGTACTCATTAGTACAGTAAGAAAATTATGGTTAACAATAATTTATTGTGTATCAATATAACTGGAAGAAAAATATTAATGTTCTAATACAAAAAAAGATGATGTTTGAGTGTTGGATGTCCCGATTACCCTGATTTGATCATTATACATTGTATACATATATCAAAATATTATATGTACCCAAAATATGTACAACTATGATATATCAGTACAAAACATACCGCAAAATGGCCCCCAAGCACCAAAATACAGGATGGTACAGGCATAAGATAGATATTCCCATTCCAGAAGGGAGAAAAATGAAAGAAGGAAGAAGGGGTGATGAGTCCCGCATACATCCAAAACCTATCACGGCAAATTCCACTAGACTTTAATGCTCAAGAATAATCTAGAATAATCCTTTTTGGTTTGATAATCTGCCCTCTAGGACCACTGGAGTGGAAGTGTCACCCCCACAGCTTGGCAGAGATCCACCCATGCTGTGGCTAGGTTGAGCAGGGCTTGTGCCCACCCAGCCCTACTGCATGGGGGTTATGCCCAAAGGCTCTGCAGAATGGTGATCTCTCCTCCAGGGTTCTGTCAGAGAGAAGCTAAACCCCAAGGGCTCTACCACATGAGGATCTTGGTTTCAAATTTCTTCCAGGTAGGGTTGTGCTCTCATGGCTCCAGGTGACCTCACCATCATGGCTTTAGTTGGAGGATATTTGGCCTGTTGAAGCTGAGATGATGTCCCTGATAATCTCTGAACTGTCTTTTGGGCTATTTCCCCCATCTTCTAGAACAGCACAAGACTACTGAATAGCTTTATCATAATGTCCTGTAGCCTCTAAGAAGTCTGAGAAACTTTCTTCATTTCCCCCCACCTTCATCTCCTTCAGTTCAGACTGGCAGTGTTCTTGGTGGAGTACTGATTAGGTCCATGTTTCACACCCATACCAATCTCCTTAACAAACAATTGCTTGGCCACACCCTTGGTATTCTCAACACTTTGCTTAGAAACATCTTCAGCTAAATATCCACTTTTATCACTCACAAGTTCTATCTTCTGCAAAACACTAGAATGCAAAGATAATTTAGCCAGGTTCTTTGCCACATTACAACAAGGATTGCTTTCCTCTGAATTCCAATGACATGTTCCTCTTTTCCATCTAAAACCTCATCAAAATGGCCTTTACTGATCAGATTTCCATCAACATTCTGCTCATGATTATTTATGTCTTCTTGAAGAAGAGGGAGGATTTCTCTCCAGTTCTCCTATTTTGGTCAGGCCTCACCAGATTGTCTTCAGCAGCCCCTTCATGGAAATATCTACTTTTTAAAGCATGAAGCTCAAAACTCATTTTAAGGTATACGTTACAGTAGCATCCCACTTCTTGTTACCAATTTATTTTAGTCAGTTCAGATTTCTATAACAAATATCATATGCTTGGTGATTTAAAGAAAAAATATTTCTTACAATTCTGGAGTCTCAGAAGTCCAAGACCAAAGTGACAAAATATTCAGTGTCTTGTGAGGCCCCTCTTTCTGTTTTACAGACAGCCCCATTTTTTTGCTATATCCTCACATGATGGAGAAAAGTAGAGCTCTTATCTCCTTCTCTTCTTATAAGGGCAATAATTCCATCATGAGGATTCCAACCTCATGACCCTAATTATTTCCTAAATGTACCCCCTCCAAATACCATCACATTAAAAATTAGGAATTCAACATATGAATTGGAGGAGGTGTAAATATTCAGTCCATAGCAATACAGCAATTGGAATTACCCAGTCTGAATAGCAGAAAGAAAGAACAATGAAGAGAAATAAACAGAACCTAAGAGGCCTACAGGACACTATTAAGCATACTAACATACACATTCTAGGAGCAAATAACTGCAAAAGATACAGAATCAAAATGGAACACTAGAAAATATCAATCAAACACAAAAGAAGATAGTATTGGAGGAATTGAGGAATAAAAAGGACATAAAATATATAGAAAATGAAAAGCAATGTGGCAGAAGTATATTCTTTATTATTAGTAATATTTTAATTTAAGTGGCTTTGACTCCCAATTAAAGACAGAAACTAGCAGAATAAATTTTAAAGTGTGATCCAATTATATGCTGATTATAAGAAACTCACTTTAGACTCAAAGAAACAAATAGGGTGGAAGTAAAAGAATGAAAAAAGATGTTGCATGTGAATTGTAGCCTAAAGACAGCTAATGTGACTATATGCATAGTCACATAGTCACATAGATGTTGTCAAAAATTTTTATAAAAGTGAAAGGAATACATTGCATATTGATAAAAGCGGCAATTTGTCAAGGAGATATAAAATTATACACATAAATGCACCAAACAACAGAGTCACAAAATACATGAAGCAACTATTGATAGAATTTACAGAAGAAGTAGACACTTTTGTGAGAATAGTTGGAGACTTCAATATTCCACTTTTTTTGTTTTTTTTTTTTTGGAGGTGGAGTCTCACTCTGTCGCCCAGGCTGGAGTGCAGTGGTGTGATCTTGGCTCACTGTAACCTCCGCCTCCCAGGTTCAAGAGGTTCTCCTGTCTCAGCCTTCCAAGTAGCTGGGATTACAGGCATGCATTATGATGCCCATCAAATTTTTGTATTTTTAGAAGAGATGAGGTTTTGCCATGTTGGCCAGGTTGGTCTCAAACTCCTCACCTCAAGTGATCTGCCTGCCTTGACCTCTCAAAGTTCAATATTCGAGTTTCGAAATGGATATAATATCTACACAGAAAAACAATAAGAAAGTGGACTTGAATTACACTATAAGCCAACTAGACATAACAGACATAGTATGACAGATAGAACAATCCACAAAACAATAGAAAAATATACATTTTTTTCAAGTGCACATGAAACATTCTCCAGGATAGGCTATAATTTGGTTCATAAAAATAATTCTCAATAAATTTAGAAGGAATAAAATCATTTAAAGTATCTTCTCTCACAACAATAGAGAATAAAGCTAAAAATCAATAACAGAAGGAAAATTGAAAAATTTTCACATACACAGAAATAACACACTCTTAAACAACCAGTGGGACAAAGAAAAAAGTCACAAGGCAAATTAAAAAATATTTATAAACAAATGAAGACAAAACATAGCATACAAAAACTTATGGGACGAGGTGGTGGCAGCAGGAGGAGGAGGGCTGGGCTAGCAGGTGAGGAGCAGGTAGGCGCCATGTCACATGCAACTCCAGGCAGGGCAGCCCAGTGGCTGAGAGATGCAGCCAGACCTTGGTGGGATGGTGGTTTTGCGAAGGCCTAGGCCTGGTGACCAGGTGGAGGCATCAGGGGAGCCTTTTGGGTACCATGGAGATGTGTGTTTGCCTGCAATATATTTCACTCTCTACACTTAAAGGACATTCTTTCCAAACTGCTGTGAATAAATTTGGAATGGTACTGCATATTTTTATCTAATGGAGAACTAGCTGAACTTTGAATAAGGATTGCTGCACTGGACAGCTTTAGAATATCCCTCACGATGTCATAAACCCAGAGCCAGAACTCCCATGGCCTGAAGCAGATTGGCTTGGACCAGATCTGGGATGACCTCAGAGCCACCATCCAGCAGGTGTATGTGTGGCACAGCATGACCAGGTCCAGATACATGGAGCTCCACACTCATGTTCATAACTAGTGTGCTAGTGTACACCAGTCAAACCAAGCATGAGGAGCCAGAGTTTCTAAGTCAAAAAAGGGACAGACACCTGAAGGAGCTCAGTTTGTCGGCCTGGAATTATACAAACAACTTAAGTAATTTTTGAATAATTATTTGACAAGTCTTCTTAAGCATGGAGAAGATTTGATGGACAAGAGTGTATTGAAATTCTACACTCAACAATGGGAAGATTACTGATTTTCAAGCAAAGTGCTGAATGGAATTTGTGCCTACCTCAGTAGACATTGGGTTCACTGTGAATGTGACAAAGGACGAAAGGAATATGTGAAATCTATTCCCTTGCTTTGGTGACTTGGAGAGACTATTTAGGCCACTGAATAAACAGGTGAGAAATTCTGTTTCAAAGCTGATCAAAAAGGAAGGAAATGGTGAAACCATCAATACAAAACTGTGAGTGGAGTTGTACAGTGTTACATGGAATTGGAGCTGAATAAAGATGATGCATTTGCAAAGGGTCCTACATTAACAGTGTATAAAGAATCGTTTGAATCTCTTTTTTTCTGTCACAGAGAGATTTTATGTCAAAGAGAGTACTGAATTCTTGCAGCAGAACCCAGTTACTGAATATATGAATAAGGCAGAGGCTTGTGTGCTTCAGGAACAATGAAGAGTTCAGGTTTACCTTCATGAAGGCACACAAGATGAATTAGCAAGGATATGTGAGCAAGTCCTCATTGAAAAACACTTGGAAATTTTCCACACAGAACTTCAGAATTTATTGGATGCTGGCAGAAATGAAGATTTGGAACACGTGTATAATCTTGTATCTAGAATCCAGAATGACCTAGGAGAATTGAAAAAACCGCTGGAGACACATATTCATAATCAGGGTCTTTTAGCTATTGAAAAGTGTGGAGAAGCTGCTTTAAATGACCCCAAAATGTATGTACAGACGGTGCTTGATGTTCATAAAAAATGCATTGCCTTGGTAATGTCTGCATTTAACAATGACACTGGCTTTGTGGCTACTCTTGACAAGGTTGTGGTTGCTTCATAAACAACAATGCGGTTACCAAGATGGCCTATTCATCCAGTAAATCCCATGAGTCATTGGCTCAATACTGTGACTCGTTCTTGAAGAAAAGTTCCAAGAACACAGATGAGGCAGAACTAGAAGATACACTCAATCATATAATGGTTGTCTTCAAGTACATAGAGGACAAAGATGTGCTTCAGAAGTTCTATGCAAAAATGCTGGCCAAGAGGCTCATCCACCAGAACAGCGATGATGCGAGTGATGATGCCAGTAACCATGTCAATTTTTAGCCACTGTGACGTCCGGCATAGAAAGCTGTGAACTGCCGATAACTACGTTCCAACTCTAAGGGAAGGCAGTGAGTGACAATGCTGAAGCCAGCATGTTCTCTAAGTTAAAGCAAGCTTGTGGTTTCGAGTATACCTCTAAACTTCAGTGGATGTTTAAAGACACTGGTGTGAGCAAAGATCTGAATGAGCAATTGAAAAATCACCTGACAAATTCAGAACCCCTAGACTGGGATTTCAGCATTCAAGTGCTGAGCTCTGGGTCCTGGCCCTTTGAGCAGTCTTGTGTGTTTGCCTTCCCTTAGGGTTGGAATGTAGTTATTGGCAATTCACAGCTTTCTATGCCAGCCGTCACAGTGGCTGAAAATTGACATGGTTATATCAGTTGTCTAAGGGAGAATTGGTAACTAACTGCTTTACAAACAGATATACTTTGCGGGCATCCACATTCCAGATGGCAATCCTGCTTCAGTACAACACAGAAGGTGCCTACACTGTACAGCAGCTGACTGATAGCACTCAAATTAAAATGGACATTTTGGCATAAGTCCTACAGATTTTATTAAAGTTGAAGTTATTGGTCTTGGAAGATGAAAATGCAAATGCTGATGAGGTGGAATTGAAGACAGATACCTCAATAAAATTATATCTTGGTTATAAAAATTAGAAATTAAGGGTTAACATCAATGTGCCAATGAAACTGAACAGAAGCAGGAACAAGAAACCACACACAAAAATATTGAGGAAGACTACAAACTACTGATTCAGATGGCTATCATGAGAATCATGAAGATGAGGAAAGTTCTAAAACACCAGCAGTTAGTTGATGAGGCCCTCACTCAGCTATCCTCCAGGTTCAAACCCCGGGTCCCTGATCAAGAAATGCATTGACATTCTAATTGAGAAAGAATATTTGGAGCAAGTTGATGGTGAAAAGCACACCTACAGTTACTTGGCTTAACCCTCTAGAAAGGGTCTGACTGTGTGTCCCACAACAAATAGTTCATGTTGGCAAGAATGGAAACAACTCAAGTTTATAGCAGCCAGCCTGCCACCATTGTACCTCCCTTTTCAAAGCTGAGACCAAGACTCCCATCAGCTGGTCTCAGATTAACATTGGAACTGCTCAGGATAGATACATTTCAAGTCTGTAAATATGGACACCCATGCCATTTACCCTAATTTAAGAACAGAGAAGACCGAACCTCCCATGCTGAAGGCTGCAAGCTACTGCATTTAAATCAAGACATGGGCTCCCCAATTAGCAGCTGTTGTATTGGCAGCACTTGTCATTTTGGCAGCACTTTGAGAGCAAGTCTGAATGGACCCATGTGTAATCTGCTATGAAAAACCATTTGTTCAGTGTGTTTCATTTTTAATGCGTGAAAATAAAGAAAATTAAAGGATTTCTAATTGAATGGTGCCTCACATCTCAATACTAACATTGAATGTAAATGCCCATATTGCTCCACTTAAAAGACACAGAACAATAGAATGGATAAGAATTCACCAACCAACTATCTTCCGCCTTCAAGAGACTCACCTAACACATAAGGACTCTCATAAACTTAAGGTAAAGGGGTGGAAAAAGGCATTTCATGTGAATGGACACCAAAAACGAGCAGAAGTAGCTATTCTTACATCAGACGAAATGAACTTTAAAGCAACAGCAGTTAAAAAACACAGAGAGGGACATTATATGATGGTAAAAGGCCTTGTCCAACAGGAAAGTATCACAATCCTAAATATATACGCACCTAACACTGGAGCTCCCAAATTTATAAAACAATTACTTATAGACCTAAGAAATGAGATAGACAGCAATACAATAGTAGTAGGGGACTTCAGTACTCCACTGACAGCACTAGACAGGTCATCAAGACAGAAAGTCAACAACAACAACAACAAACAATGGATTTAAGCTATACCTTGGAACAAATAGACTTAACAGATACATATACAAAATTCCACCCAATGACCACAGAATACACATTCTATTCAACAGCTCATGGAACTTTCTCCAAGATAGACCATATAATAGGCCACAAAATAAGCCTTAATAAATTTAAGAAAATTGAAATTATATTAAGCACTCTCTCAGACCACAGTGGAATAAAACTGAAAATCAACTCCAAAAGAAACCTTCAAAATCGTGCAAATACAAGAAAATTAAATAATCCGATCCTGAATGATCATTGGATCAAAAATGAAATCAAGATGGAAATTTAAACAATTCTTCAAAGTGAACAACAATAGTGACACAACCTATCAAAACCTCTGGGATGCCGGGTGCAGTGGCTCATGCCTGTAATCCCAGAACTTTGGGAGGCTGAGGAGGGTGGATCACAAGGTCAGGAGTTCGAGACCATCCTTGCCAAGATGGTGAAACATGGTCTTTACTAAAAATACAAAAATTAGCAGGCCGTGGTGGCATGTGCCTGTAGTCCCAGATACTCAGGAGGCTGAGGCAGAAGAATCACTTGAACCCAGGAGGCAGAGGTTGTAGTGAGCCAAGATCGTGCCACTGAACTCCAGCCTGGGTGACAGAGTGAGACTCCGTCTTAAAAAAAAAAAAACCCACCTCTAGGATACACCAAAGGCAATGCTAGGAGGAAAGTTCATAGCCCTAAAACCCTGCATCAAAAAGACTCACAGAGCACAAACTGACAATCTACGGTCACACCTCAAGGAACTAGTGAAACAAGAACAAATTAAACCCAAACCCAGCAGAAGAAAGGAAATAACAAAGATCAGAGCAGAACTAAATGAAATTGAAACAAACAAACAAAAAATACAAAAGAGAAATTAAACAAAAAGCTGATTCTTTGAAAAGATAAATAAAATTGATACATCATTAGCAAGATTAACCAAGAAAAGAGAAAATCCAAATAACCTTAATAAGAAACAAAATGGGAGATATTACAGCTGACACCACAGAAATACAAAAGATCATTCAAGGCTATTGTGTACATCTTTACACACAGACTAAAAAACCTAGAAGAGATGGATGAATTCCTGGAAAGATACAACCCTCCTAGCTTAAATCAGAAGAATTAGATACCCTAAACAGACCAATAACAAGCAGCAAGATTGAAATGGTAATTTAAAAATTACCAACAAAAAAAAAGTCCAGGACCAGATGGATTTACAGCAGAATTTTACCAGACATTCAAAGAAGAATTGGTACAAATCCTATTGACACTATGCCACAAGATAGAGAAAGAAGGAACCCTCCCTAAATCATCCTATGATGCCAACATCACCCTAATACCAAAACCAGGAAAGGACATATCCAAAAAAGAAAACTACAGACCGATATCCCTGATGAACATAGATGCTAAAATCCTTAACAAAATACTAGCTAACCAAATCCAACACCGTATCAAAAAGATAACCCACCATGATCAAGTGGATTTCATACCAGGGATGATTTAACATATGCAAGTCAGTAAATGTGATGCACCACAAAAACACAATTGAAAACAAAAATCACATGATTATCTCAATAAATGCATAAAAAGCATTTGACAAAATCCAGCATCCATTTATTATTAAAACTCTCACCAAAATCAGCATACAAGGGATATACCTCAATGTAATAAAAGATGACAAACCCACAGCCAACATAATACTGAATGGTGAAAAGTTGAAAGCATATTCTCTGAGAACTGGAACTAGATAAGGATGCCCACTCTCACCACTCCTCTTCAGCATAGTAATGGAAGTCCTAACCAGGGCAATCAGACAAGAGAAAGAAATAAAGGGCATCTAAATCAGTAAAGAGGAGTCAAATTGTCACTGTTTGCTGATGATATGATTGTTTACCTTGAAAACCCTAAAGACACCTCCAGAAAGCTCCTACAATTGATAAAATAATTCAGCAAAGCTCCTGGATACAAAATTAGTGTACACAAATCAGTAGCTCTTCTATACAACAACAGCAACCAAGTGGAGAATCAAATCAAGATCTCAACCCCTTTTACAATAGCTGCAAAAAAAAAAAAAAAAAAAGAAATACTTAGGAATATACATAACCAAGGAGGTGAAAGACATGCACAAGGAAAACTACAAAACACTGCTGAAAGAAATCATAGACAACACAAAAAAATGGAAACACACCCCATACTCATGGATGGGTAGAATCAATATTGTGAAAATGACCATATTGCTAAAAGCAATCTACAAATTCAACACAATTCCCATCAAAATACCACCATCATTCTTCACAGAATTAGAAAAAACCATTCTAAAATTCATGTAGAACCAAGGAAGATCCTCCATATCCAAAACAAGACTAAACAAAAAGAACAAATTTGGAGGCATCACATTACCTAATTTCAAACTATACTATAAGGCCATAGTCACCAAAATAGCACAGTACTAGTATAAAAATAGGCACATAGACCAATGGAACAGAATAGAGAGCCCAGAAATAAACCCAAATGCTTACAGCCAACTGATCTTTGACAAAGCAAACAAAAACATAAAGTAGGGAAAGGACACCCTTTTTTAACAAATGGTGCTGGGATAAATGGCTAGCCACATGTAGGAGAATGAAACTAGATCTTCATCTCTTACCTTATACAAAAATCAACTCAAGATGGATTAAGGATTTAAATCTTATGTGCTTTCCCAAAACTATAAAAATTTTAGAAGATAACATTGGAAAAACCCTTCTAGACATTAGCCTAGGCAAGGATTTCATGACCAAGAACCCAAAAGCAAATGCAATAAAAACAAAGATAAATAGCTGGGACTTAATTAAACTAAAGAGCTATTGCACGGCAAAAGGAACAGTCAGCAAAGTAAGCAGGCAATCCACAGAGTGGGAGAAAATCTTCACAATCTATACATCTGACAAAGGACTAATATCTAGAATCTACAACAAACTCAAACAAATCAGCAAGAAAAAAACAAGCAATCCCATCAAAAAGTGGGCTAAAGACATGAATAGACGATTCTGAAAATGAGATATACAAATGGCCAACAAATAAATGAAAAAATGCTCAACATCACTGATGATCAGGAAAATGCAAATCAAAACCACAATGCAACATCATCCTACTCCTGCAAGAATTGCCATAATCAAAAAATAAAAAAAAAAGCAATAGATGTTGGCATGGATGCAGCGATCAGGAAGCACTTCCACACTGCTGGTGGGAATGTAAATTAGTACAACCACTATGGAAAACAGTGTGAAGATTCTTTAAAGAACTAAAAGTAGAACTTTTTAGTTCTACCATTTGATCCAGAAATCCCACTACTGGATATTTACCCAGAGGAAAATAAGTCATTGTACGAAAAAGATACTTGCACATGCTAGTTTATAGCAGCACAATTCACAATTGCAAAATTGTGGAACCAATCCAAATGCTCATCAATCAACGAGTGGATAAAGAAACTGTGATATATATATATATGTGTGTGTGTGTGTGTATACATATGTGTGTGTGTATATATGTGTGTGTATATGTATATATATATAGATAAATATAGATACATATGATGGAATACTACTCAGCCATAAAAAGGAATGAATTAATGGCATTTGCAGCAACCTGGATGAGATTGGAGGCTATTATTCTAAGTGAAGTAACTCAGAAATGGAAAACCAAACCTCATATGTTCTCACTGATATGTGGGAGCTAAGCTATGAGGATGCAAAAGTATAAGAATGATACAGTAGACTTTGGGGACTTAGGGGAAAGGGTGGGAGGGGGGTGAGGGATAAAAGATTACAAATAGGGTGCAGTGTATACTGCTCGAGTGATGGGTGCACCAAAATCTCAAAAATCACCACTAAAGAACTTACTCGTGTAACCAAACACCACCTGTACCCCAATAACCTATGGAAAAATAAAAACATTTTTTAAAAAAAGAACAAAGGAGACTGAGAAGAAAAAAGAAGTTACTACTTGAACATCAGTCTCAGGTTGATGACAACTTACTTATTTTATGCATGGGTTCTGCATTGGTGATGGTATATAATTTTACATAGATCCAGGCCAGGTGTGGTGGCTCACACCTGTAATCCCAGCACTTTGGGAGGCTGAGGCGGGTGGATCACAGGGTCAGGAGATCGAGACCATCCCGGCTAACATGGTGAAACCCCATCTCTACTAAAAATACAAAAAATTAGCCAGGCGTGGTGGTGGGCGCCTGTAGTCCCAGCTACTTGGGAGGCTGAGGGAGGAGAATGGCATGAACCTGGGAGGCAGAGCTTGCAGTGAGCCGAGATCACACCACTGCACTCCAGCCTGGGTGACAGAGAGAGACTCCATCTCAAAAAAAAAATTTTACATAGATCCTCATATATGTTTATTTGTTTATATATGCACATATAAAATCTATCTATATATATATAGAAAAAAAACTTATGTGATGCAGAGGAAAGTTTATAGCTGAAAATGCCTACATTACAAAATGAAAAAGATGTCACATCAACAAGCCAACAAAAGGAAGGATATAATAAAGGTTAAAGCAGAGACGACAAGCTAGAGAATAAAAAAACAGAGATAATCAATAAAACCAAATATTGGTTCCTTGAAATAATCAACAAAGTTGATAAATATTTAGCTACGTTGCTAAGAAAAGCAGCAGAAGATGTAAATAACTAGAATCAGAAATGAAAGTGGAACCAATACTTCCAAATTTACAGAAATAAAAGGATTCTAAGATACTAGTATGAACAAATGAGTGCCAACAAATTAGATAATTTAGATGAACTGAATAAATTCCTAGAAACCATGAATTACTAAAACTGACTCAAGAAGAAATAGAAAATGTCAATTGACCTACAACAATTAAAGAGATTGAATCCATTTAAAAAAAAAAAAGAAAAGAAAAGAAACAAAACTCCCAACAAAGAAAAGCCCAGAACCAGTTGGTTTCACTGGTATATTACACATTTCAACAAGGATTAACACTGACACTAATATTACTCAAGTCCCTCCAAAATACAGAAGAGAAGGAAATTCTTCCTAATATGTTACCCTAATACTAAAGTCAGACAAAATAGTACAGGAAAACTATAGCCTAATATCCTTTATGAATATGGATACAGAAATCCTCAACAAAATACTAGCAAACAGAATCCAACAGCACAGTAAAAATATTATACTCCATGACCAAGTGGGATTAATCTCAGATGTACAAGAGTGGTTCAACATCTAAAAATGGATTGGTGCAATAGATCACATTGACAGAATAGAGGAAAAATACTACATGGTCAATTCAGGTGCAAAAAAATTGACAAAATCCAACACTCTTCCATGATAAAAATATTCATCAAAGTAGGAAAAGAAAAGGAAACTTCCTCAACATGATAAAAGACATTTATGAATATTCCACAGCTAACATTATACTCAATGGTGGAAGACAGAAAGCTTTTCTGGTAAGATCAGGAACAAGACAAGGATGTCTACTTTCACCACTGTTACTCAACCTTGTACTGAAAGTCCTAGCTAGAGCTATGATATGAATAAATAAGACATCCACATTGGAAACAAAGAAGTTCACCTATCTGTATTTGAAAATGACATAATTCTATTTTAAGAAAAATTCCAAACAACACACACACACACACACACACACACACAAGCTAATAAATGAATTTGGTAAAGTTGCAGAGTATAAGATTTTATTAGTCTGTTCTCCTGCTGCTAATAAAGACATACTCAAGACTGGATAATTTGTAAAAAAAGGAGGTTTCATGTACTCACAGTTCCACGTGGCTTGAGAGGCCTCATAATCATGGCAGAAGATGAAGGAAGAGCAAAGGAATGTCTTACATGGCAGCTGGCAAAAAGAGAGCTTGTGCAAGAGAACTCTTATTTATAAAGCCATCAGATCTCTTGTGACTTATTCTCTATCATGAGAACAGTATGGGGGAAATGGCCCCTATGATTCAATTATCTCCCACTGGCTTCCTCCCACAACATGTGAGACTGATGGGAGTTACAATTCAAGATGAGATTTGGGTGGGGACACAGTCAAACCATATCATTCCACCCCTGGATCTTCCCACATCTCATGTCCTCACATTCCAAAACCAGTCATGCCTTCCCAACAGTCCCCAAAAGTCTTAACTCATTTCAGCATTAACTCAAAAGTCCACAGTCCAAAGTCTCATCTCAGACAAGGAAAGTCTCTCTTGCCTATGAGCCTGTAAAATCAAAAGCAAGTTAGTTACTTCCTAGATACAAGGGGTGTACAAGCATTCGATAAATACACCCATTCCAAATGGGAGAAATTGGCCCAACAGGAAGGGCTAAAAGTCCCAGGCAAATCTGAAATCCAGCAGGGCAATCAAATCTTCAAGCTCCAAAATGATCTCCTTTGAATCCATGTCTCACATCCAGGTCATGCTAATGAAAGAGGTGGGTTCCCATGGTCTTGGGTAGCTTTGCCGCTGTGGCTTTGCAGGATACAGCCTCCCTCATGGCTGCTTTTTTAGGCTGGCATTGACTGTGGCTTTTCCAGGCACAGGGTGTAAGCTGTCAGTGGATCTACCATTCAGGGGTCTGGAAAACAGTGGCCCTCTTCTCACATTTCCACTAGGCAGTGCCCCACTGAAGACTCTGTGTGGGGGCTCCCTCCCCACATTTTCCTTCTGTGCTGTCCTAGCAGAGGTTCTCCATGAGGGCACTGCCCCTGCAGCAAACTTCTTCCTGGACATCCAGACATTTCCATACATCCTCTGAAACCTAGGTGGAAGTTTCCAAACCTCAATTCTTGACTTCTCTGCACGTGCAGGCTCAACACCATGTGGAAGCTGCCAAGGCTTGGAGCTTGCACCCTCTGAAGCTACAGCCTGAACTGTACCTTGGCCCCTTTTAGCCATGACTGGAGTGGCTGGAATGCAGGGCACCAAGTCCCTATGCTGCATACAGCAGAGGGACCATGGGCCCAGTCCATGAAACCATTTTTTCCTCCCAGGCCTCTATGCCTGTGATGGAAGGGTCTGCTGTGAAGACCTTGGATATGCCCTGGAGACATCTTCCCCATCATCTTGATGATTAACATTTGGCTCCTCATTACTTATGCAAATTTCTACAGCCTGATTGAATTTCTTCTCAGAAAATGGGTTTTTCTTTTCTGTCGCATTGTCAGGCTACAAATTTTCTGAACTTTTATGCTCTGATTTCCTTATAAAACTGAATGCTTTTAACAACAGCACCCAAGCCAGCTCTTTAACACTTTGCTGCTTAGAAATTTCTTCTGCTAGATACCCTAAATTATTTCTCTCAAGTTCAAAGTACCAAAAGTCTCTAGGGCAGGGGCAAAATGCCACCAGTCTCTTTGCTAAAGCATAAAAAGAGAAACCTTTGCTTCAGTTCCCAACAAGTTTCTTATCTCCATCTGAGACCACCTCAGCCTAGATATAATTGTTAGCATTTTTGTCAAAGCCATTCAAGTCTCTAGGAAGTTCTAAACTTTCTCACATTTTCCTATCTTCTTCTCAACCCTCCAAACTGTTCCAACCTCTGCCCATTACCCAGTTCTAAAGTTGCTTTTAAACTTTTGGGTATCTTTACAGCAGCAAGTAACTAATGGTAGCAATTTACTGTATTGGTCTGTATTCATGCTGCTAATAAAGACATACCCCAGACTGGGTAATTTATGAAGAAAAGAGGTTTCATGGACTCACAATTCCACATGGCTGGGGAGGCCTCACAATCATGGCAGAAGATGAAGGAAGAGCAAAGGGACATTTTACATGGCAGCCAGCAAAAAGAAAGCTTGTACAGGGAAACTCCCATTTATAAAACCATCAGATCTCGTGAGATTTATTCACTACCATAATGACAGTATGGGGGAACTGCCCTCATAATTCAATTATCTCCTACCAGATCCCTCCCACAACATGTGGGAATTATGGGAGCTACAAATCAAGATGAGATTTGGGTGGAGACACAGCCAAACCACATCAAAGATAAACACACAAAAGTCAGTTTATATTTCTATACACCAGTGTTTTAAAGTGTAGGTTTTATTATTATTCAGGTGTGACGACGCTAAGAAATCAGGAGATGATTGCCACTGAAAAGGTAGTCTGTCACTCAGTTCCCAAGAGGAGGTAGCATGCTACACCACAGGGGGCACACAGAAAAGCACTGGAGTTGGTCAGGAGGCAGAGGGAGCAAGGGGAAAACATGCGCAAGAGCCCTTGTTGTGGTTTCCTTAAGAAGGGACAAATAAGTCAAGGTAGGCAAGCATTGGATTGGCTAGTTTGAAAAATTTCAGCAAACTCTGGAACATAGGGGCTTATCCCTAGTTGTGTGGTACCAAAACTTGGGGTGATTAGGGCAGAAGAATTGTGGCCCTGAGCTTGAGAACCCAGTAGAGGAGGTAATGGGGGTGTGGGCTTTAGACTGGTTACTTTCCATATGAAAGGAATGCTCCCAGGCAAGTTATTTGCTATTTCTAGGAATTGGCTAGCCCTGGGAGGGAGGGGTAGTGTAACCAGGGTCACCAAGGCCTCAGATGTCAAAGTATCAGAAATACAGGGAAAAAAAGGCATGATTTATACAACCAGAAATGAGCAATCTGAAAAGGAAATAAAATACTTCCATTCACAATCGATCCAGAGGAATAAACTACCTAGGAATAAATTTAACCAAGGAAGGGAAACACTGGTACAATGCAAACTCAAAATGTTATGGAAAGAAATTAAAGAAAAACTAAATACATGGAAAGATGTCTCATGTTCATGGATTAAAAGTCTTAATATTATGAAGATGGCAATATGCCTCAAAGCAACCTACAGATTTAATGCAATCTCTATTAAAATTATGATGGCTTCTTTTTTTCAGAATAAGAGAGTCAGTCCTCAAAATTCATATGAAATCTCAAAGGATCCAGAACAGCCTATGGTATCTTGTAAAAGAAGAAAAGTTGGAAGACTCACACTTCCCAATTTCAAAACTTACTACAAAGCTACAGTAATCCAAATAGTATCTGAATGGAATAAGGATTGACACATAGACCACTGAAATAGAACTGAGAGTTCAGAAATCAACCCAAAGATCTATGGCTAATTGATTTTTGACAATGGTGCCAAGACAGTTTAATAGTCAAAGAAGAGGATCTTCAACAAATGGTGCTGGCACAAATGGATAACCAACATGTAAGAGCTTGAAGTTTGACCCCTATGTTACTTCATAAACAAAAATGATGTTAAACTAGATCAATGACCTAAATATGTAAGCACAAACTGTAAATCTGTTAACAGAAAACACTGAGGTAAATCTTCATGATCTTGAATTAAGCAATGGGTTCTTTGACAGCAAAAACACAAACAAAAATGTTAAAAATAGTTAAATTTGACTTGGCCAAAATTAAGAACTTGTGTAGCAAAGAATATAATCAAGAAAATGAAAAGACAACTTACAAGATGTGAGAAACTATTTGCAAATCGTATATATGATAAAGGTTTAGTATGCAGAATATATAAAGAACTAATAATTCAGCAACAAAAAGACAAACCACCCAATTGAAAACTGGGCAAAGGACTTGAGTAGACATTTCTCTAAAGAAGACACACAAATGGCCAAGAAGCACATGAAAAGATGTTCAACACCTTTAGTCGTTAAGGTAGTACAAATCAAAACCACAGTGAGATTCTACTTCATACCTACTATTATGACTATAATTTTTCAAATGGAAAATAAAAGGTGTTGCTGAGGATATGGAGAAATGGAAGCCCTTGTACATTGCTGGTAAGAATGTAGTATGTTACAGGCAATGTGGAAAATAATTGGTGACCGATCAAAAAGTTAAACAGAATTACCATGTGATCTAGCAATTCTACTTGTACATATATAACAAAAAAAAGAACACTTACACCCACAAAATATGGCATACAAATATTTATTCATAATAGCTAAAAGTTGGAAACCAAATGTCCATCAACAGATGAGTGGATAAACAAATTGCATTATATACACACAATGGAATACTATTCAGGCGTAAAAAGGAATAAAGTACTTATACTTGCTGTAACTTGGATAAACTTCAAAAACATTTTGTTAAGTGCAAAAAGCCAGATACAAAAGGTCATATTAGATAAATCCTTTCATCTGAAATATCCAGAATAAACAAATCCATAAAGGCAGAAAACAGATTAGTGATTGTCAAGGGATGAGAGAAAGAGGGTACGAGGAGTGATTACTTAATGGGCATAAAGTGTTCTTCTGGGGTGATGAAAAAGCGTTGAAACTTGAGAGAGTTGGTTGCACAATATTGGGAATGCACTAAATGTGACAGAATTGTATATTTCAAAATGATGAATTATAAGTTCTGTGAATTTTACCCCCATTAAAAATAGAAAATGAATGATTTTCTTAGGTTTAGAAAATTGTTAGCATTACATCTACTCATTGAATGTTACCAGAAAAAACATCACAAAATTGGATTCACTGGTTTCATTTTAAATTAATAAATACAAACCTCAGGTCGGTACTCCACAATACCCTGAAATAAAAATACCACTACATTTTTCTCCTAGTAAACTGACTTTTCTCTTCTGTGAGGTAGCTATTTATTGCCCTCAACTTTCTCCTCAAATATCATTTCATACTTCCCCTCTCTTCAAAAATTCTACCCACCCAAAATAGAAGCTGCCAGATAGCCACTCCCTCACCTTCCCACCAGTTAATCTATAAACCTTACTGTAGCAGATACTGATCATCTATTTCCCATGAGTTTTTTTCCCCTTTTATCTCTTGCTAACCAAAACCCAACTTGGATTAGCTAGCATCCATGTGTTCAGGAGAGCTTGGCCTTGTCCAGCCCTGAGACATGAATCATGATTGAACTAAATCAGTCATGTTTGTTTCATTTCCAGTATAAGAGATCACTTCTGACATGGGCATGCAATATATAGAGGCCCCCGGAGCTTGAGGAGGATTTTTACCAGATTTTTAAAAAGATGCACAGGAAGAAGCACACCTCTTTTTATTAGGATGTAGTTTTGGCTGCTTATTGCTTGGAATTACTGCTGATAACTTGCAAGTATGACACAACCAACAAATAGAGAGGGTAGAGCAAAGGATCTTGGTGACTTTTTTTTTTTTTTTTTTTTTGGTGACAGAGTCTCACTCTGTCATCCAGACTAAAATGCAGTGGTATGATCTTGGCTCACCTCAACATCCGCACCCCCCCAACACAGGTTCAAGTGATTCTCCTGCTCCAGCCTCCAGAGTAGCTGGGATTACAGTGTGCATCACCACGCCTGGCTAACATTGTATTTTTAGTAGAGATGGGATTTCACCATGTAGGTCAGGCTGGTCTTGAACTCCTGATCTCAAGTGATCTACCCGCCTTGGCCTCCTGAACTGCTGGGATTACAGGTGTAAGCCACTGCACCTGGCCCTTGGTGACATTCTTGAACCACTGAATTAACCAGCTGTGAAACTGGCCCACCTATAGACATATTGTTATATAAGATGATAGCTGGCATTATTAAAACAGCCAGGTAGGAAGGGGTGCCTGGCAAAACTTCAACTGGCCTGCGCAGTGGAAGGAATGCGCAGTGGAAGGAATGCACAGTGGGGCCGAGCCACACAGTTCACACCATTTGCAGCAGGCAGGAGCTTGCCCCTCCTCTTCCTGTGTGGAACCTGGGATTCAAACGCAAGGCGGGAAGCACACCAATGGGAACTCTGGCCTCGCGGAGAGTCCCTGCTTCCCATTTTTTTCCTTTTCAATCAATAAAACCCTGCTGTATTCACCCTTCAAACCTGTGAGCCTAAACCTTCCTGGCCGTGGGACAAGGACCCTATCTTTAGCTGAACTAAGGGAAAGTCCTGCAACATTATTACATTACTTTAATTGGGATTCTGTTATTTGAAGAGGAAAGCATTCTTACTGAACAAATAGAGATGATATTCTTCTGCTTATCAAAGGCCAGCCACTGCACTTGGCTTTGACTCCTATCATGCCTACCTGTCACAAAGCCTTTGCTCCTGTAATTTCTGTACCCTACCCCCCAATCCACTTCTGCATTTTCTAGTTTACTCTTTCTGAAAGATTCCATTCAGCATATAAACATGACATAGACATTTCCATGAATGAAAGGTGTCCACTGAACTCTCCATTGCCTCCCTCTCCATTATCATCCCATACTTTTGCTTCTTTTCCAAAACTTCGTAAAACAATCATCTCATACTGTTGTCATTTTTTGTAATTGAACTCTTTTAAAAAGGCACATAAAAATTATTGGCTTATATAAGTAAGGAGTCAGAAATAGGTATTGTTTCACATAAACTAGATTCCACAAACTCAAACAAGGTCACAGTATTCTGTCTCTTCCTACCTCCAAATCTTAGTGCTGCTCCTATGTGTTTGCCTTGTTATTTCCCAGTGCAGACAAGCTATCTTCACACAGTAGGAAAAATGGCACCTATAGACTTCCAGTTTCATGGCCTTAGTAGTAAGGCACTTCATCTACCAGTAGAAATTGAAAAAAGACTCTATTAGATCATATAGCCTCTCCTGAATCAATTTTTATGGTCAAGAAAATAAGCTAATATAATTGAAAGGACTTAGATCTTGTGTTCAAAAGTCATTCCCTCTAGCCAGGAATACTGTGATTTCCAGCCATAGAATTATTAAAAGATCGGAGTGAGAAAGGAGCCATTCTCCAAATAAAGCAGACATAAAAACGGAAGCCAATTACAGTCCACCCTTGCCCCGTGGGTGTTCAGCACAATTAAACCCTTATACCTATACATAATATGCATTTCCTAAAATGTTCCTGCATAATATAATGCATCTATTCTATGTTAATCCTATAATGCATTCACTCCCTCTCAAAAGGAAACAAGCCAAAATTATATCAAGTTACTGCCTTTAGCTCTACATTCAGATCTCCAAACTATGTGCATTCCCTCCTGAATCAGATCCAGATGAGAATTGTCATGATATAGCATCTAAAATTAAATAAATAATGTACCATCCCTAATATGCCCAATATACAGAAAAACAGGACAATCAGGAGCAAGCGGAAATCACTTACAGTTGTCACCAGCCATCACAAATTCTATTTGCACATTCTATTAGTCAGAGATAGAAAGGTCTCACTGTCCTGGCAGTGCAGTGAGTGGAGGTAGCTGAACAATTTGACTGTTTCTGACCTCTGAGAGCTTTCTTTGTCCTTTACTTCCATGGCCATAGCCAAGAAAAGAGCTACCGAGAATTCCTTTGGGGGGAATTGTACTAAATTCCAGTTTCAGGTATGTCACCAATTTATTTATTTGTCAAGGTCACTGCAGTTATATTATAGAAACTCAGTGCAAATATGTTTAGGTTAAAAAGATAACTGAGCTAGGTTTGGTGGCTTGCACCTGTAATGTCAGCTACCTGGGAGGCTGAGGTGGGAGGGTCATTTAAGCTCAGGCATTCAAGGCTACACTGAGCTATGATCATGCCACTGCACTCTAGCCTGGGCAAAAGAGTGGGGTCCAGTCTCTAAACAAAATAAAAAATAAATTGGTTCATTTAACTGGGAAGTAGAGGCATCCCTAGAACCTAAATCTCAAATTAGAGTTTTAGAAATCTCTCACTCTACCATTGGCTCTTTGCCCATTCTCTCTCAATCTCTCTCTCTTCCTCCCTCCCTCTCTCCATTTCTATCTCTATCTCTATATCTTTCTCTCACTATGGAAAAAATTTTCCAGTAACTGGGAAGAGGGCTGCCAGCAACCTAAATTACATTCCTCTCCCAACCCCTCTTCCAATCTGGCTTCTGCCCTCCACTACGTTATTGAAATGGATCTTGTCAAGGTTTCCTCTGATCCTCATTTTACCAAATGCCATATACAATTTTCTGGGCACCTTATTCAACCTCACAATAAAATATTACACATTTGAGCACCTCATGCCCCTTGAAACACTCTCCTCTTTCTGTTTCTAGGACAGAATTCTCTGGATTTCTTTCAGATTCTCTGTTTCATTGGCCGGATTTTCCTCATCTTCAAATCTACATATTGAGATCTGAGGATTTGTTCCTGGGCACTCCTCTCTGCTTTATCTATACTCTTTCTCTAAGTAATCTCATTAGGTACCACAGTTTAAATGCCAGTCACATATTTATGACACCCAATTTTCAAATGTACAACCACTCAGCTTCAGACACACACACACACACACACACACACAAAATCCAACAACCTATTTGATATTGTCATTTGAATGTATACTAGGCAAATCAGAATTAATGTGTTCAAAATGAACTCCTCACAATGTTCCTTCCCCAGACTTCCTTCTTTCAATACATGGCACCATCCATTCATATGTTTAAGCCACAAAGATAAAAGACTTCTCTTTTTCTCACCATTCACCCAATCCATCACTTGGTGCAATTATTAAAACCACTCCATTAAGTAATGTGAATTTCCTATTTATCTCTTCTTATTGTCTGTTCTCCAAAATTTTCTCCTCCACAACCCACACATTTACATACAGCAATTAATATTGCAGAATAGTTCTCCACTGTCACTCAAAAACCACTGAAAAACAAATTAAGCTTTGCCAGACCTTGTAGAGCTCATGCTACAGAGAAAGGAGGGACTTAATTTGAAAACAAAGCGTTCTCTTGTGCTAAATGCTTTGCAAGCTGAACTGGATTAGTAACACAAATTAGGAAATTTCCTGGCAGTAAGTAACAGAGGCAAGCACTTTAAAAATTACCTATCCTACCTGTGGATTGGGCAGGAAGCCCTATATCTGAATGTAGATTTAGCTCACAGAATGGGTTTAGTCTCATTTCAATTTTAGGAGTTAAACAAACAACAAAATCTTCATCTTAACCCCATGCTAGACAGAAGAGACTTTTATGTTTATTAATACGTTTTGCCTTTAGTAGCTTTTGTAGTCATTTCTAGGTTTACGCACATAAAAGAGACCTCCAAGGGTCTACTTAGAAGCATAATTATCTCCTGTGTTTGTCTGCTATGGCTGCCATAAAAGAGTACCACAAACTGGGTGGCTTAAACAACAAAAATTTATTATCTCACAGTTCCAGAGGCTGCAATTCTGAGATCAAAGTGTCAGCAGGGATGGCTCCTTCTGAGGGCTGTGAGGGAGAATCTATTCCAGCCCCTCTCCTAGCTTCTAATGGTTTGCTGGCAATCTCTGGCATTCATTTGCTTGCAGAAGCATCACTTTGGTCTCTGCTTTCAGGTTCACATGGCTTTCTCCCTGTATGAGTGTGCCCAAATTTTCATTTTTCATAAGGACACCAATCAGATTAGATTAGGGGCCCATCCTACTCCAGTATGCCCTTATTTTTTTTTTTTTTTGAGATGGAGTCTCTCTCTGTCACCCAGGCTGGAGTGCAGTGGTGGGATCTTGGCTCATTGCAACCTCTGCCTCCTGAATTCAAGCGATTCTCCTGCCTCAGCCTCCCAAGTAGCTGGGATTACAGGCATGTGCCACCACGCATGGCTAATTTTTGTATTTTTAGTAGAGACGGGGTTTCACCATGTTGGCCAGGCTGGTCTGAAACTCCTCACCTTGTGATCCGCCCACCTCGGCCTCCCAAAGTGCTGGGATTACAGGAGTGAGCCACCGCGCCCTGCCAACCTTATCTTTACTACTTACATGTGCAATGACCCTTTTAAAAGATAAAGTCATGTTCTAGGGTACTGGGAGTTAGAACTTCAACAAATTAATTGGGGGGTTGACATAAAATTTAACCCATAACACCCTCACGTTATTTTGGGGAAAATGATCCTTAATAAAGGATCATTTAGTAAGCCTTAACAAAGGATCATTTAAACTCCAAGTGAAAATAGAAATATTTACCAACAGGTCAATCAGTAATAGAAATATAAAGTTAGGGATGCAGGCAAAGAGATTCCTAAGTTTCCTTTAATCTTCAAAAAAGTTCTCTAGGCCTTAAGAATAGATAAGAATACCAGAGAGAAATGAAAAGACATGGCAAAGGTGAGGCAATCAATCATTGACTTGGATATAAAGGGCAATCATTAAATGTAAAGGTCAAAAAGCAATAATATTGGGTTCTAAGAAATTAAAGTCAACATGAGATTGGACATAAAGTAATTACGCAGAAATAGAGCTACTGCAAAGCAGACAGCTCTCAATCCACAAATCCAAGTGTACAAAAAATAGCACATTTTTTACTTTCTATAAATCTTATTTATTTCAACGTTAAGTCCTCACCTCTAGTTACACAACCATTCTTGAAGATCTTCTCTCCCCAGGGTAGTTTACCCATCTGGGAACCCTATATATCTTCAGGGCACTGGCAATACCTTTCTCGTCCCACCAGAAACCCTTGTGTGGAATCCTAGATCCTACAGGGTAGCTGACATTTCACAGGGGCCTGGGACACATTCCTAGGATACAACACTCCCTCTAACTGGCACATTCTCAGAGCATTTTCATGGAACAGGGTACAGGCTTCCCATGCTGGTGTGACTCAGTGAGCTGACTCTCTACTTTCCAGTATGGGGAAAAGGCACTCTGCTATCTTTGAGTCTGTCTCAGGAGTCTCCCTTTCTCTCAAGGCCTTATTAGTCTCTTTGATGGATTTAGGCTTCTGGAAACAAAAATTAGGCAACTTCAGGGAAAGTCCCTGAGGTTAGCAAATAGAGTCCCCTACTCTGAATGAGGAAGGCAACTGTTCCCAGATGAATTTTAAAGCAGGAAGTGATTGTTCCCACCAGAATGGAATCCCAATTCAACTTACTGCTTCTTTAGAGAGTGTGTGGGTTCCAAAGAAAACACAGAATACTCAAGATGAGAACAAAGGAATAGAGATGGGAAGTGGGGGTGGACAAGGACACCACACACTCAAAGTGGCAGGATGATGCAGCAGTCCATTGTGTTACTAAGGGAAACAACCTGAGACAACATATTCGAGGTAGTTCGGGTAAGTGAAACTTTAGAGTTCGTAGTTTTTTTTTTTTTTTTTTTTTTTTTTTTTTACACAGGACATAAGCACATACACAGATAATAATGGACTTTGAAGTAGAAGTAGACATCTTGGATGGGGTAGGACAAGAATAGAATAGAATCCACAGAAGTCCCATGGCCTGAAATTAAAATCTAGAAAAGGTTAGAACTGCTCCCTTATTTAATATTAGGTAACAGGTTTTTGTTTTGTTTTGTTTACCAGTTCCTTAGAGAGGAAATTGAATTTGAATTTGATTGATTGATTTCATAACCCATTATATATCCTCTCTAGAATTTTTTTTTCTATATTTGCCTGCACATTATACTCTGTGTAATCAGTCATTCTCAACAAATGCCTCTCTGCTGCTCACCATGTTAAAGAACACTCCCTGGAGGTATTTTTCCTTGATTGAGCAGATCAGACTCAGACCACTGACACCAAGACTGCTCTCCATCTTAGGCAAAACCAGAGAGAAGCCCTTACCCTTTCCTCCCTTAAACAATTCTGAAAAAGGCATTTATCTGCCTGGGTGTGCTATAAATTTAAAATCATCCCGTCAGAATCAGAAATGCAGTGTCAACATAGGGCATAAGTGAGTGGGATGGGTTAACATAGGGCATATTGTGAAAATAGGCTTAAGAAGCTGACAACAGGCAGTGGAGGAAGAATTTCAGTGAGCAGGGAAAAACAAAACAGGCTCAGGGAGCTTAGACGCACAAATACTGGGGATCAGGAAGAAAACGAAGAGTCTCCATAATATGGACAATTCCTTTTTCATTCACGGTCTTGTGGAAATATGAATAGGGAACATGTTCATTTCATTGATATCCTCCTACTAATTGAAGGACCTTTTCTGTTCAGTGATAGAGAGACCAACAGTTACAGTTACCAGCCACTGATGAAGCTCCCCTCTTTGGAGGTCTGTTTAGCATTTATTATTTTGTTTATTAATAAAATTATGTCAATTTAATATCTATTTTATGTAATGGTGGTTTCCAACGTGATTCATATTCCCAAACAGGCTGCACTCCTTGAATTACACTCTACAGAGTCATAAATCAGCAGTTTGTAAACTTTTGATACTCAGGACGTTTTTACACCTCTAAAAATTACTGGGGACTTTAAAAAGCTTTTGTTTATATGGGCTATATCTGCTGATATTTATTGTATCAGAAAGCAAAACTTAGAAATTTAAAAGTGCTTTTATTAATTTGTTTAAAAATAAACTCAGTATATGCTAACACAAAAATATATTTTAATTAAAAATAACTCTTTCAAAACTAAACAAAAAGGAAACAGTAAAAAAGTGGTATTGTTTTACATTTTGCATATTTCCTTAATGTGTGGTTTAATAAAGGACATTGGGACTTTCATGTCTGCTTCTGCATACATTCTGTCATGTAGAATCTGGAAAACTGTCCTCTACTCATAAAAGAATGATAGTAGAAAAGATTAAAAACCTATTAGTATTATTATCCAAATAATTTTAATTATTATCCAAATCTTTTAACTTTAAAGATCATTTAAGAGTGTTTGCAACCTCCAAGGGACCTCCTGGACAAAATTTTGAAGACCTCTGTACTAGACCACTGCATGTCACTATACACTCATTCAATAACCTCAAGAGATTTGCATTGGTATAACTCCAGACTTCAACATTAAACACTTTCTCAGGCTAATAAATGAGATCTTCATATACAAAACACATAGTCTTCCAAAATTTTCTCCCTGAAACTCCAGGGACTGAAAAATAGAAGAAAACCTATTTCCAGGAAATGGCTTAAAACAAGCTGTCCAACCTGCAGCCCGTGGGCCACATGTGGCCCAGGATGGCATTGAATATGGCCCAATACACATTGGTAAACTTTCTTAAAACAGTATGAGGTCTTTTGTGAATTTTTTTTTTTAGCTCATCAGCTATCCTTAGTGTTAGTGTATTTTATGTGTGCCCCAAGACAATTCTTCTTCTTCCAATGTGGCCAAGAGAAGCCAAAAGATTAGACACCCCTGAGTTAAAGGATCTGACATAATATCCAAGGATTGCAAGATTCAGAAGATCTAATAAAGGAAATTAAAATCACCCAAAACTTGGATGAAGAATCTATAGCATAAGTGGTAAATTGAGCCTGCATGGAGTTGTCCATAAGAAATGAATCATTTTTAACATCTAATGATTCTAACATAAGATAGTTGGGTAACCACAGGTTACATAGTCACCTGAAACTTGGGATCAGTCTTGAATCCTACTTTCCCTTCAACTTCTACATTTAATTAATCACCAAATCCAACTCATAAATATATCTTGTCTCTGTCTTCTCTCCACCAATAATTTAGGCCTTTATCATTTCCAAACTGGATTTTTATAAGAGCCTACACATTGATATGCCTGGCTTTGGTCTCTCAAATCTGTCCTTCTCAGTCCCTCATTGTTTTCTCTCTTGAGCACAGATCTGAATGTGCCTCCTTCAATGGCCCTCCTTGCGTAGGGGTCAACTCCAAGTGTATAATGGAAAAAACATGAGGTTTGACAGAAAACGGACAAGTAATGAATTCTAATTTGACTTAGGACCTCAGAGGAGTTACTGTCTGAGCTTCTTCCATGTGTTATATGGTGTAGTGGGAGACACAGACAAGCAATTATTATCAGTGGGAGGTGGGAGAGAGATTATGAAAGCACCTAAGGACATCTAACCCAAACTTGAAAGAAGAAATGCATTTTGGAGGGAATGGCATCTAACTGAGGATCTGAAAAGAAGTCTCTTGGGGTTCTTTGGATAATGAGGAAGGCGATAAGAGGAAGTGGAGAAAGTTAGCAGAGACATTCTAGGCAGAAGCAGAGGGAAAGGGGTGTATTAATGATAATTTGACTCTAAGAAATGAGGCCTTTGCTTTTTCTAGATTAGAAAGGTGAGAGAGGATATGATACCTTTAAAGAACTGAAAGTAGTGTTTAATAGTGGTATACAGGGAGTGGTGTAAGGTAAAGCTGGAGAAACAAGCAGGTGGTCGGATCATAAATGGCATTGTAAGATCTGTTAGAGGATAGATTTGACCCTGACAGTGAAATCAGGCTAATTTAAGATTTAAAGTTGAGAAATATGAGATCTTTGTTATAGAACCTTCATTCTGGTGTAGTGTTGAGGAGTCATTAAACAAGGGCCATAATGAAGGTAAAGTCAGGAGAGGCACTGCAGAAGGTGGCCTGGACAAAAATGATGATAGTGGAGATAGAGAAAAAAAGATGGATTCAAGAGTGATTTGGGAGTCATCACCTGTAGTACTCAGCAATTGACTGCATATGAGGCATGAGGAAAAGGAAAGAATCAAAGCAGCACAGGGTGGCTGGTGGCACTGATCACTGGCCTAGGGAATGTGGAAGAAGGAACAGGTTTGGGGCAAGAAGCAGGTAAGTTGAATTTTGGAGACGGAGATGGAGAGTTTGAGTTGTCTGTGAGAACCTTGGTGGAGCTGTTCAGTATACATAATTAGGTCTGAAGTCAGGGAAGACCTGGACTAATAGTGAGGACTTCAGGCTTTTCAGCAGATTGTGTACCCTAAAGTCAGATCACCAAGGAGAGTCTATAGAAGGAACAGACAAGAGGGCTGCAAGCCCACAAAAGAGCTTTCATCATTTGCAAAATGGCATATACAATTTTCCAGGACTGTTTGGAGAAATACATAGCTAAAATTCACAGGAGTACCAAATAGAATGCCTAGCTCATAGTATAAACTCAATAAATATTTATTAAATGAATAATTGAACAAAAGCATATACCTAACTTACTAATTTATTTGTAGACAATAAGCAAAGGGAAAGTTCATTTACCATCTCAAAGAAAATCTCATAAACAAAATACAGGTTAAGCCCATACACAAAGACACCTCCTCCTAACAGCAGAGCCATGACTCTTAAGGCATGAGGATTTTTGCTTTTTCCAAGACAAGAAAGTCACATTTATTAGCATCGGTCAGCTATTTAAAACTGACCTCTGTTTGATCTTGACATTTACAAGCAAGAGGAAGTCTTTAGTTACGTAACAGGCCAACAATCCACACATCCCGCCTGCAACAACAATATACTACAGAAGCCGATTTGTCATTGTGTTTGACTCTGTTCAAAACAACACCATCTCTTCACCAGCTTCTATTTTTTTCCTTGCATTCTCTGAGGCTACCAATTTATGCCAACAACCCAGTAACAAGATGAAGATGAACATCTGCTTAAATGAGAAGTTGTTGGATTTTGTTTTGCTTTTTAATAAGGAGGGAAGTTGTCTGCTGTAAAATCAATCAGAACTCTGGCTAGCCAAATTGTTTAATGAAGTTCCTGATAACTAGGTTTCATGTTGATAAGGAACTCATTTCGGGTCAAACAGACTGCTTGTGATTTTATGGCATTAAAGTACACTTCAAAATAGTTCTGAAAACAAAAACTCATTCACAAAACTCATGATTTCAGATTGGCATGTGAAGCATAATTTCTGAGCATTTGCAGAAATGAATACTCCTACCAAGGGCACATTGTTTATTTCAAATAAACTTGACATCAAAAGATCCACTGTTGCATATAAACAATGAAAAAAATAACAGAGCATTTTTTGGACAATCTCAGTATGCATCAGATTACTTTTAGCCACTCAATACACAAATTCAGTATCAAAAATTTGCTCGTATCTTTGTTCCTTCTATTCCTAAACATAAAGAAAAGATAGACTGGACACTAAGATGTACTAAGAGAAAATAATGGGAGCTTTGTTAGGGCCTTAGGCATAAAATGATTCATAATTTCTTGCTGATTAGAGTTAAACGTAACTTATCAGATTTTTTTTGTGGCGTGTTGTTTCTAGTCCAAGCTTTATAACAATACACAAAAATATACCTGAAGAATTTAGGGTAAATATTAGCAAAATAGTTGAAACTCTCAAGAGAAAGTAAACTGTTAAAATCCTTCCGTTTCTTTGAAAATGCCATCTTGAAGAGAAAACCTGAGCCCCAAGAACCTTGATCTAACCTAGAGCAATAATTTGGCCTTAGGTTTTATTGTTTAATATCAAAAACAACAGGAATAACACACACACTCCAACACACACACACATGCACATACACATGCACATAGAGCTACAGTCACCAGCTTCTCAAGGACAAGGGCCCACAAGGTTATTCTCAGGAACCAGACTTCCCAGTGGATTTAAGTTTAAGCATAGTCTCACAGGTACCCTTTAGTGTGGCCCAGCAAAGTATTTAACACCATCTGAAGCTCTACGTATTTTCAATGTTTATTTGTTTGCTGTCTGTGTCCTCCAGTAGAATGTCAGCTCCATGAGTCAGGGATCTTATCAATCTTGTTTACTGCTGTGTTCCCACTTCTAGATATAGTACCTGGCATATAGTGAATCCTCAATAAACAATTATTAAATGAACAAATGAGTGCTGGCCAACAAAAACAAACAAACAGAAAAAACAACAAAGAAACTAAACTTGGCTTGATCTTGACTTTGAACAGCGTGCAAAGCCACAAATGCCCCAAATTAGGTTCTTGCAATAAGCCAGAATGGGTCTGAAGGGGAGCAGGATGTTGGGGAACCAGTCAGAATAGATACAAGTCTTTTTCAGAATGGAATGTTTCTTTTGCGTTTTTGCCTCCTCTTGAATTTCCTTTAACTTTCTTGTTCATTCTGACAACATACACATAATATTTTCTTTCTTCAAATATAGATTACAGGTAATTTATCCCCACCTCTTACATTCCAGGAGTCTCATCATACGACTCCAACAAGGAGGGGTATCTTAGAGTTCAGCTCTTGCCATCTTCTGCTAACTTGAGACTTGGTTTTCTGTCTTGCTGAGATTATCTCTGCAAACTATAACACGGGGCTCTTGGAGCAATATTATTTTGTCATTCTTTCTCAATCTTTCCTTTTTTTTTTTTCTTTTTTGAGACAGAGTCTCGCTCTGTCACCCAGGCTGGAGTGCAGTGGCGCGATCTCAGCCTGCCACCATGCCCGGCAAATTTTTTGTATTTTTTAGCAGAGATGGGGTTGCACCGTGTTAGCCATGCAGCTGGAGAATGCAGGACAAGGGTGAAAAAGAACCTCGGCCTGAAGGTCTGGGTTAGCATCTGGTACTGAAGCAAAATGGGAACTTGTTATAAATGCAAAGTTTTGAAACTTACCTCATCTCGCTTCAGTACCAGATGCTAACCCACACCTCTCATCAAAAAGGGCAACTTTGCAAGAGTTTCCGTGGGAAATCATTAGGCATCTTCCTTACAGTACTGATTTGGCCGCTTCTGCCTTATTTTTGTTTCCTAGTCTTAAAAAACCTTTAAAGAGCACTTATTTTTCTTTAGTTAATGATGTTAAAAAACACTGTATTGAAATGGTTAAATCCCCAGGACCCTCAGTTCTTCAAGGTGGACTAAAGGGCTGGTATCATCACTTCAAAAGTGTCTTGAACTTGATGAAGCTTATGTTGAAAAATAAAATTTATATTTTTTATTCTTATTGTTTAATTCCATTTTTCCATGAACTTTAAAAAGTTTTCTCATATGTAACTATATTTTGCTAGGTATGGTACCCAGAAAACATATGAAATGAATTCTTACTACATAGTTCTTACTGGATTCACCTCCTGACACCCTCCCTGCCCCAGCTTGCCAAGGAAAACAGCTCCCAGTCTGTACAAAATCAGATAATGGGCAGAAACAGACAGAAGCTCCAAGAGATGAAGCAGAAAGGAAAGACAAGGTTAAAGAACTAAAATCCCTTTACCAGATGAACAGATGAGAAAGAGTAGAAGAGAAAACTGGATAGTAGAAAAGCCAGCCAAGTTAGGACAAGAGAGCTTGGGTAGCAGGGCAGTGTGTGTGTGTGTGAGAAAGAAAGACTTTTGCGGTAGGTTGGGACTCGTTAATTTATGTGGCTGAAGGCGTAAAGAGAACTACACAGTTCTGCTATGACCACTGGTAGGAGTGAAAATAAACAGATATTTTTGAGAACCTACTGTCTTAGTTCATTTGGGCTGCTATAACAAAATACCATGAACTGGCTAGCATATAAACAATGGGAATTTCTTTCTTTCTTCAAATTCTAGAGGCTGAGCAGTCCAAGATCAAGGCACCAACAGATCTGGTGTCTTATGAGGGTCTGCTTCCTGGTTCACAGATGGCAGCTTCTTGCTCTGTCCTCACATGGTGGAAGGGGTGAGGGAGCTCCCTTGAGCCTCTTTTATAAGGACACTAGTCCCATTCCTGAGGCAGTGCCCTCAAGAACTTATCATCCACCAAAGATCCCACCACCACATACTATCATATTGAGGATTAGGTTTCAATATATGATTTTTTTCTTTTTGGCGAGGGGACAGAAACACTCAGCCATAATACCCACAAAGGGACAGAGGGACAGATACTTATCCCATTTAATAACAGCCTCACAATAGCCCTATGTAACTAGCATGCTTACACCCTCCTAGATAAGACAACTGTAGCTGGGGAGACAAGGTGAATTGCCCAAGGCCATAAAGCTAGCAAATAGTGGAGCAGGAACAAAGCCTGGGCTCTCCGTGATCTGATACCTGGAGCTGGGAACCAGAAGCCATTGATAAATGGGAGAGACTCTGGGCTAACTCTGCTGCCAAAGGGAATGTTACCTCATAAGCTCTACGTTGGCATGCATCTGGATCCAGACTTCATTGCAAAAGTATGGGTTTTCTTGACCCTATCTTTTGTTTCAGCCAAAAGCTGTATGGTCTATTTGCTTGTGTATGGTCATAAACAGCAGTCCACCAGAGTCCCTTTCCTTGTCGTCTTATATTCACTGGTGATAGAAGCCAGCACACATGAAAAGACTTTTTTTTTATGGGCTTCTCTAGAAACGCTTTTACTTTTCATCTTTCTTTCACATTCCTAACAGCTTTTCTCCCTTTCTTATTTCACCCTTTTTCTTTATCTATTACCCAACATCCAGGCATTTAGTTTTCCTCCCACCTGATCTTAACCTATGGGAAATATAATAAAGTATTTTCTTAAGCAAAACTTGGTAATATGTTGAGTGGTTGATCATTATAACCCAGGTTAGAAGTTGGAGCCGAATGACACTTTCTCACTCTACTTTGGCTGAATTGGTGCAGTTATTTCTCAAAGCCCTGACTAACCCAGATTATAAGTCTTAATTGCAAGTTATCCTGATCTCATATTTCTTTTATTTTGACGTTAACGACTTGGCTGCAGAGAAATAAAGAATAATTGTAAGCTAAAGTGAAGCCCAACAAAGAATTCTGTTGACTGTGTGACCTCATCAGAGGAAGCGGCCACAACCTTCTTATTTGTTGGCTATTTCTGATTTTTTTCTTTGTTAACAGTGGACCTTGCTGAAGGAGACCTTAGAAATGCCCAGTTTGCATAAATTGAGGACCAGGACCAACAGATGATTAATGCAGGTAACAACTCTAGGCACCTATACTTTCTATTCTGAGTTAATTCTGTGTTCTCTGAGGCAAAGCTAAGAGATAAGGTCTTGAATAACATGAGATTAACCCTTTTCTCAAAGGCAGGATCCATTGTTTGATAATACCGCAAGCTTCCACTGCTTTGTTTCAGCACAAATCTTGGTTCTTGTCATTTCTTCCACACTCCCCACCTCATTCTACTTCACCGGGCCAGCCCATAGTTTGGGTTACCAGTAAAGGCAAGCTAGCATTCCCAACATCCTTGTGACAAATCCTAAATTAATGACATTTAGAAAAAGGCTTAACGTGTATAGCAGGCAAAAATATTCCTTCAAACACACACAGATTGAGAGAGAGAGAGAGAGAGTGTGTGTGTGTGTGTAATCCTTGTCTTTAACACTAAATACAGTCTTACTGCAATCCCTTAGTGGCATGGCCTGGTAAGGAAGGCAGTGGCACCCAGTGGACAAATGTTTGATTGTTTGAGACAGGTGTTCTATTCTGAAATATTCTCAAGAACATTCTTAGGAGATATCAGTTTCTCCCCTTTCCCTATCCTCTCATCCATATGTTTTTAATGTCGACTTAAATTTTAAAATAGGGCACAGAGGACTGTTCTTAAAGTTTTTATCTCTTCAAGGAAAAGACTAGACTCAAACACTGGAGAAAGCAAAAATCTCAGGATTAAATCCTCTGACAACAGTGTTGATTGACCCCTCTCAACAGTAACAATGAAGACAGCCAGATGTCATAAAATGCTCAAGTTAATTAAACATGTAATATTGAAATGCCTGCAATGTGCTTTTACACATCATACTCTCCCTTTTCTCAAACTATGGCCAACTTCCAATTAAACTCACTTGGTTATGCAAATTTGGCAACTTCAAGAACTATCCTTTAGTACAATTAACACGTACAGATCCTACAACTTAATGCTATTGTGCAGTTTATCTTGGAACCATATAAACATCTATTTTCATTCTCCATGTCTTCCAATTTTTCTATTGTCTGTGAGCTACTTGGGTAGAGAAGCTCTGGCTTATATGTCTTTCCCACAAAATACCTAACCAGCACCTTACTTATGGTAGGTACAAAAAAGTTAAGTGAAATCCAGTTTCCATTTTATATATTTAATCTGCTATATTACTGAAAAAACAAATACATCTAATTGTTTGGTATTATACAAAGAGATCATCCAGCTAAGAATCTTAAGTATTAGGAGCTATTTGTGAAACCGCCTTTGTAAATTATAACTGAGGAAATTATGACAGTGAAAGAAATAAGACCTAACCGACTCTATCTTGCTTCTAACCCTTAAGCTGTCCTTGTTCATTCCTGGGCACAGGCCGAACTAACTTTGGGAAGGAATTCAGTTCATGGTTTGACTCTGAAACAAAATTGATAACAGCCCTTTCCCGAAAAGACCCCGTTCTTGCCTGGGGTCCAATCTGCCCTTGCAGAACTACCAAATTAGCTACAAGATTAGAAATTACAATTTAGGGGTCATGCAGCCTGTGGCTGAACCTCCCCAAATTGCTCCTGGGGATAACATCACTATTGTAAAGCTTAAGATCAGTGTTTCAGATATTTTGCAGACCCTGCACTCAATGGATCAGCTGACACCACTCAGACGGTAATCTGCCCTAACCAGTTCTGCCATCGCACCCAGGAACAGAAGACATTAAGAAAACCTAACTTCGAGCCCCTATGATTCCATCTCCAACCCGACCAACCAGCACTCCCCACTTCCCGGGCCCCTCCCCGTCAAATTATCTTTAAAAACTCTGTTCCCTGAATGCTCAGGGAGACTGATTTGAGTAATAATAAAACCCCAGTCTCCTGCACAGCCGACTCTGCGGCTCTGTGATTTACTCTTTCTCCATTGTAATTCCCCTGTCTTGATAAATCGATTCTGTCTAGGCAGCGGGCAAGGTGAACCCACTGGGTGGTTACATTTGCACTGGATAAAAATATTTCATCAAGAACAAAAGGAATGGGTACTTTTTTTTTTTCTTTGAGACAGAGTCTGGCTCTGTCGCCCAGGCTGGAGTGCAGTGGCGCGATCTCGGCTCACTGCGAGCTCCGCCTCCCGGGTTCACACCATTCTCCTGCCTCAGCCTCCCAAGTAGCTGGGACTACAGGTGCCTGCCACCACGCCGGGCTAATTTTTTTGTACTTTTAGTAGAAACGGGCTTTCGCCGTGTTAGCCAGGATGGTCTCGATCTCTTGACCTTGTGACCCACCCGCCTCAGCCTCCCAAAGTGCGGGAATGGGTACTTTTATGAGTGAATTGAATCTCACTGATTCAAATGAGAAATCATTAAAAGCCATTTGATTACCCCAAAAAAATCTTATATACCTTCTTAGTGTAACCTAATCCCAGCATGGGTGCCCTTTTTTAGTTATCCATTGAAAAATCTTTCCCAATTTGGAGACTCTGAAATTCTTAGTTTTTTTTTTTTTTTTTTTTTTTTTTTGCTTTGAAATGGTACCTTATGTTTATCATGTTCTTGGTGATTCTGAATTTTGCCACAGTTCGAGGCTTGTTTTTGTTTATTTTAGAAAAAAAAAAAAAAACAACAGTTGGCAGGCTAGAGCTATGGCTTGAGGCTGAGATGGAAACTTTTCCAAAAGGGCAACACATTTTTATTAATTGACACAAGTCCCCTGTGACCGCTTGCATCAATTGCATTTAGTCAGTAAACAATAAATACATGCCAAAGTAAGGGATGCACCTTTTTTGGTAAGCTGAAAAAGAAATGAAGGGCATTTGTGTGTGTATCACTAAATTATATATTAATTATACTTTTTCTCATAACACAAGCACCTTTCCTCCTTAGTTTCTGCTAAAATTCTGATGCAATTAGGTTTTACTATACAGAGAGACTACCTTTATTAAAAGTATCTTAAAATTCTTTTTTCAATGTATCTAAAATATACTTTTATCTAAATGTATCAATCCAGAAGAAATTAATAAACATTTCTAACATTGCAGGGCCTCCTCCATCCTTTTCCCTTCACTGACTGTCACCAAAAGAGAGCACTTGGGGACCCAGACTCCAAGCAGTTTGTCCCCTGGGGCCAAGCCTCTCTGACCAGGAGGAAAGGCAACAATACTTGCACTATTTGCAAAGTATAATCTTATTGGGAAATGTTCCAGCCCTGGTCTGAGCTTTACTTATACCCACAGCCACTGCCTCTGAAATCATGGAGCTGCTGTACATGCAAAGCACCTATAAGGTGTCCAGGCTATCTGGGGCAGGCCAGGCTCCACTTATCACCTGCTGCTTTGCTTCTGTAAGTTTCAAAAACCCAAGAGGGATGTCAATATTTGAACAACTCTCTTCCAAGTAAAGTTTCCTAAAAATAAAAGAAAATTACTTCTGCATGGCTCCAATAGGCTTTATTTTATCTTTGAGCTTATCTGTTTATAATGCAAATATGCTTTGCTTATTCAGGAAAACCACTTAGTTAAAAAAGGTTTGCCTAACTCATGGCCTGTGGTGAATGAAAGTCAAATAAAATATAAAGATGAAAAAAGTTTTAAACGCTGAAAAGGTCCATACAGACTAAAGTAAGCACTGTTATGTCTAAAATGAATGGAATGCTGTGTGTGTGTGGGGTGGGGGGGCATAACTGCAATGTGTATGCGTGTGTGTGTATGTGTGTGTGTGTATCAGTAGAGGCAGAGGTTAAAACGTGTGTTTACATTTACACTTGCCATGCTGCACCCTGAGGAACATTTGTTTCCAGTTCCCATGACAGGTGTTACCTGCTCAGATAAAGCTTTAGCCTTTTCTTCTGCTTCTTTCAGGCAAATCTCCAAGGACTCAAGTTGGGCCAAGGTAAACGCCATCTGTCCAGTATCCAGGGACACTTTCTTTAAAAAAAAAATCAAGTATTACTTTTTGACATGGATAGTTTGAGCGCATCTCAAACAATCTTATGGACTAATGATAGGCTTGATAAACTCACACAAATCCTCCCCTTTTCTTAACATGGAAATAAAACAGCAAAGTGTTTTAACAATAGTTTTATGTAAAATATAGAATGTAAAAAGAGTAAAAAATAAATGATGACAAAGAACAGCTTTAGAAAGTTAGATTAAATAACTGTCATTGGAATTTGATTACTTTGAAACTTTTATTATTACTTCAAAAGGTTAGGATTAAAATTTCACACTCCTGATGGAAGATGTCACCTAGAATGCCTATGTTTTTAACATTCACCTAACAGTAGGAACAGAGTCAACTGAACTCAGAGAAACCCTGTTTCCTCTGATCTTCACCTTCTCAGCATATGTCATTAAAGCAAAGATACCACGTTTTAGAATCAGATCATTCTTCCCCAGAGCCTGGCTAATATGACTTAAATTAGCAGATGTGTAGACTCTGCCTCGCAAAATTTTTCTTTTCCTTTTTTTTTTTCCAGGCAGAGTTTTGCTCTTGTTGCCCAGGCCAAGTGCAAGGGCGCGATCTTGGCTCACTGCAACCTCTACCTCCTGGGTTCAAGCGATTCTCCTGTCTCAGCCTCTGGAGATTACAGGCACGCGCCACCACGCCCGGCTAATTTTTATATTTTTAGTAGAGACGTGGATTCCCCATGTTGGCCAGGCTAGTCTTGAAATCCTGACCTCATGATCTGCCTGCCTCAGCCTCCCAAAGTGCTGGGATTGCGGGTGTGAGCCACTGCGCCTGGACTCAAAATGTTTCTAAAGTTACTTTTTCTCAGCTACAAGCTGAAGAGTATGCAAAATTGGTATGAAAACACCAGGTACAGGCCTTTGTGAGACTACAGCACTTCCTATCTACTCTTTTGCTATTGTGATACTTAATAATTACAAAGAAATATGAAAAGTTGGAAAACCTTGTACATGCTAGGATGATGACCTTCCTACAGCTTGGCTGTGGGTGTGTCCTGTTTTCTTGTGAATACTCCTGCTGCAGCTGCTTCCAATTAACCCCATAAAGAATGAACTGCATTCCTACATACCTTAAAGGTCTAACTTCTGCTTTATTTTTTTCCCTGTGGCTTATGAGACCACTGATTTTACATGTGTGCATTTCCTGATGATACAATAGAGCCATCTGGTGGTAAATGGAACCAGGCATAAAAATACAGCATTCACTCAGTTTCTGTAATTGTTCATACTATACATTGAACCTTGAGTCTCTGCCACTAGCCCCTGATATAAACAGAATTCTATGGGATGAGGGGCAAAAAAACATTGCTATGTCACCAACAGCCTGGCTCCACAGTCAAGTTCTGCCACTACAGGTGCATACTCACCCTCAAAAGTTTGCCATTAGGGGAGGAATAGCTTAAGCTGGAATGGTGATACTAGGAAGTGAACCAATTGTCCTTGGATCCCTGATGGTTCCAGTAATTTCAAAAATGGGTTCAAAAATTCTCAAAAAAAAAAAGGCTTTAAACAAAATTCTTGTGTATTTACACTTAGAGATGAATACATGTTGTAAGACATTATATGCAGAAATGGGGAATTGTCACGAGGCCAGACTATTTTTAAAAGATTGTGAATCCCTGATCTAGAATGCTATTTCCAGGGAAATTTTTCTTGTTGAATGTTTGATCTCAAGAGGAAGTTTTTAAAATTTGTATGAGTAGACTCAGCAAGATTGTCTAATCCATATCTCCAGACCTTCTCCAAACACCCAAAATTTCCCCAGCTAAGAAGAACAAACATTTCCATAAGACAAAAGCATTACGAGTCAAAGCCAGATGAAACAGGCATAACCAAGGACTGTTATTAAATAACACAGGACTTTTCATACAGACAAATTTAGGAAATTGTCATGTGTTTTAGGATAGGGAAAGACCTGAGCAAACCGTGGAGAATGCAGTCAGTCTTTTACCCCTTCACTCCAGCTGCAGTGAGCACACCCTGCTCTCTGACCTGCCTTTCAGCTTCTCCCACTCCCTTAAGGGAAAGAGCTTATACAAAAGCAAGCACTTTTTAAATAGGAGGTAACCCCATTAACAGAAAAAAGGCAAACAAAAATCAAGTCAAGAACAATTTCAAAAATAAGTAAACACATAAAGATAGAGGTTTGGGAGGTGGATATGTGATTTCAAAGACTAAAAATGTTAGATGTGCTCAATCATTGTCCCAATTTTGCAAGGTGCAATGGCAGAAGGGCAGAAAGATAGGACTTCCATTATTAATTTTATTTTACTTCCAGGTACGTGTGGACACATGCAATTTGTATTAATAATGAAAATGAATACTCTCAGTGGTTAAAGTAGTTGCAAGTGAATTATACTAGTTAACAGTCTATTACATGACATCAAAATGATGAAAATATAGGCAATATATAGGTGTTTGGGAATTGAACCTGTGTATGGATTTCCAAATGGTAAATTCCAACAATTTAATAATAATTCTCATTGTTAATTTCTCCTTTTTGTCTTAAAATTGTCTACCTAAATATAAAGTTATCTAAATACAGATACCTAATGTAACCAAGATGATCCATCTAAAATGATACTAAATAACACTAAAAATTCAATAAACTATTTGATTACAGTAAAGACACCTGACTATTATTATGCATGGATGTTGAGGTTGATAGTTTACTAACTGAACAAATCTTATATGACATTGTAAGAGTAGACTTCATTTTGGTTGCAAAGGTTTCTCACTGGATAATTTAAAGGAAAATTTGCATATTATTTTCTAATTTTATATTTCTTGATTTCTTAATCTATTTCAGTACCTTCTCATTATCCTCTACCTTGCTGTTAAGCCTTTATTTCTCTGTCCTAAAATGACAGCTGTACAAACTCTTTGACCCTTAAGGACTGGCTCAAGCTTTCTGACTGATCCAACTTCATGTGCGGTATCTAGAAAGGTTCCTGTCTGTGGAAGTCAGACAGGACTTTGCTGAACAGTAAGTAGGAGCCTGATAAATAATTGTTGATTGATTAAAGGCTTGGCAGTCAAGGAAGGTGGCTGTACCAGAACAAGCAGTCCTTCATGCTGAGAGGCTATAAGAGTGACTTCTTTGAGCAATACTTTTTATGCATCTGACCTGGGACATTGACAGGGATCAGAGCCACAGAGAAGCTCTGCTTGCCATGGTCAGGGGCCAGACTGTGCAGATGAGGGCAAGAATGTGGTCACGAGGTTGAGTGATGGTAGGGTTGTTTTAAGAATTGAATGAGGTAAAGCAGGTAAATGCTTTGACAGAAGAAGTGCTCAATAAATGTTAATAATTCCATTATCCCAATCCCTTTAAAGAGAATAATTTGGTATTAAGACTCTCTAGCTTATTTTAAAACCCAAGTAAAAGAAAATACCCATGGGGACACTTTTGTAACAGCAAGTGGCCAAACAGCAGTGGGAAATTCAGTCAAGTTTGTAATTAAGAACAGTTAATGTATTAAATATGTGCATGTGCATTTATTTAAGAGCAAGATTTTTAAATAAAAGTGTGGTTATGGCAAATTTCACCTTTGTGGAAAAGCATTTTGACATAGGTCAGTTTTGGAGAATTCAGTGTCTCTAAAATCTGAGGCTTCTAATATGTCAGGGTTCCAGCAGCAGCCCCTGCTCAGTGGTAACTTCCTGCCAGATAAACACATTTTACAAATATCCTGTTTGATATCTATTCATTACTGCTGTCCATTCCTCTCTCCTTCTGCTTGACAGGCACCTATCACCCTATTCTTCCTTACCCTTCTGCAACCTACTCATTTTCTCATGCAGATTCAAGTCTTTCCCCCGCTGATCATCTTCTCCCCCACCTACCACCCATGCCTCAGCTCCTCACCCTGAGCACATTTATTTTATCTCTCCCCGCTCCCCTTTCATGATCAGAATTCATGTCACAGTGGTAATTTCATCATTCTCATGTTCTTTTGTGTTTAGCGTTTGCAATAGTTTCTTTTTTTTTTTTCCTTTTTTTTTTTCCTTTTTTTTTTTTTGAGACGGAGTCTCGCTCTGTGGTCCAGGCTGGAGTGCAGTGGCGCAACCTCGGCTCACTGCAAGCTCAGCCTCCTGGGTTCACGCCATTCTCCTGCCTCAGCCTCCCGAGTAGCTGGGACTACAGGCGCCCGCCACCATGCCTGGCTATTTTTTTTGTATTTTTTTTAGCAGAGACGGGATTTCACCGTGTTAAGCCAAGATGGTCTCGATCTCCTGACCTCGTGATCCACCAAGCGTGAGCCACTGCGCCTGGCCCTGCAATAGTTTCTTATACTAAATTGCCCATTTCTACTTAGGCAAACATTTAAAAACTCGATTTTCCTGGTTCTAATCCACTCCAGTGAAAACAGTATTCCTGTGTGTTTGGGTTTGCCTCAATAGTCACCTAAGAAGATATTTAAATTAGAAATGTGCACAAACTACAACTAGTTGTTGAAATGCCCATCTATATGGCTGAGCAGGTGGTGGCCCTGGGAGGATAGTGGCCTGGATGAGCACAGCCTAAGGAGCACTCTGCTTGTAATCTGGAAGGCATGGTCTATATCTGACTTGATTCTAAGTGACCATGTGACTTTGGACCAGCTACTTCATTTGTCTGTGTCTCAACATTTTCATCTTTAAATGAAGAATGTATTGATCAAGACAGGAGGAAATAGATGGCTACTCCAATGCAGAAATTGAGGAGAGTTAAATGAAGGGATGATTTAGAAGGTGTGGGTAAGATTAAAGGAACCAACAAAGGTTGGTGAAGCATTTCCTGGAAGTACGGGTGTCCTTTGCCTTATCTTGACCTGAAGAGGTAGGGGAAGAGCAAAACTGACAAGTCTAGAAAGAAAGCTTGAGGAGAGGAACACAGCCACGGCCAACTATGTCTAGGCAGTCGTGGTGGTTGAAGGGAAGCGGGGAGGGGAAACAAACCAGCGGAGTAAATAGCCTGACCTTCTCTCCTCTCATCCCCTGTTCTCCTGTCTGTGTCTCTCTTGGGCTGAACTCATCAAGCCAGAGGGCAAGAGAACCCAAATAAATGTCCAGCGAGATCAGCGTTCCCTGAAAAGATGAGTTGGGAAGGGTGGAGAGTGGATAGGGAGGAGGAAACAAAGAAACCTCAGCCCAAAGGGGTTTAATTATATTAGTGGTTCCCAAATGCCACCCCATAGATCAGTGTTGGTTTGTGATAACATTTGTGCCAGTCAGCAACAAAAGGACAAGGCAAACTTTTAAAGAGAACATTGTGAATTTTTCATGAAGCCAAATTGATTCCACTTTGAAGACTGTCATTTATTCTGAGATTATAATCATTCTGCTTTCTTTGGTGTTAAGAGGATATTTCTTTAACAAATGATGGTGGTACATGGAAATTACTGTGTTTTAGTGTCTTGAAAAAAATTGAAAAGTTGGCAGCCCTATGAGAACTAACCCTAATTATTTTGGGTGTGAAAATTCTTACTGGTTTATGAAATCTAAGTATAGAGACCTCCTATCTAAATGATCTCTGCTAAATTGTGAATTGAATGTTTTATCAGGTGGCCTTTGCAGAACTAGGGTCCCTGAATTCCCCTGGACCTAGTCCAAGATGCACCTGTATTCTATATCAATTTATCTGCCTTAGCAAGTTTCCGGGATACTATTTTTTTTAGAAATAAACACATTCCTAAAGGTCAACCTTTCACCCTGTGAAAGATTTAACTACCTGTCCATTTCTATAGCATCACTGATAGAATAAAAGAAAAAGATATTGGAAAGAAATTGTTGACTCAGATTTTAATTTATAAAAAGGTTGTTGGCATGGAAGTTAAAGAGAAATGACCATGTGACATTTGATAGCTTCATAAATAACTTTAAATAATGGCTGACCCAAAACTCTTAACATGCCAACTCTTATTCAGCTCAAAGCAATTCAATTCATTTAAGTTCAAAAAATATTTATCGAAGGCTCACTATTTGCCAGGCACTATACTAGGCAACAGGGAAATAAGGAGTAACAAGGCAGACGTGGTTAATACGCTCACCAGGAGTCTCAGTCTAGAATTTCTCTCCAATACAGAAATCTTGGGATTAGGTTTATGTAAAAATGAAAAGAATGTCACAAGTTTGGTGGTTAATTTAACATTTTAATGCTCACTCCTAATATACTGCTTTGTGCTTTAGGGCTTTGTTCCTTCCTCTTTGATGAAGATTCTGGTAGATGTTAGAAGGTGGTAAGAGGCAGTTCTAATCTGTTTTCAAATATTCCAGGTCTATCTCTAGTAACATTGCTTTATAGGCTCTTAGAGACCTTGTGTAAACAGCATCAGAGGAGAAAAAGGACCTTGCAAAAGATGGATATCTTCCATGGTTTAAATTAAAGTTAACAGCAAAATAGGATCTGGGCTACAGGAGTCCTGAATTCGAGTTCATATTACATTACATATGTTACAGAATCTGTTCTGTGACCTAAAATAGCCCTCTATCATTTTGATTTATGAGCAACAGAGACTCCATTGAACACCTGATAACATCTGTGAATTCTCTTATCAAAAAAAAGTATGTGCACAGCTTGCACACACATACAGTAAGCACACATGCACATAATTTTGTATAAGCTTTCAGGGTGTTTAAGCACCCTTCTCAATACCATTCATGTGGCCCACATTAAGCAATCCTTATTTAGAGAGAATATCACATGCTAGCCACCTTTAATTTTTATTCAAAAATAAATTACAGTCTGGGTGTGCTGGCTCATGACTGCAATCCCAGCATTTTGGGAGGCTAAGATGGACAGATCTCTCGAGCCCAGGAGTTCAAGATCAGCCTGTGCAACATGGTGAGACCTCGTCTCTGCAAAAAAATAAAAATAATTAGCAGGTGGTGGTGGTGTGTGCCTGCAGTCCCAGCTACTTGGGAAGCTGAGGCTGAAGGATTGCTTGAGCCTGGGAAGTGGAGGCTCAGTGAGCCGAGATTACGCCACCGCACTCCCGCTTGGATGATAGAGCAAGAACCTGTCTCAACAACAATGATGACAACAACAACAACAACAACAAAATAAAAAAAAAACCCTATTTGTTTTTAAATAAAATTTTCAGTTAAGTGGGATATAAAATACTGCAAATACGTTTGCCATTTGTAAAGATGGTACTTTTTTTGTGTGACAGGATTATTTATTTTCTCACTCATCATGCATGAGTTTAGATTTTGAGTACTTTGGCATGTTGACCAATTATGTTTTCATTCTCCAACTGAATTTTAGTGTTTTAGGAAATGCACATGCCTGTAGGACTTTCAAGTCAGCTCATGAGTAAAGTGATAGAATTGATGACATTTCATTGCCCAAGTTGATTGTGGCTTTTCAAAGTTAGTTTTGTTGTATAAATTTTGCTATACTGTGTAAAATCAACAGCAAATGTTTTATGATTGACAGTGTTCAGACTGGAGGTAATTTTTTTCTACTAGTTTGATTCTAAATAGGTAAATTTTTAAAAAATTTAAAAAATTAATTACAATGATAAGAACTTCAATATTCTAGCAATGCTATTTCCAAAACCTAGCAAGGAAATCCTTCGTTGAACTTGAAGTTTCATAGAAACCTTTTTCATGAGAAACCCTTTTATTTCCTCCCAGACTGGCATTTGCACAGACTCCGTTCTTTACCAAGATCTGAAGGAGAAATGTGTTATGCATCCTTTCATATCAGATAAAAGTTTAGGAACAATTTCCATAGTACATTCCAATATGATAAGGCACAGAAGACAGATAGAAAGGCTCACTTTGGCTGTGAATTTCCACTTCTTTTAAGGTCTTGCAGTCAAAATGCTTCTAAGAGGCATGGCAAAAATATTGGAGAAGAAAGCATAGTACAGCTAACTGTAGCTACTCAGTGGGCCTCAGTTTTCCCGTCTGTGAAATGAGAAGACCATTGTACCTCATTCAACTTGACCTCTGCACTGGCCATTTGGCAAGCTGTTTTGACTGCCCAGTGTCTTTCTCTGTTTGGAGAATTTCCCATCCCATAAATCCTATCTTTCAAAGTTAAAAGCCAGGAGCTCCTTCCCAAGCATTCTTCACAGCCAAGGTGTAGTCAGGAGACGTAGACTCCACCAAGTCAGACACATCAGCATGAAACTTCAGTGTGGATGAGAATGAAATGAAAAAGGTACCAAACAGCGTGGAATCTGGCTTGGTGGACAGGGCCATTCTGTTTTCAGAGGATACAGTGACAGAAGACTTAGAAATAATATCTCAGATTCAGGGAAAGTGACAGGTTATAGGTCTGGTGGCAGCAGTAACAGGTTTGTCCTCAGAATCTGCAAGATAATTGAGTGTAGCCTCCAAGGTTGATTCTCTGGCTCTCCTAAAGAACCTCTGAAATATCTAATATTTTCCAATAATTCTTCCCCCCCTGAATCCTAACTAGTATGGGTTCTGTTGATTTCAGATATGAATCTGACTGATGCAAGGTCCTTGATGTAGTTATATTTATTGTTTGTGTGACTTTAAGAGAGTAATTTAATTATTCTGAGCCCCCATTTCCTCATCTATAAAAATGGAGGAGATGATAACTCCAGGGTTTGCTGTGATGATGAAATGGGGTAATTCAGGAATTTTACTTAGTATAACAGCTGGTCCATAGTAGCAAGTAAAAAGAAAATTCTCTCTTCAAGCTGTAGGTTTTATATTCCTATGGTCTAGCTTCTGGGAGTTCCCAGCCTAGGAGAGAGTCTGGGAGTTGATTGTAAGGACCAGAAACTCTTGGCTTTATGTGAATATACCTCCTAGCCTGGTTACTCCTTGTTAGAAAATGCACATAGTTATGCATAAACGAAGAGCAAAAATTTAAAAATGCAAGTGGGGAGGGCACAGCCTTGCATCCTCCCCTGCCAGCTAAAGAGAATTTTTACTTGATCTGCTCCATTTCTTCTCTTCCTTTACCTTCTTTTTTAAAAATTGTATTATTTTATTTTAAGTTCCAGGGTACATGTGTGGGATGTGCAGGTTTGTTGCAAAGGTAAATGTGTGCCATGGTGATTTGCTGCATCTATCAACCCATCACCTCAGTATTAAGCCCCACATGCATTAGCTATTTACCCTGATGCTCTCCTTCCTCCTGCCACCCTCACCCCTACAGGCCCCAGTGTGTGTTATTCCCCTCCCTGTGTTCATGTGTTCTCTTCATTCAGCTCCCACTTGTAAGTGAGAACATGTGGTGTTTGGTTTTCTGTTCCTGCATTAGTTTGCTGAGGATAATGGCTTCCAGCTCCATCCATGTTCCTGCAAAGGACAAGATCTCATTCCTTTTTATGACTGCATAGTACTCCATGGTTATATGTACCACATTTTCTTTATCCAGTCTATCATTGATGGACATTTGGGTTGATTCCATGTCTTTGCTATTGTGAATAGTGCTGCAATGAACATATGTGTGCATATATCTTTATAATAGAATGATTTATATTCCTCTGGGTATATACCTAGTAATGGGATTGCTGGGTCAAATGGTATTTCTTGTTATATGTCTTTGAGGAATCGCCACACCGTCTTCCACAATGGTTGAACTAATTTACATTCCCACGAACAGTGTAAAAGTATTTCTTTTTCTCCATAGCATTGCCAGCATCTGTTGTTTCTTGACTTTTTAATAACTGCCATTCTGACTGGTGTGAGATGGTATCTCATTGTGGTTTTGATTTTCATTTCTCTAATGATCAGTGGTGTTGAGCTTTTTTCCATATGTTTCTTGGCCACATAAATGTCTTCTTTTGAGAAATGTCTGTTCATGTCTTTTGCCCACTTTTTAATGGTTTTTTTTTTCTTGTACATTTCTTTAAGTTCCTTGCAGATTCTGGATATTAGACCTTTGTCAGATGAACAGATTGCAAAAATCTTCTCCCATTCTGTAGGTTGTCTGTTCACCCTAATGACAGTTTCTTTGGTATGCAGAAGCTCTTTAGTTTAATTAGATCCCATTTGTCAATTTTTTATTTTTGTTGTTGATGTTTTAGTCATTAAATCTTTGCCACAGCCTGTGTCCTGAATGCTATTGCCTAGATTTTCTGTTTGGGAAGTTATAGTTTTGGGTTTTACACTTAAGTCTTTAATCCATCTTGAGATAATTTTTGTATATGGTATAAGGAAGGCATCCAGTTTCAATTTTCTGCATATGGCTAGCCAGTTCTCCAGCACCATTTATTAAACAGGGAATCCTTTCCTCATTGCTTATTTTTGTCAGGTTTGTCAAAGATCAGATGGTCGTAGTCATTTCTGAGTTCTCTATTCTGTTCCATTGGTCTATGTGTCTGTTTTTGTACCAGTACAATGCTGTTTTGGTTACTGTAGCCTTGTAGTATAGTTTAAAATTGGGTAGCATAATGCCTCCAGCTTTGCTCTGTTTGCTTAAAATTGTCTTGGCTATACAGGCTCTTTTTTGGTTCTGTATGAATTCTAAAGTAGTTTTTTTCTAGTTCTGTGAAGAATGTCAATGGTATTTTAATAGGAATAGCATTGAATCTATAAATTACCATTTATTGAATCTATAAATGGCCATTGTTACGATATTGATTCTTCCTATCTGTGAGCATGGAATGTTTTTCCATTTGTTTGTGTCCTCTCTGATTTCCTCAAGCAGTAGTTTGTAGTTCTTCTTGAAGAGGTCCTTCACTCCCCTTGTTAGCTGTATTCCTGGGTGTTTTATTCTCTTTCTAGCAATTGTGAACAGTTCATTCATTCATGATTTGGCTCTCTGCTTGTCTATCATTGGTGTATAGGAATGCTTGTGATTTTTGCATATTGATTTTGTATCCTGAGATTTTGCTGAAGTTGCTTATCAGCTTAAGAAGCTTTGAGGCTGAGATGGTGGGATTTTCTGGATATAGGATCATGTCATCTGCAAATAGAGACAGTTTGGCTTCCTCCCTTTCTATTCGAATGTGCTTTATTCCTTTTCTTGCCTGATTGCCCTGGCCAAAACTTCCAATACTATGTTGAATAGGAGTGGTGAGAGAGAGCATCCTCGTCTTGGCCTGTTTTCAAGGGAATGCTTCTAGCTTTTGCCCATTCAGTATGATATTGGCTGTGGATTTGTCATAAATGGCTCTTATTATTTTGAGGTATGTTCCATCAATACCTAATTTATTGAGAGTTTTTAACATAAAGTGATGTTGAAATTTTTTGAAGGCCTTTTCTGCTTCTATTGAGGTAATCATGTAGTTTTTGTCTTTAGTTCTGTTTATGTAATGAATTACATTTATTGATTTGCATATGGTGAACCAGCCTTCATCCTGGGGATGAAGCTGACTTGATCGCAGTGAATAAGCTTTTTGATGTGCTGCTGGATTCAGTTTGCCAGTATTTTATTGAGGATTTTTGCATCAGTGTTCATTAGGGATATTGGCCTGAAGTTTTTTTTGTTGTATCTCTGCCAGGTTTTGGTATCAGGATAATGTTGGCCTCATAAAATGAGATAGGGAGGAGTCTCTCCTTTTCAATTGTTTGGAATAGTTTCAGAATAAATGGTACCAGCTCCTCTTTGTACCTCTGGTAGAATTCAGCTATAAAAGTGTCTGGTCCTAGGCTTCTTTTTGTTGGTAGGCCATTTATTACTGCCTCAATTTCAGAACTTGTAATTGGTCCATTCAGATATCAACTTCTTATTGGTTCAGTCTTGGGAGGATGTATATGTCCAGGAACTTATCCATTTCTTCTAGATTTTCTAGTTTATTTGCTAGAGGTGTTTATAGTATTCTCTGATGGTTGTTTGTATATTCTGTGGGGTCAGTGGTAATATCTCCTTTATCATTTTTAATTGTGTCTGTTTGATTCCTCTCTCTTTTCTTCTTTATTAGTCTAGCTTTTGGTCTATCTATTTTATTCATTTTTTCATAAAAGCAGGTCCCGGATTAATTGATTTTTGGAAGGGTTTTTTGTGTCTCTATCTTCTTCAGTTCCAATTTGATTTTGGTTATTTCTTGTCTTTTCCTAGCTTTGGGGGTTATTTGCTCTTGGTTCTCTAGTTCTTTTAGTTGTGATATTAGGATGTCGATTTGAGATCTTTCTAATCTTTTTTGATGTGGGCATTTAGTGCTGGAAATTTCCCTCTTAACACTGCTGTAGCTTCATCCCAGAGATTCTGGTACATTGATTCTTTGTTATCATTGGTTTCAAAGAACTTCTTGATTTCTGCCTTGATTTTATTATTTACCCAGGAGTCATTCAGGAGCAGGTAGTTCAATTTTCACATAGTTGTGTGGTTCTGAGTGAGTTTCCTAATCTTGAGTTCTAATTTGATTGTGCTGTGGTCTGGGAGATTGTTTGTTATGATTTCAGTTCGTTTGCATTTGCTGAGGAGTGTTTTACTTCCAATTATGTGATTGATTTTAGAGTAAGTGCCATGTGACCACAAGAAGAATGTATATTCTGTTGTTTTGACATGGAGAGTTCTGCAGATATATATCAGGTCCACTGGATTCAGAGCTGAATTCAAGTCCTGAATATCTTTGTCAGTGTTCTGTCACTACTATCTGTGATCTGTCTAATATGGACAGTGTGGTCTTAAAGTCTCCCACTATTATTGTGTGGGAGTCTATGTCTCTTTGAAGGTATCTATGAATTTGCTTTATGAATCTAGGTGCTCCTGCATTGGGTGCATATATATTTAGGATAGTTAGCTCTTGTTGTTGAATTAAACCCTTTACCATTATGTAATGCCCTTCTTTGTCTTTTTTGATCTTTGTTGGCTTAAGGTCTGTTTTGTCAGAAACTAGGATCGCAGCCAGTTTCAGTGGCTCATGCCTGTATTCCCAGCACTTTGGGAGGCTGAGGTGGGCTGATTATCTGGTGTTAGGAGTTTGAAAACAGCCTGGCCAACATGGTGAAACCCTGTCTCTACTAAAACTACAAAAATTAGCCAGGCGTGGTGGCATGCGCCTGTAGTCCCAGCTACTCGGGAGGCTAAGTCAGGAGAGTTGCTTGAACTCAGAAGGCAGAGACTGCAGTGAGCCGAGATCATGCCACTGCACTCCAGCCTGGGTGACAGAGCCAGACTCCATCTCCAAAAAAAAAGAAAAAAAGAAACTAGGATTGCAATTTGTGTTTTTTTCTACTTTGCATTTGCTTGGTAAGTTTTTCTCCATCCTTTTATTTAGAGCCTATGTGTGTCTTTGCACATGAGATGGTTCTCCTGAATACAACACACTGATGGGTCTTGACTCTTTATTCAGCTTGCCATTCTGTGTCTTTTAATTGGGGCACTTACCCTATTTACATTTAAGGTTAATATTGTTATGTGTGAATTTCATCCTGTCACCATTATGCTAGCTGGTTATTTTGCAGACTTGTTAATGTAGTTGCTTCATAGTGTCATTGGTCTTTGTACTTCACTGTGTTTTTGTAGTGGCTGGTAATGGATTTTCTTTTCCATATTTAGTGCTTCCTTCAGGAGCTCCTGCAAAGCAGGATTTGTGGTGACAAATTCCCTCAGCATTCGCTTGTCTGAAAAGGATTTTATTTCCTCTTTGCTTATGAAGCTTAGTTTGGCTGGATATAAAATTCTAGTTTGGAAATTCTTTTCTTTAAGAATGTTGAATATTGTCCCCCCAATCTTTTCTGGCTTGCAAGGTTTTCACTGAGAGGTCCTCTGTTAGTCTGATAGGCTTCCCTTTGTAGGTGACATGGCCTTTCTCTCTGGCTGCCCTTAACATTTTTTTCCTTCATTTTGACCTTGGAGAATCTGATGATTATGTGTCTTGGGGTTGACCTTTTCATGGAGTACCTTACTGGGGTTCTCTGGATTTCCTCACTTTGAATGTTGGTGTGTCTTGCTAGGTTGGGGAAGTTCTCCTGGATGATATCTTGAAGTATGTTTTCCAACTTGGTTTTGTTCTCCCCATCTCTTTCAGGTACCCCAATCAGTTGTAGATTTGGTCCTTTTACATAATCCCATAGTCCTCAGAGGTTTTGTTTGTTTCTTTTCTTTCATTTTTCTCTAATCTTGTTTGCCTGTATTATTTCAGCAAGATAGTCTTTTAGCTCTGAAATTATTTTCTCTACCTGGTCTATTTGGCTGTAGATACTTGTGGTTGCATTGTGAAGTTCTCATGTTGTGTTTTTCAGCTCCATCAGGTCATTTATTTTCTTCTCTAAACTGGTTATTCAGGTTAACAGCTCCTATAGTGTTTTATTGTGGTTCTTAGCTTCTTTGCATTGGGTTGGAACATGCTCCTTCAGTTCAGCAAAGTTCATTATTACCCACCTTCTGAGGCCTACTTCTGTCAGTTTATCCATCTCAGCCTCAGCCCAGTTCTGTTCCCTTGCTGGAGAGGTGTTGTGATCATCTGGAGCAGAAGAGGCACTCTGGCTTTTTGAGTTTTCAGCATGAGTTTATGTATTTTTGATCTTTGAGGCTGCTGACTTTTGGATGGGGTTTGTGTGGGGACTTTTTGTTGACGCTGTTGTTGCTTTCTGTTTGTTTGTTTTTCTTTTCTTTTCTTTTTTTAGATGGAGTTTCTCTCTTGTTGCCCAGGCTGAAGTGCAATGGCATGATCTCAGCTCACCGCAACCTCCGCCTCCTGGGTTCAAGTGATTCTCCTGCTTCAGCCTCTTGAGTAGCTGGGATTACAGGCATGTACCACCATGCCCGGCTAATCTTGTATTTTTAGTAGAGATGGGGTTTCTCCATGTTGGTAAGGCTGGTCTCGAACTCCCGATCTCAGAAGATCGTCCACCTTGTGGCCTCCCAAAGTGTTGGGATTACAGGCGTGAGCCACCATTCCCAGCCTGTTTTTCTTTTAACAGTCAGGCCCCTCTTCCGTAGGGTTGCTATGGTTTGCTGAGGGTCCATTCCAGACCCTATTTGTCAGGGTCCCTCCCACACTTGGAGGTGTCACCAGAGGAGGCTGCACAACAGCAAAGATGGCTGTCCACTTCTTCCTCTGGGAGCTCTGTCCCAGAGGGGCACCAACCAGATGCCAGCAGGAATGCTCCTGTATAAGGTGTCTGGCAACCACTGTTGTAGAGTCTCACCCAATCAGGAGGCATGGGATCAAAGACTTGCTTAATGAAGCACTCTGGCGGCCCCTTGGTGGAGGAAGTGCACTGTGTGGGAGGAATCCCACTCGTCCAGACTGCCTGGAGTCCTCAGAGCCAGCAAGGGGAAAGACTAAGTCTGCAGATCCCTTTACCCCAGGGTTTCATCCTAGGGAGATCAGAGCTCTGTCCATAAACCCCTGGCCAGAATGGCTGAAATTCCCACAAGGAGGCCCTGACCAGTGAGGAAGGATGGGTCTAAGTCCATCCTCAAGAGGCAGTCTGGTCATGATCTGCCACAGCCGCTGTGCTGTGCTGTGCTGTGGGGAATTCCTCCTGGGCCCAAACTGCCCAGCCTCCCCAGCACCCACAGGAGAAAATGGCAGACTGGAGCTGCAGTGATGGCTGCTGCCCCTTCCCTGGGTGACTTTCTTATTAGACAGGTTCTTTGGGGCTTTTGAGATGAAGAGAGTGTGGACTGGGGCTAACAGAGAAAGGTTTTCAAAGAATTTTTGAGGAGAAAACTTGGGAAAAGTCCTATGAGATGAAAGCTTATGGAGAAGAAAAGGGGGACTAAAAAATAAATGTGTCCCTGAAGTTTTCCCTGACATGTTGTTTAATTAATGCAATTTAACCCTCCATATACCATAGGAGTTCACTGGACTCAATTATAGTTTTGTTTCTTTTTTTGAGCAGTTCTATCTGTAAAAATTGATATTTTGTGAATTTTATTATTTCTTAGTAGTCTTACAAAGAACAAAGATAACATATATTTATTTTAAAATAAAATTTATTCTATCTTGCAATTATCACACAAGTCCATTGAGCCTTTTATAAAGCTAAGATATATTGTGAGATCTTAGTAATCTTCTTTTTCTAACATTTTAAACATTTTGCTATTTTGTTATACTAGGAATTATTTTTTTCTTATTCATCAATTATTTTCAACTATGACTTAAAAAAAGACTAAAGAGAAAAAAAAATGGAACCTACTAGAAAGACAAATACGATAGTGAAATTAATAATCATCTTTCAATTTTATACTGTGTTGCCAAAAGTATTGCATCATCTTTCAAGATGGTATAGAAGAGGAGACACCATGTGTATGGTATGTTTTTAGCTTTCATTGAACACAGTTGAGAATACTGATTTTTTCTTTTTCCATCTATAATGACCAAACAGAAGAAAACTGACAGAGGGAGACATTTCACAATTCTTAGACAAATCAGAAAACAAATACAAAGAGCTACAGCAAGCTCTCTGGACCAGCACTGTCCCATAGGGTAGCAACTAACTACATGTGACATTTGGGTACTTAAAATATGGTTAGTTTGACTTGAGATGTGTTTTAAGTATAAAATACACACTGATTTTGAAGCTTTAGTACAATAAATGGGAATGTCAGATATCTTATTAATATTTTTATATCAATTCTATGTTGAAATGATAATACTTTGAATATGCAAAATTAAATAAAATGTATTATTCAAATTTAATTTCACCTGTTTAAAATTTTCAATTTGGCTACTAGAAACTTCTTAATTACATATATAACATGAAATATATTTCTGCTGGACAGTGCTACTTTACACACTAATGTTGATGATGGAATCAATCATGTAAGTGAAACAGACTATGAATCTTTAGATCATGATTTCCTACAAACGTTAACAAATTTCCTCAAATTCATGAATCAATGAGTAAACAACCTGTCTCCATGGAAAATAAAGAAAATAGAGTACTTCATACAGGACGGACTGTATCACACCATATTTTGCAATAAGAATTTGGACTTTCCTCTTTTGCTAACTGAATATATGGCAATATTCTTTTATCTTTTATAATGTTTGTGTGCCAAATTTTTTATTTGATATAAAGAGTTTTGCTATGTTTAACTTTTATTAAAATTTCTAATCAGTTTTTCTATTATGCCATTATCCTTCTGTAAATTATTTGAAAAATGACTTAAAAAATAAAAAAAATTTAGATGGATTTCTTCAGTTGAGATGGTGAATGATGATACTATTTTCCTAGTATGTATAGGGGTAAGTACTTGAATATTTGAAACTTACCTTGCAGGCACTAGACTTTTCTTTTTTTCCTCTCTTTTTTTTTTTTTTTTTTTTTTTGAGACGGAGTCTCACTCTGTCACCAGGCTGGAGTGCAGTAGCACTATCTCGGCTAACTGCAACCTCCGCCTCCCAGGTTCAAGCGATTCTGCTGCCTCAGCCTCCCTGGTAGCTGGGACTACAGGTGCGTGCCATCACACCCAGCTAATTTTTGTATTTTTAGTAGAGACGGGGTTTCCCCATGTTGGCCAGGACAATCTTGATCTGTTGACCTCATAATCCACCCGCCTCAGCCTCCAAAAGTGCTGGGATTACAGGCATGAGCCACCGTGCCCGGCCTAGACTTTTTTTTAAACCACAAACCAATTCCAACCATTTAGTACATTTGGATTTGAGCATTACATGATGAGTGATCACAAAGCGCAGGTAGAAATAGGCCCTAGAAAAAGCAGGTTGTTCTAGAATTTATAGCATTCTCCTTAGGCATTTGAGGCAAGACCTTAATATATGAAGGATATTACACTGTAATAAACATTATAAATATTTTTCAATCTCTTACTTTGAGTATTTGGAAATGCTTCTTAAATGAGTTGAAAAAATGGTAAGTGATAAATTTTCTTATGAGATACAGAATTTTCAGAATCCAAATTATCTTGTCATCTTTCTGTGTTAATGCAAAACCTCATTCAATCAACTTCTTGAAGAAGCAAGCTCTAATCAAACTTAGAAAAACCCTCCATTTCTCTGAACCTAAGTACAGATAGTACACCACATTGATTGAAATATTTTAACGTATTTCAAAATAACCAATGGACTCTGATACCCGATCTAACATAAACAGTTTAGCTATTGACATGAAGACCTGGGGCTATTATTTCCAGCAGCAAATTTCAGTTTAACAAAACTATCAAAATAAGCTGATGTTATGCAATCTGCCTGGTGAGACCGAGGGCAGCCAGAGGTCAGACTTTCTTCCTGAGAGGCTGCATCCTTGTGCTATTTACCCTGCTGCCACCTGCACTCTCTGCCAACTTCCCCAAGTATCCAGAGAAAACCTCTCAAAGGGAAAGGCTAGATTGAGCAACTGTCCTAACTCCTTCGAAGGATATCTTCTCTTAAGGAAATTTTAAACAGTTTCGAAAAGTAATTTTCTTCAGATCATAGCAATTGAAGTGTGCTTTCAAAGTCAGACTGATTAATTTTGATGGTCTCTCCATTTTCACCACTGTTATTCAACGTAGTACCAGAACTCCTACCTAGAGCAGTGAGATGAGAATGAAATAGAGAGCATCCAAATTGGAAAGGAAGAAGTCAAATTACCCTTGTTTACAGATAATATGATCTTATGTTTGGAAAAACCTAAAGACTTCATAAAAAATAGCTATTAGAACAGATAAACAAATTTAGTAAAGTTGTAGAATACAAAACCAACATACAAAAATCAGTAACATTTCTATATGCCAACAGCAAACAACCTGAAAAAGAAATCAAGAAAGTAATTCCATTTACAAGAGATAAAAATAAAATAAAATACCCAGGAATAAACTTAGCCAAATAAATGAAAGATTTCTACAATGAAAACTATAAAACATTAATGCAAGAAATTGAAGAGGATACCAAAAGAAGGAAACAACATTCCATGTTCATGGTCTAGAAGAATAAATATTTTTAAAATGTCCATACTGCCCAAAGCAACGTACAGATTCAATGCAATATCTAACAAAATGCCAATGAAATTCTTCTCAGAATTTAAAAAAAAATCCAAGTTTGTATGGAACCATAAAAGACCCAGAATAGCCAAAAATACCCTGAGCAAAAAGAACAAAACTGGAGGAATCACATTACCTGACTTCAAATTATACCACAGAGCTATAGTAACCAAAACAGCAAGATACTGGCACAAAAATGAAAACAGATCAATGGAGCAAAATAGAGAACCCAGAAATAAATTTATACATCTACAGTAAACTCATTTTTTACAAAGGTGCCAAGAACATACATTGGAGAAGGGACAGTCTCTTCAATAAATGATGATGGGAAAACTGGATATCCATATGGAGAATGAAACTAGACCCCTATGTTTCGCCATATACAAAAATCAAATCAAAATGGATGAAAGACTTAAATCTAAGACCTCAACTATGAACCTACTAAAATAAAACATTGAGGAAACTCTCCAGGACATTGTTCTGGGGAAATATTTCTTGAGTAATATTCCATAAGCACAGGGAACCAAAGCAAACATTGACAAATGGGATCACATGAAGTTAAAAAGCTTCTGTATAGCAAAGGAAATAATCAACAAAGTGAAGAAACAACCCACAAATGGGAGAAAATATTTGGAAACTACCCATCTGACAAGGGATTCATAGCCAGGATACATAAGGAGCTCAAACAATAGTAAAAAAAACTAATCCTCTAATTAAAAATGGCAAAAGATCCTAATAGACGTTCCTCAAAAGAAGACATACAAATGGCAAACAGCCATATGAAGAAGTGCTTGACATCACTGATCATCAGAGAAACGCAAATCAAAACTACATGAGATATCATCTCACCCCAGTTAAAATGGCCTTTATCCAAAAGACAGGCAATGACAAATGCTGGCAGGGATGTGGAGAAAAGGGAACCCTCATACACTGTTGGTGGAAATGTAAATTAGTACAGCTACTATAAAGAACAGTATGGAGGTGATATGGTTTGAATTTGTATCCCCACCCAAATCTCATGTTGAATTGTAATCCCCAATGTTGGAGGAGGAGCCTAGTGGGGGGGTCACTGGATCATTGGGGCTTACTCCCCTTTGCAGTTCGCATGATAATGAGTGGGTTCTCACGAGATCTGGTTGTTTAAAAGTGTGTGGCACCTCCCCCCTTTCTCTCTTCCTCCTGCTCCAGCCATGTGAGACATGCCTCCTTCTCCTTTGCCTTGTACCATGATTGCAAGTTTCCTGAGGCCTCCACAGCCATGCTTCCTGTACAGCTTGTGGAACCATGAGCCAATCAAACCTCTTTTATCTATAAATTACTCAGTCTCAGGTAGTTCTTTATACCAATTCAAGAATGGACTAATACAGAAAATTGATACTGGGAGTGGGGTATTGCTATAAAGATACCTGAAAATGTGGAAGCAGCTTTGGGACTCAGTAATGGGCATAGGTTGGAAGAGTTTGGAGGGCTCAGAAGAAGACAGAAAGATGAGGGAAAGTTTGGAACTCCTAGAGACTTGTTGAATGGTTGTGACTAAAATCCTGATAGTGATATAGACAATGAAGTCAGGCTGAGGTTGTCTCAGATGGAGATAAGGAACTTATTGAGAACTGGAGTAAGGTCACTTTTGTTATGTGTTAGCAAAGAAGCTGGAGGCATTTTGCCTCTGCTCTGGGAATATGTGGAATGTTGAACATGAGAGAGATGATTTAGGGTATCTGGTGGAAGAAACTTCTAAGCAGCAAAGCATTCAAGATATGTGCTGGCTGGTTCTAATATCATATGGTCATATGCATGAGCAAAGAAATGATCTGAAACTGAAACTAATATCTAAAAGGGAAGCAGAGTGTAAAAGTTTGGAAAATTTGCAGCCCAGCCACATAGTAGAAAAGAAAAACCCGTTTTCTGGGGAGAAATTCAAGCCAGCTACAGAAATTTGCATATGTAAAGAGGAGCCAAATGTTGGTAGTCAAGATAATGGGGAAAAGACCTCGAAGACATTTCAGAGAACTTCATGTCAGCCCCTCACATCATAGGCCTGGAGGTCAAGGAAGGAAGAATGGTTTTGTGGTCAGGCCCAAGGTCCTGCTGCTCTGTACAGCCTCAGGACATGGCGCCATGCATTATAGCCACTCCAGTCCCAGCCATCTTAAGATCTGTATCTTAAAGGTCCCAAGATACAGCTCAGCCTGTTGTTTCAGAGGGTACAAGTTGTAAGCCTTGGAGGCTTCCATGTGGTGTTAAGCCTGTGGGTGCAGAATGTGAGAGTTGAGGCTTAGGAACCTCTGCCTAGATTTCAGAGAATGTATGGAAAGGCCTAGATGTCCAGGCAGAAGTCTGCTGCAGGGCCAAAGCCCTCATGGAGAACCTCTACTAGGGCAGTGTGGAGGAGAAATATGGGGTTGGAGCCTACATACAGAGTTCCCACTGGGGCACTGCCTAGTGGAGCTGTTTGAAGAGAGCCACCATCCTCCAGACTCCAGCATGGTAGATCCACCAACAGCTTGCACCATGCACCTGGAAAAGCTGCAGGCACACTCAATGCCAGCCCATGAAAGCAGCCATGGGGGCTGTCCCCTGCAGAACCACAGAGGCAGAGCTACCTAAGGCCTTGGGATTCTGCCCATTTCATCAGTGTTTCCAGGATGTGAAACATGGAGTCAAAGGAAATCATTTTGGAGCTTTAAGATTTAATGACTGCCCTGCTGAGTTTTGGACTTGCATGGGGGCCTTTAGCCCCTTTGTTTGGGCTGATTTTTCCCTTTTAGAATAGGAGTATTTACCCAATGCCAGTACCCCCATTGTATCTTGGAAGTAACTAACTGGTTTTGATTTTACATACTCATAGGCAGAAGGGACTTATCTTGTCTCAGAAGATACTTTGGACTGTAGACTTTTGAATTAATGCTGAAATGATTTAAGACTTGGGAGATTGTTGAGAAAGGTTGATTGTATTTTGCAATGTGAGAAGGACCTGAGATTTGGGAGGGTGAGGGTGAAATGATATGGTCTGAGTTTGTGTCCCAGCACAAATCTCATGTTGAATTGTGATCCACAATGTTGGAGGAAGAGTCTGGTGGGAAATGACTGGATCAGGGGGTTGGACATCCCCCTTGCTGTTCTTATGATAGTGAGTGAGTTCTCATGAGATCTGGTTGTTTAAAAAGCATGTGTCACCTCCCCCCTCTCTTCCTCCTAATCTGGCCATGCGAGACGTGCCTCCTTCTTCAACTTCCACCATGATTATAAGTTTTCTGAGGCCTCCCAGCCATGCTTTCTGTAGAACCATGAGCAGAACACTGAGCCAGTTCATCCTTTTTTCTTTATAAATTACCCAGTCTCAGGTAGTTCTTTAGAGCAACGTGAGAATGGACTAACACAGGAAGTTTCTCAAAAAAACTAAAAATAGAGCTACCACATGATTCAGCAATCCCACTGCTTGGTGTATATATATATATAAAGGAAACAAGCATATTGAAGAGATACCTGCACTCCCATTTTTACTGCAGCACTAGTCACAATAGCCAGGATTTGGAAGCAGTCTAAGTGTCCATCAATGGATGAATAGAAAAAGAAAATGTGGTAGATGTACACAATGGTGTACTAGTCAGCCATATAAAAGAACGATATCCTGTCCTTTTCAACAATATGGATGAAACTGGAGGACATTATGTTAAGTTAAATAAACCTGTCAAGAAGGACAAACTTTGCATGCTATCACTTGTTTTTGGGAGCTAAAACTTAAAACAATTGAATCCATGGAGATAAAAAGTGGAAGGATGGCTAACAGAAGCTGGAAGGGGTCTGTGTGGGGAAGTGAGGATGGTTAATGGGTACAAAAATGTAGTTAGAGATAATGAATAAGATCTAGTATTTGACAGCACAACAGGGTGAGTACAGTCAACAATAACTTATTGTACATTTAAAAATAACTAAAAGAGTATAATTGGATTGTTTGTAACACAAAATATAAAAGCTTGAGGTGATGGGTACCCATTTATCCTGTTGTGATTATTACATATTTATGCCTGTATCAAAATATTTCATCTCATGTACCCCATAGATATATACACCTACTGTGTACCCATAACAATTAAAAATTTTTAAATATTTTTAACAAGATGATCCTCAAAACTTGCTTCCCCTTGCCCAGTCTTCCCTGATCTAAACATTCAGTTTCCAGAGGATGAGCAAATTGCGCATAAAATCTGATTTTATTCAAAATGTTAGTACAGAGTAACCCTTAAACTCTAAGGATATATATTTCTCTCCTTTTTTCACATTACCAAATTCCCTTCCTTCTATACATACAAACTCCTCAACACCCTCATAGAGAATAAAATGTGCCAGCACTACACAGCACAAATTAGTATGCTTTCCTCAAATTATGCCAGTTGTTAGGAACTTTTTGCCATTTGAAGGAGCCAAATGGAGAAGAAAATGTCATGGGTATCTGATGAAACAAATTTGGAGACACTCAAATGCTTCCATTTATAGAGGTTCTTTGCACCACTGGTGCCTCTTGGGGAAATTCTGAAAAACATTCTTTCTGTAAACAATCTGTTTCAGTGCCACATGTTTTCTAAATTTCTTTGTCTGTTGACATTTAAAAAAATTAAAAGAACACATTTGCATGAAGACAGGACCTTTTTTTTCTTATACATTTGCACTATCAAATAAATTAAAAATGAAATTGGTCATCTTGCCCAGTTGTTTGTGAAGGATCATTTTCTAAAGGACACTTCCCAGATATTTGGCCAACCTCATTTTAAATCACTAAGATCTTTTTTATGGCCTCTGCTCTCAAGTTAAATTATCTGGAGATAATGCTTCCTTCTTAGGTTTAATTCTGTGTTTTTGTTTTGTTTTGTTTTATTTGTTTTGTTTTGTTTTTGTTTTTGTTTTTCTCTAGCTTTATATTGCTATAATTTTCTGGTCATAAGATAGTTCTAAAACTTTTCCCAGGCACATAATATGATTTTACTTCCACAAGCCTGAAGTTGTTTGGGACTATGTGACTTCTTTGGCTGATGAAGGAGTACAGAAGTTATATGTGTAACTTCTGGATAGAGCCCTCACAATGACAATTTTCCCCCTCCTACCCATTGCTGCCCAGATTGCAGAAATGCATTCCCAGGTGAAGAGTCCATCCAGAGAGTTTCCTAGAGACCTTCAGCTTCCCAACTTTAATGGGTTTTATGAAGGCGAAATAAATTATTAAGGTAAATAAAATATTAAGAATTTAGTCAATTGCAGCAGATAACATTCAAAAAATTAATGATAATCAAATTAAATAAAATTAATTGAAATTTTGATCTTTCTTGATATCAGGCAAAAAAAAAAAAAAAAATCCCAATGACAAGGGTACTATTACTACTACCTTTCTATGCACTGCTTTAACCGAAATCTTCAGAAGCTTTTTTCTGCAGAGAATTTAGGCTACACTATTTAAACTGGGTGAATATAGTTACATAGGGGCAGGGAACAGAATGGGAACAGGAGATTATAATGTGGATAAATAAGATCTGGGAAAATAACATTACTTACCTTTAGCAGAAGAATCTAGAAATAAAGATTCAATTTACATACTATTTGTGTCCTTTTGTGGCAAAAAGTAAATTCTTAAAATTGAATATATGAACATTGCAATGATTTGTTAAATAAAATATTTTACTTCCCTGAAGTTTGCAAGCAGATATTCATTTAATTTCTTTTATATATTAAGAAAGATTTCTCTAAAGGGCTGTCAGTTACAATGACAGTTTCTATTCATATTTTTTTGTCTTGCCTTCAGTGATAACACTATGGCTGTTTAATATTTCTTAGTAATTTCTATTCACACAACCTCATTCATTAGGTTATGATTTATTCTGATACTTGTGATTGTATGAGGTTCAGGTTCCAGGAAACCGAGTCTGAAAGAGAGATTTGGCTGCAGAAGGCTTATTGGAGATGGCCCCTATAAAGTAAGGAGAGAAGGAAAAATACAACAGAGGCTTCAGCCAATTCCAAGGGGAGATATGGAGCTGGGATATCCCTTCAAAACTGTTCCTAATCAAAGCAAGGAGGTCACATCTTATGGCCCTGCATCAGAAGTCACTGAATGAAGGTTAATCCTATGAAGAAGGAGGTGGGGCAGGTAATTGTGGTAAATTGGAGCTCCCTCAGCTGAGGGAAATTTCTAGAGAGATTATAGACCTAAATATAAAAAGAGGAACTTCCTGGACACATACAACCTATCAAGAATAAAACATGAAGAAATAGTAAACCTGGACTGACCAACAACAAATAAGAAGATTGAATCAGTAATAAAAATCTCCCATCAAAGAAAAGCTCAGGACCTGACAGCTTCACTGCTGAAATCTACCAAACATTTAAAGAACTAATATCTTAAGCTATTCCAAACAATTGAAGTGAAGAGAATTCTTCCTAACTCAGTCTATCAAGTGAGCATTACCCTGATACAAAACTAGGCAAGGACACAACAAACAAGAAAACTACAGGCCAGTATTCCCGATGAATATAGAGGCATAAATCCTCAACAAAATGCTAGCAAATCCAATCCAATAGCACATCAAAAAGACTATTCATCATGATTAAGTGGGATTCATACCAGGGATACAAGGAGAGTTCAACATTCACAAATCAATAAACATTATTCATTACATCAACAGAATGAAGGCCAAAAACATATGATCATTTCAACAGATGCAAAAAAAAAAAAAAGCATTTGATGAAATGCAACATCCCTTCGTGATAAAAACTCTCAACAAATTTGGTATAGAAGGAATGTGCCTCAGCACAATAAAGACCATATATGACAAAGCCATATTTAATATCATACTGAATGGAGAAAAGTTGAAAACATTTTTACTAAAATCACAAGAAAAGGATGCCCACTTTTCCTAATTTTATTCAACATAGTACTGGAAGATCTAGCCAGAGCAATTAGGCAGTAGAAAGAAATACAGGGCCTTCAAACTGTAAAGGAGGAAATCACATTGTTCCTGTTTACAGATGACATGATCTTTTGTATATGAAATTTCAAAGACTTTACACAAAAACAGATCTTTACAATAAAAACTACAAAACATTGATCAAAGAAATGGGTACACAAATAAATGGAAAGATTTCTCATGTTCATGGACATATATTAATATTGTTAAAATGTCTTCACTATCCAAAGAAATTTACAGATTAAATGCAATCCCTATCAAAATACCAATGGTATCCTTCACAGAAACAGAAAAACAATCCTGAAATTGGTATGGAACCACAAAAGACTCCAAATAGCCAAAGCAATCTTGATCAATAGAACCAAGCTAGAGGCACACTACCTTACTTCCAAATATACTGCAAAGCAATGGTAAACAAAACAGCATGCCACTGGCATAAAATACAGAAATCCACACATTTACAGCCAACTGAGCTTCAACAAAGTTGCCAATAATACACACTGAAGAAAGGACTGTCTCTTCAATAAGTGGTGCTGGAAAAACTGGACATCCACATGCAGAAGAATGAAACTAGTCTCCTATCTCTTCCAACTTACAGAAATCAACTCAAAATGTATTAAAGACTTAAATGTAAACCTGAAACTATGAAACCACTAGAATAAAATATAGGGAAAACGCTTTGTGAGACTGGTATGGTTGAGGATTTTTTAAATAAGACCTCAAAAGCACGTGTAACAAAAGCAAAATTAGACAAATGGGATTACATCAATTTGAAAAGCTTCTGTATTGCAAAGGAAGTAATCAATATAGTGAAGAAACAACCTACAGAATGGGAGAAAATATTCACAAAGTATGCATCTGACAAGGTGTTAATAACCAGAATATATAAGGATCCTGAACAACTCAATAGCAAAAAAAACCTAATAATTTGATTATAAATGGGCAAAAGACCTAAACAGACATTTCTCAAAAGACAAATTGCTAACACGTATATTTTTTAAATGCTCAACTTCACTAATTGGGAAAATGCAAATCAAAACCACAATAAGATATCATCTCACCCTACTTAGAATGGATATTATTGAAAAGACAAAAAATAATGAATGTCAGTGAGAGCAGGGAAAATGGGAGATTCTTATACATTGTTGGTGAGAATGTAAATTAGTACAACCACTGTGGAAAAGAGTAGGGAGGTGCCTTAAAAATTAAAAATAGAACTACTGGCCAGGCGCAGTGGCTCATGCCTGTAATCCCAGCAATCTGGGAAGCCAAGGCAGATGGATCACTTGAAGTCAGGAGTTGAAACCCTATCTCTACTTAAAAAAAAGTACAAAAATTATGCAGGCATGGTGGCATGTGCCTGTAGTCCCAGGTACTCAGGAGGCTAAGGCAGGAGGATCACTTCAATCTGGGAGGCAGAGGTTGTAGTGAGCCAAGACTATACCACTGCACTCCAGCCTGGGTGACAGAGTGAGATTCTGTCTAAAAATAAATAAATAAATAAACTACCCTATGATCCAATAGCCCCACTACTGGGTCTATATCCAAAGGAAATGAAATTAGTATGTCAAAGAGATATCTGCACACTCATGTTTATTGCAGCACTATTCACAATAGCAAAGATATGAACTCCAACTAATTGTCCATCAATGAATGAGTGACTAAAGAAAATGTGATCTATTTACACAATAGAATACTATTCAGCCACAAAAAAGACTGAAATTATGTCATATGCAGTAACATAGGTGGACCTGGAGGACATCATGATAAGTGAAATAAGCCAGACACAGAAAGACAAATACTGCATAATCTTACTTATATGTGGAATCTAAAAAAATCGATTTCATAGAAATAGAGGGTAAAATAGGGGTTACCAGAGGTTGAAGAAGATTGGGAAGATGGTGGTATAGGGGGTTAAATACAAAGTTATAGCTAGATAGGAGGAATAAGTTCTAGTGTTCCACTGCAAAGCAGAGTAACTACAGTTAACAATAATACATTTGTATATTTCAAAATAGCTAGAAAAGAGGTTTTTTAATGTTCTTAGCAAAGAAATTATAGATGTCTGAGGTAATAGATATGCTAATTATCCTAATTTGATCACTACACATTACATACACATATTAAAACATCACACTGTACCCCATAAATATGTACAATTATTATGTGTCAATTACTTTTAAAAGATGAAAACAACAGGAAAAAATCCCTAAAAGTATAACATTCCTAGAATAAAAATTAGGAGAAATATTTGTAACCTTGGGCAAAGATTTTTTTTAGATCAGATGTCAAAAGCGTGGTCCATGAAAATACAAATTGATAAATTAGATATCATCAAAATAAAAAACTTCCATTCATCTACAGACATTACTAAGAGAATTCCAAGACCACGTACAGACAGGAGAAAATACTTGCAAAATATATATGAAAAATTCCTTACATCCAAATTATATTTTTTTAAACACTCATTATCAAATAAGAAACTGACACAATTTGAAAATGGACAAAAGGCTTGCTTGAATAAATACTTCACTAAATAAGATTGAAGGATGGCAAATAAGCAAGTGAAAAGTTGCTCAACACCATTAGGTATTAAGGAAATGCAAATTAAAACCACAATGAGTTATAACTAAACCTATTAGAATGACTAAATTTTTTTTTTTTTTTTTTGAGACGGAGTTTCGCTGTTGTTGCCCAGGCTGGAGTCCAATGGTGTGATCTCAGCTCACCACAACCTCCACCTCCCGGGTTCAAGTGATTCTCCTGCCTCAGTCTCCCGAGTAGCTGGGATTACAGGCATGCACCACCATGCCCGGCTAATTTTTTATTTTTAGTAGAGACAGCATTTCTCCATGTTGGTCAGGCTGGTCTCGAACTCCCGACCACAGGTGATCTGCCCACCTCGGCCTCCCAAAGTGCTGGGATTACAGGCGTGAGCCACTGTACCCAGCCACAGAATGACTAAAATTTTAAAGGCTGAACTTCATAGGGTTGCAAAGAATGTAGATGAACTAAAATTTTCATGCATTGCTGGTGGGGATGTTAAATGATACAACGACTTTGGAAAGCAGTTTAGCAGGTTTTTTAAAAGTTAAAAGTACACCTACCATATGACTCTACCATTCCACTCTTGTGTATTTTCCCAAGAGAAAAGAAAGCATATGTCTATACAAAGACTCATGCATGAATATTCATAGAAGCCTTATTTTTCAGAGCCTAAAACTGGAAATAATTTAAATGTCAGTCAACAGACAAAGAATTGTCTTAGTCTGTTGTGTGTTGCTATAAAAGAATATCTGAGGCTGGGTAATTTGAAAAGAAAAGAGGTTTATTTGGCTGATGGATCTGTAGGCTGTACAAGAAGCATGGTGTCAGCATCTGCTTAGTTTCTGGAGGATCTCAGACTGCTTCCACTAATGGTAGAAGGAGCAGGAATGTGCAGATATCATAGGGAGAGAGAGGAAGCAAGGAGACAACGCAGGCAGATGCCAGACTCTTTTTAACAATCAGCTTATTGAGAACTCACTCCCAAGGGAGGATGTTAATCTATTCATAAGGGACCCACCCCCATGACCCAAACACCTTCCATTAGAACTCCCTCTAACACTGGAGATCAAAGTTCAAGATGAGATTTGATGGGGACAAACAAACCGTATCCAATTTGTAGCAGGGATAAACAAATTGGTACCTCCTATACAATGGGAAACTATTCTGCAATAAAAATGAGTTATTGATATACACTACAACATGGATAAATTTCAAAACAATTTTTCTAAGTGAAAGAAAGCAGTAAAAAAGGGTACATTCTGTATGTCTCCATTTATAAAAATCTCAAGGAAATGCTTGAGAGGTGTGGGCAGGTGGGGAGAGGCAGGTGGGGGAATTCCTAAGGCGCATGAGTAACTTTTGAGGGTGGTAGATAGGCTCATTATCCTGATTGTGGTGGTAGCTTCACATGGTATCAAAACTCATCAACTTGTATACTTTAAATGTGTCAATTATGTCTTAGTAAAGCTGAAAGAGAGAGAAGGAAAGGAGAGGCAAAACAAAGAGTTTTGAGATGTAATTTCTTACCTATTAGAGTGGTAAAAAAATAACCTATTTCCCAGAACAGCAACAAATCTTTATTTAAATATAGATACATATACAATTTTATATTGTTCTCATCTTAACAATAAACAGTGATATCTCCTTTAAATCACTTATTTAAAACACAAATGATGTATTGATAACCTTGATTCACTAACAATTTGAAAGTTTGCTCATCAAAGAATCTTTTGAAAGTCATCTTAGAATGTTAAAATTTATAGATACCAGAAATATGACCAAATGTATGCTTCCAGCAAAACTAATAGCGTATTACACTAAGTATTAAAAGAAGAACAGAATTTATATAATTTGACACAACTAAGACACTGCTTGCTTTCTCCAACTTATCAAATATAATATCTTTTAGCTACTTTAAGGTCACTTTGTAAAGCTGACTTCCTATATAGTTGGCTATTATTTGATCTTACAAATTAAAAACCAAAAAGTGCTTTCATATCTTTGGCACTTAAAATAGAGATTCTTTAATAAAGTCATCACTAAATTACTACTTGAAAGCTAAAGGGCTTATGGGATTTTATAATAAGCCTAGTTTTGCACACTGAGTAAAATACTTCATATATATTCTAGAGCTAATGAATTCATACCCATAGTCTTACTTTTAGATGTGCCACTCCACATAACCAATGACATTATATGTTTACATTGCTCATTTCTATGTGTCTAGATTCTCAGAAATAGTTCAGAGGGAGCAGTCCTGGTCCTATTTAGGCCAACCCTTCTTGCGATAGAATTTTTATTTCCTAAACAGTTTCAAATGAGATAATTTATATGCACTAGCTATTCTGTCAGAAGATGTTAAAATGCAGCAAAAGCAATAGTTTAAATAACATTCTAATTCTCCAGCAGGCCCAAGGAATAGATAGGGTTGAGATAAATGGGGACTACCTGGCACCTGACAGTGGATTTAAACAAAGTCTTACTGGATTATCCCGTCAGGTTCCTCCGATAAGGTAAACACATATTCTTTGATCACCTAACATCTGGACCTCCTTGAATCTCCCCGAATCTCAATTTCTTAATTTCTAAATTGGTAATTATAACAATAGGAAGAAAATGATCAATATAACAATGATGATGCCAGACACCACCCTCATGGGCTGCTCTACGGATTCAGAGGGATAGGGAATTTCAATCACCTGCTACTACGCCTGGAGCTTAGTCTGTTTTATTTCAAATGATATCGATTGAGAGCCATTTTGATGTCTGAAATTTTGTCCCAGAGACTAATAAAGCTCAGTCCTTTCTCTAGGAATGCACAGTTTACCAACAGATTTCAAAAGTCAAAGTAGATTCAGAGAATAGTGCAGTAAAGGCAAATAAAGAACCACCAAGACACAAAGGCAGAGAGAGCAGGGTTAATTCTGCTTGGTGGTCAAGAAGTCTTCATGAAAAGATTTTCTCATCTCTGTCTTCTCGACCAAAACTAAAAGCAGTTATTTAAAAGAGGCAACTGAGATCCACCTGCAATTTGGTTCCTCATGGTTCACAGCAGAATCCATTCTGCTGAGTTCTGTGCTCTGTGAGTTCCATGACTTAAAAGAGACTGTGTTGTGGAAGGAGGCAGCAGTAATCATGGATATCCCCACCACTTTGAGGTCTCTAATCCCAACTCCCTCCAGCTAAATGTACTTCTTTAGAAATATTTTTAAAAAAATCAGAAACTGAAGCACAACCAGTTCCTTCAAGCCCCAGGGATCCCAAGCTTGCCCAGTGTAAATTGGAAGGGGAAGGATTCTGAACTCCAGGAAGCTAATTGAAGCCCTTGGCAGAAATCATAAAGGTAGTAGGTAATTGGCACCTTGTCCTTTTCAGTGTAGATACCGCCCATGAGAGGGTTACCTCCAGGGTGCTGATTGATTAGCATCCTTAGAAGACAGGGCAGTTAAGTAGAAATTGATGCCCTGAAGATTCCCATGTCCCAAATTCAAGGGTCCCCACCAACCAGAGAAAAATTGTTTTCATATGGTTCAGTGAGGGACACTCTTTGGGCAACAGTATCATAAACAGCTCCATTAAATGAAGCAAAACTTCATTATCAGGTTTTCTTAGCTGAAAAAAAAGCAACATAAGATTAAATTATCACTAGAGTTAGAAAATACATTTTTAATTGAAACCAAACTAATTTGATTTGCCTTTGGCTAATATTTCTTCAAGAGAAACTCTCTTTCTGAAAATTATTATAAATTTGAGAGCTATGTCCAGTTTGTCTAGGATCAGGTAAAATGAACTACACTGAGAAGAGAGATGTTAACATTTTATGATCAAAAATAATTGTACAGAAGTGAGGTTCTAGATATATCACTCACAAAACAATCAATTATTCTTAGCTGGTGATAAGGTTTGGATCTGTGTCCCTGTCCAAATCTCATGTTGAATTATAATTCCCAGTGTCAGAGGAGGACGCCTGGTGGAAGGTGATTGGATCATGGAGGCAGTTTCTCATGAATGGTTTAGCACCATCCCCTTGGTGCCTTGGTGCTGTTCTCATGATGGTGAGCGAGTTTTCAGGAGATTTGGTTGCTAAAAAGTGTGTAGCATTGGCCCTCTCTCTCTCTCTCTTGCTCCTGCTCCCACTGTGCGAGATGCCTCATCACCCCTTTGCCTTCTGCCATAATTGGAAGCTTCCTAAGGCCTCTCCAGAAGCAGAAGCCGAAGCCACTACGCTTCCCATACAGCCTGCAGAACCGTGAGCCAATTAAATGTCTTTTCTTTATAAATTACCCAGTCTCAGGTATTTCTTTATAGTGGTGTGAGAACGAACTAATACAGCTAGTGATGCTGGGATTGCAAGGGAGTGGTAGGACAGAACTGCTGAATCCAGAAAGAAATAGAGAAATTAAAGAACGAAGTCCCCTGGCCCACAGGGAAGCCCAGTGGAATGCTATCAATTCCGAATAACCATGCTCCTGTACACTCTCAGGCACTTAACCATTTTCACATCCCAAAAATCTTATTTGAAGTAGACTAGTTAAGTCTCATTATCTTTATTCTACAGATGAAAAGTAAAGCTTGGAGAGTTTAAATGACTTGGCTATCACCACAAAGGTTAGAGATGGCAAATTTTGGCCTCATCCCAAGTCTTGATTCCTAGTCTGTAATTTTTCTCCATACTACAGTGCCTCTATATTAGAGCTGAAAAGATTGTTCCAGAAATATCTATGGTGGAGTCCAGAGGGTCTTCAACCTGAATGAAGGAGATTGAGGGAAATAGAGATAGCTAATTCTTTTCTTTTTAAAGAAAAATCCTCAAACTTACATAAAAGTAGAGAATTGGTATAATGATCTTCTGTATACCCATCACCTAGCTCCAGCACCTCTCAGCAACCCACAGTTTCACTGCAGGCCTAGGGAGGGACCAAGTGGTGCTCAGGTAGAAAGGACCCAGCTTTCCCAAGACATAATGGAGCTCATGGTGTAAGAAGCCTTCAAGGGTCACAGCGACTTCAAAGAGAATAAAACTAGATATATCTGGAATAGACTGTGATTTAAACCTAAGTCTAGCTAAACCAAATACTGTGTTGTACCCAGTGTGTATCATTCATGTGTGAATTCCAGGATTTCCTCATACACAAGCTGACACTTCAAAAATAGCCCAGGATGTCTATAGTATTTTAGGGCCACAGAGAGCAGTGTGGCATTTATTACATGTCAAAATAAGAAAGGCCGTGCCACATCACACCTAACTTTTCCAAAGCCCCAGTAACATCCCATAGTTACCACTCCACCCCACTTTACATCAATCTTCTACTTGGAAAACAACTTTCTATGTTTTATTTCTAAAATCTTTACTAGCAAAATGTGAAAACTAAACAATATCAAGAAAACCTCAATATTAATTAAAGAAGTTAGTTTCATTACCTATAATGATTTTTTAAATAAGAATTCATACAAACTTCATTTCTTACCGATACTTTGTTTTCTTGTTGTGTATCTGACTCTAAACTTCCAGACGTCATGCTGAAAAAAAGTAAACGTTTAGAATTCCAAAATTTTATTTCAGGCACTCATGTGCGCACACACACCCCCGCACCTACAATGAATAGATCATTACACTGTAACATTTAAAATAAATTTTCTAAAGTATTTCCTCCAAATGTCAATTTCTGGACATTTCTAAGGGAAATAAAAATAATGGAATGTAAACTTTACTCGCAGAAGATAAAATAGCCTTTAAAGGTTCTCTTGAGAATAAGTAGTCTGAACAGTACAATCTGTTCTGAAAACCTGAACAATCTTGTATTTCAACTAAAAAAAAAAAAAAGTGGGGAGAGGAAAGCATAACCTCCTAAGAATCAGCAGACATGGAGAAGTCTTTGTCTCCTACACTGTTCTCTCTCCCTCTCTCTTCTCTCTCTATCTCCTGGATCATTTTCATTAGCTTATAAACATGTTATTTATCATGCCTAGAGCCTTCTTACCGCTTTAGTTTCCACTTGATTATACTGACCTCTTTTGCTATTCAGATTACAGCAAAATGATATTCTCACTGTCTCCAATTCCTTCCCTTCTAGTTTTCTTTCTTTTTTGCTAAAGCCACTGCAATTAGACTAGTACCACTCCACAGAAACTGCACTTGTCCAATTCACCAAAGATCTCTGCATTCCTATACCCAGTGATTATTTTACACAATTCACCTTAACAGCTTTTGACATGACTTATCACTTTCTCTGAAATACTTTCTTCACTCAGTTCCCAGCACATCCAAGGGCCCTGGATACTTTAAGTCTATCCACTTGGCTTACTCATCCTTCCTTCTCGTCTTTGCTCAAATGTCACCACCTCAGTGGGACCTACCATATGTATCTCATTTAAAATTTAACCCCTCACCTCATCACCATACTATTTTCTCTGTGATACTTATCACATTCTAACATACTATATAGTTTGCTTATTTATTATATTTTTTGTGTCATCTCCCATCTGAAAATGTAAACTCCTTGAAGACAGGAAATTTTTTCTGTTGTTTTTGTTACTCTACCCTCAGCATCTTGAAGAAGGATAGGGTGGTCAACAAATATTTGTTGAATAAATAAATGAATTATCTAATAAACCTCATAGATGTAATAGATTCCTTTCTATTGTTGTCAATCAATAAAGCCTTACTTTTTTTTTTTTTTTTTTCTGAGATGGAGTCTTGCTCTGTCGCCCAGGCCGGAGTGCAGTGGCACAATCTCGGCTCACTGCCTCCACTTCCCGTGTTCAAGTGATTCTCCCGCCTCAGCCTCCCGAGTAACTGGGATTACAGGCGCATGCCACCATGCCTAGCTAATTTTTGTATTTTTGGTAGAGACACGGTTTCACCATTTTGGCCAGGATGGTCTCGATCTCTTAATCTCGTGATCCACCCACCTTGGCTTCCCAAAGTGCTGGGATTACAGGCGTGAGCTACTGCGCCCAGCCAATAAAGCCTTACTTTTGAATCCCAAGGTACTTTTATTATTTTCTATCCCACTATCTTCCTCATGAATACATTGTTTTATTTCCATATTTCTGTGCACATTTCTCTCTTTTACTCACTTTTCAAAAAATTTGAAACCATTTACAAATGTTCACAAAGTAATCAGTGACTACTGAACAAAATTAATTAAGTTCTCACTTAGTGGAAGGAGACACTGGGGCTCTAAGAGATGTAATTGCTTTTCTCGCACGACACCCATATCAGCAAAAAAACAGTATTTTGGTACTTTCTACTTGACAACACCTCTTTATCATGAAATGGAAAACAAACTCTTGGTCATCACAGTTGCTGGACAAACCAACAAATGGCTTTAAAGGATCTTAATAAACTGAGCCCTCTAACGAATTTCATCTTCTATCAGTGAAACTCACAAAACAGTTGTTTTCCCTCAACTGTACAGCCTAATAGTCCACAATGTGTGTTTATCATTTTCTTAGTTGTTTCCTCTGGCCAGAACACTCATACTCTCTTCTCTGCTTGTTGAAATCTTACATTTCTTCACACCATAACTCAAATGCTGCCTCTCCCTGAAGGCCCTCTGACCCTACTGGTCAGAAGTATTTCTAGCCTTTGTATTCCACAAGCAGGTTTTGGACATCCACCTCTTGCAGCCCTTATTATGGTTCATGATGTATGTGATTATTTGTCTACCTGTGTTTTGCATTTCTCAGTGACACCCTCATAGAGGACAAGGACTGTGCTTCGTTTGTTTTTTATGCTGGGCAAGAAAGTCATATTCAGTCACCGAATGAAATCAAACAAAACAAAATACGTGAGTGCAATACCCTTATGTGCATACTCAGATGTGCCACAAATGCATCACAGAAAGTACAATTTTGAGACTACTTTTAAATAATAATGCCTGAAACAAAACTGGTGATTTAAAAATGAGAGCTTTGGCTGCCTGACAATTATATTTAAAGGTCATGAGTCATGGCCTCAGAGTAACCATGGTAACCCAGCATACACAGGAGAAGTCATGTTGTACAATAATTAAGGAGGGAAGAAAGCTTTAGAAAGCCTATTAGCTTTGAGATAAAGACAAAATATAATTAACAAATGTGTTTATAAAGTCTGTTTTTATTGCATTGTTTTCTTACTTCAGGGTTCACTGGAAACCTGGAAAAACTTCTTTAAATTTTTATTGGCAGAGCGTAATGATATGGCATTTTTCTCAGTGCGTTATAAGACCTTTGAAATTTCCTTCCTTTAAATGAAATGTCTTTCTATCTGCTTTCTAAACTTTATACTTCATGCTTTATGTCAAATTAGAGGACTAGTCACCAATTAGTCTGGGTGAATAAATGATTTATTTATTTATTTATTTATTTATTTATTTATTTATTTATTTTAGACGGAGTCTCGCTCTGTCGTCCAGGCTGGAGTGCAGTGTTGTGATCTCAGCTCACTGCAAGCTCCACCTCCAGGGTTCACGCCATTCTCCTGCCTCAGCCTCCCGAGTAGCTGGGACTACAGATGCCTGCCACCACGCCCAGCTAATTTTTTGTATTTTGTTTAATAGAGACGGGGCTTCACCGTGTTAGCCAGGATGGTCTTGACCTCTTGACCTTGTGATACGCCCGCCTCGGCCTCCCAAAGTGCTGGGATTATAGGCGTGAGCCACCGCGCCTGGCCTAAATGATTTTAATAAAATTGGTTAGGAAATACAGCTATTGAGAACTTAATTTTTATAGGACAGGATTTCCTGGGAAAACTCTGTTTTGTTCCTTAGATTAACTGCATTCAGGGCCTGACTCTCCCTTACTTAGACAACATAGGAGCAAGTTCCCATTCAGTTTATGTAAACTGTGGAGAAGGTCTGTCTCAAGGGCACGAGAAGAGAAAAGTGGAAGGGAAAGGAGAAGGGATGGCAAACAAGACACATGGGACCAGTTTGTTCCTGCTTAGAAGTGAAGAAGCTGAACTGAAGTCACCTACAGATTAACAAGAATAGCGTGACACTCCCCTGTCTCCTGCCTCAAAAGCCTGGCTTTCTACCTGCACAGAACACTCAGCTCCATACACCAGGAGTAAAAAATACTAACAATAATTTACAGAGAGAGCAAAGTCCTGCTTTTCACTTGTTTTTTCTGCTGATTGTACACTGGGCTATTCATTTGAAAGTTGTTCATCACGGGCATTTTCCCTCCATTTGGTAACTTTATGTTCAACTCCCCAATTGTCTACATATTGATATGTTATCTCTTTAGCCGCTTGTTCTGGGAAAATAAAAGAAAATGAGTGTTTGCTAAATTTCATTAGCTTTAATAAATGGATAAAGACTTACTCCCTCCCACAGATTATTTAATTGTTGAGGCTTATGGAATCCTTTGCACAAATAAACAACATTTTACATAAAATCTTAGATTTGTGAATTTCTCATATCATCCACAGACCATAGACCCAAGATGAAAAGCAAATAAGAACAAGGCTCGCACATTCACTTAAGGAAAATATGTTTTAAAACTTAACGAAGCAGGCCAGGCACGGTGGCTCATGCCTATAATCCCAGCACTTTGGGAGGCCAAGGTGGGTGGATCACCTGAGGTCAGGAGCTCAAGACCAGCCTGGCCAACATGGTGAAACCCTGTCTCTACAAAAATACAAAAATTAGCTGGGCATGATGGCAGATGCCTGTAATCCCAGCTACTCAGGAGGCTGAAGTGGGAGAATCACTTGAACCCGGGAGGCAGAAGTTGCAGTGAGTCAAGATCGCTCCATTACACTCCAGCCTGGATGACAGAGTGAGACTCTGTCTCAAAAACAAACAAACAAACAAAAACTTTAAAAAGCAGAACCATGGTTGCATGTGAACATCCCACAAGGATACTGCCTTATAGGATGTAGCTCCTGCTACAGAGATGTGGCCACCTCTCACTCAAGATTTAAAAGAAAATTGTAAATGGAAGATATTTCCACATTTGAAAGGGAAATGAGTATGGTGTCAACATGCAAAATTTCTAGTAATTAAATGCAGATCAATTAGAAAAGTGAACTGTACTTCCATATTTCTAGCCAACACTGATCTAGGTTTTTATGTGGGGAACATGTAGAGGAGGAATGACCCAGCTTTTTGTGTGTGCATCTCTTGGCGAGAGAGTAGTGAAGATAACATTTCATTTCAACTGAAAGAAGGCTGGCTTCATACCCTCCCCCTTCCCACATCAGTAAAATGGCTGGGGTGGGGTGAGTGTGTGATTTTTAGAAGACCAAGTAAGGGACAATTTATTTGTTCAACAAATATTTATTGAACCCCTACTGTGTGTCAGGCCGTGCCCTATGATCTGAGAAGACAGCAGCTTTCAAAGAAAGGGGTCACTCTCCAGGAAAGGATAAAAAGTTTGTCTGCTATTATTCCCCAGACTTTAAAGAAAGATTTTCTTTGAAGTACTGAGTGAAAGCTACTTTATCCAGAAATTCCCATGAATTATTTTGGGATGAGAGGAGCTGGGAACTCACCTGCTTCTCTCTGGGGTGTCAGACTCTGAGACCACAGATTTCTTGCTATAGCATTGTCCCATCTCAAGCCAGACCCACTGGGATCCCCTGTCCCTGGGACAGACGTCAACGGGCATCATTCTTTAGAGTTTTAGAATCCCTGCTATTGCTCTGCTGTCCCTTGTTGCTAGGCTACCACAATGGCTGTGGAAAAGACAGTTAACTTCCCAAAGAAAAAAATCTCGGTTACAAAGCCGCAGTAACCTCTCAAAACATCTCACAAATCAGATCCAGGCATGAGAATAGGTGAAGAATCACCACATAGTCATCATTTCTGGAAAACTCATTCAAAGTGGAACAGAAACAGTGGTTTCCTGCTCAAACCAAGGCATGTTTACATCCAGAACCAATGTTAAGGAAACAGCCACACTGCTGTCTGAGAGGGGTGCACACCCAGAAATGCATTGTTTTACAGGCAATCAGTGGTTTCACCACAGACCAACCCCTTATTGTGATGAACTGCTTTCCCTGGGACCCACCGGCCCCAGACAGAAGACCCCACCCGGCCATATTCTCACGAAAGCTTCTTTCCTAACACAAGATTGCACAAGTGATTCATTGTGCCTGATTAGCTGATAGTTTGCTCACTGTTCACCTGCAACTGCTGCTCCATCTTCCCTGTTGCTTGTCCAAAGACGCCAGCTACTTTTTCCTAGCTAGTTGCTGTATCTCTCCCTGGATGCATTTGTAGACCCAGGTGAACCTGTATCCACTTCACTTTCTGCTCTGAAGGGAAGTACAGGTAGGATCCCTGCAGTCCACAGCTCAGAATCACTCCTGGATTTTGGTCTGAATGTCCTGGACTCACCCAACCAAGTCACACTGCTCATCCTAAAATAAATTAGATTGGCATGACAGCAATGTTTCTAATCACAGAATTTGTTTCTAGGGTTATAGCATTATAGAGCAAGTAACTACAATAGTAACAGGAATGAATACTTAAGACTGATCTATTAAAGAGTATAATTAGCATTTACTTCTTCAACAAAACTTCAAGTGACCCAGCCCCTTGGTAAAAACAACCCTATGAATAAAATTAAGAACTACTGAGCAGTTGTTCTGGATAGAAAAGCCAACACTTAATGGGTAGTTGTGGAAAGGCAAGGATTGGGCAATTGGCCTTGCATGTAGTTAGCAGCCTGTTGGGGATCAGAAATCATCTTACCTCTCTATGCTTTGGATTTGTTACTTTAAGAAAGAACCAAATTAGCCGGGTGTGGTGGCGGGCGCCTGTAGTCCCAGCTACTCAGGCGGCTGAGGCAGGAGAATGGTGTGAACCCGGGAGGCGGAGCTTGCAGTAAGCCAAGATGGCACCACTGTACTCCAGCCTGGGTGACAGAGCAAGACTCTGTCTCAAAAAAAAAAAAAAGAAAAGAAAAGAAAGAACCACTTGAACTATTTCTGTCCTCCCTTCTAGCTCTAACATTTTGTTCTGTTTCTTTAGCTCATCTCATAAAAAAAAAAAAAAAAACCCCACAGAGTAGATTACACTTTAGTGCATTTTAGAGGAATGTCTAGATGTTCACTGTGTAGTTGTAGTCATAATATTTTATAAAAGAGAAGTCATCTCAATAATGGCTGGTGAAAGGCACTGTAGGCACTAATTATTTGTAATGGTTATTAATCTTATCATACATCTAGCTGATCAAAAAGAGAGGTGGAGAGATATGGCTAGTACAAAAGCACTTTCAGAAAGTCCTTGAAAAACAAAGTGACTTTTCCATTCCTATTTCTCCTTTAAAAAAATACTGCATGGGAAGGATTTCAGAAGGTGGTGCTGAGGAATTTGGCTGGGTCTTTAAAGGCATATTGACCTACAGAATTCTAAGCATGCTAACTAATAAAATTAATGGTATTGTTCTTTTATAATTAAGGAAAAGTACTTATGAAAGTCACTCAAATGATTTTATTTTTAAAAGTTGAGATTTAGTTTAGAAAAACTACATTTTCCCCCTCTAAATGTAAAGAAAACAGAGAGGTATTATAACAAAACTTCTAGAAATACATATAAATCATTGACACTTCCACCACTAACATTGTTTTAAATTGAAAAAATGCTGTAAGCTCATTGGGGATCTTGTAGATTATTACGTACAATTTGAAAACTTACCTTGTAGCCTATCAAAAACATATCTTTTCTTAGAATCAGAAATCATATAATGCATATATAACAAGGAGGAATCTTAAGAATATGCATATTCTCACTCATAGGTGGGAATTGAACAATGAGAACACATGGACACAGGAAGGGGAACATCACACTCTGGGGACTGTTGTGGGGTGGGGGGAGGGGGGAGGGATAGCATTGGGAGATATACCTAATGCTAGATGACGGGTTGGTGGGTGCAGCGCACCAGCATGGCACATGTATACATATGTAACTTACCTGCACATTGCGCACATGTACCATAAAACCTAAAGTATAATAATAATAATAATAATAATAATAATAAAAGAAAAAAAAAATACAGAATACTAAAAAAAAAAAAAAAAAAAAAAAGAATATGCATATTTTATATGTTCCATGGCTCGTGCTTATCAGGATGTCTTATCTAACTTAGGTGAGTAAATATCAATAGGATCAGAAAGGAGAATGGAAGGGAGAACATTGCAATGAGAAAAGGGCAAGACAGAAGAGGTAATAGATTCACAATGAAGTGGTGTGGCTGAGGAGAGCAGAGAAAGCTGCAGTGGTCTTTGGAGCCTCTGCTTGGAAAATAGCCCTTCGGCTTCATCTGTCCGCTCACTCTTTCATTTATGTATTGATTTGTTTATTCACCAAATATTTATTGAAAACTCACTTTGTGCTAGGCAAGGTGCTCGGCACGAATGAAATCGATACTGTTCCTGCCCTCATGGAGCTCATTATCTTATCACGCTATCATTCTAGTAGCTACTAACGTCTTATTGGAAAAAATTGATGAAGCACGTTTGGGATTTCCAAAAAGATCTTCTAACTTAACAGATCCCAAGCACTGGAAAAAAAAAAAAAGCAAATAAAAACAAACAGGAGCACTTCCTAGGTTTTCCTCCTGGGGAGGTAGAATCTTGCAGAGAAAAATGACTGCCCTTCCGAAATTTGACCTCGGAAAGTTCACTATGTTTTCATTGTGATGAACACATGGTGACTGTGCCCGTGTCTGAGAGTCTAGGTGAGTGTGTCTGTGCTAGGGGAGGACAAGAGGAAGGGCGAAAGTGACAGAGAAACCAAAGTAACAGCACACAAACAAGTGCAGATCAGGCCATGAGCCACAACAACCAAAAAGTCTTTCAACTGATTGCAAAGGCTTTCCTCTGTTTCTCTTAAGAATTAGCCAGGTCACTTGTCATTGTTTTTCTAACCTCTTCCCTGTGTTGCTGATTGCTTGACACAGTGGGTCTAATTATCTCCAGACTCCCAGCCTGTTTTAATGAAGAGGGATGTTTATCTGTGTAAGCAGACAGACTGGTCTGTCCCTTTGGTCCTAAAATTTTTTGGGGGGAAACCTAGGGATGAAACTGACAGGTGTTAATGGATCAGCCGGAATGTAAACTTTTCATTTCTGGCTTGTTTGTGGCAAGAAATGAACATTTCTTCTCCCTCCTTACTGTGCTTTACTGCGTTGAGCAATTGTCATTTGGAGATTCCTAGCAGTATTTGATTTTCCTGTGAGAATGGCCTCTTCCCCCTCATAGTTGGCTTTGGACTGACAGTAAACTCAGTTACCTAGCTAGCCCCCATTAAATAACCTAAGGGGGTGCAGACCCTGTCCAGACAAAGGACTATACAGCGTTGAACTTGGCTCATCAGCAACTGGATCCTGGGTCTTTGAATCTCAAACAGTTAACATAAGAAGGAAAGAAATAGTTGAAATTCTAGTTATCTGTTTTTTAATTTATCCCACAAATATTTATTAAGGTTCAGCTTTGCGACAGACACTGTTCTGGATGCTTATATGACAGTGATAAGCAGGACAAAGTTGCTGCTCTCATGAATTTCGTACTTTAGTTGGTAGAGGGCAACCAAACAAATACAGAAGATAATTACAGACAGACACAAGTGCTATCGAGAAAATAAAACGATGTCGTAAGACTAGGACCAGGAGGTGACATAGAGCAGAGATGTGAAAGATGAGAAGGAACCAGCTTTGGGGCGCTTGCAGGGAAATGTGTTGCAGCCGGTGATTCAGTCCCGTCATCACAGAAACATGCTCAAGTAGCACCATTTAAAGACAAACAAACCTCCCTTGACCTCATCTTTTTCTATGCTCCCTTTTGTGAAAACTTCTTCAGAAGAGTGGCTTGTTTTTCCATTCTCTCTTCAATCTTCTCCAGTCGAGTATCCATAGACTCTTCCGAAACAGCTTTCATTTGGCCACCACCAACCTCTATCTTGTCCTTAAACAGCAGCATTCTGACCTAACTATTCCTGTTATAAGTCTTGCTTCTTAGTCTCTGGAGTGGTCTTGGTTTCTGCTCGTTTCTGAACCTAACTCAGCCTTCTCCTGATTCCATGAGCCCCAATACGCCAACAATCAATTCCTTTTTTCTTTTCTAGTCAGAATTGCTTCCTATTACTTTCTACCAATAAATGCCTAGTTCACATACTTATATTTTTCGTATTATTCTTGATTTTTACCCAGGAAACAATTGTTCAACTTACAGCACAATCTCTATTCATTCTTTTGCTTATATACACTGTTTTCCTTAAAATGTTACTACTGTGTTGGTGAGTACCTAATTATGGTTTTCCTAGGATTGATTTACTTTTCTTTATAACATTCACTTCTTGAGAGTAGATCACTTATTTGGAAACATTTATCATTGTCTCATGCCTATCACAATGCAAGCCATTAGAGATAGGCATGGTTCAAAACAGTCATGGTTTCAAGACATATTTGTTAGGCTGCTATCCTCACCGAGAAATGTCTTCCAGGTTGTTTCTGCTGTCAGTATGTTTTAAAATATTCTTCATGTCTTTTCTAATGCTTTGCTACTCTAGGTTTTGTGGAATCCATGTTCTTTATGTCCCTAGTTATGACTCCAATAACATTTCTTATAAATTTATTAGCTGTAAAATTAAATGTAATTCATCTAAATATTTCATTTAAAAATCATTTTCATATACTTTCAATAAAGAATCTTGTCTCAAATAAGTAAAAACAAACAAGACAGTAGGGAATCCTAAGAAGACATTTCCCAAAAATCATCTTCCAGGATTTTCTCATGGCTTTTTGTCAAATGGATGAAGATGTTTTGATGGCTATTGTTCTGTGAAGGATATTTTCAGCTACAAGTAACAGAAAAGGTGACTAATAGTAGTTAACTCATAAGGGAATTTGCTGGCTCATGTGCCTATAAAGTCCAGAAGTTAAAGGTACTTCAAGGTTAATCATTGATATTATCAGCATGTGGTATCTTTCCATAAACAGTGTGGCTTCTTCTGAGGGCTGGCTTTCCTTGCGGGCATGGAGTGGCTGCCAGCAGAACTGGGACTACAGATGACTTTGTTCATGGCCAGAGATAGAGACAGAGTTGCTTTCCATGACCTTAGAACAGAAGTCTTACGTTTTATTCTAATTGACTGATCTTCAATAGGTAATCACTACGACTGAGGACGTGTTGACTGGCTTCCATCTGAAAGATATGCCCACCCCAAACCAATCACTGTGACAATGAGAAAGGATCCATCAGAACTCACCCTTAGAGCTGTCAGTGGGATCAATCCCACTCAAATTCCAGGGTTACTACATAGTGGGGAAGGGTGAAATCTGTATGGGAGCTCTAACACTATCCAATGCAGGTATATATTTGCATATAATTTGTATGTAATTCACATACATTTCTCATTTCTCAACCATAGAAATAATAATGTTCATATCTTACTAATATAAGGTGTTGACATATATACGTTTTACATCTTTTTGATATTATCTAGACTAGAAAAATATTCATTAAGATTAATTTACTTTGCAACAATTACAGTTGTTTCTCTCTTTCTTTATTTCTATTCTTTCTTAATGAGGTATAATGTACCAGTAAGGAAAACAAAAAGTTAAAGAAAGGGTGAGAAGAACAGTTAAGATTTTAATCTGAAAAATAATTTCAGAATCACTTTCGTAGACAAAACTTTAAACTTAATAAACAGTAACTAGTTTTATATATATAATTTATTTTCACAATGTAATAATTATATTACTTTCAGAAAATTACCAATCACCTTGTAGTTGTAGCTTAGGAATTATTTTGAGATGTTAATGTCTATTAATGCATTTAACTTATAAATGGTATCCACATTAATCTCTCTATTCCCTCAAATAATGAATCTTTCTTTATATTTACCTTGATAGAATCAGCAACAAAACAAACGTTTTCATCCAACTCCAAAATTCACTGGAACCTTCCTTCATATTTCAATGTAATTAATTTCATTGGTTATTCTTTTATTTTATCAGCAATTTACCGAACTTTGTTAATAGTTTGTGTTGGGCACTCCACTAAGCACTGAATATGTGTGTGTATGTGTGTGCATGTGGGTGGTGTTTGCACAAATGAAAAGGAATTTAAGAGGTTTCTGGAACCCTTCCTGAAGCCCATAGAACAAGGAAGGAGAGATTGGAGATTCAGAGTTGAGGTAGAGACTAGAGAGAACAGGGATGCAATAAAGGTACATATCTTGCCTTTACAAAGTGCTAATACCAAGCCACTGAGCAGCAGGAAAAGAGTTCTCAGCTCTGAATGCCAGAGTCTGAAAACGACTGACAAGTCACATCTTTAACCTGGAGGTCACATCTTCATCATTATTCTTCACCAAGAGGATAACACTTTGGGACTCAATGTGAATGTGAGTTAAAAGTCAATGACAAGTAGGAAAAACAATCAGCACCATCTGTACTTATTCAATGCAGGGAATGTGTCACCATTCTAGAAGTATTAATCATCATGCACTATCAGTGTGGTTAATGCCAAAAATGGTGGAGAAATAATTCCTCCTAGAAACTGCCCATTTCAAAACTCAACAGTATTTGCCTCATAAAAAACGTATGGAAACTATTCAAAATTAAGTTTATCTCAAACAACTAGAAAGTATAGAGAAATGTTGTATTTGTAGTTTTAATTTTGGGGAGAAAATGAATTGTTAACTGCAATGTAAGGAAAGAACAATTTGATCTTGGAGAGGTTTAACGTGTGGCAGGTTAGAAACAAGAAAAAAGTATTTTTTTTCAGTAGACAAGCTCAAAAAGGCAAACAGTTTTGTCACAGTTCTTGGTTTTAATTAGAAACATTAAATCTATATCACACAGAGAAAAAATGCTCCAAACCTACCTGACACATCTCAACCAGTGAAGCATTGCTTGTCCTTGCGAGATGTTGATGATTATTTTATTTTTCTGTGAGTTTTGTGAAATCCTTGCTGAATCTAAAAGCAATTCAGTAGTGTCAAGTCCCAGAAACTAATAAGACAGAGGTACTCGCATACTTTCAATATATCATATTTGTCACTTATCATTTATAAAGTATTATTTTGGCTATTCTGGATAGAATTAGCAAGAGAAGCTACATGAACAGCAAATCCCAAGATAGGGTAGAAATTATAGGTAAAGTAAAGAAAATAATTCAAGGGAATGAAAGAGGAAAAGCATGGTTTAGTCCCCTAACACATATCATTCTTAATTTTTAGTCACAATTAATATAGTATTATTTGCTTTTATTGAAATGTTCTAATAAAAACACAATAGCATTTGAATTAATTTTTAAATTTTAGTTGCTAAATAATTTTTGGTGAACTATGCTACAAGTATAAAGAATAAAAAACTAACATTTTAAACAAACAGCAGATACATTGCCATACATCCTGCTTCAGAAGCATATTGTTTATATGATAAAAATGTCATATACGTTATTACAAGGATTTACTATTTGTGATTTATCAGATGACTATGACAAGCCTTCCAGGAACCATCTTTCATTCTGTGCTACCAAAACAGACAATTAACAAATATTTAGCAATAAAATATCTTCCTTGCAATAAGAAAAAGATTGACTATAAGACAACTTTTCCAGAAAAAAACCATTCTTTATGTAGTATACATTGGCTGTTTCTTTAATCAAGAGACAGTTGGATAAAGAAGAGGCTTTCTGAGGCTGCTCCAAGAACAAATGCATCTTCATGATAGAGTGGTTCCCAAAATAAGCTGACATATTTGGCTTCTGTGTGTGGGTATATTGAATTCCCTGAGTGATCCTGCTGTCATTTTACACATGTCAGATGCACCAGATCAACAACCCAACCAACTGCCAGCGTAGGTTGTTTCTCAGCACCATGATGGGAACTGCTTTTATGTGCCTCTTGATTTACCTAATGACATTAAAGCAAACAAATGAAGGTAAATCTTGCAATAAGGTATCACAGATAACGGATTATCAAAATCTCATAGTTAAAAAAAAAAAGGTGAAGCCAACAATTGGGCTCTCTTAGTTGAATTTTGGAGACATAATGGAGATCAAATTGCAAATGAGATGGTAACCTAGGTTATCCCCGGTAAATGTTCAACTTCATAAGTGAAATTTTAAAGGTTATCTAATAGCTAAACTACATTTCCTTACGATCTCATATCTTCTGAAACAGATCTTTAAATTCAGATTCAGAAGGTGTCACTGGGATTTATTCTTATTAAAGGAAATACCAAATTTTGCTGCAGGGAAGTCTTTGCAGTCTATTAATAATTTGATTTTTTAAATACTAGAACACCACGTTGCATTAACTTTAATACAATATCGAGTGTTGGAGTGAAGCTGAGTGTTTAGTTGTAAACTTACCACCTTGCTGACTCATTTTAAGATTCAAATGCCTGTTAGATCTTGATATGCTGGGAGAATAAATACTTTATAGAAATTTCTAAAAGATGTTTACTGAAAATATACAGTTTTAAAAGAACTGTTCTAGAAAAAAAATGTTTTCTGGCTCTTTGGTACAGAAGAAACATAAAAGAAAAGTAATTAATCAGATTGTGTAATTTGGTATTTCCACCTGACACTAATATTAATTGTTCTCCGGTGACAGTTTATTTGCTGGATATGAAACTGCTAGGTACAGCATAGTTAATAAACCTAGGCTAAAAATAATTTTATTAGCAAACATTGTGACATATGAAATCTTTCAGATGGAATTAAACATTAGAGTTAATGTGAGGTACTTCATTAAAAGTTACCATACATACATTTGACTTTATACAGGTAAATAATGGTTGAACTATTGGCTCAAATGCTTAGCCACTTCATTAAAAATTTCTTAAAAATTGTAGGGAAGGTCCATATATCCCTTTAATTATATATAAAGTTTGTTGCATGTAAGGATTTGTGCATTTGGGTAGAAAACAGGTACGTAGCTATCATCAGATTTTCAAAAGAATATGTATTTTAATACATTTGAAAATTATTCCTTTAAAAGAATATGTTTCTCTAGTGTAATACTTACCCCTCATCACCAAATATAATTTGGTTTACAAAACATTGATTTAGTTTATCAGGACTACATCTATATTACAAAAGAAAGTATAAGAAAAATGATGCTTTAAATGAGAAATATACGTGTATTGAATATGAGGATGAATGGGCTCAGAAACTTAGGAATATCATTAAAATATATGACTACATCTCAATTTTTATACACAATTTAAGAGCACATGGAAAATAGCAATATATGTAGAGTTCCTATTTATTGAGCTCTCATAAAGTACAAGATTTAGTGTTCCATTTATATTATTCCATTTAATTCTCACAACTCTGGTAACAATTGTTATGATTATTACTCCATCTCATATGAAGATGATACTTACAGAAATTTAATAATTTTTTTAAGATCCCACAGCCAGGAACCAGAATGACTAAGATTCAAATATAGGTCTTTTTGAAGCTAAAATTCATACTTTTTATCTCTGTGCTATAAATCTATTGCCTACACACTCCCATCGCTCCAAATATATGTTGGCTATCATAGATCATAAAAGAGGGCACTCAAGTTCATCCACTAAATATGTCAGAGAAGCCTAATGACCACAATATATCCTTCTGGGAACTAGAGAAGTGGCTATGATTCCCTCTTCCTTTCATCCCACTGCCTCACATCTTTTCAGCAACAGATAGTAATATTACCTCAAACTTCACCTTTTTTTGCAGTCACTTTCTGTTACTGCAAGGGACATGGCAACTTAATTCAACAATAATAATTCAAGGGTTTGCTTCTCTTAAAACTCATATTAATTAAAAGGGTGTCATTTATATAACAAGACTGGCTGGTGTTTTTCTGTGTGGTAGATGAAAGAAAATATATTTTTAGAAAAAAATATTTTAGTTGAATTCTTTTAATATTTAAAATTTACGTGATGAACTTCAAAGTCTTTTTAAAAATTTTATGTCAATTGAAAAATGCTTTCCAGGGATCCCTTGTGTAGGCATATCTTTGGATGTACCCTGAAGGAATGGAATGAAGATTTAAATTCTTCATGCTGCTTATGAGTGGCAGAGTTAAATTTCTGTCACAGTATCTGTGTTTGAATAACTAAATCGTGCTGCTTCTTTTAGAATGTTCTGGAACTTACACACATGACACAAGAAAAATCACAAAGGTAATGTGTACAGCAACTCTTTTCATACTTTTTATCAATGAATTTCAAAACAATCCTGCTGAGATTTTTACTAATGAGAAAACTGAGATTCGAAGAGATTTAATAGGGACCAGTGCTGCATGGAATCCCATTGTTCTGATTTCAAACTATGGTTCTTGTTCTCCATCACCATGCATGGCATATCTGGTCATTCTGATAGTCATCAAATGGAGAAGGTAGAAGTGAAGCCCTGAGTTGTCCACTCTTACATTTTAATCACTTCTCAAGGAAAATTCAGGAAGGCAGTTTTCTTATGTTAAATTATCATCTTACTACTTTAGTGTTCTGTAATGAGGACTGGAGATGCTCTAAGTGGGTCAGTCCCCATCTTCTTCCTGAGATGTAGTGTTGAAGTTTGCATTGAAGACAGGTTTTTTCTCTGTACTTAGGAAAAGTAGACTAATTTCTTAACTCCTCTATGGGAAACATCATAAGTTTTAACTTTTTTGAATTGCCAAGGCTAAGAATTCTCTTGATATTTAGCATGGATTTTTGGACTTCTCTTAACTAATCAAAATAAAGTGCTGAAAGTTCATACTAGGAAGAAGAATCTGACTTTGGGCCAGAAGGGAAGCAAATAATCTCTTTTGTTTAGAACAAAGTTTGTGGTTACTCAAAAGTGGCTTGATTAGGGTACAACTGCGAATGAGGTGATCTATTTCCTCTTTTCCATCCATCTATTTATTTTGGGTTCTCCCCCTGACCCACTTCAGTCTACCACTAACTTACACCTTTCAAATTCCTGTGTTGTCAACCTCCTTTATATGAGAATAAAATAGAAATAGCTAAGTATATGGTAGATAAAACCATGAATCTGTTTTGTTCACTACTGAATTCAATATTTTGTGAAAATGTGGAAACTTACACTTAGTGAATGTATGAATAAAATCCCAATAAGGTGTTATTAAATTTTAGCTCTATCTCTTGGAATAATGGACATTTAAATGAAAAGAAAATACTGTTACTCTCCTTTTCTCAAAGGAATCTCTTGAGGTGATATTTAATGTGGTGAAGGCAGGAGTCAAGGAGTAAAGGAGGTGAAGGTAATGTGGGAAGCAAGAGAGGCTTTCTCCTTTTTCCCTAAATTACAATTTCTAGGTCCCTGACAATGCCTTATAAGCAGAAGGCCAAATAAGACATTCATGGATAATTCCCTTATGTTCATAAAATGGCTTAAATCTTTAACTACTTTCACCCACATTAATACAGAACTGCTGAGAGACAACTGTTGTTATTCTAGGCGAGGAAACTGAGGTGCTCTCAAATCCTCTCAAGACAAAATGGAGGTGCCTTTATATAATTCCCAGCCCTCCCAGGGAACATTTCCCAGGGGAATTATGCATGCCAGAATTAAAAAGTAAGATATTTATCTTTTATTTTTAACAGAATCTAGATGAGTCAGGACACATAGTAAGCATATTCTCAAATATATATAAATACAAGTATATGCAAATAAATTGTTATAAAATTTCCAATGTTTATCATGAAATCAAAACAGGAGTGTCCTTAAAAACCTCAGTGCTAGCTGAAGAGTAAAATGTTGAGTGTATACCCCATAAGCTCTTTAACAAAAACAAGACACAAATAACATCAAATACATCAGGTAATTAATAAGGCAAACAAAATCTCATTACAGAAGATGCTAAGTAAATATAATTATTTATTCTTCTTCCAACACCACCTATCAGACTAAGAAACTTACAGCTCATCTACAAGAGCTTTTATCATCTTTCTTTGTCAAAACTAAACAGACGTTAAGACCAAATTTCCATTTGGTTACACTGAAATCGCCCAATTGCCATACAATATATAATAACTCGTAATATGAAATTTCAACACAAATACTTAATCCATATACTATAAAATAAAAGCTAGAGTCACATTTCTGTACATCGGAAACTTTACATTGTAAACATTGGAGATATTGGAATAATAGAATGGGTATGGCAAGAATGGAATTGGTGTGGCAAGAATGAGTATGGCAATGGTTGTAATCAAGGTGTTAGCCAGACCTAGGGTCTCATCTGAAGACACAATTGGGGAAGGATCCACTTATATGACCACATGGTTGTTGGTAGAAATCATTTCCTCATGGGCTGTTGACCATTCCTTGCTGGCTCTTGGCCAGAGGCTATCTTCACTTCCTTGCCAGGAGGGTCTGTCTGACATGGCAAGTTGTTTCATCAGAGCATGCAAACTAAGAAGGCAACAGAGAGAATCTGCTAACAAGATAGAAGTCATGAGATTTTATAATCTAATCACAGAAGCAACATTCCATTCCCTTTTCCATATTATGCTGGCTGTACAAAGAAGCAAATCACAGGACTGGCTGATACTCAAGGTCAGGAGACTACAGAAGGTTGTGAATATCAGGTGGTTAAGATCCTTGGGCGCCATTTTAGAGGTTGCCCACCACACTGATGCACTTGAAAATGATGTAGAAAATGACAAATATTTTAAAATGGTAAAACTATAGTTTCCGGCAAAGTAATAAGAAAAAATAATGTCTAAGAGCTATTTAAAAACCTCACCTTAAAATATTTTTTAAAACTCAAAAGAGAAATAAAGATGTAAAATACTATATAAAAAGAAATACAAATTAAAACAATATATCATTTTCATGTGTCAAACATTAAACATTTAGTTGATAATATCTATTGTTGGCAAGGGTAAACAGGTACTTCATAATCTACTTATGTGGTTAAACATTTCTGAGGGCAATCTGAAAATATTAAGATTCGCATACTCTGACTTGTCAATAGCACTTTTAGATATTTATTTTACAGAAATAATTAAGCCAAAGTTCAAAGATTGATGTACAAGAATGTTCATTGAAGTTATATGTATACTGCTAGAAAAATTGGTAATTATTTAGTAGTATATCAGGAAGGATTGGCTAAATAAAATATGTTATGACAACTATAAAATAAAATATCTTGTTGCTGTTAAAAATGATCATGTTTATTATCATGAAAATATATCTTGATATATTTTTAAATGAAAGGAGCAAACTATCTATATAGAACTGCATTATCTATACAGAACTGCATGTGTATATGCTGGTGTGTTGACACCCATAGGTGCAGAGGAAAATGTGTGAAAGGATATCTATCAAAATATTGAGAACGATTATCTTTGACTTGTGGATAACAACTTATCTTTATTTTCTTTATACCTTCTTTATTTTCCAATTTTTTATCTTGAGCATATTCACATTTCATAATATTAAAAAGCAATAAAGCTATTTCCAAAATAATCTTTAAAATGATTTCCTCCTATACCCTCATATAGGAATGTTTCAAGCTTTCATTATTATATCTGTTAATTGGAACAATATAGCATCATAAGATCCTTTCATGCTCAATGTATTTTCCTCTTCTATTGATAAATGGATATGTTCCAAGTCTTGGAAAATTACATTTACTTAAAAAAAAATCCCTCCAGAATTCTATATACACACAAATATTATCTATCAAAATGGAACTGGAAATTAACTGTCAGATTTCTTCTTAACCTGGCTATTCGGGAAGAATAATTCACTGAGGGACCGGCATTGAAGATTTTGATTAGTCAAACAAGAAAATAAATTTTTGGTTGCTATATGTAATTATTCTCTTATTATTTATTCTTTATACTCTCATTTTGGAGCATCCACTAGGTTCAAGGCATTGGGCTAAGTGCTAGCAATGCAACAGTAAATCAGAAACAGTCTGTGCCTGCTCTTACAGCCTAATAAAGACAAATCAAAGAACTTCACTGCTGACGATGTCTCAGAGACCACAGTCTAGAATTCCCCAACCCTCAATTCATGAATCAGAGAAGCAGAGTTTTATACTCTTTTTTTCTTTACGTATATTGATTGATAACAGACGCAAATTCATTTTTCTCAACTATTTTGTCATAGGCAGAATTCTGTGAGGGCCCCCACAATATTTCCCACTGCTGTTCCTCCTATGATTCTGTTATATAATATGGCAAAAGGGCTATTGCAGACATAATCAAGGTTACTAATCCATTAAGATGGAAAAATTATCTAGCTGGCCTAACCTAATCATACAAGGCCCTTAAAAGCAGAGAGTTACTGCAGACAGTAACAGATGAGAAAGAGAAAATTTAAAATGTGAGAGAGATTTGATGTAAGGAAGGCTCTCTGTTGCTGGGATAGAGGGAGCTATAAGGGAAGGACCTGAGGACAATCCCTAGGAGCTGAGAGCTGTCCCCAGATGGCAGCCAGCAAGAAGGTGGGGGCTTCAAGCTGACAACTTGATTTCAGCCTTCACCAGAAAACTTAGGCCATCCCAAACTTCTGGCCTACCAAATTTGGGGTATTTTGTTACATAGCAATAGAAAAGTAATGCACATTTTTTTCCCTTTGTATGTCATTCCTGGGGACTAGTTAGCACACTACAGTACAACTGGATCTGAGATTCATGGAGTTCAGCTCCCTTCTTTATTGTCCCAATGTGGAAACTGAAGTCTAAGGTTTCTAGCCACACTGGCCTTTTTTTTTAATTAATTGATTTATTTTTTATTTTGAAACAATCTCAAACTTCTAGGAAGCTTCCAAGTATAGTACATGTAATTTTTTTTTCAGGAACCATTTGGGTGCACACATTGATGACATGATATACCATCACCTCTAAATACTTCAATGCATTTTTTTTCCTAAACAAGGGCATTCCCCTACATAATTAAAATTCAACCATCAAAATCAGGAACTTAAAGTCATTTCATCTCTCAGAACTCAGTCAACTTTCACAAAGTACTCAAATAATTTCCTTTAGAGCCAAAGCTCCATTTTGGAGTCACTTATCCTGTTTGGTTAGTCTCCTTCAACTAGGACAAGTTACTCATAGAATCCCTTGACTTTCAGGACCTTGAAACTTGATGATTACAAGCCAATTATTCTGGAGAATTTCCTTCAATTTAGATTGTTCTGATTTTCCTTCATGATAGTTGCATACTTTTATAGGAATGCTAGAGAAATGATCTGTTTTCTTCTCACTGATTACTATAAAATGGCACACAATTTCATTTTGTACCAATACTAATGATGTTAACTTTGTTAAGGTGGTGTTTGCCAAGGTTCTCCATTGTAAAGTATTATTTTTTTCTGTGTAATTAACAAGTATTTGTGGGAAAGTAATTTGAGACTATGTGAATATCCTATTTGTTATCAAATTTTTAATTTATTCATGCCTAGTAATTTGATCAACATAGACTCATGGTTTATTATTTTATCCCATGTTTTATAATCTATTGCTATCATCATTTATTTTGGTACTCAAATTGTCAGAAATTTGGCCAAAAGGAACCTCTTGGAGTTGCTTCAGTGTTATTTTGACAAGTTCCAAGTCCCTTTATTCTTTCAGCACTTTCTTACTTTCTGATACATCAAGATGTCCTGGAAAATTTGGCCTTTTCTCTGAGGCGTACTGTCTCTTTTTAGTAAAAAGTGATATTTAGAAACCAAGATCTAGACACTTAGTTTACTCATGGCTTTTAGGATGTTGTTGTCCCTAGGAACACTGGCTTTAATGTCTCCAAAATACTGTGCTCTCTGCTTCCCCATGAGTTTTGTATATGCTGTTCCCTCTAAGTGAATGTCCTTCCTTCTTCACATAATGAACTCTTCCTACTCATCCTTTAGATCAAAGCTTAAATCCTGCTTCTTCAAGGAACCCTTCCTAGATGCCTAGATTGGTTGAGGTCTACACCCATAGCATCATATTCCTTTTGAATCTATAATATAGCAATTATTTAGAAACATATACCTCCTCCTCTCTAGACTAATAAACTTTGGAGAACAAAATCTGATTTTGATCAACATTGTATCACTAGTGCCTAGTACAGTTCCTAGCATATAGTAGTTCTCAATGAATATTTATGGAAAGAATAAATGGGTGAGACAGTGAATGAGTGAATGAATGAAACCAGAACTAGACCCCATTGCTTTCCTAGCTATTCCACAATGGACACTTAGAACTTTAAATAGTTTTCTGTAAATTCTTAGACATATGGCACAATTTTATTCTTTCTGAAAGAATCCTGAATTTTTGCACACTGGATCAAACAATTTTCCACATTATTTTTGAATTTAATTCTTCTTAAAATGGATTCAGACAAAAGTGGAAAACCAAGGGCTCTCTGAGAAGGTCATAGCATTTGCCACTATTGAGTTAATCACTTGGGCTTATTCTCCATTAGATTTATTTATATTCGAGTAACTTTGCTAAGTTGTAAGAAAATAAAAAGCTACAGAATAATATTTAATTTGATTGGGTAATACTAAATCTTCACCACCTCCTGGGTCCCTAATTAAATCTTGTTTTTACATGGTGCCTTGTCCTTGAATATAGGTGGCTCTGAAAGTCTCAGAAAGGGAAATTATGATACAGGAAATCCAGGAACTCACTTTGAAACAATGTAGAAGTCTAATAGTCCTGCCATTGTCTCTACATGAAGGCCAAACATACAATTGTCTTCTTAGCTTGATGCTTTTATGGTTTTTCTCTGGTTTTTGTATCAGGCCTAGACTCAACAAAGACCCACCTATGGTTTCTGCCTCTCCCCAGCTGTAACTCCAATAACTGTGCTTGGGTATTATGTCAGACCTTTTGGCATCATTTGAAGCATTTGATTATTGAATTCTGTTGACTTGCTAGAAAGAAAGTGGGGTCAGAAGGGCAGGCCTAAAATAGTTATAGTTCTTCCAGTCCTGAGAGATATATTAGGAGCGTTTTTAGAGGGTTTTTTTTTCTCATTTTACAGTTTCTGAGATGGAATTCTGAGACATTTGGTATTTTCTCTTCCATTCATTGTATGCACTGTTTATTATAAAAACCAGAGAATCTCACAGCAACTTACACAATGAAAAATGGTTATTCAAGATTTCTCATTTTGCCTGACTTGCACTGTGGTTTTCTTCATTCTAAGATATCTGGCAAAAGTGAACCTGTTTTTTTGTTTTTTAACCTGGTTGAAAGAAACTGCTGGTAGTTCTAAAAAAAAACAACACGAGAAATGAAGAACAACATCACGTGTGAATTAGGAATCTCTCCTTTGTTCTTATGAGGCTACAGTGAAACAAAGATTCTTAGCCATACTGAGGCTCTTGTAACTTGTTCAATACTTCATGCCAAAGAGTCTATAGTAATTATAAACTCAAGAAAAATTTTTCTACTTTTCAGCTTCTTTCCAGTGGCATATTTTCCTCATTCACTTAGTTATGTTTCAGGTGGTTTAGAATTCGATTATGACTCGTATGTTATTTTTCTAAAGAACATTTGCTATTGCATCACATCTCAAAAATAATTGAAATGGATCCAATTCATGGATGTGGCTTAATTAACTAAGACTTTTCCCTACACCGAGAAAATGATAATGTGGGCTTTACTAAACAAACTAAAATATCCCAACCAAGACAACTCAGTATTCAAAGAATCAAAGGCAAAGAATCAAAGCAAGCTTACAAAAGTCTCCTCTAATACGAAGACTATTTGAAAATACAATTTTCAACTTTTAAGTGAAAAAATGCTGAGCTGCTAGGCTCTACCACTTTCTACACAGAAATCCATTTTAAGTGTTGTATCACTTCTGAATTTTGGAAGGAAAATTGGCAATGTGTGTGGCATTTCTAGCAAAGGGGAAAAAAAAAAGGTAACTGGGTTTCTGAACACTATGCCTTCAGTAATGGCCTGGAAGATGGAACTGCAAAAGGACTCTAGGACAATATTTCATTTGTCAAAATGAATGTAGGATATCAGGTCATTCCTAATATTGAGTAATATTCTCCCAGTGGGGCAGAACACCTCCCTGTACCAGGCATTAGAAGAGTAGAGCATGCTGACTAGAAGAGACTTGTTGGTGATATTTTAGGCTAGTCAAGTGATGGCCTCTGACCACAAAGAACATTGGCTGGGGCTCTGTTAAATTATCCAAGGAATTATCAGGTATGTAGTATATTTGTCTGTACAGAAATCCTCTTTAACATCCCACCAAAAGCTACATAACTTAAAATAATATCCCACGAATGCCATATTCCTGGGAGGAATCTAAAATATCTATTTATCTATTGGGGCGGCTGAGTAGGGGTGATGTTATTATAGCAAATGTGTACATTTCTAGCGTAAATATTTACTTACTCTGCTTGTAAACAGCTGAGTCGTTTTTCTGTTCTCCCACTTGGGGTCATTTGATACCCAGTGAGGATCATCTCCCTTGGAGGCTGCAGTGTTTATCTTCCAAGCACTAATATTAAAATGTAGCTCTTGATTCAGGCGACAGCAAGCCAGGGGATTTCTGAGCATCATTCCTTCTCTTATTGAGTCTTCCATAGGGACAGTCACCTTTAAAGAGTATAAATCATTGAGCTACCTGTTTCACTGTAAACCACAAGTATCTTCTCTGCCAGATGTGAAAAAGCCAATACATATTTAAAATCTAAATTTAAAAATATTCATATATTTAGAAAATTTCAATTGTTCTTCTAGCTTTTAAACATGTTCATGAAAAAATTATTTTTTCTAACTATTTACAAAAATGGAACAATTTAGGAAGTCTACCAAAAGCCTGAAAAAATTATTTCAGTTAAGGTACTTTCTTACATAGAAAATTAAATCACCGTATAGAATTAGAAACTAAAATTTGCTAGCTCGTTTAAGGTGGAAACCATTGTAACCTCAATACCTAGCAATTAGTAAGTGGTTAACAATAGTTTGTTGAATAAATGAGTAGATGAAATATTAACAAAATCAAGGTTGTATTAGATAAAAAATATAATCGAATAATAGTATAATTATATAATTCTTTAAGTGCTAGACAACATGATTTTGATTTATCCAGTGGAATTTTTAGTGGCTTTACCTTCACCTACAAGAAAGGCATCCTGGGAAATTATTATGATGATTGGTATGAATAATATATAAAATAATATATAAAATTGTTCCTCTAATCTCTATGTTCATGCTGTACTGGTCTTATCTCTCTCTCATGCACGTGCTCTCTCTCGCTCTCTCTCCCCTCTTTCTCTGCACACACACAGAGGAAAGACCATGTGAGGACACAGTGAGGAGGCAGCCATCTGCAAGCCAGGAAGAAAGACCTCCTTGCTGACACCTTGATCCTGGACTTCTGGCCTCCAGAAGTGTGGGAAAATAAATTTCTGTTGTTTAAGGCATCCAGCTGGTGGTATATTGATAGGAGCCTGGGCTGACAGTATAATTCCAGAGGGCAGAGCCAACAGCCATAGAGAATTATTGCTAGGCCTTAAGACCTAATTAAGGAATTTCCAACATTTGCCCAGTTAGATTTCAGAATTGTTATGGATCAGAGACTCCTTTGTGCCCACCCCCTCCATTTTCCCTGTTTTTGAAGGAATATTTATAGTGTTTATCCTATACCTGTTTCACCATTGTATATCGATGTGTGAGAAGCAGAGAACCTGGATTTCTATTTTCATAGGTCTCTATAGTAAGAGAAACTCCATATAAGGAGCTGAACTTTGGAACTAACCCTGAGAAATCTCATCCATACCCAGATCTGACTTAGTTGATGAGATCCTGGACTTTGAGCTGATGCTATAATGACATGAGACTTTGGGGACCTTGGGAGGGAATGAATGTATTTGGAATGTGAGAGAAATGTAAATTATTGGAGCCCAAAGTCCAGACTATGGTAGGCACCCTCTAACATGGCCCCAAATGATACCCTCCTCCTAACTTATTGACATACTTCTAAAAAATAGAATATAGAAGAAGCAATGGTCTGTCACCTGAGATTAGATTACAAAAAGACTGTGGCTTCTACCTGGAGTTGCTCTCTCAATCACTCTTTAAGGGAAATCTCTCCCATGTTGTAGAGTTTCCCTATGGAGAGAACCATGTGAACAAGAAAATGATGTCTTTGGACAACAGCCAGCGAGGATCTGAGACCTGCCAAGAATTACATAAGTGTGTTTGTGGAAGTGGATATTCATCTAGCCCAGCCTCGTATGATTGGTGCTCCAGCCAACAACTTCATGACACCCTTGCAAAGCATCTTGATCCTGAGAAATCCACTTAAACTTTGCCCTGATTCCTGACCCACAACTTTGGGATAATGAATGTCTGATGTTTTTAGCCACTAAGTTTTGGTAATTTTTTGTGCCCTGGAAGCTAACAAATATATTTGTTATCATTGCATCTCTCCTTACAATTTTTTCAATGTACCCTTAAGTTTGCCTCCCTTCCAATATTTGCTTTTACCCTGAGTTTTAGTCTATTAATCTCTTACGTTGGCTTATAGTAATTATCTACATAATTATCTATTATTATTTATAGAACATATACTATGTATTACAATACATAGTAGAAAAAAATTTAGCTTGTTATTATAGAGTATTTTAAGTATATACAAAAGTAAAGTAAACAAATATAATGGACCCCCATGCACCTATCACCCAGCTTCAACACTTATGGTCAATATTGATATAGCACAACAATATTAACAAAACAACCCATAGTCAATATCATTTCCCCTCTATGTTTACCCATTCTTCTCCCTCAGATTATTTTCAAGCAAGCCCCAGACATATCATTTATTCTATAATATTTTTAGTATGTATCATTCTTTAGAAAAACATTTTTAGGTTATGAGTTGACCATATAAATTATATCAAGGGGTATTCTGGCAACAGAGAAAAGAACTTCAGAGCAAAGCCGAGTATAGCCATTCTTGTTAATATTCTTCTACTCAAGGATATGAATAAACTATTCTATAGAAGAAATGAACAGGAATTTGGGGTTAGAGATTAGCAAGCTGAAGAGAGAGGGAAAACAGTTGAAGGAAGAAAGGGAAGTCCAACAGCATGGCAATAAGCTGAAGGCAAAGTCAAATATATAACCAATGATGATTAACTGCAATGAGAATGATTAAGTGACTTTTAAGACCAAGGCTGTCTAACACAGAAGGTTAGATTACATCAAATATGTTGCCTATTTTATATAATTCTCCTTTAATCCCCCAAGTCCTTCAGGAAAGTCTGCTGTGCACATATTCTAGACTCAGAGGACTTTAGTAGTAAACAGTTTGGGCAGTGTAAAGCACAGTGAAATATGGCCTTACAGATAGGAAGTGAAAGGTTGAGAATAACTTTATAATTCAGTAGAGCAAGAATTAGAAGTCAGAAGCGATCAGAAAAAATGCAAGTGACATCCCCCCACTGATCAAACTCAACAGGAATCAACGTAGCTATGGGAAAATATGCTAGGTTTCCAATAATATGTAAGAAGATAATTGAATAATTTTTTTGCTTCAATACTAAAGGAAAAGCGACTCTAGGAATCTAGAGAATATGTAATTACTCCAAGAGGCTGCCATTTTGGTTGCACACACAGACACACAGACTTACATACAAATGTACCTCCTGTTGATGAAATCAAGATCAACATTATCACTGAGGCTTATTGTAATATCTATAAGATTGTGATGAATTTTGTAAAAGAAATAAGAAGAGAATCAATTTTACCATCTGGTTCAACTGTCTGTGAACTACCAGATATGATGATGTCCAAATATAAATGGCCCCATTGAGTGCAGAATACAGATATGGTTTTTCCTCCACTAATTGCTCAAAGTGGGTTATTAAGGATACAAAAATAGAACAAGAATATTATACTCAACTGACATGAAAAAAATAGATTTTTTTTTTCGAGGTGGAGTCTCACTCTGTCACTCAGGCTGGAGTGCAGTGGCGTGATCTCAGCTCACTGCAAGCTCCACCTCCCGGGTTCACGCCATTCTCTTGCCTCAGCCTCCTGAGTAGCTGGTACTACAGGTGCCCACCACCACGCCCGGCTGTTTTTTTTTTTTTTTTGTATTTTTAGTACAGATGGGGTTTCACCATGTTAGCCAGGATGGTCTCGATCTCCTGACCTCGTGATCCACCCGTCTCAACCTCCCAAAGTGCTGGGATTACAGGCATGAGCCACCGCGCCCAGCCCGAAAAAAAGATAGCTATTAAGTCAAGTCGGTGGATTACAGTTTTGGGGTAAATAAGAATTATATTGAAGAAATTTTTTTATCAGTTGTAAAAAAATCTTGTGTCAAATAAAAACCAATTTACTATGTCTCAAAACTTTTTTTTTAAAAAAACAGGAATTTTGGTTTCTTTGTTTCATATAATCAAGGCTGCCTAAGACGGGAGAATTTTATGTAAGAATTTCCTATCCTGGTCTTAAAAATGTAGCTTTTTCTGGTAACAGCACCCATGATTCACAACTCTACCTACCCATAAAACTGGGAATTTTCATCTCAATCACCTAACTCACTGTACAGGAGGAAGACTTTATTTTTCTTGGATTTTATTATCAAACACAGAGGGATAATATTACAGAGCAATTTCCTCTCTATTGCCTACAGCAATGATAAAACCAAAAATGTGTACAAGAGTAAATGTGGTGTCAATCAAAACACAATCAATTTTACCATATACAGAGGGTTTTTTTTTTTAATAAAAATATCTTTCTGGTATAAGTATTGACTTGTCCTTGATTTCTGAAAGGAGGGTAGTATTGCAGGATATGGTTGAAGGATAGCCATTATCTCATTTCTCTCTTACAGGTGAGCCATTGCAGATTTAGAAGTTATCAACTGCCATCTCCCAGTAACCCACTGTATTAGTCAGCATTCTTTTATGGGACAAAACTAATAGGATATATATATACACCATATATACACACACATATGTATACACATATATATGTGCAATCACAAGGTCCCACAATAGGCTGTCTGCAAGCTGAGGAGCAAGGAGAACCAGTCCAAGTCCCCAAACTGAAGAACTTGGAGTCTGATGTTCGAGGGCAGGAAGCATACAGCATGGAGAAAGATGTAGTCTGGGAGGCTAGGCCCATATCTCTTTTTTACATATTTTCCTGCCGCTTTATAGTCTCTGGAAGCTGATTAGATTGTGCCCACCAGATTAAGGGTGGATCTGCCTTCCCCAGCACACTGACTCAGTGTGAACCCATACACATACATAATATTCAAATAAAGGCAATAATGTGGTCATAATTATACCTAACATAATCCAACTGTCCTTCTTGCAACTGGAAACGCACCAATCCCTAATCCAAATACTATTACATATAGTTAACAGTTAACAGTACTTAAATGCTGATATGAGATCAATAAATCTTATGTTACATGATAAATGAAAAGGAAATAAAATGAAGATATTTTCTTAGTACAAGTGTTTACATGCACAAACATGTTTTTAACAAAAGAAGGAAATAGTCATGACAGTTACAGTCCTCATTTCTGCAGCTGGTTCACGTGGTGGTAGCTGGTATTGATGACTACCTTCTTCTACTACCCATTCTGTATTCCCTTTGCCTTCAGCAAGCACCTCAGCAGGTCATGGTTTTTCTCCTGGTGGAGTGACCCAAATCTTCATTCCTGAGAGGTCTGATCCATTTGGAGTCATGCCTGGATTGTGCTGTTGTAGTTTCCCATTTACCTTAATCACAGGGCATGGTAATATTAAGAGACACCCTAATGGATCTCCTGTATTCCATGCATACTCTTCCTTTCTTCTGTTGTGGAGTAGTATACTGATTTCATCTTGATAGTCTGGGTCAGTCATCCCAACCAACACTGTAACTCCCTTCTTAGCCTGTTGACTTAAAGGCAGGAGGAGCCCAAAGTGTCCAGGTGGCAATCTTAACTTCCAGTTTAATGGAATCATTGTTGCATCTCCTGGTGGCAGCATTCCTCCCTCTGGAATTAAGACTGCTAGGCCAGCAGAACATAATGTCATGCGAACAGGAAGAAAAAATTTTGCTAGTGGATCACTAGGGGTGATGGTGAGTGGTGCCACTTCCACCCCTTGATTCCTGGACCTGTGAATCCTAGCTGTGGGAGAAATAGTACCATATATTGGACAGTGATTCAGACCATACATGGTCTTCTGGAGAACTTCGCTCCAGCCCTGCAAAGTATTGTTACCTAGTTGGCATTGTGACTTCAAAATGCCATTCCACCTTTCTATCAATCCAGCTGCTTCAGGATGATGGGGAACATGGTAAGACCAGTGAATTCCATGAGCATGAGCCCATTGCCACACTTCTTTAGGCAAAAAGTGAGTGCCTTGATCAGAGGCAATGCTGGGTGGAATACCATGATGGTGGATAAGGCATTCTTTGAGTCCATGGATGGTAGTCTTGGCAAAAGTGTTGCGTGCAGGATAGGCAAACCCATATCCAGAGTAGGTGTCTATTCCAGTAAGGCCAAACCTCTGCCCTTTCCATGATAGAGGAGGTCCAATATAATCAACCTGCTACCAAGCAGCTGGCTGATCACCCCAAGGAATGGTGCCTTATCGAGGGCTCAGTGTTGGTCTCTGCTGCTGGCAAATTGGGCACTCAGCAGTGGCCATAGCCAGGTCAGCCTTCGTGAGTGGAAGTCCATGTTGCTGAGCCCATGCGTAACCTCCATCCCTGCCACCATGGCGACTTTGTTCATGGGCCCATTCAGTGATGACAGGGGTGGCTGGGGAAAGAGGCTGAGTGGTGTCCACACTCAGGATCATCCTATCCACTTGATTATTAAAATCCTCCTCTGCTGAGGTCACTTACATGGGATACAAATATCTTCACAGTTTTTGACCACTCAGAGAGGTCCATCCACATACCTCTTCCCCAGACTTCTTTGTCACCGATTTCCCAATCATGCTTCTTCCAAGTTCCTGACCATCCAGCCAAACCATTGGCTACAGCCCATGAATCAGCATATAATCACACATCTGGCCATTTCTCCTTCCATGCAACGTGCACAACCAGGTGCACTGCTCAAAGTTCTGACCACTGGCAAGATTTCCCTTCACTGCTGTCCTTCAGGGAAGTCCTAGAAAGGGGCTGTAGTGCTGCAACTGTCCACTTTCAGATGGTGTGTGCATATCATGCAGAACTATTTGTGAACCAGGCCCTAGTCTTCTCTTCCTCTGTCAACTGATTATAGGGAACTCCCCATGAGGCCATCGGTGCAGGCTGGGGGACAGAAGGCAGGGTAGCAGGAGTAGAGACAATGGGCATTTGAGTCACTTTCTCATGTAACTTACTCATGCCTTTAGGACCTGCTCGAGCCTGATCACGTAGATACTACTTCCATCTGAGGATGGAATACTGCTGTGCATAGCTCATTTTATGGCTAGATGGGTCAGAAAGCACCCAGTTGATCATAGGCAGGCAGTTCAGGTCACATGGTGACTGGACGACCCATGGTCAAAAGCTCAGTTTCCACCAAAGTCCAATAACAGGCCAAGAGCTGTCTCTCAAAAGGAGAGTAGTTATCTGCAGAAGATGGCAGGGACTTGCTCCAAAAGCATAGAGGCCTCCATTGTGATTCACTTATGGGGGCCTGCCAAAGGATCCAAACAGCATCCCTATTTGCCACTGACACATCAAGCACCACTGGATCTTCTGGGTTGTATGGCCCAAGTGGCAGAGCAGCTTGCACAACAGCCTGGACTTGTTGCAGAGCCTTCACCTGTTCTGGTCCCCACTCAAAACTCGAAGCCTTTTGGGTCACTCAATAAATGGGCTGGAGTAACACACCCAAATGAGGGATGTGTTGCCTCCAAAATCCAAATAGGCCCACTAGGCATTATGCCTCTTTCTTGGTTATAGGAGGGGCCAAATGCAGGAACTTATCCTTTACCTTAGAAGGAATATCTCGACAGGCCCCACACCACTGGAACCCTAGAAATTTTACTGAGGTAGAAGTTCTCTGAATTATAGTCAGATTAATTTCCCATCCTCTGGCACGCAAATGTCTCACCAATAAGTCCAGTGTGTTTGCTACTTCTTGCTCACCAGATCCAATCAGCATAATGTCATCAATGTAATGGACTAGTGTGATATCTTGTGAAAGCAAAAAGCAATCAAGATCTCTCCAAATAAGATTATGATGCAAAGCTGGAAATTTGATAGCCCCTGAGGTAGGACAGTAAAGGTATATTGCTGGCCTTGCCAGTTGAAGTCAAATTGCTTCTTGTGGGCCTTATGGATAGAGATGGAGAAAAAGGCACTTGCCAAGCCAGTGGCTGCATACCAGGTACCAGGAAATGTGTTAATTTGCTCAAGCAATGAAATCACATCTGGTACAACAGCTGCAATTGGAGTCACCACTTGGTTAAGCTTACAATAATCCACTGTCATTCTCCAAGATCCATCTGTCTTCTGCACAGGCTCAATGGGAGAGTTGAACAGAGATGTGGTGGGAATCACTACCCCTGTGTCTTTCAAACCCTTTATGGTGGTACTAATCTCTGCAATCCCTCCAGGGATGCGATATTGTTTTTGATTTACTATTTTTCTAGGTAGAGGCAGCTCTAATGACTTCCATTTGGCTTTTCCCACCATAATAGCCCTCACTCTATCAGTCAGGGAGCCAGTGTGGGGGTTCTGTCAGCTGCTAAGTATGTCTATGGCAATTATGCATTCTGGCACTGGGGAAATTACCACAGGATGAATCCAGGGACCCACTTCACCTACTGTAAGTCAGTCCTGACCTAAAACTCCATCAATTACCTGACCTCTATAAGCCCCTACTTTAATTGGAGGACCACAGTGACATTTTGGGTCCCCTGGAATCAACGCCAGCTCAGAGCCAGTGTCCAGTAGTCCCCAAAGTGTCTGATCACTTCCCTTTTCCCAAGGCACAGTTACCCTGGTAAAAGGCCAGAGGTCTCCTTGGGGAAGAATGGGAGTAAGATTCACCACATAAATTGTTGGTAATGCAGTGGGGTCCTTCCTCAAGGGGTCCTGGTCTCCCCTTCATTCAAGGGGTTCTGGGTCAGTAAACTGGCTCAAGTTGGAAATTAATTGAGGGGCCGTGATTCTCTATTTTTGTAATTCAAATTAGTCTTTTGTCCATTCAACCTAGAAGTTTTCTGTTTGTGTAATTTAAGTAGGAATGCAGTAGTCTTCCTATCAATTTCACTTCTAGAAACACCACGATTAGTTATCCAGTGCCAGAGCTCTACATGAGTCAGACTATTCTGATTGCCACTTTGCCTCTGCTGTCCATTATGGTAGCTACTCTCACCTTGCCTTTGATTGTTGAGTGCTGCCACTTGGCCCCTGCCACCTCAGGATCCAACTGTTGCCATTGTATTTAAATTTTGTAGTTGAGTCACTGAGGATCCCACTGTTAGATCTGACATATGGAGAAGAGAAATTACAGGGCTCTTCAGATTCAGGTGCTGCCCTAACAAATCTATTTTGCAACTGGTATACCTGGTCAAGGGTATATCTTCTGGGCCCTCCCAGCTGGGATTAGTAGGTCTAACATGACTAGTCCATGCCACCATCCCAATCTCCCTAAATCTTTGGATTTCTTCCTCTACATTAAACCAAGCGAGATGAGACATTTCCAGCTCACTCACAGTGGGCCATCTTTTAATCCATATTTTAGTGAACCAAGCAAATAAATGATTAGAACCTTTTTTAACTCCCCAAGCTGCAACACTAAAAGCAGAGTCCTTACTTAGTGGGCCCAAATCAATAAATTCAGCCTGATCCAACTCTATGTTCCTTCCACCATTAACCCACATCCTTTATATCCATTCCCATGCCTGTTCTCCATATTGCTATTTATATAAATCAGAGAACTCAAACAGTTCTTTTTGAGTATAGCGCACCTCCTAACGGGTCATACTCTCAACCTCACCTCTAGGGGTCCACTGGAACTCTAGTCTAGTTATAGGCCTAGAAGCAAACAGAGGTGTTGGGGGTGGCTCCTGAGGAGAATCAACATTATCTTGCCTGGCAACTGCCTAATAGGAGGCCATCACTGTTGCCTCAGGCAGCACAGGGTTTATCTCTTCAGACAAAGGTGGATAGGCTGATGGCAACATGGATCATAGAGAGGATGTTGCCACTACTGGGGAAGGGGAAGCTGTTTCTTCTGGCAAAAAAACTTCATCAGAGTTTACAAACTCAGTGTCCTCAGCTTCATCAGGGTCCTGCAACACATCCCCATTCCAAGTTTCAGGGCCCCATGCTTTTCCAATCAATGCCTTCATTTAACAACACATCCCCATTCCAAGTTTCAGGGGCTTATTCTTTTCCAATCAATACCTTCATTTAACAATAGACACCTGGCGAGGCTGTGCATGCATCTTCTGTTGCAGGTCAGCCACTAGCATGACAAGAGCTTGCGTCTGTTTGTTCACAATTTCAGTTCTCTTTCTACAGGAGATAAGACTCTTAGTCAGGGCAATCCTAGCAGATTTGAGGTTCAATATCTGCTTCTGAAGCCGGGAGACAGAATCCTTGAGTTCATAATTTTCTTTCATCACTTTGTCCACTGAATTTAGGGGCAACCAACCAGCTTCATTATGTTCCTTGGTTCTCCACATATGGTCAAAGGTATTATGTATAGAGTCACTAAACCCCTTGCCTCTCATGAGCAGTGAATCAAGAGTGTCAAATGCATTTATTTTGCATAACTCCCTAAACAGCTCATGCCAAGGACTATCAGTGTTCTCCATACTATTAAAAGTAGAGTACTTAGCATTTTTGAGTCTAATCATGAAGCAGCCAACTCCAGAAACCCCAAAACCAGTGAAAGAACTCCATTGTTAATATTCTGTTCCTCTAGAACCACTTCTGGTACCAAAATCTGTATTAGTCAGGGTTCTCTTAGAGGGACAGAACTAATAGGAGATAGATAGATAGATAGATAGATAGATAGATAGATAGATAGATAGATAGATAGATAGATATGGAAGGTTACTAAGATTGAGTTTCACATGATCACAAGGTCCCACAATAGGCTGTCTGCAAGCTGAGAAGCAAGGAAAGCCAACGGGAGTCCCAAAACTGAAGAAGTTGGAGTATGATGTTTGAGGGCAGGAAGCATCCAGCACAGGAGAAAGATGTAGGCTGGAAGCCTAGGTCCTTCTCTCCATTTCACATTTTTCTGCCTGCTTTATATTCACTGGAAGCTGATTAGATTGTGCCCACCAGATTAAGGGTGGATCTGCCTTCCCTAGCCTACTGACTCAAATGTTAATCTCTTTTGGCAAAACCCACACAGACACACCCAGGATTAATACTTTGTATTATTTAATCCCATCAAATTGACAGTCAGTATTAACCATCACACCCATCATGTTTCTGAGTTTATCAGAGACATTTTAATACTGGTGCAAAACAAACATTATAAATCTGTGAGGTATATCTATATATACTCATAAACAGCACAAATATGCATGCATGTATGTATGTGCATAGAGAGAGAGAAGAGAACCAAGGGAATGAAGAATATAGAAACCATACCATGTTCATTCCACTCTCTGATATTCCAGTCACCTTCATCTTACTCATCTTGCCAGGGTCTCCTTATAGCCTCTCTCCTCACCCTGTTTCTCCCTATCTTAAATGTTAGGGACTCTACAAGTCTTTTCCTGACCACTGGTCTTTTGCAATCTTCTTCTTCTCCATGCTCTTCTAGTACATGTCTTAATACACCACATGACTCAGCATTTAACTACACGCTTTTATTGCTCTCTGAATATTCCATGTGGCAGTTTCATCTTCCCAACTAGATGACTCAAAGGCAAGGACTTCGTGTTATCATTATGCATTACCATATCCTCTCCTGCTTTGCCATGTCATGGATGCTAAATAAATAAATATTAATAGATGGAAATAACCAAGTTTCCAATTAGCTTGTCATTTTGATTACAAAATTGTAATTGGGGACTAAAATTTTTAGAATGTTGCTGTGCATTCCAGGCATTCACGTCCTCTGTTTGAAATATAACATAGCTTAGTATTTAAAGCCACATTGTCTTGAATCCCAGCTCTCCAATTTACTGGTTGTATGATCTTGAGCAAGTAACCTAAATGTCCTCTGCTTAGATTTACTTTCAATAAAGTAAGAATAGTTATAGCATCTAACTCACAGAATACTACGAAAATTAAATAAATTAATTCATGAACAGCATATACAAGACCTTGTATTTAGAAAGCACTGTACAAATAATGACTATTTTGCTATGACTGAATGAAAATTGTAGCTTAGATTTCTAAATTGGCCACTTACACAAAAAGTTGGCTGGTATTGGCTTGAAGAAACCAAAGGCATTTTAAGCTCAGATTCTAGATGACAAATAATCTGTTTAAGAAGATATGGATGGTGAGGTCTGAATTAAATGATGGGAGGTTTATTTCAAACACAAGACAAAAATGATCAAGGTTAGCCTGTACCAAAAGCCTGAACTATTATCCCTCCCCAATCTTAATCATTTTTTAGATCCTCACCTAACAGTTTAGGTCAAATTGAAAAGAGAAAGTTGACATTAGGAGCAAACCTAATATAATAACCTGGTGTTCTGAGGTTCATTTGCCTCCACAGCCTAAGAAAGTATGTGGCTAAGTTGACAGAAATGATGTTGATCTTGGGAGAAATATATGTAAACTAGATCTGTGTGTGTGTGTGTGTGTGTGTGTGTGTGTGTATAATATGTATATATAGTATGTATAGAAAATTTCATATATATAAAATAAATGCAAAATTTCCTGAATTTATGAGGTATAAAATATATATACAAATATATTTTACATTTATCTCACATTTCAAATACATATATATGTGTATATATGTATGTATATACGTATGTATGTATGTATATATGTATGTGTGTGTGTGTGTATATATATATGTATTTGAAATGTGAGATAAAATAATTAAAATCAAAACTAGACCAAGAAGGCAGCTAGGTAATAACATTAGTTCCAAATAACTGTGCAAATATTATTTCCCTTGACACCCTCTGCCTATGTTTTCTCCCATGTCAGTGCAATATAACTAATTTGCCTTGTAGAAATGAAGTTAGCAATAACAAAAAAAGACAGTGAAGTGTAATATAAATAATATGACTTTAGAAGTCAAAATAAATTGGTGAGAATCCTACTTTCTAATAAAATACTTGCAGAAATGTAGAATGCTAGTTCTAAGTTTGTTCAATTATTAAGAGCCTTAGGAATCAGTCAGGCCTGCTTTTGAATCTGAGTTCTGCCACTCCAAAAGTCTCCAGGAAGTTCTTCAGGCCTCAATTTTCTCATAAAATAGGGACAAGAAAACTTCCTGGAGCCCTCAAAGAAAAGTCAGAGAGTATTTAATTTATCCACCCCTCCGCCATCACTCCTGTTTACACCCTCAACTAACATGTTTGGTTAGAGACCAAGTAATTTATTGAGCCATTTTTACTAGTGGTAGGTCACTGTGCACAAGAAAGTTGGATGCATGGGCTGGGTGCCATAGCTCATGCCTGTAAGCCCAGCACTTTGGGAGGCTGAGGTAGGAGGATTGCTTGCACCCAGGAGTTCAAGACCAGCCTGAGGAACACAGTAGGACTTCGTCTCTACAAAAAAAAAAAAAAAAAAAAAAAGCCAGGTGAGGTGGTGTGCACCTGTGGTTCCAGCTGCTATGGAGACTAAGGCGGGTCACATGAGCCCAGCCTGGGAGGTCAAGGTTATAGTGAGCTGTGATCATGCGACTGCACTCCAGCCTAAGTGACAGAATGAGACTCTGTCTCATAAAAAGAAAGAAAGATGTGCATATGAGTGTGTCTGTCTTTGGCATGTCTCCTTTAAACTGCTGGGTGGTGAGCTGAGTCATGGTCTCCCAAGGAGGAATGAAAAGGCTCATGCATTTCAGCCTTTTTATTAGAGGCTTAAGTTGGGATTCAAGACAGAACCCAGAAAATGTAAAGGGTACCACACTTGCTATTTTTCATGTCCCTTATGTATCTGTCTACTTCATAAGAGCTTCATTAGGAAGCAAGTTGTCTAAGATAAGTTAAAAATAGGTGCCTTGATTGTATTATCATCTAATAATATCCTATCTCAGCATAACCCCTAAAATATATTTTACAATGTTTTTTACAAAAATGAAATGAAATAATGGTCTTAAAGCACTTAACAAAGTGTCTGGCATATAGGAGAATAATCAAGTAGTATGTATTAGAGTCTATTATTTTGTTATTACAATTAGAAAACAAAGATTTAGAAAGATGGAGTCATTTCTCTAAAGTTATCTAGTTAGCTAATGGCAGAATGAAATTCAAACTTGAAACACCCCTTTTTTACCATAACTTTCTTCTCGTGCTTCCATTTTTCTCCTGCCTTATGTGCCTTCCTAATCCTGGGTAGACTCCAGCTCAATAATCCTTCACTCAGGCACTGCCAGAACTGGCTCTCCTCCCAGCCTTCGACTGTGACCCTTTCTCCTTCACCAAATTGCCTTCTTCCTTGAACCCTCCACTTTCAGGGTTGCTCAAGGCTTTCTTCTCTCTCCTTACCTCTGCACTTGTAACCACATTGAATATCACCATTTCTGATGTTCATGCTCTTAGAACCAGCTCCCAAGGCTCTATCTCCATTTTGAGTTCTGTCTTCCATGCTGAATAACCCTACCTTAATGGTTGCCTGCCACATATCCCCCAACAGGTGTTTTACTGGCCCTTTTAAGTCAAAATGATGGAATCATTACTTGCTCATCCTCCATCCCCACTCTCTTCCTCAATCATATGCATCTTCTGATATTTCCAGTTTTAATAAAGGAGGTACTCTTCTTCTCCCTTTAAACTCAATCCCTCATATTCTCCCTCCCCTTCTTCTAGTCCAATTCATACAATTTGTCATCATTCTAGAGCTGTGTAGAACAATATGGTAGCAACTAACCACATGTGTCTACTGAGCACTTACAATCTGGCTAGTCTAAATTGAGACCTGTAAGTGCAAAGTGCACACCAAGTTTTGAAAACTTGGTACAAAAAGCATGAATATAAAATATCTCACTAATATTTTTTAAAAATTGGTTACATGTTGAAATGACTGAGTTGAATAAAATACATTATTAGAATTAATTTCTCCCATGTCTTTTTGTCTTGTTTTAATGTGGTCATCAGAAAGTTTAGATTACATATGTAGATTGCTTTATATTTCTACTGGACAGCATTGTTCTATATCATTCTAGTCTTCCTTCTCAACATTTAAAAAATTTCTTCCATTCTAGTCTTTCTATTATTATCTATTTCAAGCTTCTTATAATACATCCTAGCAGATTTCTCTGCCTATACAATCTCCCTACTCCAATTTGTCTCATCCAAACTGTATTCTGTCTCCAAATCAACCTTACTAATGAAAGATTCAAATAAAACCACTCTCTACTCAAAAATAAAAAAACAAAAACAATTACTCCTCCCTGTCCTTCAAATAAAGTCCAAACTGTTGCAGCCCGCTACTCCTTGCTCTTCATATAGGAGCTATGATGCTTTAGGACGGCAAAGAAATGCACAACAAGATGAAGCTCTGTTTAGCTGGAAGAACTTTACTTTTCGTGTGTGTGTGTGTGTGTGTGTGTGTGTGTGTGTGTGGTGAGGGGGTCTCATGGCACCTCCCAGTGACTTTGACTTGACTAAGCCTGGCTCAGAAAAAGATATCCTTCACAAGGATTTTATAACCTGAAATAGTACATCTTCTTTCATGTATTTCCAAAACCACCAACTTGTTGACAAAAACCAGCAACCTATATAACAAACAGGCTAGAAAGAAAGGTTTCTGATGCCCCCAGAAGGCCTTAGCTCCTACTCTGAGATGCCAAGATTGATATCATTGTTTCTTAAACATCCCAAATATCTAAATTTTACCCACCATTGGGACTGGTTTCTCTCTGAGAAGAGCAAGAAATCACCAAACTTTCCTGAAGCAATTAATTGGAGCAACTGGATATACAACAAGAAGAGCAACAAAACTTCATGCAAGTATCTGGCCATTCAGTACTATTTTCTGAGTGTCAGAAGATGGGTAAAGCAAACTAAAAGGTTTTGCTTTTCCAAACTACAATCGAAATACTGTTTTAATATTAGATCTTGTTATGATCATTAATATTTTTCCAGGTAATCTCACTTTGATATTCAAAACCAAAGCCTACTATTATTTTCTTCATCATGAGCCCTACATACCAGCTCATCATGATTACTGTTCATCCATTACCATTCATACTAAATCTATACCTTTGCTCAGTCATTCCCCTCGCTTGAAGTGCCATGTAGTCACAGAATGGTAGAACTGGAAAATAAGTTGGAGATCATCTAGTCCAATTCTTCATTTTATAAATGAGAAGCTTGAGGTCCTAGAGCTCATGAAATCAATTTCTGACAGAAGCCAGAACCCAGATCTGCTACTTTCCAGTCCTGTACTTTTTCACCACATAATACATTTTTCTTCTTTTCTTCTGATTTTGCATGTTAGAATTCCTCCTGTTCTTCAGGATCTAAGATAAATGGCACTTCCTCCACAGTGTCCAACCAGCAGTGACCTACCGCTCAGCCTATTTGCCCACACTCAGTCTGTAACCAGCTAGATGTTTGTGATCCTTAGCTCTTGTCTTGGATCGTAAATAGGTTAAGTGAAGGTGATGATGCTATCTGAGCAGTGTGTGTCCACTGAGAAGATGCCTTCCACACAGGAAACTCTCTATGCCTTTTTGTCAAATAAATTATTAAACAAAGGAAAAAGATGTATCAATTTAGACCTTGGCTACTAAATCTATAATATTAGAAAATGGATGCATGAAAATGTGAAAACAAACATGCAATCCATTCTGATTCCCTTGAACGAAAAGCTTCCACACACATCTCGAAGTTTGCTATTGATTTTTTAAAAATAATTTCACTCCTCCTCTTTAAGTCTGTCTTTTAACAAGAAGAGAATTAGTGAATTATAGCAGAGACTGAGTATTAGGGATTTAAAATTAAGTTTGGAAATCCATGTATCTCCTTAAAACATGCAGAGTGCCATTTCAGCGGAGTGAAGAGAGGCTTCCAGCCAAAAAGACCCAGTCTAGTTAACTTGAAAAAGAGTTGGTTACTGTTTGCCAGTGGATGTTTAAACAAAATAATCTATCACCCAATTCTTCTGTTCCAGTATGTTTATTAAGTAAATGTTTATTATACTAAATGCTATTTCAAGCTGGATGAGGGAGAGGCAGTGACTTTTTAAAAGCAGTAATTTTATATACCTCATATATGGGATCATCTTTTAAAAAAATCAATACATTTCTATTTTTAAATATGTTGTTTACATAGGACTTGAGGGAGGGTTAGAAGGAAAAGCTCAGCCCCAAATGAAATTAGTCCTAAGGAAAATCCACACACAAAAACAAAATTCACTCACAGTGGGCCTACTAGTAATTTTTTTAATGAGACACAGAGGGTAGAAAGAAAAAGTCAGGAACAGGCCCTTGTGTTTTCAATATTAAGAGTCAAACCAAGAAAGTTTATCACAGCCAGTGGTTAGTAGTCATGGGGATAAGCAGATACTTAGACATTTGACTTAATTCAATTCACTTCAATGCTATGCAGCAAATAATTGTTGAATGTTTATTATATGCAAGGCAGTGTGTTGGCTAGGAAATATAAGGTCATTAAGGATGATTACAAATAATTTCTATCCTCAGAAGTTTTGGGCAGTATGGATACTGTTCATAGATCGATTGATCTGGATATCAACCTCTCTCCACATACAGACGTTAGCACTGATTCCTGGGAAAGAAGGTGTCTCAGTTACCCAGATAACTGTTTCTAGTCATAACTTAACATATTTAATTTGTCTTTCTATAACTTAAGATTCTTTATTTGACTTAAATCCAAGCATTTTCTCTAAATCTGCCTTAAACCCACTTTCAGAAATGAAACTTTGAGCAGTTCTAGAATCTGAAGAACTCATTCAAAACATTAACATATTTCAGTAACATTTACTCATATATCATGTTTTACTAAATTCTATGAAATGCTTTAAAATCATATTCACTGAAAAACTAACGATAATTTTGTTTCTAGAAGGTAAAATGCAAACCAAACTTAAATGGCATCTCGAGCAAAATTTTATCAAAATGTTAGCTTCTTCAAAAGTTACTAAGGAGTCAATAAGTATTCATAGAAGCAGAACCTTTTCTGCTCCCCAACTAGAATGTACACTCCTTGAGAGTAGGTACTCTGTTTTTTCTCTTTGTAAAGCTAATGAGGATCTTATACAGTGCCTGATACACAATGGACACTCAATATTGCATGTTCAGAATGAATTAATTAATAAATAAAACATAAGGCCTGGCAGTATTCAGAAAACTTCACATCTTAAATTCTAATTATCCACAAAGGTAAGCAAAGAATGATTCGGTAATACAGAACAAAATAATGATTCGGTAATATAGAACAATCCAAGAAACCAGGCAGGTCTTTTCTAGGGCCAAAGAGGAAAGTTACCCTAAGAAGAGGAGCTAGGGCAAGATGGCAGCTGACCACAGGGCCTACTCCACTTGACCTCCCAGAGATGTCCTGTAGGGTACACAAATTGTAGACATCTCCCCAGAGGTCTTGTTTCCATAGAAATATCATCACCAAAAGCTGTGCTCCATAACCTGATATCCTGTAAATCTGTCCAACATACTGAGCAGAGCTATCCAATTCCAAAGAGTCATTGGGATTTATTGCCAAAGATTTCTTTGCAAATGTTAGAGGACATATCATTCTCATATTTTGCCCTCCTTGGTGAGATATTTAAATAAACACACAGTTTCATTCCTGGACTCACTAGCTGGGTATTCTTTGAAACTTCAGTTACAGATCACTCTAAGGAACAGTGTGACCTCTGTGAAAGCTCAGGCTTGGAATTCTGTGAGGAGGGTAATCACAAGATTAATGTTTTCCCTATTTAAATCTAATTTCAAACTAAAAATAGCTGCAAAAGCCTCTACTTATCTTAGAGGGGGAGGCAGGCTGGCAAGGGGCAAGGATTACACTGCTACAGAACATCCACAATAAATCCTCCATGTTTCAGCATTGAATATGTTAACTGGGGACTAGGAAATAGCATTTGTCACATGTGCAATGTACCTTCCTTTATCAATAAAATATGTGATTATTTTGTTTTTGGAACACAAACAGAAATTCATTATTTTCAAATAGTAATATTTTGGTATTGAATATTTTTGCAGGATTTTAAGCACTCCCAAATCATTGATTTATGTGCTGAATAGTCTCACTTATTATTTCCATGTTATGAAAAACATGAAAGAATTTAATTGACTTTCCCAAGGTCACCAGCAAAGCAATGATGAGAAACCTGAGAATGAATCCTTTCTTCTTCCAAATATTTTGAAAGTTGGCTCATATAAAGAAAAAAAAATATGTATGATGAAAGAGCACTTCTGGGAATGAAAAAGAGAAACTTGTTCTCTCAATGCCTAGAGGTCTGTGCTAGTTCCAAAGATAAAGCTTTTATTTCAAGCACAGAGCTCAAATTAATCTTCACTCTAACTAAACATTTTCTTTATTATATTCTGAATTTGGAAAAATAAATGAAACAATCATAAAGAAAAATTTTATAAAGTTTACACTTATTAGTCTAATATTTAATTCCAGAGTTTTGTGCTTTGGCACATATTTAAATAATTTAGGATTTCAGCAAGCTACCCATGTAAAAAATATCTCCTGCAATGTAATATTTATAGAGCCAATATTTATTACAAGCTTATTAGATACTATTGTAACCTTCCCATTTAGTTCTCGTAAAAACCTGTGTGGAGCAGATGCTATTCATACCATGTCCATTTCACAGATGAGGAAATGAGGTATAAAAAAATTAATTTTCCAAAGGTCACAGAAATTGTGAAAGTTGGAGGCTAAATGCAAACAGGATGAGTATCTATCCAAAACAAAACAAAGTTGTATACTGAACAACCTCACAGCCCTGTCAAAAGCTACTTTTTAGCTAATAAATCCTCTTTTCCTGGAGGTTTCATAAAAACGCCAATAATAACTTCAGCAGAATGTTAATGCAATTTAGTGTTTCCTGGAAAACCTTATTTCTATTTCTAGAATTTTCCTTATTCCTATAGTTTTTTCTATTTGCTTGAAGCCTGGTTCTATTTTGTAGATAGGAAGGCATTCATGGCAAACTGAATTCAAATTCCTACTTTGCTTCACATGGACCATGTGACCTGGGGTTTACTATCCAAGTTCTTCAAGCCTCTTTCATATTGGTATTCAGCAAATTGTTCCCAAAATTCCAGCTATAAGTGTTTATTAGGAAGCAAAACAGAATTTAGAGATTAGCCCAAACTTAATTTACAAATGAAAAAAAATGAGGCCCAGAGAAATTAAATGTTTTTCTTTGTTTGTTTGTTTGTTTGTTTGAGATGGAGTCTGTCCACCTCAGACTCCAGGCTAGGGGGCATTGGTGCTATCTTGGCTCACTGCAACTTCTGCCTCCCACGTTCAAGCATTTCTCTTGCCTCAGCCTCTCGAGTATCTGGGATTACACGGATCCACCACCATGCCCAGCTAATTTTTGTGTTTTCAGTAGAGACAGGTTTCACCATGTTGGCCAGACTGGTCTCGAGCTTCTGACCTCGGGTATCTGCTCGCCTCGGCTTCCCAAAGTGCTGGGATTACAGGCGTGAGCCACCGCACCTGGCCAAAATTAAGTGATTTTCAAAAGCCTCTAAGCTAACTCCCTATGGAAACAGTAATGAACCCAGGTTGCCAGAGTCCCAGGCATGCACTCTTTCACTACCCTGTGCTATCTCTAGCTGGTGAATAAATAACTGATAATCCCTTCCAGGAAAAGTTTTCCTCAGGCAAATAAGGCAAGATTATGTATAAACTGTTACCGTGCTGGGCAGAGACGTGGAGGTGTAGCCAAAAGTCTTTTCAGTGCCAGTGAATTTTAAGTCCTAGACAATGTGTTCAGAGTCCCTTGTCGCTACTCAGTGTTGACTTCCACTTGCCCATTTGAATCCATGACATTTTAGCTGAGCTCTGGAAGCTACACAAGTATCACTTTGGTGGTGGTTTCCTTTTGAAGCTTCACTGCATGACTTGTATAAGTCATCATGCTTCATAGCCTCGCCCTCCTTGAACATCTCCATGGAGCACCTCCATGGAGCTTTCCACGGGAGCAGTTGCTAACAAATACTGCTGCCAATTGACTTCTTATGTGCATTGAAATCTATGTGGCAAGGCCCAGGACTCTCTCTCTCTCTGGCTCAGATATGTTCAAAATTTTATCATTAATGTGGATAAATAAATAGAAGGCTTGCTGAGCCAATTTGCAGGTGATACAAAGATGGAGACTGCAATGAATATGATAATGAGGGAGTCAGGTATAAAATGTCATGTGGTTTTCAAAACAAAGCAAGTGATAATTTGATTCCCCTCATTTTAGTCAGACTACCTATGAACTATTATTTTCCTTTCTAGGGACCAAGGAGATGGTCAAACTGAAGAGCATCCAGAATTTTTGATAAGGATAAGAGATAATTCAAAGCACGTGAAAATTATATAGGGTGGTTGAAGTTGCTGGAATTGTTTATCCTGGGGGAATATGATAACCGTCAAGAACAATGAAGGATCTGAGATTTTACCCTACTTGCAGGATAACTAGTTTGCCACAGTTTCATGGATGCTGGCAGAAGACACAAGACCTCTGGGTCAGAGGCAAAGGACAGTTTATCATTTACAGCAATCACAACACTGAGTATCAGCATTTTCCTGTGCCAATTCCTTAAGCTCCAGTTCCCACAGGGCAACACAAAAAAAAGCCAGATGGTGCTTGCACACACAATGGGCTGCATTACAGGAGGGGAACTCTGAGCTTAGGAAAACCCAGTCTTTCATAATGGGCTGCAAGCAAACCTGCCCAGCCATTTTTTTAGGGAAAGGGAGATACTACCTCTAAACACATCTCTTTGAAAAAAACAAAATGTTGTCAGTGCCTCTGCTGGAAAGACATGCGGAAACAACAATGATCCATGGAGTGTGACTTTCAACAATAACTATAACTTGAGACTTGTCATGTTAACAAGTATTAGAAATCCCTGTCACTCCAGAAGACAAAACAAGATTCAACTGGCAAAAATTACAGAAAGACAAATTTGGGGTTGATAAAGAGATATTTTATAAACAACTGAACAAGCTAAAAATGGGATGGACACTTTAAGACATTAGACATGTTAAGGAAGAAACCAGGCAGCCACTTGTTGTTGACTATTGAGGAAAATATTAATATACCAGAGAAGCAGTGAATGTAGTGGTTATATTAAACTTCTTCCAGCACTCCAGTCATCAGAAAGTAGAGGGAAAAAAAGAAGTGAAGTAACCAGGAAAAAAGACAGGACAGAAAAGGATAAAGTGTACTTTCAAACTTGAAATACTTAATTGTATATTTTCTGAAGTCACATCTATGTCCCAAGAGGATCCAGATAATTCTTTGATAAGCCATAGATAGAGCAGTATCCAGAGCCTTTATAAACTTATGTTGTAATCTCCCTTGTCGAGCTTCTTCAGCTAAGAAAAACAGCTCAAAAGTCTACTTGGAAATTAAAAAGAAAAACAAAAAAAGAAACTTTGATTCTTTATCCTAGATTGATTATCCTGTGTTTTGAGAAACAGAATCTTTGTTAAGGCATTCTCTACAATCTGACTGGAAATACTTCTCGTTGCCCGGACACTTAAACTGAAGCTTCAGAATATTCCAAAAGAAAATACATCATCCATAGGAATTTTTTCAGAAACAAAATATGTCTTCCCCACTCCCTGCCAAAAGAGACTATTTAATATTATTGTAACTTTCATGTCAATTAACAAATGGATATTTTTATTTATGGTTATATCAACTGGCCCTTCTGTTTGAACTCATCTGCACACCACATATGTAAGATGCTACAGCTACAACCAGTGGGTGGAGAAGTGGCTATGGTCATGCCATATGACCTCTCTGCTTCTCTGTTTCTTTATATGTAAAATGAGCAGGTTGAAATAGATGACAGCAATGTTTCTTTCCAGCTTTTCAAACTCCAAAGAACCCAGGAAGAGCCTCTTTCTTAAAAGCTGGCATAAGTTTGGTGCTCTAGGGCTGGTCATAGGGCCTAGAAGAGAATAAGGGTGGAAATCTCTTTGAAAAGATAGTTTAAAGGGAATTTCTCTTACTCTGAAGCACAGAAAGTAGAGAAACATCAATCAGGATATTGAGAAAGGCTATGGGATGGAGGGATCTAAGAGGATCTTGTGGTGCTTTAGAAAAAGACATGAGTATAGTTTATAGCAGGAAACTGAAGGCAAAATTTCCACTGTACTAAATGCAGCAGGGAACTTTATTATAAAAACATGACCTTGGAAAGGACTAAAGACTGGCTAAAGTATTGGGCTTGGTTCACCTGACCAGAGCAAGATGCCAGATGGGGAGGCCTCATGTCCTCAGAGTAGACCCCTCTCTGAAAATAATTCAGTTATTTTTGTTAGAAATGGGAAGTACAAACAAAGCTTAGAGGGTTCTCCTTTTTCATCTCAAAACAAAACAAAAAAATCTCTTCTGGCGTAGGCCAGTTGGAGCCTGGATTGCATACACACATATAGTCATTTGGGTACTTTCTGGAGATCATGGCTCAACTCTACAACTTTTGGATTAATCAATAACTGAGACACCCATCCTACATAATTTGTCTTGGTCGACACACATCTCACAAATCATATCTTAGGTTTTATTCAATGTTTTTGGGCTTATAAAATTTATTGAAAAAACCATGTTTCAATATATTTTACATGTCAATTCTGAAAGTTGACATCTTGAAACAATTAGGCTTTTTAAAAAAAATAATTTATGGTGAACAAGTGAAATTTCTCATTGTACCAAATTTATCAATATGTTCACATTACAAAAAGCTTCAGGTCAGGCTTGGTGGCTCACGCCTGTAATCCCAGCACTTTGGGAGGCTGAGGTGGGTGGATCATGAGGTCAGGAAATCGAGACCATCCTGGCTAAAATGGTGAAACCTCGTCTCTACTAAAAATATAAAAAATTAGCCGGGCATGGTGGCGGGCTCCTGTAGTCCCAGCCACTCGGGAGGCTGAGGCAGGAGAATGGCGTGAACCTGGGAGGCGGAGCTTGCAGTGAGCCGAGATTCCGCCACTGTACTCCACCCTGGGTGACACAGCAACACTCCATCTCCAAATAAAAACTTCAGTGTTTCAGTAAAACACTGTTCAATGAATCCAATAAAAAAGGAACTTGAATACATATTTTTTCTGCATGCATAAACATCTGCTCTATCTAACTTTTGCCTCCTAAAATTGTTTATTTTGCCTCAGCCTTAACCCTTAAAAATAGCAAAAGAATTGCCTGTCTTGAAATGTTTATTAATTTAACAGCAGAGTCAAATTAGGCTCCTTCGCACCTAAGTTAAACTTGCTTTACACAGTGTTTAAAATATTTTAAAAGGTCTCTTGGAGGGAGAAATGTTTATCTAGAACTTGGGATCTCTGGGGGAATAAAACATAGGGTTGTGATTCCAAGCTCAGGCTAAGAATGAGGTTGCACATTTTTCTGAATCAAAAGGCAGGTCTATTCTACAGAGTGACCTTGGGAAAGTCCAGGGTTTCTTCCCCCCATCCTGGGATGCAGATATACTCCATAAAGGCCAGCTGCACTCATTGTAAATATCTTGTAAGATAGGCAAAGTGCTGCCCTGTAACTCCTTTAGCCAGAAAGCCGGGAAAGAGAGGGCTTATGTGACCTTTTGAGAATAAGTTGTTCACCCCAAGAAGCCCAGAGTAATTAAAACAGAGAGTTAGCACTTCTTACAGGGGGGATCAATTTACTGTGAATAGCCCAAAGTGTTCTTTCACTTGTTATGGTACTCTTGCTCTGGACAAGTGAGGAGGCAGGAGAGCCAGTGAGGGGAGGTTGAACAAGGAGCAGTAATCTGAGAAGGGAAAACAAAAATAGAGTGGGAAATAAAGGGAGGAGTGAAAGAAGGGCAGGCTTTGGGAGGCCCTGTGGCGCTTGTGGGCAATGCCCGTGCTCAAAGGCCTCTAAGGGGGCAGGTGGCTATTTCAGTGTGCTCCCACTACAGAAGCGGATCCTAGTGTTGCCCTGAGGAAGGGCGCGGAAGCTGGAACTGACACACCACTCCTTAGTTCATTTTTTTCCTCGTGAATCTACGGTGACTCCCACCCTTGATTTTTCCGTTTAGGATCCTCTGAGGTCCAGCTCTGCCTTTGTCCTTCACATAGGAGTTGCAGCTGCCCCTCCAACTCTCTACTCCAGCCAGGCTGCACTCCTGCCTTCGGGCCCCACACCCGTACCTCTGTTTCCTTATTCTATGGTTTTCCCTCTTCCTTTCCTTTACACATATCTAAACTACCTCCATCCTCTCAGGTCAAGATCTAATTTATTTCATAATAATAACTTACATTGCATTAAACTTTATGCCAAGCACTGAAACGTGCACAATTATACCTGAGCCATTGTCTCCTAGACATTTCCTTAATTATTTTGGCTACATTCATCTTTCCTCATGTTTTATGTCTTCGAGCATTTGTTTACTAACCCAACTCTACAGAATCAACCCGTAGGGACGAAAGGCTGTAATAATGTCCATTGTCAATAAACTACCCAGGAAAAATTGGAGTTAGGAGTTAGGGTGACCTAAGCTGGTAGAATTTTGACCAGTGCTGTTTATATTTTTCCATATTGTATAATAAATTTTTTACCATGATGATGTACAACTTTTATAATGAAAATTAGCTATTGTGCCACTGCACTCCAGTGGGTGAAAGAGCAAGACCCCATCTCTTAAAAAAATAAAAAAAATAGAAAGTAAAAAAATAATAAAAATTAGCACACATATTAACCTCCCCAGTTGATTCTGATGATGTGGGAACCATCAGGTCCATGTTAGTCATTTGAACAATGATTCAGTTATAAGCCTTTTTAAATGTGTTCTCCATCCAACAAGGTAGAAAAGTATTCAACATTAAGAACTGGCCCTGTCTATTTTCTGTCTTTCTAGTGCTAGCAATTCCAGGCTCAAAGCAGGAGCTCCATAAATACATGAGTGGGTTTGAATAGACTCCAACAAAAATACAAAAAAATTAATGAGGACACACATGACACAGTACATTTGAAAGAAAAAGAAAATCTCATAATTAATAGGTTAAAGAAGTGTGCTTTTTTAATTAAAAAAGGTAATGGCTAGCTGAGGAGAAAACTAGAAGACATAGATTATAAATGCAGCCTAACAGGGTTGGTTTAGGCTGAGTTATCTGCAGGGTTGGTTTAGATACAAGCTTTTTCTTCCAACAAAAGTTGGAATAAGAGGTATTTACATCTCCCTTTTTGGTGGTCTTAAAAACTATCGGTTTTATCTGTGCAGGACAATTTATAGGAGCTCTTCTTGAAATGGGAGAGGGATGAATTAGATGAGCTTTCATGCTGTTAGCTCTTTTCTCCTCTCTTGGAAAAATGTTAAGCCTCAGCACTCAATACCAGGTAGCACCCTCAGTGCATTTGTTCTGGTGAAATAAGAGAGGAAGCAGTTCTGTTTCTTGAAAAGTTTTATTTGGTGACTATATACAATCATAAATACACATTCCTCTGAAGACTATAAAAGTCTTCTCCTCTAAACAATTAACTTTTCATTAAAAAAAAAACTTGAAGCTGCACTTGCAACCTATTATTTAAATCATTTGTGTAACATGTAAATTCAAGTAATGTATAGCTACCTCTATACATGTTATTAATATGAATACATATAATGTAGTTGGCTTGGTAAATAGTTTTTAAAACTCTGTAGCCTTTGAATTAAGTTTTACTTGAAAAACAAAACGCTATTCTCATTCACATTCACCAAGGACAGAATCATCTCTTTTAAGCTTTCCCATTGCTTCCCAATGCTCCCTGCTTTAGGAGAAAACAAGGAACTACTTTGGGTCCATTCAGCACAATCTTCCTCATTCTGCTCAGGACCCAGATAGGTGTCCATGAAATAAAACAAATATAGACATAATTAGAGCAAGGAAATCTCTTCCTGGCCTTGTCACCAGATTCATATGAGATCCTTTCTAGTCTTTTATTCTTTAGTCAGATCAGGTGGTGTTTTGTTTGATAGCAAATCTATGTCAGTATTAATGCTCTTGGTTTCACAATCACACAATTTTAAGAGTACTCATTCATTGAGCAAACATAAAAATTTAAACCTTCTTATGTTGGATTAGTTATATAAATGTCCATTTCCATCATCCTCAAATGTCTTTAACTCAACTGCATATTTATGGAATAATGGATTATGGTCCTGGGACCAAATATTGTTTAAATTTGATTTGTTGAGAACACTAAATAAAGGGAATCCTCGCCAAGACACAAAGCACTTCATCTCCTCAGGAGGAGATCCCACGCCATCCCTCCTAAGCAAGGGCATGGTCGAACTGCCCTTTCTCCAGGCCTTCAAGTCCATCAGCCCAGGTAGAGGTTGGCATGCTTCGATATGGATCCAAAAGAATCCGGAAGCACCGGACAATGAGAATGCCCAAGAAAATAAACAACAAAATCACAAAAACGAATGTCGTTTTCTGCTCCAGGGACATGCTAGAATCTGCTGATACGTTCCCAAGCGGCACTAGGGATGAAGGGATGGGCTGTCCTCCATCCATGGTCCAGGGAAGCCAGAGCACAGGATATCCTGGTTTTCTTTTCTTCCATCATCAATCTGCGGAGGTCATGGTGGCTGCACTCTGGAGAGGCTGAGTTATCTGCAGGGAAAAAGGAAGGGAAAGGAATACCTATAAAATAGCAGCCTTATTTTTTTAGGTTCACAGTCATATTTTTCAGACAGAAAAAGAAATCTGTAAACCAGCTTTCTTTTTCACCAGAGATGCTCAATTCTGTATAATTATCGGGAAAGATATTTTACTCTTGCATGAAATTACCAGTTTGTTCTCAGAAGAGCCACCTGGGGCTAGGAGGGATGGACAGGGAATACAACTATAATACAGAAGATGAGAAATGTGCACAGTAATATTGACCTCAGGGTGTACTGTCAACTTGACATCTGAACCCAGCCTCCCCTGCCAAGTCTCCTCCAGCTCTGCTCCACTAATATTACTCTCACATTGTTCTTATGATAGCGCCATTGAGGGAGCCTCAGCTATGTGTCAGCACAGTGGCTAAACTTGAAACACGTTAGCCACTTTACTGCAAGCTTCATGAAAGCAGGGATCTCTTTAGCCCCAGTGCAAGGAAACTGAGGCTGGAAAAGGTGCTGAAAATAGAAACCTTCTCCAGGAGCATTGAGTTCTGGGCTCCGGGCTCCGCTCTACTGCAAAATAGGTGTGGGACCTTGGAGAGGTCACCAAGCTGTAAAAATGCAAGTAGCAATGCCTGCATCTTTCATGGTGCTGTAATAAGGATGAAGAGCTGTGAAAACCCTTTGAAAAGTATACAAAAAAGAAAAACAACAAAGCCAAGTGTTGCTTCACCTAAGACACAACTAAGGGAGCTATGCTGCGTCTCCTTTCCTTTCTACTGCCTGAGCCAAGGGAGAACGGAGGTATCTCAGTCTCCCAAACTATCAAGTTACTGCTGCTTTTACTTTTTTCCTCAGAAAACAAAGACCAGATTCAATACTTGACCCTGGGAAGCACCTAGAGAATTAAGCCAAGAGAAAGGAATTGATCGATGCATATTTTCAAAAGGACAGTTTTCCTTAGAGTGGCTTCCTACTATTTAAGACTATTCAGTAGAGAGGAAGAGAAGGAAAAGGACAAGCTAACACTATTTTAATTTTACTGGTGGAAAAACTTAGATATGTAGATATTACTGTATAAATATACAAGTGCATATTACCATATAAATATACAAGTATATACATGACAAGTATACACAGAGGTCATTAAAAGCTTCAGATACTGAACTAAATCTACTTAAATCACATTGTAAATAAAAGTATATACATTAGACACTACTATATAGAACATTAAATAATATTTATTATGAATTTATTTATAATAAAAATTACAGAGCACAGTAATTAGCTATGGAAATTAACATGGACACAAAATAAATTTTGCTCAATGAAAATAACCAAATAAAAATAGAATATGTGACCTAAAGCATCCATACAATGTTTCTTCAGTTAACCTATAATCATTGCCTTCAAGTACAGCATTAGTAATCATAGCATAACAGTTTGCATTATATTGACACTTCAAAGTTTATAAAATTACAGTTTAAAAAACAATTTATAAGGGGGATCACAGCCAGGATCTGGGGGGAAGGAGTTACCAGTTGGGTAATGCATCATTTTTGCAGCTCTATCACTTTGAATTTTTTTAAAGGCTATAAAAGTTGCAAAACTCATTTATAATTCATGTTTGTTTGGAAGTAAGATAGGGATAAAAATTTGACTGCATTTTTAATAAATAAGCTCTTTAGGAATTCAGAGGATATTAATGCACTGGGTTTTGTTTTGGTTTGCTTGTTTCTAAGCACCCTCCTAGCCTTGGGTATTAATTCCTTGTGGGCCAGGAAGGGAGGGGCAGGAAGGGAGGCCAGAGCCTCCAATGCAGGTCTCCTCAGCACATCAGACCAGGGCCACCTGTGTCCACCAAAAATATTCAAACTATACTTAATCATACGAAATATAAAATTCTCCAAGGGCTGGGCCAAAGGAAAGCCCACTGATGACAGAGGAGCAGATGCTGAGTCCATCCCTGACATACTCCTTGCTTTTTCATATCCTACTGAGGATCCTCTCACTTTGATTCCTGCTCTCCTTTAGGGATTATCAGAATCTCATTCTGTGTCCTTTTTCCATCCAGTCCAAATGAGGCCAGAGTCCTGTTCTTTGTCCATTCTCAACAGAGCTGAGACAGGTATGCATTTTCAGAAAGTTCTTTTTTTTATTTTGAGACGGAGTTTTGCTCTTGTTGCCCAAGGTGGAGGGCAATGGCGCGATCTCAGCTCACCGCAACCTCCGCTTCCCAGGTTCAAGTGATTCTCCTGCCTCAGCCTCCCTAGTAGCTGGGATTACAGGCATGCACCACCATGCCCAGCTAATTTTGTATTTTTTAGTAGAGACGGGGTTTCTCCATGTTGGTCAGGCTGGTCTTGAACTCCTGACCTCAGGTGATCCGCCCACCTCAGCCTCCCAAAGTGCTGGGATTACAGGCATGAGGCACCATGCCTGGCCATTTTCAGAAAGTTCTTTAGGAAAACACCACATAATCCAAAAAGGAAATGTAAGAAGAGAAAAGACCATTAACTGTATAACTGACGTAAGGATTTCTGGATCTGTGAAATCCAAAAAATCAGGTAAGAACTAGATAGAGAACCTTTTGAGTCCTTGAGAATGACCTCCTCAGCACAAGAAGGCTGACTAGGACGGTGATATCTTGCTCAGTCCCTCCCATCCCACCGGGGGTCTCCACTTGATGAGCAACATTGTGACCCCAGGAGTAGTCTTCCCCAGCCTTCTCTTCCATACAGGGAAAATGTCAAATCCTTCTCTCCTGGATCAACTCTCATACTTTCTAGGCTTCACCCACAACCCAGGATTTAGAGCAAGCAAACCATTCATTTGGGGGCTGCAGTGGTAGGCAACCATTCCAGAAACTCCAGCAAATAACTTAGTCATCCTGATTCAGATTATCTGCCATATCTGCCTCTTCAATCACCCTAGGAATGACTCTGGGACTCAGATTCTGCACAAGGATGCCAAGTGTTAGAATGATTTTTAAAATCAGTTTTAATTTGAAGTTTTACCATCCTCTACTGATTAAAAGGCAAGGTACAAAGGAAAGGTTAGCCCTCTTTGCATTGAGAAGCCTCCTAAAATATAAATATGTGTATTCTCCAATGTCTTCATCACCAAACCTTTCTGATATACCAAATTATGAGCAAATAGAGGTGAAAGAATTTTTAAAACTCTGTAGCACATTGGGAGTTGTAAACCTCTCCTCCCCCAGCACACTGTGGTGCCCAAGTTCCTATAAAAATAACTGCTTTTGGTCAAAGTGTCAACGTCTCCTATTAAATTGCAATATTTTACCTAGGAAAGTGGCACATTAATGTGCTAGCAGGAATTTGTGAGGACTGTTCCCACCTGAAGGAGGGGAAAGTGTGGTAAGTAGAAAGGTGATTGAAGGAAGACCTTGCTGGGAATGAGGGACTCCTGGACAGGACAGGAAGACAGGCATGGCGGTGTGAACAGGGGGCCCACTGGAGAGCCCTAGGGAAGGGATGAGGGATGGTGGGTAGAGACAATCAGGAAGTGGTTGCTAAAGGGATAAAGAGATCCAGAAACCAATGCTGACTAATTCACAATTTTGCCCAGGACTGATTGAAATCCCTGGAAGAGTCTGCTTGATTTTAAACCTGCAATCAGCTAATCAATAATTTACCAATTTAGAAAGCTCCAACAGCATGTATAAGTTGAAGGAAGCATCAGCTATTATAAGGTGGAGAAAAAGAAATAAATGTAATCATTTTGCTACCACAATACAAAAATATCTCAAGACATGTAAATTTTTTAAATGTCTGTCTCGCAGTAAAATGTCCCTTTTTGGTAAAAATGATTCTTAGAAAATGTGCAAGGTTGCTTTTAACTGAACAATGACATCTTTCTTTTAGATGACCAGGGAAATCTGTGCAAGTCTATTATTTCAAAGGATTTTGATACCACCATCAGAAGCCTTCATAATAACACATGGCAGCTATTTTAAGTATAAAGAAAGACCACAGTTACTCACAGCCATATTTTAATCCTGATAGGCTTTCCTCATCATGCAGTACATCTGTGTCTTCCCTTTGTCAGGTCCATTTGTGGGTGCTCCAGAAATAAAGTCTAATTTTAATACTGAAAAATTAAAGAAAACCTTAATTAAAAGATACCCTTTTCAAAAGTCATATAATACATTCCCTTGCTCGAGTCAAGCTCCCTTGTGATACTGACAAACACAGAAGATACCCATAATTACTTATGAAGCCCAGCGGGCGCAGTCATTGCAGCCAGGGTCATTCACACTCTTAGCCACTTGCTTTAGTTTTAGTAATTTTCAAAGTGGCGTACCTCATCCCTTACCCATACTTCCTACACACTGCATCTCGATTCATCTTTTTAAGCCCAGATCTCACCACTCTTCCCCTCAGAAAACCTTTGCATCCCAGTGTCCACAGCCCATTAACCCCCTTGTGGGCCTGATGCCCAGATGTTTTCTGGACCACAGATTAGGACCTATGCTGACAATGGAATTTTTAAGATCTGAGTTTTATTTTTATAAGTTTAGAAAGGAGCCAACACCAAATCACATTTAGTTCTCAGTAAAATGGCCAACGTGTTGATCAGAATAAACTTCCACGTAACTGAATCTGTGGACACCCGTGGAGAATGTCCTCATTTTGTCTGTTTTTCAGCTTGATCCAATACCTGCTGTGCTCTAACGCCTCCAGGTTTCCTACCTCATAATACTTGCCTCCTCTCCTTCTTTCCATCTGTGGAGAGGAGAGGAGGCAAGCACTATGAGGCAAGCATCTTTCCTCTCCTTCTTTCCATCTCTCCCTCCCTTAGGGTTCACACCGAATACCCCCTTCTCGGTGGGGCCTTCTTTGTCTCCCTTCACCAAGGATGGGGTGTTTTTTACTCCATCTCCAGAGACATCACCTGTACTCTGTGGCAGCACTGATTACAGTGCAAGTCTTGACAGTGTTTATCTCCTCCTTATTATACAATAAGCTCCTTGAGGAATTATTTGCTGTTCTGGGATCATTGCCTCTTTAAATATAGGTTAAATCAAATCTTCAACCCCTTACAGTGCAGGGAACTGAATTCAAAATCCGAGGTGCCAGCTAACTGATGCAGAGAGGAAAAACAAAAGCAGAAGTCATCAAGCCGGACTGAGGTGCTGGACCATCACATTTGAAGTAAGTCTTGTTTGAAAGAACCACAGCTAGTTCAAGTCACAATGACACTTTAAAACCCACAGATCTTGTAATTTGAAGAGCCATAAGTTATTTGGCTCATTAAATTTTCCTTGGCCTCCGTGTTGATGGGTGGAATCTGAAATATAAAAATCAGCCAGAGATCGACAGTTACCCTTTTATTTAAGAGGTCATTCTTTCTTACCTAATCTACTTTTTGGTGGGGAAGGGCAGCCATTTAAAATATCCTGAATCCAAATGTCTTACACGAAAACTATTAATGTCAACATGTACCCTTCTCAGGCTTGGATCCCTTGGACATTTTATTTCATTAGCATCTCATTATACAATTTCACAGTAAGGAAAAAATACTTTCTCTGAAGAAAATATATCTTAGAGCAATGACATGTTTCTTTTCTTTTTTTTTTTAAGTGACAGTGACAGAATTACTTAAGTGCATTGGACACCTTGTTCTGTGGAGCCACACACAGGGACTTGATTGTACAGGTCATCAACTCAAGAGCCCACCCTTTTGCAATAGGGTGCAATGATCATATTAATAGTTGCAGTACCTGTGTAGTCCTGCCTGGCACATAGTAGGGGTTTGATAAATAGGTGGGGATGAATGAGTGTTTTCTTTTTACACCATTTTTGTGCAAAATGATGTTTATTTTTCATTTCTATTATGTGATCAAGCACACTAAGGCATGAAAATTATAAATAAACTGCCCAGAATTACAAAAATCAGTTACCAAAAAGGTAGCACCACCCCCTACCACCCCACCGCCAAAGGATGTTAGATCCCAAGTTTTTCACTGGCATGTTGGAATGAATTGAAGGTGTTATCCCTCAGGTGTTAATGGCCTATAGGGCGCAGTGAAGCAATGCTGTCTGTATTTCAAATACTCCTAAACCGCATAATTGCAGTACCTAATTTTTAAAACTTCTGGATCAGAAACCTAGTTACATGACTTGACGTGGTTTCAAAAGTAGGTGTCAAAATAGCCCATCCATTGAGCAAGGACACTCGTGGGCTTGTCCAGTTTCCATTCACGTGTGATAGACAGGACACTTTATCCTGCAAAGATATACTATGAACCTTATTTATATTTATCTGGCAGACTAGTGAGACCAATCTTTAGACTTTAACAGGAACGGAATTGTCTAGCTAGGCAGGACTGAATTTGCAGAGACTGACAGAGACAAACTTACTCAAAATGCTGCATTATTCTGCAACAGTTCTGAAGTTAACTGTGGAAATGTTAACAAGGCTTTGAATGATTCAAGTAATACACATCCTGATACTGAGCCTAAATAGAATCCCTCTCTACTTTTAGCACTAAAGGAAGCCTGGGCTGCATTCCTGTTTGTATAACTGTAGTCTCTCAAAGTACATTTCATTCTCCAACCCACTCACCCACCCTAGATGTGTAAATCTCCCAAATGATCCTATTATCCATTCCCACCACAACTGTGAGCCATCTGTATAAGCCACCTCGTTATCTAAGCAACGGAATCACCACATAAGCAAATATTATTCCCCTACAAATCTTTTAGAAATTCTGTGTATTATTCTAGTGAACAGTAACTTGCATTCAGGATATACACACAAAGATACAAAATATTTCATATAAATTCAAAGAATTCATGGCCCTCTTGTTTACCAGCAAAGAACTTCAGGTAAAGAGTTCCTGGCTCTTTCTAGGTGTTTCACAGATTTTAAATCCTCCCACTCCCCTTGTTTTTGGCTCATATAAATACACGGCAACATCTATATATTTTTTTCCAAGTACAGCCCTCCTGTTCCAATACAATAGCCCTGATGCTTCAAAATTCAAAGGGGAGCTAAGGGTAAATATTATTTTATACTCTCAAAACATAGACTCAAGTCTACTAGAAAGCCTACGAACAATGATTTTATAAACATGACATCTTCAGCTACAGATGTCAACAGGCAGTTTCAGAACTGTTGCCAGCCCCCACTGCTGCACTGGGAAGTCTGTTCTCTGCTTGTTCCTGCAAAGTCAGCCTGCAGAAACGTCTGCTTGGGCTGGGAGTGGACCCTGTTATTCTCAACTCACTGCTGCTTGTAAGCTCTGGGTCAGCAGACCTTTCTCTTCAGCCTCAGCCCCAATCTCAGCTTTACTTCTTCCCCATCTTCATCTTCCTCCTAATATCTGCTTGAGGAATTTTTAAGGGACTGCAGGGCAAGGCTACTGCCTAGCTGCGAACATCAGAAAACACCATGAGGGTGCCTAGTCAGGAATCGGTGGTATCAGAAGGCACCCTTAGCAAACTGGAACTTTTTACTTCAAATAATAAGCCCTACTGTTCCACCTGGTTTTCTTTGTCTTTCTTTGTGTGTTTCATAGTGAAAACGGCTACTTGCTGATACCTCAAAAGGCTAGTGCTGCACACAGCTTATCAGCCAGGGACAGTCAACGCTGTCAATACGAGTGGTTGAGTTGTGATCCTTTGTAAACAAATCAGAACATCCTTGTTACATTTTGGAAGGTTGGACGTTTTAGGTGACTGAAAAAAAATACGATAATGAGCAAACAGCTTTCAGATATAAATTACTGCAGCTTAGGAAGGAAAAAAAAGCCTGTTTTACTACTTCTTCATCCAGTATCAATAACATTATAAACTTAACCATGCTTTAAAAATAAAGGCATCATTACATTTTACCCCCTCTCTTCTTAACTTTATCTAGCAACTGTTTAATTAGACTTATCTAACAGCTAGATCTAAATTCAGAACTATGATCCGAAAGGCATGTATGCGATGATTGCTCATGCATCCATTGTAAAGTTAGAGAAAAGCATTTAATTAGCCCGTCAAAGATACAGGTTGGGTCAAGTACCTGGCTCTGGCTGAACAAACATTTGATCCGTTTCCTGGTGGAACAGTTACAGGTAGTTACGAGCCTCTTTAGTTTCCATTCTTCCCGACCACGCTGTGTGAAAGCAGCAGACAGTGGTAGCTGCAAGGCAGCTGATGGCACACCCCAGGTCTAAAGCTGTTGTTTCAGGCTTAGAAACTTCCCATTAAAACCCCGAGTTAAAGGAGCACCGTCTTTCTGTGTGAGGCATCATTAACGGCCAATACTGCTGCTTCTTTGAGGTGAGCCATGATTTCAGTTCTGCCTCAGCAACTCTTCAGAGGATTCTGCTTCAGCGAGTAGAGGCAGTATCCTAGCAGTGTGTCTGAAATCATCTTCAAGAAAGCATTAACATTCAAAAGGAGTACGGGGTTGGGGGGGGTGGGGAAACATCACAGGGCATTCCTACACCTTTTCAAAATCAAAGCCATAAATCTACCAGTGCTCTGTCCTCTTTATTGATTGTTGACACTATTCCTCTTTGGGAGTGTCAATTAGCACCTTGCAGCAACTCTTCATATTGATTATAGTTGATGACCTTCAGGCCAACTCAATTAATAAGAAGACTTCTGGGGAAGGGCATCAACTTAGCATTTGGGAGAGGAAGAAAAGGCTCATTTTCCTAAAGAAAACTAAAGTGACCTTTCCAAAAAGCAGCATTTATGGGAAGGAAAGAACCATTTAAAAAGATCAAAATCATAGTTTCACCACCTGTCACCTGGTTGTAAATTAGCTGGGCAGTAGGTTGCCAGGTCCAGTGTCTCTCTGAGCAGCCTGCATAATCGTGGCATTGGCAAAGTCCCCACCCCACACAGGGCCCCAGAGACCACTTGATGAATAAAGAAGATTGATTTTTGTGAGAGAAAGTTGTTCTCATTCTGCAGATTCTAGTTACTTGCTACAATGCTTAAATTACTTTCGTTGGATAAGTAAATTTGGAAAATATTTTAGGATAAAATTCTTCATTAAAAAACACTTCTCTAAAAAGAATTCAGCCTAATGCTTAAGATGGAGCATGCTTGTTTTTTGGCAACTCACCACTTTCTTTGTTGAAGTGGCAGCACAGTTAGCGACAACACACCTACCCACCAAATGATGGGGTACGTGATATTTAAAGCTGCCTCTGACTGTGCCTGTCAGCTATGCTGTCTCCTCAGCTCTTGTGAGCAACCAGCCATTACCCAAAGGCTCTAGGAAACTGGAACCAAGCTCATTTTCTAAGAGGGAAACCCCATCTGCTCACAACAGACCGCAATCCTGGATAGGATAGGCCTCTGACCCAAAAGGAACCTTTCAAATCAAATGCTAAATGTTAGGATCGAATGCTTGATTTAGAGTCTAACCTCAAGACAATATGCAGGTTCTTTCCCCATTTGTTTTCCTAATTTTTAACTGAATTTTCTTTCCAATTCATTTTACTTACCCTGTTTTCAGACACACACGTACCACACACCGTAAGACAACGGGACACATGAAATCCAACCGAGCACCATTATCCTGTACTAACTGGCATCCCTCTTGCATTTAGTCAATGCTGGCAGAGGGAGTGCCTGTTTTGGCAATGCCAACAGAGTGTGGTTGAGGAATCTTTCCGACCTCACCCTCCTTCCTATAATTATCATTCCATGCGGTGAGAAAATATCATAGTTAGACATGAGCCTGGGTGACTGTAGCTTGCCCTGCCAAAGAGGCCTTCTCGGATATTGTTTAGCCTACACACTGGTAGAGGTAGAAGGGAACCTGAAAAGGCCTGGGGCTGTCCGCTAGCTACTCTGCAGGCTGAAACCATCCCAGAGAGATGAGTGCCTGGCCTATTTTAAAAACTCTCCAGGGAAGTAGATTCCATAACTTTTTCTGTTTAAACGAACTCCTCTGCTGCTTACTTAGTCTAAATGGGTTGGCGCGTTTCTTTTCATTCTGTCCTTGCTGCAAAAAGTCAGGCACTAACCACTCCAAAATTTTGTTAGAATGCCCTTTCCTTTCAGGGAGGCCGAACTAGATAAACCAAAGAGTATTTGATGAAGATCTGGTGTTATGCTTGGAGCCAAATTTAAACCTCTCTTCTTAAAGATAATTATAATTGAAATTATTAAAATCAGCCCTTCCCCTTATGCAGATATATTATGTGACTCATCGTGAATTCTAAAACAATGAATAAGGGTTTACCAAAGTTCCATTTGAACATTTTATAGTAGATCCTATTTCTTTCGTCTTTAATAATCTTTATATCTCTTCTCTGAATTCTTAAAATTTCTGCTCTCTGGTGCAACCTTAAATAGGAAGCCTAGACTACTACCCCGAGCTGTACACAGCTCAGATACACATGGAATTGTGATGAAACAGGATGATTTTATGATGTATAAATGCCTATATATGCGGTGCTTCTACTTATCCATTCTGATCCAGGGCCACTCTGGGTGTAATTTAGTCTTTCTCTTTAGTTACACAACATCATGAGTTAATATTAGTTAGAAATCTACTTTAAAAACTTCTTCTACATTTTTATTTCAAGCCGCACTTTAATGTTCTTTAATTTGCAATTCTTTCCTGAATGTCCTATGATGCACTTTTCCATGAAGAAATAGATAATGAATCTGAAAAAAGGACTCTATAAGCCATCAGTCTTCACGCCAGTACAAGGCTGTATTATCATTATTACTGTGTTTCTTTCTAACTCTGCCTAATTCTCAAAATAAAATTGAACAAAAATTCTATATAACCTTCAAAATATAAACATGGTTCTTATCAATAGACTCTTCGTAAAAATTTTTTCTTCCCTCCTTTGTGTATGTTCTTTCTTTCACTTATCCAGGGATCATTCATTAGCTCTCAATGTCAGATATGTTCTGTGTTAGGTGTTGCAAAGAATAAACAACATGAATACTAGGTCCTGGCTTCTGTTTGTTCAGGTTGTGCACTGAACAACTCTAGGAGATTCCTTGGTAAACAGGGCCCTGAGGAGCTCCACTTCTAGCGATGGTTGCTGAGCTTCTTGACAGACTGGCCCACTTCCGCTAAATTCCAATTCCTAACCTTCCCAACCTCCCGCTTCATGGCTCACCCAGCAGACGTCTGAACTGTGTCCTCACCTTTCTACACGACCTGATTTCACAAGGTCACTAGTGGCTTCTGGTTGCCTTAAGCCAACGAGTCCTTTTAGTGTTCATCTTCCTTGCTTTTTGGCAACATTGAACACAGCTGAACACTCACTGAAAGGAAGGTTCAGATAAAGAATACATGGATTAAAGTGAGTGGCAGGAACGTATATCTCAGCCCTTAGGCCCCTCTCCCTTGGTGCCTTCTCTCTTCATCGCCTCTCTTTTGCACTCTGGGGTTCAGGCCAAATAAAATTCATGCAACTACCAGCAAATGAGAAATGAAGGTGGAAAGACAAGCAGGCTAGGATACATGTTAATAACCCCGCCACTTTTTAATTCATTTTTAAAAAGTGCTAGTCAGTTTATGTGTGTTATCTTTATTTCTGTCTTCTTGTTTTAAAAAATAAATATATCAGGCAAAATAAAGCTTTGCTTTAAAAAAAAAAGTCAAGATTAGCTCTATTTCTAAAATCTTTCTAATTTGCCAGGTCTAAGTTTATTTATCCATTCAGCTATCTTCACAGATCGGTGAACATTCAAAGCTTAAGGGAACAGTGGGAAAGGTTTAATGATATTCACATCAAGCCTATACATTGGGATCTATATTTAAGAGCTATTAAAAGCAAGCAGGTTAAAGTCCAACTGCAGATTGGCAGCCTCCTGGTTTGATCTTTTCTTGAATGCATTTCTGTATATATCACATCTGTTTTAATGCTAAATGCTCAATTAGTAGCTGATACATCTAGAATAGAGAAGCACTCAAAATGAAGATGAGAATGCTGCAACGAAGTGGAAATATATGTGCAAGAAAAAAAACACTGACAGAATTTAATACTTGTGAGGATTATAGATTGCCCTATAAAATTTTGTTCATCCTTTCCTGTATAAGTAAGAACAATAAAGCATATAGCCAGCAGATGAATCATGCTGCCAAAAAGCTGATCTCCAACCCTAAGAAGGAGCAGCTTCACAAAATACACAGCAGTGGTTCTATTTAGAAGCAATATTTGCAACATTTAAGTTATTAATTCTAATTACAGTATAAAAGTATAAGGACATCATTATGGATTATTCACTGTTCAAAAGAAATACTTTGGCTTTAACAGCCTGGTGGGTAAATTTATTCTTTTAAAGTGACTTGTACAATAATAACAATTTTCTTAATGGGTTTGAAATACTTAATGCCTTTAAAATGTCATACAAAGTGCCAATTAGAGTTTTATACAAATCATTCCTCTGTATTTTTATGCTGTCATTTTGGAACTGTTCTTTCTCTGTTCAACAGCTACATTTTAGAAAGGAAACTACTGCATGGACAGTTTGAGGATTGAGCAGCTTAGAACATTAGGATAATTGAGAAAATGAAATAGAAGGTACCTGGGAATAACTGACCTGTTAGCCCGACTTTAATACCTAACACAATTCTGGAACTGAAAATATTTCCACCGATAAATCAATTTTGAAAACACCCGGAGGAGAAAAATATCATATGAAGCAGTTAAAAAATGCTTGTTTAAAAAAAATCATGGAAACCCGATTTCCATTTCTGATATTTATACTTGTAGAGTGGTGGAAAGGAGTTTGAGGAAGTGGCAATAAACAGAAGTTGTGATATATGGGCATTGAATGCAAATTTCAGCCCCCTCGATGCTACATCTTATAGATGATGCTCTTAAATGCTGCTTGCAAAAATATTTAACTTTACAGATATTTCAAAATTTCAGTGGGAACAATCAAGAGTTTCAGTTATGTAATATATTATTAAAATAGGCAGCTATTAAGGTTATATCTATCTCTTCCAAACTTTGATAGGAGGCCTATCATCTATAATTTTGCCTGTAAATAATATATATTACATATTTATGTATAGTAAGTATGTGAATATTATATATCACCTGTATTTCTGTTATCTATAATATTAAATTACCTTATGAGCTTGTTAAGCATGAATATTTAGCCCGGAGGCAGTGAGGAGGGCAGTTAGGCCCGGGTAATTTCTCAGTAAGGCCAAGAACCTGTATTTGGAATAAGAAACCTATGTGATTGATGATGTAGGGCATATGAAGTCCACACTTTGAAAAATTATGAAGTAAATGATTTTTTCCCCTTTTTGATTATTTGGCCACTATAAGCAGTTTAACTGTGTGGGGAAAGAGCCTTTCGAATATCACAGACTTCCGTGAAAACTGATTTCATCCATGGACCCACCATTAGAAAAATATACATGCCCTGCATTAAGAACCTCTGCCTGGAATTCCCATTCAAAATACATATATCTTCTCTTCTTCCCTTCCTTTCTCCCTCTGTTTGTTTCCTTCCACTAAAGTGGTAGTAAAGAATGACTGGCATAAAGCCCATAGGAGGAAGACAACAGAATAGAACAAGAGGCAGAGACAAGCTTAGTCTATTTCTGGGAAAGGGAAAGCGAATGGAGGAATGCTGAATGGAGACAGAGCTTAGAAAACATGCCGAGGCAGCTCCAGCTGAAGAGAGTGACTGCCCAGCTGGAAAGACTATGGTCAGGAAGGAGAAATGAGGCTAAATTAGGGAGAGGTGGAAGCTCCATGGACAAATGAATGACCCATCACATTCCAAGGCTGTGGAGGCAGCCAGTGGGTCAGGAGTCCTGATATAGCTGCTGGGACAGGTGGTGGCAAGATTGAGCTAAATTACCAGTTATGATTGTAAGAACGTCATGGAGATTGTCAGCATTGATAAGATAAGCAGGAATGATGTCAATATCTATTACTAAGAAAACAACAAGAGAATTAAAAAGAGCAACTGTTAAAATTCCTTCTCCCTGTGTTTAGACCTTCAAGATGAGGACAGTGCACAGGTTTGCTGCTTTTCATTACAAACCCTTTTATGCAATTTGATTGTTTAACCATGCACATGTTGGCTAACTATGTGCAATTTACTTTGCAAAAATTATCAATATAGTGTGGGCAAACCATTAAAAAATAAAACCTCGCCCTTAACCAAGGCAACAAATCTCATATAATAGCATCTTAGGTACCAACACCAAAGGAGGATGATTCTTTGAGGACAGGGGGCTTCTAGAACATTCAGAGTCTTCCCTCATTATGGTCTGCTTTGCATATAAGTAAAGCTAATCTTTCTTGGTTCTCCTCAAGCATATTATGTACACTTAAGATGCAATTTATTGTAATCACATGCAGTGCAATAAAATCTAAACTACTGCCCTGGTTTTTCCATAGCAGGTAGGCATGATCTGTTTTTATATGTGTTAGCTATTTATTCACTTATATAGCTAACTTCTATTTAATTATTTATTTTTTCATTTATTTATGTGATTTATGTGTGTATATATTTATACCCCATTACATTTCAGAAATGTTTGAAGAAAGCTATGTAGTAGATTATATGTCATTAGTTGTAGCAGAATATCACGTTTATTATGTTTATTATGTGATATTCTATAATTATGTATTTATGTAAAAATCATGTAATTTTTTCATTGATAGTCTAATAAAAGGCTGGATGTACTTGTTTTCAAATTTTGAAAAATAAAATCCTTTTAGAATGATTGGCTGAAACACTACACATATTTAATCTAAAAAAACTGTGTCCCTTATTAATTTATTTTTGCAGCAATTGTACATAGACAAGTGCAATAGCATATACTTCAATATGTTCAGTGTTTTTTACTAACACAAAGGTGAAAAAGCTGGCTGGTAAATTAATAGCAACTGGATACAATTCAGGAACAATTTTCAAAGAGCTTGTGTAAAAAGCAACTCTTCATTTGAAATGCTCAAGAATAACACTTTTAAAATAACCTGACATAGAGCAGATATTAGCCAAGTCTTGCTTCCATTTTTTTTTTTTTTTCATTCTCATGAGAATGTCCTTCTGCACTGCTTTTAGGAAGGGTCCTTGCTTTTGTTTGCAACATTTTTCTTAATTCAAAAGTGGATGTTGGGTCAATTGAGAAAAATGAACATTAGGTATTGCCAATAGCCCTGAGATTCAAGCTGCATATTATGAATATTGTTGGGGATTGGATCAAATGCCAATATGATATTTAGTGAACTATGAATTACTAATGTGTAATCCAAGAAAAGTTGTTTGCAAATGGGAAAAGGATGAAGAAAAATCTCTCCATGGTTGCCCACACATGCCCACTCTCCCAGGTCAAGTCAGGATGGCAGACTGGGCCATTCATCATTAAATGGTCACCTTTTCCCTGGCCCTGCCTTCAAGAATTGGCCTCTATGCCCTGAGATGAGCTGTCTCTCTGACTTCTAGGGCTCTGTTTTGGTTTCCCTCCAGGGATGGAATCTACAACTTGTCTCTCTGTCTGGTATAGTTTCTTGCATCTCTTTTTTAACCTTCCTTATTCTGTAGTCCCATCACCCTCAAAACAATAAATTTCTCCAAGGCGTTTCCCTTCAAGTATTGACTATGTGGCTCAGGAAAGCAAATACAACAAAGAGTAGAACGTATTTTTGCAATTTCAGTCAACTCCTGTTTTTATGTCTTTCTGATATCTAACACTGCAAAAGCAACAGTAAACTAATATTAATATTAATATTAATACCACAATCACAATAACAAAACTCATCAACCTTGTACCTTTGGTATTCTTAGAAACTGAACTCTTATAATGGCAAGAATTGGGCACTCTGATAAGTGATGCTGAGCATTTTTTCATATGCCTATTAGCCATTTGTATATCCTCTTTTAAGAAATATCTGCTTAAATTTTTCCTATTTTTAAATCAGACTGTTTGGTTTTTTTGCAACTGAGTTGCTTGAGTTTCTTACATATTCTGGTTATTAATCCCTTGTTTGATGGGTAGTTTGCAAATATTTTCTCTCTTTCTGTGGGTCGTCTCTTCATTTTGTTGATTGTATCCTTTGCTGTGCAGAAGCTTTTTAGCTTGGTGTAATCCCAATTGTCTATTTTTCCTTTGATTGCCTGTGCTTTTGGGGCCTTATGCAAAAAAACTCTTAAAGAATTTCCTCAGTTTTTTTCATGTCTTTAATCTATTTCGATTTGATTTTTGTGTGTGGTGAGGGGTAGAGGTCAAGTTTCATTCTTATGCATATAATTATCCAGTTTTACCAGCACCATAAATTAAAAAGACTATCCTTTCTCCATTGTATGTTCTTGGCAGCTTTGTAGAAGATGAGTTGGTTGTAAATGTATGGATTTATATCTGGGTTCTCAATTCTGTTTCATTGGTCTATGAATCTCTTTTTATGCCAGTACCATGCTCTCTTAGTTACTATAGCTTTGTAGTAAATTTTTAAGTCAGGTAGTGTGATACCCTTGTTCTTTTTGCTCAGGATTATTTTGGTTATTTGGGTCTTCTCTGGTTCCCTGTAAGTTTTGGAATTATTTTTACTTTTTCTGTGAAGAATGTCATTGGTATTTTGATAGAGATGGAATTTAATCTATAAATTGCTTCATGTAGTATTGCCATTTTGACAATATTAATTATTCCAATCCAGGAGAATGCAATATCTTTCCATTTTTTCGGTGTCCTCTCTTCTATTTCTTTCATCAGAGGTTTATAGTTTTCCAATTATAGATCTTTTACTTCTTTGGTTAGATTGATTCCTAGGTGTTTTATAATTTTTGTAGCTATTGTAAATGGGGTTGTTTTCTTGATTTCTTTTTCAAATGATTTGCTATTGGCATATATAAATGCTACTGAGTTTTGTGTGTTGATTTTGTATCCTGCAACTTTATTGGATTTGTTTATCAATTCTAACAGTTCTTCTGGTGGAGTCTTTAGGTTTTTCTAAGTATAAGATCATGTTTTCTGTAAACAACACTAATTTTACTTCTCCCTTTCCAATTTGGATGCCCTGTATTTCTCTCTTGCTTAATTGTTCTGGCTAAGACTTTCATTATTATATTGAATAATAGCAGCGAAAGTGGGCATCCTTGTCTTGTTTGAGTCTGGCAATAACAGATGCTGGCTAGGATGTGGAGAAAGGGGAACCCTCATACACTGTTCATGGGAATGTGAATTAGTACAGCCGCATTGGAGAACTATGTAGAGGTTCCTCAACATACTAAAAATAGAACTATTGTGCAATCCAGCAATTCCGCTGCTGGATATATATTTAAAAGAAAGGAAATCAATATATCAAAGAGAGAATTGCATTTTGATGTTTATTGCAGCGCTATTCAAAATAGCCAAAATATGGAGTCAACCTAAGTGCTCATCAACAGATGAATGGATAAAGAAAATACTGTATATATACACGATGAAATATTATTGAACCATAAAAAAGATGGAAATCCTATCATTTGCAGCAACTTGAATGGAACTAGAAGCCATTATGCTAAGTGAAATAAACCAAGCACAAAAAGTCAAATATCTCATGTTGTCACTCATATGTAGGAGTTAAAAACATGTATCTCATCAAGATAGAAAGTAGATTGGTGGTTACCAGAGGCCAAGAAAGAGAGAGGGGAGGGAAGAAGGAAAAAAAAATATATAAATGAATTTTTACCGCTGAACAATATACCTAAAAATAGTAAGAGTGATAAGTTTTATGTATTTTATCTCAATAAAAAATGAATTTAGAAAAGAATTTGACCTTTTACAGGTTTTTATCCAGTGAAATGTGTGTGTATGCCTGTGTGTAATTCTTTTGACTTCCAGTTAGGCTGTAAGATATATAAGCATAAAGGAAGCTGAGTTTTCTATTAATTTATTTTTCACTTGAGTGATTATGATTTTAGGAGAGGTAGCACATTTATCCACAGACTTCACTCTCTGATACAAATCATTGTAAACAATCAAAGCAATTGGAGTTTTTTCCAGTTGTTTTCTCTTGCAACATCGTTCCTATACTTTGCCTGTCATAGTAAAATAAGTGTAAACTGGCTTAACCATTAATTATTAGCTTCCAACTAGCAATCTTCATTTGTGTCAGACAAGGTAGGCTAAATAATGCTATGATTTTAAAAAAATATTTTTCAGTGGCAAAAAATAACAAAAGTTTATTTTTTGAGACAGAGTCTCACTCTGTCACCCAGGCTGGAGTGCAGTGGCACAATCTTGGCTCACTGCAAACTCCACCTCCATGGTTCAAGCAATTCTCATGCCTAAGCCTCCCCAGTAGCTGGGATTATAGGCGTGTGCTGCCTCACTCAGCTAATTTTTGTATTTTTGGTAGAAACGGGGTTTTACCATGTTGGCCAGGCTCATCTCAAACTCTCAACCTCAGGTGATCTGCCCGCCTTGGCTTCCCAAAGTGCTGGGATTACAGGTGTGAGCCACCACACCTAGCCACAAAAGTTTATTTCCTGCTACTTATTCATGAAAGATCATTCAGGGACTCTGCTCCTATGTCACCATCATCTTTATTCCAAGACCCAGATAGAGAGGTTGGATTCTACCAGATGAGGAGGTAGAGAGAAAAGAGGGCATGGCAAAGCATGTACTGGCTCTTAAGGACTCTACCAGTGGCTCAAATTGCACTGGACAAAGCAAATCTCATGACCACTTCTGTATTTAAAAGGCTAAGTAGTATAATGTTTCCCTAGGAAGGAACATGGAATACTGTCAAGCAATGACACAGTCTACAACTACATTTAACTAGAGTGTTACCCTTTACAGAATGACTCTTCATAGATTATGTCCCCAAGATAACCTTTCTTTAGCATAACTGTTCCCCATCTCAGCATACATGAGCTTCATCCTACACCAACAATATCTTCCAGTCTTTGCTCCATTTCCACCCGCACTTGCTTGAACCTCCTGCTTCAGCCTCCTTGCCTTCTCTTTGCTTCTAGCCTCATGTTGGCTTGTGGTGCCTTAATTTACCTAGTTTCATTAGCCTCTGGTATACTGCATCCTGTTTCAGGTTACATCTTGTCTCCTTTCTAGCTCAGCACAATACAGCTGTCTATTTAGCATGTTGCTCTTCTCATGCCACTCCAGAACTCTAGATCTTTCCTAATGGGCAGGGGCACAGTCTGACACTTCCAGATGCACTCCCGTGTCCTGGCTCCATCCCTAATGGATCAGTTACTACAGCCAGTACCTCACAGGAGCCATACCATCCCAGGACACATAATATTATCACTGTAATTTTATAGCCACAGAGACAAGATGTGAGGAGGTTAAATTATTTACTCAAGAAGACAAAGATAACATTGAAAACATTTTTGCCCACTTCTCGCTCTTCTGCAGTGTCTAAAATAAAGAACCAGCGGCGCATGTCCTTAGGACCTCTGGAGGCTGTGTCATGGAAAAAAATAAAAAATGAAAGAACCATGGTGGGTCTCAATGTAACTCAAAGTTTGATAGGGGCCTCTGGAAGAGCAATGACATTCTTTTCTCAGTGAGTGGAGATGGTGGATGTCTCTTTCAATGGAGACATTGAAAGAGACTGCATCAGATTTGGAGTCTGAGAATTGTCTCTCTGGTCTGCAGAAATGTTCCTGTAGATGAAGAGGAAGTGTGGCCTAGGTGAGTATGAAAGGTGGGTGGCAGGGAGGGAGCTTGATCTCCATAATCAGGCAACTATTCTTTGGGTCTGAGATCCTTAGAGAAAACTTATTTAGGTGGCTCTTCTTCATGCTTCTGACCTACTTCAATATTCAAGAATAGATTGCTAATCAGAGACTGTTTTTGTGTGTCTTTTCTGTTTCTCGTGTGCCATCTTTTATTGTTTCATTGCTTTCTTCTGACCGGATAGTGTGTCTGAAATGTTTCTTTTACCCACTCTGATCTTCACCAACCCCTTTGCTGGACGCATGTAGAATCAAGACTTTTAAAAAGCAGCAACATTTCTAATGAGGTGTAAGTGTTAGACTACTGGGACCCCACAAGGTGTAAACATTGCTTAATGTTTCTGCTTCTTCATTCTTCTCTGAGGACAACACAAGCCTGGTGCCTTCCTGAGAGCAGACAGAGAAAGCTCCTCACAAAAAACAATACACAAACAAACTAATCAAAAAACCCAGACCTATAGTCAGTGTTCTCCAAAAAAATTAGCCTGTTCACATTCTTGCATGGATTTAAAGAGTTTTCAGGCTAACATGAGTCTCAAAGTGGCCACCGTGTAGCAAGAGCGCTAACTCAACAAGTGGGCAGCTGAGTCCCCTCAGTCCCTTGCTACCCACTCCCACCCCTTACACAGTTGAATTTTCTCTTGAGTTAAAATGTTACATAACAGGTGGCTCCAAACTCAGCATAGCACTGGGTCAGAGACTGGTTGGAGGTTAGGATAAATTGTCTCACTTAAAAGTCCAAAAATCATTACCACTTGATTTAAAGAAGAAATTTTCATCAATATTTTCCATGTTTGTGTTTTCCATTATAAAATCGTGTCTCAAAACTGTATTCTAATTAGTGTGGAACCAAGAGACAGCTCCATACTCCCTCTCAGTGATGTTGCACTGCAGGAGGCAACAACAAATAAGGCAATCAATGCTTTGCTACTTTAAGGATATTGAGTTCCTTTATTTTAGGAAGACTATTTCTGAGTTTCAAGCTACATTACAACCAGAATGCAAACACGCTGCAATTTGCAAAAAATTTTATACAATTTTGGAAATAAATGGTTCAAGGCAGTGCAATCTCCTACTGAGAAAAGAGGATTGAGAGTTGCTTGAAGACTCCTGGGCCCTTTGGTTGTGACCTATGGGAGGCAAAGTGGTATAAGGATCCTAGAGATCTGCATTCTTACACTGGCCATGGGGCAAAGTTACCCTAAGCAAGTCATCTCATGGGTCCCACTTTCTCCACTTGTTAAAATAAGAGCACCCTAAATAGACTGAAAGTTGTATGATTCCATCTATAAAATGTCCACAGGAAAACATTATCACTCTCTTCCCGTGCATGGCTGAGCTTTCCAAAATACTCAGCATGTCCTTCAGGATAATGGGAGCAAGTTCAAGCCCTTTAAGAACCCCACCTTGCCAGCAAAGAATAGGTCACCAGCATGTCAAGAGGAACATCAGGAGGGAATATTCATCTGGAAGATGCAACTGATTTCTTGCGTTCCCATGGACATTTTTTAGGAAAATATCTTGCAGTATTGCCTTACAGTCTACTTCTGTCAAAGACAGAAGGAAATGGGGGTAGCTCTACGTTCCTATTTGCCTCAAGTCTTCACCGGCAGAGTTAGAAGTCAGCTGTTGAAATCTGAGGGGTGAAGGCTCTGAAACATGGTGTGAATGGGAGAGGCATATTTTCATTTTGCAGGAACTTCTACTCAGCTCTAATATTTGTTCGGTACTCTCTGGAGGGTCAGGGTAGGGGTGGGAGGTAGAAGAGATAATCACGTCTGTTGTGAATAAAGCACAATATCAACTTTTATGCACAATCCTACCATTTAAATTGAAAATATCAAATATCCAGAAATATTTTCTACATTCATTTGCGTATCAAAATAGCTTAATGTTGTCTGTTGGCCAATCATAGGGAATTATACTGTTACTCTAAAATACTTGAGCTTTCTTCTTACTGATAAATAATGGGAAAGAAAACTTCAATTCTACAAGCATGTTTTCATAAACACAAAGAGAACTAATTCAAATCCACCATGATTTGAGTAATTGGTACAATTCAAACATAGTGGCTGGTGATAGCACTGGCTATTTTCCTTTCAAAGGTTGCTATTTACGTAATGAAAACAAATCTGATGCATTGCAAGCAGAAGCATATTCTGTGAGGATCTAAATAAAAAATCATTTCACGGTGTAATTAGAAATTGTGAAGCCTTCATCATTGTTTCCAGTGGAGTTTCTTGTGATGCTTTGCTAGGTGAGTTTTTGCTACTAGGATTTCACCTTAAATGATTGACTAAGTACCTATGTATTCAAGTGTCTTTACCATTTTGTATTTGGTCATATTCAACCATAATGTAATTTCAAAAGTACTTATATTGCTAGCAATTGTCATTTGCGCTGGCTTGTCCAGTTTGCTGACACATCTCTTAATGATCTCCAGAAACCACTCATCCACTGAGGTCTATTCCTCAATCAGCACGGCCCTGTCTCAAAATGACCCTCCCTGGAATACACAATCAGCAAAATCTTAATATAAATAACTCATAGAAGAAATTTTGCTTAAAAAATTAAACAACTAGATTATAGACATATAAAAGAATGAGATTTTAATGGTAGCCTGAGAGTTCATAGTTAACAGCAACATAAGACATAAAGCAATTCAAATCATTGCATTGTTCTTCTCATCTTACCTATACTCTTGTATATGTAAAATGAGGATAATAATAGTACCTACCTATCCCCAGAGTTGTAGAGATTAAGTACATTAAATTTATGTAAAAGAGCTTGAAACAGTTTCTGGTACATGCAAATCTAGGCTATCATATAGGCTATTATGTAAGATAAATATTACTTTTATCTTTTTTCTTTGGATTGTGCGGATTACACACATCGTCCCATGATAAATTATAATTTTTCATTTCAGCATAACTCCAGCAAATTTAAACACAAATATAATGTTAAAAACTATTCCCTATGCTCAAACTGGAACTGGAACACTGCACAAATATTGAGCTATCTTCTAGATCATGCATGTATGTTGTTGTTAATTTTTATTGGATTTTCTTTTATATGCCAAACACCTTTAAGGTGCTTTACATGCTATGATTTATTTAATCCTCATAAATATATTAGATATTGCTTCTTATAACTTTGCAGCTAAGGAAACTTAGATAAAGACTGATTATATAAATTGTCCAATATCACACAGGTAGAAAATTATCAGCAGAGGATTCAGATGGAAGCAGCTAGATTCTAGAGACCACTTGTTTAACCTCTATTATTTCTTGTTATAACAGAAATCTCCTCATTTCAATTCCTGAGCTAACAGTTACCATTGTGCAATAATAAACAAGTCACTATTAAATTATTGTCAACTGTATGTCAGCAGAATTGTCCAAGTTTAGATTCTTCACAGAGGCACAACTTTGTTTAGTGAGCAACATTTTACATATGTCCTAGATCCCTAGTTTAACATCAGTGAGGAGCCTTATACTCACCTAGAAGTCCAGTATGGTTAGGGCATGTAGCAGGCCTTCCAGGCCTTCCATAAATATTTGGACCTATGTGATACTATTGGATTGTGAGCCCTCAGAATTCATTTGGAATGAGGTGATTTTTCTATTCTAATAGAGGATTCGTTTTCCCTGCTGGTACCTCTCCCTATACCTTACATTTGGGCAAGTCTGTACTGAGTTAGCTGGAAAAGTGAAGAATCAGGATCATCATTCTTAAAAGCAAGTTCTTTCTTCCCTTCTTTTTTTCTGTTTTTGAGACATTAGCCAGTAGACAGGACATTCAGAAACTTTACAGAGAAGTAGACCATGGAAAATCCCCATCCAAAATTCTGTACTCCAGAGCCAGGCTCAGTGGCTCACACCTCTAATCCCAGCTCTTTGGGAGGCTGAGGTGTGTGGATCACTTGAGGGCAGGAGTTTGAGACTAGCCTGGCCAACGTGGTGAAACCCTGTCTCTACTGAAAATACAAAAATTAGCCGGGCATGATGGCGTGCACCTGTAGTCCCAGCTACTTGGGAGGCTGAGGCAGAAGAATCACTGGAACCTGGGAGACAGAGGTTGCAGTGAGCCACTGCCCCCTAGCTTGGGCAACAAAGTAAGTCTCTGTCTCAAAATAAATAAATAATAAAATTTAAAAAATACAAAATTCTGTACTCCCACCAAATGATGATCAGATCTCGTGAATAAAAACAACATGCATTGGGATTAAGCATTGAAAGTCTCCTTAGCCTCAAAGATAAGAACCCAAAATGCCTAAGCAGGCAAAGGAGAAGACACTGACAATTTGGGAGTGTTATGTGGGGGAATCTTGGGAAGCATTTCCTCCCTGCCCATCATTATTTTATATTTGAAAGGCAAGACGCAGCCTCTTATTCAGCCAGAAATCTGCCAAGCCCCCACCAGGGACTGTAGAAAATGCTCTAATTCTATTAGCAATGCATATATGTTGATTGAAACTAAGTGGAAGACTTTAGGTATAAAGCAATCTTTTCCTCTTCTATGAATTCCATTTTCTTCTTAAGCCTCATTCACTGTGGGAAAAGCCATTTCCTTCTGACTCACTGTAATTGTGGAGTCATCTTAGCTTGCATTAGTTGTTATAATTAAATACTATTGATGGAAAAGAATTCCACAAGTATGAGATGTCTTCAAAATATTAAGCACTATTAATTGATTGTGGAAAAGGTAACTGCAGTTAATTAGGGCAACACTGTCTTCACATTGACACTTAAACTTTTACCGTTTTATATTCTAATTCAAGAGCCAGCAAATTTTTCCTGTAAAGCGCTTTGCAGGCCAGTTGGTCTTGGTACTTACCACTTAACTGTGTTGCAGTATGAAAACAGCCATAGATTAGGCATGAACAAGTGAGTGTGACTGTGTTCCAATAAAAATTTATTTCTGGACACTGAAATTTGTATTTCATTTAATTTTCCTGTGTCATAAAATATTATTCTTCTTTTTGATTTTTTCCTCCAACATTTAAAAATGTAAAACCATCCAGAGCTTATAAGCCATAGAAAAACAGATGATGACTCTATATATTCTTTGGGGACATCAATCATATTTTCCTCATCTAAATGAGTGGTAATCAGGTGCTTGAAATATCAGTAATTTATATGAATGCTAAGGGGTCACAGGAACTTGCAAACCAATACAAGGAAGGAGAAAGAATAGGGAAATAAATAACTGAAATGTCATATCCTTAAGGGTCGCTATACTGCACATATACTATATAAGGGTTGTATACTATACAACCCTTAAGAGTTGTACTATACTACTTGTAAAAACATTTCTTGATAAGCTATTTGGAAACATTGCCTTTATTTTTTACTTTTAAAATTCAGGTCACAGTTGAACATGGATTGCTCAGCAGTGCTTCAAGAGGCTGCTGGGGCTTTGCTGTGATTAGCATCGGAGCTGAAAAGACGGGATATAAGCCATGATTGTTAATGGAACTAACTGCTTCTCCTATTATCATTCTGCATGGAAAAGAGAGAGAAAATAAATCCAAACAGAAAGAAAAGATCTCATGCTTGTTTGTGGATTTTGATGCTAGCCCTAGTGTTAAGCTTTTTCAGAGTAACTCAAATATAGCTACATCTTTCTGAACCTAGGAAAAACCTTGAGAAAAAGAGATTCCTTCAGAGTTGCAGAGTGCTGCTGGGCCCCAGTTGGATAATTTTAACCACACTGAACTCTACTGATAACTTGTACTGAGTTTCTCTGGTACCCAGGAGAGATATAGGCTCACTGCCAGTTCAGAAAGTTTCCTACTTGCTACTATCCTCATCACCACGGACACATCATTTCTAAATGGATAGTGAGATCCCTAGTAGAGCTCCAAGGTATAAAACCAAATAATTTCACTTTCAGATTTACATACTTAAAAAAAAATCACATCATAGGAACTAGAATTTGTTAACACAGTGAGTACTTAGCCACAAGTCTCAACGTCTCCAAAACTTGGGCAATGCCAAAGAGATATAAACTCTATACTAGTTATGTCCCAGTAGAAAAAAATCTTAGTATCACCAGGTTGGAATAAATTTTGAGTATCATCCAACATTCCCCAAAATGTATCAGAACAACGCTTAGCTCATTTCAGACAGAGGAGTTTGTAAAAAATGTGTTGAGTTTTTTCCTCCGTTTGCACTGGTGATTAACAAAAGCATAGAGGAAATGTGCTATAGGAAAGGCAAGAAATGGAGATGATTCATAAAAAGCCAATCAATGAAAAAGCTTGGTCCTGGAACTCTCCTCTAATCTACAAATTGGAGTGAAAAATAAATGTAGTATGTTTCATATCATTCAAGAGCAGTTTTGCACCTGTGGCTTTTTGTTTGGCACAATATAAGCTCATTTCCTGCCCTCTCAACAAGGTGAGCTCTTCTTTCCCCTTCCCTAAGCCAAACCCTTCTATTTTCTCTCTGTAAACAGCTCCTCCAACAGCACATCTACCCGAAAGACTTACGCACTAGCCCTGAAAAAATGTGGGGATTTCTCTTCAAATCCGTCTGCTCTAAGTACGTATTCTTATTATTGTTAGTGTACTTACTACAGATATCTACCAAGTATGCACTTTATCTATCTATCTATCTATCTATCTATCTATCTATCTGATCTATAGATACCAGATGTGTACTATAGATACCTACCAGAGTAGACTGTATCCCCTTCAATGATATAACATGAATGCTTATTAATTCAACTTAACTGTTAAATGTGTAACATGTCAACCAGTATACAACTTTTATGTCTTAAATAGAAATTTAGTAGAGCAGGGACTGAATTTAAGTTATTTTGTGTCTCAGAGTTGTCCTTAGACATTGTCTTCAGGGCTGAGCCTTTGTATTGTTAGCTCACATGCTAACTTCTAAAAGAGCCTTTTGTATTTCCCTGCATTAAAACTTACCAACTTATATCCTATTCCCCAGGATTCTTCTCTCAACTGCTAAGAAAGGGTTGTGATAAGTACGATGATGTTAATGGGCATTAGTGACAACATATCACTTTCTCTGAAATACTGTACTTTAGTCAGGATTTTATTGAAGAAAATCAGAATGTGAGAAATGAATTTATATCAGAGCTGAAATTTCAGGCCAAAGAGGGAGAAATTTTTCCACTTTGGAGCTTCATCAAGGCTCTCATACACAACCACCTAGGCATTCTTCTCCTCACCAAACCTAAATAGCCCAGTTTAGAGAAGTACTCAATACGGGTTGAGCACTGCTAATCTGAAAATCCAGAATCTAAATGGCTCCAAAATTCAAAAGTTTTTGAGTACTGACATGACACCATGAAAATTTTACACCTGTCCTCATGTGACAGGTCACAGTCAAAAAGCAGTTGCACAACACACAGCTTATTCAGTGACCCCAAGGGAAAAATAAAATGACCTTCAGACTGTGTATAAAATGTATATAAAACATAAATGAATTTCGTGTCTAGACTTTGGTCCCATTCCCAAGACATCTCATTATGTATATGCAAATATTCCAAAATCTGAAAAAAAATCCCAAATTCTGGTCCCACACATTTTAGATAAGGGATATGCAACCTGTATATAATAGCCTTGATAGTAATGACTATCCATACAGATTGTAAATGAAAAATGTTCATGGAAAATAATATATGCATCAAAATTTTAAGGTTATGATTATCAAGGGCCTCCACATAATAATTATACATGAGAAATCTCTGGTCTGTATTTACATAATAATACTATATGTCTGAATTTCCTCAAGTTGGACATATGCTTGATCTATATACATGGATTTGTGAGCACAATTCGTCAATTTGTGAATTTTAACCCACTTATACTTCCAATATCAAAACTTAAATTTAAAATTTTTTCTTGTATCAACAGCTTACCATTAATAGGTCATTAGTTGCAAAAGTGCATTTCAATTGGCTCATACTACAACTAGTCTTAGTATATGTTTCTGCATGTTGTCTTTAATAAAGGCATAAACAAATGTTTCTTAAATATGTGCTCCAGCTGAAGACAAAACAATGGACAATGACCATATTAAGCAAAAGTAGTCAGCAAATTCATAAATCAATGTTTAATCTATATTCCTCTGGTTAAAAGAGCAATTTTCAGGTTAAGCAAAGCCATTTTTCTTTATTACAGGTATAAATATTTCAGAGTATTAACTGAACTTTGATCATTGTATTAAATTCCTCTAAGCATTCAAAATTTTAATGAAGGCAAAACATTTTTCATTAAATAAAACAAATGATTAGCAGTAAAAATAGACATTTAAATGAATCCTAACTCATAAATGTATTTTGTTTTCCCCAGATGCAAGTAATAAGAATTCCTCTTTTTTTTGCCAGTGGCATAAACAGTATTTATGTAGATCTAAGCTTTAAGGAAAGATTTAGAAATGCCTTCAGAAAAAGTGATATCATTACCACGAGAATATTTCATAAATACATATCCACAATATTTTAAAGGGATGGTTCCTCACATTTTTAATTATATTCACTGACTTTTCTGATTAGAGAAGCTGTTTCCACTGGAATTCACTATTTATGGCTTACAATGTCTTCATTTATTTTTGCAGATTCATTTAGAAGGCAATTACTTTAGCAATCACTTTATAGCTGAAGGTACTAAAACCAAAGGACTTATAAGTCTCTCTCTCTCTCTCTCTCTCTAAGTAAAGACACAAAACAATTTATTAGTTGCAGAGCAACTAAGAACATTGAGACTTTCTGCACAATGATGCAATGCTGAAATCTGCCCAGGAATAAACTTTTGCTTTGTGCCTAATTCTTAGGAGACTTTTTATTTTTATTTTTTTATTTTTTATTTTTAGTATATATGCTGCTGAAGTGGGTACTTTTTTTTTTTTTGAGATGGATTCTTCCTCTGTCACCAGGGCTGGAGTGCAGTGGCATGATCTCGGCTCACTGCAACCTCTGCCTCCAGGGTTCAAGGAATTCTTTTGCCTCAGCCTCCCAAGTAGCTGGGACTACAGGCGCCCGCCACCACGCCTGGCTAATTTTTTGTATATTTAGTAGAGATGGGGTTTCACCATGTTAGCTAGGATGGTCTTAATCTCCTGACCTCGTGATCTGCCCGCCTCAGCCTCCCAAAGTGCTGAGATTACAGGCATGAGCCACTGCACCCAACCATTCTTAGGATACCTTTATCTGTTCAGTCTTGTTCTCTGTCAGTGGTTGCATTTGTGGATCAACAGACAAGTTCATGGATATCCAAAAGAAAAAGAGTGAAAGCTTTAACACAGCCACTTTCATTCCTAGGTCCCTCACCAGACTGAGGGGGCAGTGGCTATAGGATAGGGGCATCCTTTATTCAGGCTTAGCTCACATTTTCCTGGGGTAGAGGAGCCCAGCCTCCCTACATACAATTCTGTCAGTTACTTCTTATAGAAGCCCTGTTAACTAGTTTGTATTATTACTCTCAATGTGCTATCAAGATTGAAGTGACTCGGTTCACAAGATTGAAGTGATCGTTAAACTGCAAAATACACATTTTTTTAGTAACAAATCAACTTTTAGTTTTTTAAGATGGGGCTAGAAAAAGTCTCTTTTACATAGAGCACTAGTGATGTATATTTTCACATTAGGAAAGCAAAATTGTCATTTGGAAAATGACTTATGTTATTTCTAAAGTGTTTAGAGTCCAACAAGATGGGAAGGGGAGATTCTCTGTCACCATACGGCATCCTTGCAGGCCCGCTGTCTCCCTGATTTTGATCGTTAGAAGGCCCATAAGGGCAGAAAAGTGTTAATAGTGTTCCCTTTCTCCCTTGTGTAAAATCTGAGAAGGAACCCTCAGAACCTGAGGTGTTGGACCACGGGATAGAGTGTGTCACCTCTTGACACTGGAACTCTGGGCTTAGACTAGAAGATGAGGCGACAGCTCCTCAGGGAATTTTCCACTGCAGCTGACTGCACACTGGCAATGTGGTTGAGTTATTCAGGGTTTTCTTGTCCTTTGTTTCTCTTTCTTCATTGGCACTCACTCTAAAGTACAGAAAATCACAAAGATGTACTCGTGTATGTGTACATTAATACTCAATGAGCTGAGGTAAGCCTGAGGAGAGGTGGGTTCACAGGGGCAGAGGAGGGCCCAAAGCAATGCTATGTACGTTCCTGCTTCTATCAGAACCACCTCTGACGGGAGTGGGTGCAGGTGTTCAGACATGCATGAGAAGTGGGAAGTGTATCACACTTCAGTTATGGATTTCATGCACTGTGATTAGGATGTGAAAATAGTATTTGCAGAAATCTCACAAAAGTTTTTTCTAGACAAATTGTATTCCAAAAACATAGTTCACCTAAATATCTTTGATAAGAGTTAAAATGTTAGAACGGATATAATTAGTGGCTTTTGTGTGTGCGTGATATATGCACACACATATATAATCTTACAAAATTTCTAACATATTTAGAGATACAAAGAAAAACAGCATGAGTTCAAATAATAGAGATATAATGTGTATTGATATGCAAGTATATATATATGGCCTGATTATGTAAACCATCTTATCTTGAAATTGATAAGGACATTCAGCTTCCCTACATAACTCACCCAAAATTTCCTTACTAAAGAGTAATCAAGAACTTGAAATCTCCTTAACCACCTGACTTCTTGAGATTTTTTTTATTAGATTCACAATTTGTATTCCAAAATATAGCATTTCATCAACTCATTCTTTAAAATCCCGTCCCAGGGGGCACTGCTAACACCAGAGTCATGCAGTAAGCAGGGATGCTTTGCTGCCTGGGTATGCACACACAGACAGACACACAGACACTCGCACACACACAGAAACACATCTCACACAGACACACACCTCACACACACAGACACACACCCCACTCACACAGACACACATCTCACACACACAGACACACAGACACACACCACACTCAGACACACAGACACACAGACACACACCACACTCACACAGACACACACTCCACTCACACATACAGACACACAGACACACACCCCACTCACACAGACACACACCCCACTCACACAGACACACATGCCACTCACACATACAGACACACAGGCACACACGCCACTCAGAGAAATGCTCCTGTGCCTTTCCGGATCGGGACTGAGTGTATCTGCTCTTCTCAGTCCCACCACTGAACACTGCTCAACCCTGGGGGAGAAAGAGAAGAAAAAGACAAAGAAAAACCCTAGGTTTTACTGAGAATGTACCCAAAACAGACTGAAGATAAATCTATAAGTAACACAGATTACTTACAAGTAAATAGGTAATTTTCTATTAGGCAGAATGGAAACAGAAGCCATTCTATTCCAAGTTTAGAAGTGAAAAATTTTTTAAGTTGTGTTTACTTTGTACACCTCAGGTTTATGACTACTCGTGACATAACTAACCATGTGATTTTTAAAAATTTCTTTTACAATATAAGACTCAAAACTAATATTCAGAAACTCTGGGAATACAAAATGATGTTAAAATTACTGAGTTGCACATAAAGGAGGAGTTTTGTTGAGTGAATGTAAAGCAGGCTGCATTAATAACTCTTACCCCTTTAAAACCAAAGTGAGATATATATTTTAATTCACATGCTTGTAAAGCTCCTGTCTGATAGCTGTTGACATCATAATAGTCTCGTCCACGTTGTTTATTTTCAAGTAAATAAAGGTTTAGGGGATATGTTTTCTAGACAAACCAAATAGATGATACAGAATCATCCGTGACAAATGTTTTCTTCAGGATAAACCACAAAAGATATCAGCTAAGAAATGTATCTTTTAAATCTCATATTAGGATTTGGGACATAAAAATAAAATGGGAATTACTCTGTTATAGGGAAAATGCAAGTTTTCTACAAAAGCAATCAATTCAGATAAAATGTAACTGAAATATTTCTGATCTTTCTCAGTCATCTGAAAATAAATATGAAACAATTTTCTAATAAAGCAAAAATTGCCTTTAAACTTCATTAGTAACTTTTATAAACATAAGTAAAGGAAATTATTTTCATTGCAATAATTTCCATTAGTTATCGTTATTTTATTCATCTAATCCCAATACAAAAATGAAAACTAAGAACAGAATACTTTAATAAATTGAAAATACTAAATTTGGCAGTAAGGTTTAAGTTGTCTTGAGAGCATGTATTAACATTAACTGAGAAGAAAATATACCCACTTCTGATGAGATGGAGGCATGTTCCACTTACTGAGAGTCAGTGCCCCTGATGGGGCTACCACTTGTCCTCCTGACATGCTAGCACAGGAAGAAATAACAATATCTTGTCTATGATATTCTCAAAGACATTAATCAATACTAATATCATTCCAGATACTTACATATTCTAAATAACTGCCCTTAGTTAAACTAAGTCGCATTAACTGATATTTTAAAAAATCTAAAACAATCTAATAACTGCATATTTCTATGACAAAATTGCTAAATTCTAGGTCTTAAGAAGATTTCTATATGTAGGGGCATGCTCTTAGAGTAGCCCATGTGAGGAATGGCTCCATTAGGCAATCTCCAGGGATCGAACTGAGAATCATAAATTCATATAGAAATCGCTTAGTTGCTGCAGTGTGAAAACAAAAGTTCTGTGTCCTTCAACACCGTTCTCTTATACAGGAGCAAGGGATTTCTTCAAGGAAAACCGAGCAACAGATCTTGTCTTATATCATAAGAAGCCTGTTTTGCCCACTAAGGAAAGCTGAGCAGACCTTGTCTCTACATAACAAGGACCCTGTTCTTGCCCACTACTCCATCTGGATATCTGGAAGGGATCCCAGCCTTCCAGATACCCCGCTGAAAGATGCATAATTATTGTGACTCTTAAAAAAAGTAGTGACCAACTCATTGCCAGAAGGATACCCAAACCTCAGTAATACAAAATAGAGAAATAGAAATACAGAAACCATACTTTAAATATCTCATCATTCATTCTCAGTCATACACCATTATATGGATCTCATCAATAAATGCAGTGGTTTCTTTTGACTTCTACTATACCTGTCTCTTCACTATGAGGCGAAGGCTGGCAAGAGAGAAAGGACCCTGCACTGTTCTTGGCTGCAAATTTTCCAGCTAACACTGTGCACAATCTGCCCTTTATGGTTGCAGCAGAGCAGTCTTATTGAAATCCCTCCTTGCTATTATCCTAGGGGTTTTCTTTTTCCTCTCTTCTGTGTTTGACTTCCTGTTTCCTGTGTCCCATGTTTTTCTCCTTCTTGATTTGTTCTCTCAGTTTCGGTGGATCACATCTTCCAATAGTGCTCTGGAAAAGAATGCCTTACATGTTTGATAATAGTATCTGTGTTCTAGCCTCCCATTTGGTTGATCTTTTACCTCTATATTGAATTCTACATAGGAAATAATATTATTCCTGAACTTTAAAGGAATTCTCAATTCCACTAGCTTGCAGAGTTCATTTGATTTTTAGTGCTTTGTATGTGACTTGATTTTCCATCTGGAAGCTTTGAGAATCTTCCCTTTGTACCCAGTTTTGAAATTTCACAATGATGTGCCATAGATAGGCCTATTTCCATTCATTGTCGAGGCCTCCTGTGGACCCTTTCAATCTGGAAATTCATGACCTTTACTCTTGGGAAAATGCCTTCAATTATCTTCTTGATGATTTCCTATCTTCAATTTTCTGTATTCTTGCTCTTTTTGAACTTCTACTGTTATATATTAGATTTTCTGTACTGTTTTCTAAATTTCTTATCTCCTTAGACCTGTTTTCTGTCTTTTTCTTCTTTTTTGTTTTCTGCATGCCTTTTTTTCTTAGCATCTTGTTCTCAGTTCAGGGATGCAGTATCTTCCAAAACTCCCTGGGATATTCATAATAGGTGTTGGAAGATTTCTTCTTCGTCAGTGGCTTTTATTTTCTTGCCAAGTTGTTTTTTTCCTGTCTGTTCTGGTTTTTATCTTCCATCTTGGGGTCTTCCCTGATGAGAAACTCTAAATATGTATATTTAGAGGCTGATTGACTTTAAGCTTCACTGTAATGTAATCTGGGTATCCCATTTACTAGAAAATTGTGATGTCATTGACTTTAGGTCTTTTTTCTTAGGCTGTTCAGACTCTTCAAAGTAGAATCTTCCTGTCTTCTACATGAGTGGTAGAAGGCTATTGGAGTATCTAAGGCCTCAGGAATCAATACGCATGAATTCACCTAAGCCTGTTGTTTGTTGTCAGTATGGTTAGCATATCTTTCATCTGGGGTCGGGTGGTCTCAACTCTCATCACTGCCCCTTCCCTGGCCTCCTCATTGTGTTGTGGAATACATTTGAAAAGTGCTGCCTTAAAGTACTAAGTACGAATGGCTCACTTCTATCTCATTGGCCAGATATAATCATTGACTTATTAACTGCTCAGATATGATGGAAGGACATATATTATTTCTGCTATATACTGATGGAAAAGCTGAATCTCATCCATGGCAGAGAGTCTTCTAAGCAGTAAGCTCCCTTATTTACCTGGGAACCCTGATGATCAACTTATTGCTCAATGAGTTGCCCTTTTCAGGTTCCAATATCCAGGTAGTAGAGTCAGCAAACTGAAATTAAGTCAGTGCTTGTAAACAGTAACTATTTAAGATTCATGGCAAATATTTAAGGTACCTACAACCTAAACGTTAATTTCCTTTTAGTATTGTTAATTAAAAATAGCCCTCTTTTTCTTAAATAAATTAGCTAAGGGAGACAAGATGAAATATACATGCTGGTGATAGTCATTAGGAATTCTCATAAGCTCTTATCCTTGAGTCATTTATGCACTAATTTTTCACAGCAAACAAATGCTCATTTTCCATATGGCTTGCCTTATTTTCCGTATTTTCATATACTATGCCTTTTCTCTTCTATTTGTCATTTTCTATTAGTGTTCTTTATTTTTCTTTATTTGCTGCTTCTCCAACTCATTTTCCACAAGCTTCTTTTTCCTGTTTGCTCAGTAAATTCAAGATCAGTAACATTTCTCACCAACTGAGCTTTACAATCACCAGTAAATCAACAAATAAATGATTTTTAAAGTATACTGTGTATGTGTGATGGAAGAATGAACAAGCCCAGGAGATAAAGAATGAGAAATATAGAAGCTACCTTCATGAATATTCTATGGTTGCAAGATTTTTCCATGCAAAACAGTTATGTCAAATGTACATAAAATGTAACATAAAAATGCAGAAGATGTGTCCTTGGTTAAATTTCCTCCACCTGGTGCTTCGCCCTGACACTGACATTGTTAGGGATGATTAGCATTCCACAACATCCAAGTTCACAGTGTCAGTGCGTTGTCTGTGAGCTTGTCTGGATGAATAGAAAGTCATTCTAATCCTGTTAATATCATTAACAAAAAAATAACATGCTGGCAAGACTTGGGTTTGAACTTCTGTCTTTTATCTGCCAAATTTCCATTTTAAATTTAATCAGAACAGACATACTTCTAATGCTGAAAGCAGCTCATTAATAGCTGACATTTATTGAACATTCACTACAAGCCATGCAGTGTACAAAGAACATGCATTATCATACTTCATCCTTTCAAATCCCTGTGAGATACTTGTGATTACTCTGCATATTTTACAAATGAGGAAACCAGGTCTCAGATTAATAATGTGCCCAAGGTCACATAGCTGGGAGATTGTAGAATCTAGGCTTCATGGCTCCAGTTTCTATGCTCTTAAATGTGATGCTTCAGTGTTCCCAGTATTGGATAGAATACACTCGTGAAATAAAAATAAAATCCTAAACTCTCCAAGCAACTGAACAAACCCCCTTGGCCAAGGAGACCCCAGAAAAACTTACAACTAAGTTTCCTAAGCATGAAGGGATGGGAGGTTGGTCAAGCCTCATTACACACCCCCTTCCTTGATAACTACCATTAGACTTTTTTTCCCTCAAAGTTAAACAGAAAGCAGCCCTAGAAAACAAAGAATGGAAGACTCGCTCCTCCTCTAAGTTCAACCAACCAGCTGGCACTGCTACTGAACTCCTTTCGCCTTTCATGGTTTGGACACAGCCACTGACCAGCATTCCTTTCTGATAAGGGACCACCAACCACAGACTGGTTCTGGCCAACCCACAGAGGCCACTTACAGGGCACATCTGTGCCCTCTATTTCACTTTTTGATGTATAGAGCCTAATTTTACATTTTAATGTTGTCTCCACCCCAAAGTGAACATGGAATGTATGTAACATACATGTTTGTTTACCATGCATGTGCAACAATCCTCTCACGTACACTACTGGCCCCTCCTATAGCCTGTTAAATATGTATGTCTAGCTGATCTGCCAAGCATAACACTTCTGTGACACTTTCTCTCCCTCAAAATGACTGCTTCTGGTTTCTGCAGGAGGATGTGCCTGTCAGGCTGCAGGTTGCAACCCTTTATATGAAATAAAGTTCTTTCTTTCAAATTTATAGATTTCATGATTTCAAGTTGATATACTTTAAAATATGAATCCATTAGAAACTCAAGATAATAGTTATCTGAGTTTCTCAATGTTGTTTTATTAAGAAAAGATAATAGAAGAAATGTCATCCAACACTATAAATCTCAAAGCATTATTCACATCACAAAACGTTGTAAGCGTTAGAATCACTGCTTAATTAAGAATTCATTAACTATTCATTGTTGCATAACAAGTTACCCCAAAACTTGGTCACTGGAAACAATCCTAATCATTTTCCTTCACAGTTTCTGTGAATCAGGTAGAAATGCTTTGGCTGGATAGTCATGGCTCTGGGTCTCTAATGAGTTGCTCACCAATGTCAGTCAGGATTATAGTTGTCTGAAGCTTAACCGGAACTGGAGGATCTGCTTCAAGATAGCTCAGCCACATGGTAGCAATGTGTGTGGCAGTGGCAGCTGTTGTCAGGAGTCCTCGGTTTCTCTCTATATGGGCCTCTCCACAAAGCTGCTTGAGCATCCTCAAAGCATGACTTCCCTACAAAGTGAGCAACCCAAAAGACCAAGGTGGACGCTGCAATGTCTTCCATGATCTATTTTCAGATGTCATGTGCTGTCACTTCTATCATATTCTCTTGGTCATAGAAGTTGGCTGTGACTCACTGTAGGTGAAGAATCCACAAGAGAGTGAATACCAGCAGGCAAGAATCACTGGGGGCTGATCTTGAGGATGGCTACACAAAGGGAAAAAACTTTTTTGTTTGATGAATACTTGGAAAGCCACAGTGTGTGGGAGGTGAGGCCCCCAAGGTGTTTTCTGGGTCATCCTAGTCAGTGCTAGAGCAGCTTTCCAAGGGAGTGGGAGTCTACTGTTTATAGGCCTCTGGTTTCACAGAGTAGAATACGCTAACTGAACATGAGAGAAATATTATTTCAGAAAATAGAGAGCAATGAAGGTAAAGGAAACCAAAAATATTTTTCTCCAAAATATACTTCTTTGACATATTTTGAAATGGCTATTCAGAGGGCCTGCACATAGGAATACACCCTTGCAAATCTTTTTGTGGAGGAGATTTGCATCTGTAGGAAAATCTGCACTGGTGAAATAAACAGTCAGGCTTTCTCTGGGTCCCACACCTTGTCCTGATCTAGGAAGGGTTGGCTCATGGGAGAGGGAGACTAAGAGTCTGACACCTTTGGGGGTCTCACAGAAACTTCTTATTTTTGAGAGATGCCACCTGTGAGGTTTCACCTGCATAACAACAGCACCTTTGCAAGCCAGGCCTATCCTCTCTCTTTCTCCCACAACCAGTCTTGCCAGGCTCCAAGCCTCCGTTCTTTCTCTAACCTCAGGATGGTATAAAACTTTACCCATCTGGCCCTTTCTTTGAGCTTTCATATTTTATCTGACTCCCATGCACACATGTGCACATTAATAAATTTTGTATGCCTTTTCTCCTATTAGTCAATTGATTTTCAGAGAACTTTCGGAAGGTGAAGGGGAGGTTTTCTCTTTGCCCCTACAAGGAGGAGGGGAGAAAAAGAGTAAAAGATGAGGCAGCCAGGGAGAAAATTTTGGCAAAGTTCTGAAATATTTAATGAAGAATTTTATTTCATTAAGTTTGCGTGTGTGTGTGTGTGTGTGTGTGTGTGTGTGGTGGGTGATATGGTTTGGCTATGCCCTTCCCCCGCCGCCACAAATCTCATCTTGAGTTGTAGCTCCCATAATTCCCACATGCTGTGGGAGGGGCCTGGTGGGAGATACATGAATCATGGGGGTGGTTTCCCCTATACTGTTCTCATGGTAGTGAATAAGTCTCACGAGATATGATGGTTTTAGAAGGGGTTTCCCCTTTTGCTTGACTCTCATTCTCTCTTGCCTGCCACCAAGTAAGATGTGCCTTTTGCCTTCCACAATGATTGTGAGCCCTCCCCAGACACGTGGAACTGTGGGTCCATTAAATATCTTTTTCTTTGTAAATTACTCAGTCTCGGGTATGTCATGATCAGCAGCGTGAAAACAGACTAATGCAGTGGGCAACACTAATTCATTTCTGTGTATTCTTACTAAGTTTTTGCTAACACCTACAATAATTGTAAAGTACTGTGGAACTGCATTTGTTCTTTGATATGCAAGAAGTGCTGAATTATGGTTCAAAGTGAGCATAGACTGAAAAGGGACAGTCCACTAAGACCCCATCACATCTAGGGAATACAACTCTATCATTGTCCTGTCAAAGCTGGACAGAGTGCCTCTCTCTAGAGAAACTATCTCACAATTTATTTTAAAACAATGATGTATTCATTGTTTTCACAGTGTAATCAAGGATACTTTAATGAAGTATTAAGGGAAAAAAAGTCAGGTCAATGGGATACTTGAATGGCTGATTTTGAAGGCCACAGAACCTCTCTCATTGGAACTTTCTAGCAATTAGCTAGAAAAAAAAAAGATACAAACAAGTGTTCATTCTTGCATTACCCCACCCCCATTATCAACTCTCTTCATTAAAACTATAATTTGAATTTACTTTGTACTTTGAGAGGAGCTGAATCAGGTCACCTTGAAATTTCTGTCGGCTATACATTCTTATACTTTTCTAGGTAATAATTGATAGAGAAATGCCTAAAATAGCATGCAGAAACATGTTATGAATATAATAAAAATTTTTCTTTCTGGGCGTGACATATGCAATTTTAAATTCCCATATGTAGATGTTGACTAGAACCAGAGGCTTTTCTTCTATTACTGTCTGTCTTGTTTCATGTTTCCTTATGGTGTATGTTTTACATCACATTTAGAAATGATTTTCAAGTTTTTCGTGAAGTTTTTGTCCTTTAAAAATAAGAATGTCCTCTTTCTGAGATTGTGCATTTACCATGCGCAATTGTTTCCTTATGTTTGAAAACCACAGGTGAAGTCTGAGACCCCATCACGGCAGTCTTGACAATGAATTTGTCTGAAATTCCCTGGTGTATTTACCTCCAAATGCCTATAGATTCTTGGTGTTTTAGATTGGTTTTGCATCTTTTAATTATCGAACCATTCATTACAAATTAAGATTACCAACATGACTCTGCAGGATAATATATTAGTGTTACAAAAATTGTCCCTGGGCCGGGCGCAGTGGCTCACACCTGTAATCCTAGCACTTTGGGAGGCTGAGGTGGGCAGACTGCTTGAGCCCAGGAATTCAAGACCAGCCTGGGCAACCTGGTGAGACACCATCTCTACAAAAGTGATGGTGTGTGCCTGTAGTCCCAGCTACTTTGGAGGCTGAGCAGGGAGGATCACCTGCGCCCAGGAAGGGCAAGGCTGCAGTGAGCTGTGACTGTGCCACTCCACTCCAGCCTGGGCAACAGAGAAAGAAAAAATAATTAAAAATTTAAAAATAATAATAAAATTGTCTTCTGAAATAGATTTGAAAAAAGAAAAAAAGCCTTAAGTTTAATAGAAAGTATAGCTTCAAGTTTTATTCATGGTATAGGCCCTCTTCCTGCCTTGCTATATTTTCATCTAAGACCCTTTACCAGGGAAAAGAAAAAAACATTGTTGGATAAAGTCACTTAAAAGGTTTTGCCACCAGAGGTTTTCAGAATCAGAATGAAATTTACAGTGAATTCTCCATGCACAAAGAACCGATTTCTCAGTTACCCAAACAAAATTCTCCCTTTTGATAAGCACCTATTGGCCAATTCCTCCACCTATTTCTATCTTACAAAGAAATTATAGGAAAGAAAATAAAACTAAATATCTAACAAGAAAAAAACATTTGCTATTTAGGAAAGAAAGATTAAACTTTACATTAGCAAAATTGTTGCTAAGGGATAAGTTTGCCAGATAAAAAGCAGAATATTCTGTTAAATTTGAATTTCAGATACATAATGGATACTTTTTTAGCATAAGTATGTCCCAAATATTTTACTGAGTGTCCTATATTTTCACTTGCTAAATCTGGTAACCCTGCTAAGGAGTTTTGAGAATCCTTCATTTTCCTCCTCCTAGTTCTAATGATCATGAAGTTACCTAAAGAAGAGTTAGGACAGCATATTGCTCTGGAGGATGACATGTTTGGCAGAGAGATAAAATGTCTGTTTTCTAACCATTTAGTATGGTTAGAAAGAAATGGCCAAGTAAATAGTACCAGGAATGATTTGTTAGCATGTGGTCAATCTCACACAAAGCCTGACAATGATTTTAAAAGACTGGGAGCTCTGACTTGCAGCAAAGCCCTGACCCTGCTGCTCCTGGCTTAGTAACTGCAGGCATGAAATTTCATTGAAATTGCAGTTTTGTCATCTCGAAATGGGTATCTTCATACTTACAATGCATGTTAGTCATGAAGATAAATTAAAACACTTGGCAAGTGGCAGTCACCCACTAAATGTAGACTTGCCTTCTTTCTCTTAGAAATAGATGGAAGAGGCTGAGACTCCAAGACTCTGAAGGAAAAAAATGCTACTTGCTATCAAACTCTTTAAATTACCTGGCCTGGTCTAAGTTATAGGGATGAGAAGGGACAACTTGTTTGAAAGGTCAACCTGTTTTAAAAACAAGGTAACTGAGGAAGGGCTAATCACAACAGAGCCATGGTGAGTTGTATTTAACCTATGGTTTTCTTCTGTTTTTGTTTTTGTGTGTTTTCAGAATGTGACAGTCACCATCCTCACTGACCAAGAGCAGCCATAATCAGGCGAATTAAAAACATCTGGAGACAGAAGTTTCTCCCTCAAAACGCAGTGATGAGGACAAGGAGCACAGCAAGGCCTTACAAGTCAGGGCCTCAGGAGAGGGCGACTCAGGCCAGGGGAATCCAGGCACCTCCCAGAACCATTTTGTTTGGGGAATGCCATGCATAAATAGAGCAATGAGCCCATAACACTGGCTGCTGTGTTTTATTGGTGGCATTTTAAAATAATCAGTATCTACAAAGAATCTCAGAAGGCTACAGAGGCCCAGGCTACTTTTGTTTATTGAAAAGGAAGAAATGCCAAAACAGAAATGAAGTGTTAGGTAAACATTTTAAATGTTCAGTCCTGACTACGTACCTCTGCAACTGCTTGGATATGCAATTTGGAGGTAATGTTAGTGAAAGGAAGCTTTTGGCCACAGCAGAGAAGAGGGCTGTAGTCCGTTCTCACACTGCTATAAAGATACTACTTGAGACTAGGTAACAGATGAAGGATAGAGATTTAAGTGACTCACAATTCCACATGGCCGGAGAGGCCTCAGGAAAGTTACAATCATGGCGGAAGGTGAAGGGGAGGCAAGGTATGTCTTACATGGTGGCAGGAGAGAGAGAGCACACAGGGGAAATGCCAGACACTTAACAAACAACCAGATCTTGTGAGAACTCCCTCACTATCACAAGAACAGCATGGGGGAAACCACCCCCATGATTCAATCACCACCCACCAGGTTCCTCCCTCCACATGTGAGGATTACGATTCCAGATGAGATTTGGGTGGGGACACAGAGCCAAACTATATCAAGGTCCAGTGGTTCTCAAGGATGAGGGTCTACCCAATTAAGAGCAGGGCAGGAGATGCAGTTCTATTTAGGAGTAATTTCTTTTCAACGTGTTGCTGTAACTTGGATAGATTTTCTTTATTTTTATTTTTTGAGATAGGGTCTCCCTCTTTCACCCAGGCTGAAGTGCAGAGGTGCAATCATAGCTCACTGCAGCCTCGAAATCCAGGTGCATGTAATCCTCCCACTTCAACCTCCCAAGTAACTGGAACTATAGGTCCATGCCACACTGCCTGGATGGTTTTTGTTTTTGTGTTTGTTTGTTTGTTTGTTTGTTGAGATGAGGGCTCCCTGTGTTGACCAGCCTGGTTTCAAACGCCTGACCTCACGCATTCCACCCACCTCGTCCTCCCAAAGTTCTGGGATTACTAGTGTGAGCCACCACACCCAGCCAGGTTTTCTTGTTTTCAAGGATAAATTAACCTTACTTAACTGATGGGGTACTGAAGAAATCAACATTGACATTTTTATGATTTTTGTTTGTTTAGTTTTGCAGTCTCTATGCTTTTTTCAGTCCATTATCTACAACCGACATCAGTTTTGTCAAATATATATATATATATATATATATATATTATATATAAAATTATACTTTAAGTTCTAGGGTACATGTGCACAACATGCAGGTTTGTTACATATGTATACATGTGCCATGTTGGTGTGCTGCACCCATTAACTGGTCATTTACATTTGGTATATCTCCTAATGCTATCCCTCCCCCGTCCCCCTACCCCACAACAGACCCCGGTGTGTGATGTTCCTCTTCCTGTGTCCAAGTGTTCTCATTGTTTAATTCCCACCTATGAGTGAAAACAACAACCAACATCAGTTTCTAAGCTGCCCTTATTCAGACACCCTGGTGCCACCTTGCTAAGCAACCAAGGCAACCAAAATGTTTCATCAGAGTTCCCCCTCCAATCTTACACTTTTAAAAATCTATCAAAACATCAGAGCCGAAATCCAAACTGCTTCAACCTGTATTCCAGCTTACTCTATTCGAGCAAATTTTACTTAGTTCAGATAATTTGTTCTGAGAAGTAGAAATGTTAGATAACATATTCTCATTCTGAAAAATTGTCTCAGGAATCAGTGACAAAAGTTGTTAGGAAATGACATAAATTCTTGGAAGACAAACTCAAAGTAATTTGTTTCCCATAGAATCTTGATGAGTTTCAGTTAGTAATTTATGGAGATGTTTTCCTGCACCAATACACTGTAGTTTAGTGAATAATAACCAAGTAGCAAAAATATTGAAAAAAGATTACAAAATAGTGCCAAGTAGAACTTTTAGAATCTTTCCAAGTAAAGGTGACTTAGAGAAGTTATGGCATCATTCTTAGAATGATGAATGAAGCTCAGAGAGTTTAATTATTGTTTAATGTACTTACAAATATACAAGTATTTAATGAATTAATTACAATAATCTATAAGTTGACTTGCTTTTCTTATATAACTAAAGACTATATGAAAAGGAGAAATTTTCTTGAAGTTGCTTACTTCTAACAAAAAACATGTTGATAAAGTTTGGGATTTTTTTTTTTACTTGACAGGTATTTCTTATTTATTTTAATCCACACTTCTTAGTGGTCAAAGAATGATTTCTCCAACATAAACACTGACACACATTTTTAAAAAATGTTCACCCTTTTTTCCTCCAGCCCAGACAAGGCTCAAATGCATTGCTGTAACTCCTGTGACATGGGTCCTTCCTGTCCCTTGTTTCCCAAGGAAAAACAAGCCTTTGTTTCCTGGACACAGATCTGAGGATTGTGGCTTCTTATTCAATATCATTTATTTTTATGCCACACATATAAATAACCTTCAAATAAAGGAGAAATGCTAACCAATAGGCATCAAAGTATCATCATTTTCTTTTTTCTTTTCTTTTTGAGACAGAGTCTCGTTCTATCACTTAGGCTGGAGTGCAGTGGCACAATCTCAGCTCACTGCAACCTCTGCATCCTGGGTTCAAGCAATTCTCCTACCTCAGCCTCTTGAGTAGCTGGGATTACAGGTGTGCGCCAACACACCAAGCTAATTTTTGTACTTTCAGTAGAGATGAGTTTTCACCATGTTGGCAAGGCAGGTCTCAAACTCCTGGCCTCAAGTGATCTACCTGCCTCAGCCTCCCAAAATGCTGTGATTACTAGCATGAGCCACCACTGCACCCAGCCCAAAGTAATCATCATTTTAATTCCTTCATGAAACATATGATCTTTCAGGCCCTAAATTCTCTTTTCCTCTGTATGATGGTAAATAGTAAGTGTCAACTTGACTGGCTTGAGGGATGCCTAGATGACTGGTGAGGTATTGTTTCTGGGTGTGTCTGTGAGGAAGTTTCCAGAGGAGATTGACATGTGAGTCAATGGAATGCTCTCAATGTAGACAGGCACCATCCAACTGGCTGCTGGTGCCATTAGGACAAAGCTGGTAGGACAAGTGAGACATTCACTTTGCAGAGCTTCCTCTATCTCCCTTCCAGGGCAGCCATTTTTCTCCTCCTGCCCTTGGATGTCAGACTTCGGGTTCTTCAGTCTTTGGACTTTGAGACTTGTACCAGCAACTTCCTGGGGCTTTAGGGCCTTTGGCCTCAGACTGTACTGTCAGCTTCCCTGGTTTTGAGGCTTGGACTGAGTCACTACCAGCTTCTCTCTTTCCCCAGCTTGCAGATGGCCTATTGTGGGACTTCACCTTTGTAATTGTGTGGGCCAATTCTTCCTAATCAACTCACATATTGGTTCTGTCCCTCTGGAGAACTCTGACTACTACATCTCAAACACATAGCAAGTTGTTGTCACAAAAACAGAATATTACATGCCGAATTGTGTCCTTCTGGAATTCATATGTGGAAGGCCTAACCCCTCGTACCTCAGAATGTGACTGTACTTGGAAATAAGGTCTTTATGGGTTAATTAAGCTACAATTAGATCATTAGGGTAGACCTGAATCCAATAGGACTGATGTTCCTTAAGAAAAGGGGATTAGGACACTTACAGGTAGCAGAGGGAAGACCATGTGAATACCGGGGAGGAAAGGACTGCTGCCTAAAAGCCAAGGAGAGAGGCCTCAGGAGAAACCAGCCCTGCTGATGTCTTGATCCTGGCCTTCAGAATTGAGAGAAGATAAATTCTGCTCTTTAAGCTAGCCTGTCTAGGGTACTTTGTTTCATCAGACATAGAAAACGAGTACAGAGAATAAGAACTGGATTCATGGCCCAGCTCTGCAATTTACTTGGACAAGTGACTTAAACCCTCAAAACTGTAGGATGTATATCTCCCAAATGGAAATAATGCTTTCATTTAAAACTCCTAATAGGCTCATGGTTTTAAATTCTGTCTGCACACGACTGACTCTAAATGTCTTTCTCCTGCCTTTCCCCTAAATCTATGCTTATAGCGCATGCCCCTTCACATCTCCACTAGGACATTTAAAGGTTATTGCAGATTGAATATGGCCAACCCAGAATTCCTGGTATTTCCCAACAAAAACTCAATTCTCCTCAGTAGGTGGCTACTCCAACATTCTAATTACTTAGGTCAACAATCATAGAGTCATACCTGACTCCTCTTTTTTTCTTACACCTCACATCAAATTCATCACCAACACCTGTTAACTCTACCTTCAAAACATATCCAGGCTTATGAATTGACAGACAGATCAATATAATTGAACAGAAAGCACAGAAATTGACCTATTTTATATATAAATCTAGTATTTGACAAAGGTATTATCTCAAATCACTGAGGCAAACATAGTCTTTTTTTAAAAAAAAAATGGTGTTGGGACATCTGGATAGCCATTTGGCAAAAATGAAATTAAATTCATTACTCACACTGTACATGAGAATAAACTCCAAATGGACCCAAGTCTCAATGTAAAAAAATAAAGTAATAGAATACTAAATGAAAGCGTGGGTAACTGCCTCTTTAACCTCCATGTAAGGAAAGGCTTTCTAAGTGGGACTTGAAATTTTGAGCAATAAGCACTATTCACAATAGCAAAGAAATAGAATCAACCTGAATGCCCAACAATGGTAGACTGGATAAAGAAAATTTGGTACATATGCACCATTGAATACTATGCAGCCATAAAAAAAGAATGAGATCATGTCCTTTGCAGGGACATAGGTGGAGCTGGAGATGATTATCCTTAGCAAACTACTGCAGGAACCAAAAACCAAATACTGCATGTTCTCATTTTTAAGTGGGAGCGAAATGATGAGAACACATGGACACCTAGAGGGGAACAACAGACACCGGGGTTTTTTGGAGGGTGGAGGTTGGGAGGAGGAGAGAGGATCAGGAAAAACAACTAATGGGTACTAGGCTTAATACCTGGGTGATGAAATAATCTGTACAACAAACCCTTATGACACAAGTTTACCCATGTAACAAACCTGCACTTGTACCCCTGAACTTAATACAAAAGTTAAAAAAAAATCCAAGCAATAAATGAAATTATAAATAAATATAACTACAAGAAAATAAATATTTTGCATAGCAAAAACATAGTAAATAAAATCAAAAGACAAATGACAAACTGTGAGACAATATTTGCAACATATGTATATTAGGTAAATCCCTAATATACAATGAATTGTTTTAATTGAGAGAGAAAGAAATCTATGGAAAAATAGACAAAAGACACAAACAGATGATTCACAATAAAAGAATCTAAAATTTATTTTAAATTATGAAAAAATGTTCTATCTCATAATAAGTGGAATGCAAATCAAAACTACACTGAAGTACCATTTCTCACTCGTCAGATTGGCAAAAATTCAAAAGCCTGATAATACAGCCTCTTGGTAAGGCTTAGGAACAACAGGTACTTTCATATATTTCTGCTGGGAATGTAAAGTGATATTGCTCCTTTGAAGGCAAAGTTAGTAATATTTAACAAAATTACTTGCTGATTTACTATTGTCCCAGTTGTCCCACTGCTAGGAATTTATTCTGAAAATACCATCAATCATTACAAAAATACGTATGCACAAAGTTATTATTTGCAGCATTACTTGTAAATATAAAACATTGAAAACTTCCTATATGGTCAAGCATAAGAGACTGGTTGGAAAAATTACTGTTCTACACACAATGGAATGCTATACAGCTCTAACAAAAATACTAAGAAAGGCCTGGCCACAGTGACTCAGGCCTGTAATCCCAGCACATTGAAAGGCAGAGGCAGAGGATTTCTTGAAGCCAGCCGGGGAAACATACATAAAATTTGTCTCTTGTCTCTACATAAAATTTAAAAATTAGCTGGGCATGGTTGGCATATGCCTGTAGTCCCAGTTACTTGGGAGGCTGAGGTGGGAAGATTGCTTGAGACCCAGAATTTGAGGCTGCAGTGAGCCATGATCGTGCCACTGCACTCCAGCTATGGTGACAGAGTGAGACCCTGTCTCTTAAAAAAAAAAAAAAAAACCGATTGAGAAAGAACTCTATGAACTGATGTGGAATAATTTTCAGGAGATATTTAGAATGGCAAAATTTGCATAATAAGAGAGAATAAGAAAGTACGCATTTGGGTATATACCCAAAGGACTATAAATCATGCTGCTATAAAGACAAAATGCACACGTATGTTTATTGCGGCATTATTCACAATAGCAAAGACTTGGAACCAACCCAAATGTCCATCAATGATAGACTGGATTAAGAAAATGTGGCACATATACACCATGGAATACTATGCAGCCATAAAAAATGATGAGTTCATGTCCTTTGTAGGGACATGGATGAAATTGGAAATCATCATTCTCAGTAAACTATTGCAAGAACAAAAAACCAAACACCGCATATTCTCACTCATAGGTGGGAATTGAACAATGAGAACACATGGACACAGGAAGGGGAACATCACACTTCGGGGACTGTTGTGGGGTGGAGGGAGGGGGGAGGGATAGCATTGGGAGATACACCTAATGCTAGATGACGAGTTAGTGGGCGCAGCGCACCAGCATGGCACATGTATACATATGTAACTTACCTGCACATTGCGCACATGTACCATAAAACCTAAAGTATAATAATAATAATAATAATAATAAATTTGCATAATAAGAGAGAATAAGAAAGTACGCATCTGTTTTCTTATCATTACAAAAAATCAAACGAAAGAAAACCCACAAGAACAGTAAACCTGGAAGATGGCGAAATTGGCTAGAAAAGGTAGTGGTGCTACAATACAAGAGTAGTATTGTAAATTATATAGTCAGAGAATCTTGACTTTTAAAAGCATGATAATATCCTACACATTCAAAAATAAAATTACATCAATGAAGACAAAGGGCGAAAAGCAAAACAAAGCAAACCAAAACAAGCGAACCTGACTATGTCATGTAAATACCACAGCCACACAGAAAAAAAAGAAGAGAGGAAGGAAAGGAGGAACAGGGTTGTCAGATACAGCGAGAATTTTTTTTAAAAAGACAAAAAACAATACACTTAGTTAAATTTTAATTTTAAATAAGTAACAAAAAATTTTAAGTGTAAGTATGTCACCTGCAATATGTTGCCACCCAACACCCCATCTCCTCCCTATTTGTGTGGCCTCATCTGGTATTTCTCACTCAGCTCCCACCACATGGACTTCCCTGTTTCCTGGAGGTGCCAAGCAGTCCCCACCTCAGGGGCTTTGCAAAAGCTGATAAGCCTCTTCCTCTTCACGTCTTTAGGATTCTGGTCAGAGGTCACAATAATTGAGAGATCTTGCCTGCCTACAACACTCCTTTTTTCTCTTACTCTGCTATATTGTTGTTTTCACCAAAACCTACTAGAAATGTATAGATACATCTATGTATCATATGTGTGTGTGTTAGCATACCACATAGTTAGTACTCAATCCCCATTTGATGAAGGAAGAAATGATATTTGTGCCAGCTGAATGAGTGCAGATGCAAAGCTCCTGACACTCTGCAAGTGTTGTTTCTCATCCCTCACCCACTCTTCTTTGCATAAAGGGCCTAGAAGCTGAAAACCAGTCAAGAAATTCAGCAAAATAGTGCAAAGGGAGGTGCTTTGCCTCTAGCTCTCTGTAACTAATCAGCTCTGCTTCAAGGGCCTTGAGGAGCTATTTTTCTTCCAGCCACAGCTCTTCCATTTAAAATGGTAATCCCAGGTCTCATTTTGTATTTTCTCCTGTGCAAGGATATGAAGGTCATCCACTTAGCCAACTCTTCAGTTCATGCAAAAATGCATTTAGAAGCAGCAACTAAGGCAATATAAAAATGAAGATGAATTGAAGTTATTTATATTCAGTAAAAATCTTTTGTAGGAGTAAGGTAAGAAAAATGTGTCTCCACAGCAGGAATGCTTTATACACGGTTAAGGAAAACCCATGAGCCACAAACCACTAACCAAGATTACAAACTCACTTCGTTCCAGAAGCTGCTGAGACAGGTAAGGGGCGGATGAAGGATGGTAAGGATGTGCCTAAGGTGCTTTCAAAGCAGAAGCACCAAAGTGACTGAGGAAAAAACTTGAAACAAGTATATAGGTACACTACCTCAAAGTGATAACCAATGGGAAAAGAAGAATTTGATGAGCTCATGTTTATGCTTACTCTACAGATTAGTTTTGGTTTAAATTTGAATCACAGAATAAAGAAGCACCTTACTCTACAGATCAGTTTTGGTTTAAATTTGAATCACAGAATAAAGAAGCATCTTAATCTTTTCTGGACTGACACTTCGAAAGGTGGTCATTTGGCCCTTTGTTAGATCACATTCTGCTCACCTGCAAACGTACACTTCACCTTTCTTTGGTCAAAACTTCACCTTTCTCAGTAATGTGTCTTTTCCTGTGACCCAGTAAACTACCTTTAGAACTTCATGAAGCTACCACCAGCTGGATGTAATCTTGATATTACTCCAAAACAAAAACTTTAATCCTTGTAACTTTTTTTTCTTCTGAGTCACAAATGATAGAAAAAGTATTACTATTTTACTTCCTTGGATACCTGCACTTAGTTTATGTTGACACCCTTGATGTAATTCTCTATGTGCTAAAATTTAACCCCTGGTGTTTATAAGCAATACAATGGGTTACAGTGAAATTGTGACAGTGTAGGGCCTTAGCATCTTTTTAAAAGTATTATTTTTATTGATAGCTGGATTACCCAATATCATTATTCCAAAAGTTATTATACATCTACCAATAATAAGTTTTACAAAAATTTGAACCATGTTCTTCATGATTCAAGGATTGAACTTTTAATCCCTTTATAATTGAAGATGTTCAGGCAATTAACTTGGATTGTACTTGTGTTTTTCTGACTCAAAATAGAATGGGTTTTTGTGTCACTTAATAACACAGTATGTTTCACACTTCTGGTCATGAAATCAATTTAGTGGGTCATAACAAGCATTTTCTTAATGAAATAGAATAAAATAGAAAATATTAGAGTACAGCTATAGGAAGGACATTATTTTTCATAAAACTTTTGTTTCAAAAGTATGTAAATATGTATCTATAATATGTATATGTGTTAGGATGCACTATGAAATGTACTTCTTAATATGATAACAGTAAAAAAAGTATAAAAGTCACTGATTTAATATTTGTACTTTCATAAGCAATTAGCAGGTACCCATTGTAACAGACAAAATCCAATTCTTAGATTAACTAAAAAAGGAACATCACTATACATGTGAACTAATTTCAAGATACGTGTTCAAAAATGTTTATGTTTATTAAGAAAAATATGTACTTGACTACAAAGAAAATTCTTCTGACTTCTTGAAATCAGATCCCTAACTCACTTGAAAAGCTGAGGAGTAAAACCAAACAAAGACATACACAAAAACTCTTAGTTACCTTAAATAAACTTTTAAACTAGGATTTAAGATGACTGTGCTTTGGTGGCATTTGGATGACTAATTTGAAAGTTTCTTGTTGAAATGTAGACATATTTATTAGGATTTTAAAATCTTAAAAGAGGCCTTTTCAGGGCTTATTTCATTACAACAACAACCTTGTTGAGCCACCAGTGAGGGGAATGACATCTCTGGCATCTTAACGGGTGACGTCAATGATGGGTACTTGATGGAGGCTGTCCTGGTCTCAACCCTTGTTCTGGAACCTTCAGTGGCTGCCTGGGTGAAAATTCTGCAGAGTCAGACTGTGGAGGGAGAGCAGCACAGAAATTCTGTGGAAGTCCACACCAGCAGAGTGAGATTCTAGCACGGGGGCTGCTTTAGGACTGAATGGAAAATCTAAGAAGTTGCATATGCAGATTTGCCCTTAGGTACTCCATGGGCAGTGATGGCCAAGAGTGCTCCTTGAGACCCCCTGAGATGACCCCAGGCTTCTGAAACAAACTTGTATATGGGGGGTCATCACTTGTGCCAGTCTGTGATGGTGAGTGGCCTGACTGCAACCAGTCAGCCTGTTTTGCCCTCTGCTAATTAGTGTACCATTAAATGTTCTCTGCTGGAGTTTTAAGAATCCATTTGTCCTTATCTCACTCCCAAGAACTTCTTTGTTGAATGCCCCTCCTTTTTTTTTATATAGAGGATCAGCACAGAATGTGGCATCTGAGTAAGAACTGAACAGTTGACAAAAGCATCTGCATCTTGATTTAATGCTTTTGAAAAAGTTGTGCTGTAAAAATTAATCTAGTCCATCCATAAGAATATTTGAAATTCATTGACCAGCCTCTAGAAAGCTTTACAAGTCATTTTAAAAAGGCGCAGACTATAAATGGAAAATGTTTTTGCTGGGAAGAAATCCAAAAAAGTAAAGCACTTCTAAAATTTATATCACACCATCTAGATCTTTCTGCCCTCGTTTTCTCTTGCAAACAGTGGTATAAGTTTAAAAGCTAAGTTCCTAAGTCCAAACCCCATGAATAAACCTTTACCAGAGACCCCTACGAGACAAGGTGGTATAAATATTAGAATTGTACCAGTATTTCCAGCTTAAACTTTTACACTATCCTTTCATGCCTCTTTCCTCATATGTGAAAATAGTCTGATAATTCTAGGGCATCCTGTTGATTTGTTGTTGAAAAGAAAGTCCAACAGGAAGAGTTTTAAGAACTACAGAGTATTTGCTTACTATGGTATACAGATCAATACTCCCCCAAAGATATGCATACATGCTAAACTCCAGAACCTGTGAATATGTTACCTCACAGAGCAAAAAGAATTTGCAGATGTCATTAAGGACCTTGAGATGGGGAGATTATCCTAAATTACCTGGGCAGACCAAGTAATCACCATGGTCCTTACAGGAGGGTTGCAGGAGTTGAAGTCAGAAAGAGAAGATGTAAAGGTCAAAGCCGGGGTCAGAGAGGACAGAAGATGTTACACTGCTGGTGCTGAAGATGATGGAAGGGAACATGAGCCGTGGAGTAAGGAATGTAGCAGCCATCAGAGGCTGGGAAAGGCAGGAAATGGATTCTCTTTTTAGAGGCTTCAGCAGGAAATGACCTGGCCAGCACCTTGAGGTCAGCCCATTGAGACTGATTTCCAATTTCCCATCTTTCGAATAGCAAGAGAATAAATTTGTGTTGTTTTAGCCCTTATGTTTGTAGTAATTTATTACAGCATCAAAAGGAAATGAATACACTTATTAAACTCTTTTTAAAAGAGGAAAATAAAGGATGAAGCCCTTTGTCTCACTTTTACTCTGAGGCGAGTGTGTTTGATTCTTAGAATAGCCTCAGGGTCTCATCCTCATCCAACCTAAAACTGGCCTTAGCCTGAGCACTTAATAGTGAAAAATGGGAGTCAACAAATTCCCATACTCTCCCAAATAACATGAAAAATTCTATGATGGAAAAATTCTCTGACATAACACCTCAGAACACACTGTTAAAGAGGTAAGAATCAGAATGTATAACTAGCTAAATAAATACAGATAGTATGCTTACTAAAACATATGTAAAATATGGAAGCTTTCTAAATAAATCAGACTTCTATGAATGCTATCTTAATTTCCAGAACTCCTCATACTCATTTTCACTTACCTTGGTTTGTGCAGAAGTTTCTAAAACAGAAAAAATAAGAGAGAGATGGATTTATTTTGCTTATCTCTTTTCCTATTTTTACCACTATTTTATTACCAGGTAATTTTTCACATTGGATATATGTTTTACCATTTAGTTTGGACTAGATCAGGTGACTTAATTGAAGTTCAAATCAATCTTATTTCAGCAATAAGGTAATTTAGTTATTTTATTTTAAATTGAAACTTGGTAAAATATTTTCTCCATCATTAAAACTTCAAGAACAAATCTGTGCAGTCAAACAAAATTTATTCTCCAAACTTTCTTTTTTTTCTTATTTTAGAACTTGTCAGTAAATAAAGGACCCCTTCTTAGAATCTCATCCACTCATGTCAGTAATCCTTCAAGCTAGGAAGAGTAAAATAGAGGATCCTTTTGATCCTCTATTAACATTGTACTTTCATGTAACAACAACAAAAAAAAACTATTAAGAAGGAAAGTAAAAGTCAAATTCTGTGCAGTTTGACTTTCTGCAATAATCTATGAAGCAGGTATATTTCTTCAGGTTCCGTGAAAGTGCTTACAAAACATAAGGAGAGCTCCTGAAAAGTCAAATTTGCATAAGACTTGAAATGGGAAAATTTGAATCCTAGAATTCAAGAGCTTGCAGGGAAAAGCTAGGATGTTATTACTTCATCTTATCTTGGCTGTAAGTTACTCTTTTACAAGTGAGACTGAGCCCCAGAGTAAAATACAGCCTGAGGTACAAAGAGTTCACACAAGAAAGTGCTCACCCTAAAAACTTGCAAATAAAAAAGGGCCACACAGCAAGCTGGCGTAAAATGAGAAACAACCTCTCAGGGAAAGGTCAAGAGAGGAAGTGGAGTGAAAAATCTTTAGGGAACTGTCACTGTCTGAAAAGGAAAGTGACAAAAGTGACAAATTTCAGAGAGTCAGAGGAGAACAAAGGATGGGAGTTGAAAAACGACTAGAACCACCTGCCTTCTTTTTTTGAGAGACCACTCAAGGTCATTTCCCAGGAATCCTTAGGAATTCTCCCCTAGATAAAAAAGGGGAAATGTTGGTCTCAGATTGTTGCTAACTGGGAAGAGATGCCTCCAGAAATAAGGTGGAGCTGGGAGGACAGAGATCTGGGTTGTCTGAGTTGGCAGCCCATGGCCCTAACTTCATCACTCAAGCTCCTTGAGGGTTTTTTTTTCTTCAGGATTAAAAATAGAAATGCATACGAGTGTCGTGCCAACCAGTCTCATAATGATCTCCAGTGTGATAATGACCAAACTTAAATTCACACGCTCCAGGCACGGACATAGACACACACACACACAAACACACACACACACACACACACACACACACACACAGAGTTCTTAAGCCACTTCCCAATTGGTGTCAATTTGACACGTATGTATAGAGACTTTTAGTTCTTCCTGAGCCTGGGGATCATGGGGACGTTTACCCCTGGGACACAGGGGTGCCCACACAGCCTGTGGAGCTGAGACTCTACTTCAGCACTGATGATAGATCATGCAAGGCCTATAGTTCATTTTAAATTTTTGAGAAGGTACATTGAGCAGTAGGTGAAATTAATAGTAAGAATACATCTTATTTAACCCAATAGATCAAAAAAAATCATTTCAACATGTAATTCTCAAAATGTGATGTATATTGTATAGACACTTGCACCACATCTCAATTCAGCTAGTCACATTTCAAATGCCCAGTAACCACGTGGGGCTAATGGCTCCTTTAGGGTCAGCACAGCTCTAAGGAGTGAAGGTTTGGGGGAGCAGGGATAGGCTCAATTGTTACTCCAGATGAGCACCCTGGTGGCCTTCAGTAGTGATTGCAGAGCAAGAGTGGATGCAGGAAGCTCAAGGAGAGGCTGTTGTCAGAGTCCACGTATGAGATGTCGAGGATGTGAGCTGCAGCAATGGCAGTGAGGACAGACTTGAGAAATGTTCAAGAAATGGCAACATTAGGACTTGGTGATTAGATGGGGATAGGGTAAGATGGAATACTTTAGGATGATTCCCAGATTTCTAGTTACAATGACAAAGTCAATAGTATTGCAATTTGTTGAGACAAGGAATCCTGAAGATAACATGTCAGGGACAAGATGAGGTGGGCAGCAGGGATAATTTATTTCTGGATGTGTTGAATTTGAGTTGCCTGTGTGGCACTAGCGGAGATGTCCAGCAAACTTTCAGCTACGGGGTTCTGAACTTCAGGGAAAATGTTGGGTCTAGAGATTTAGGTATACAGGTTTAGAAGTTTTCCATAGATATCATGTGTTCTTATAAGATCCCCCAGAAGAGCCATGAGCCAAGCAACGGATGGAGGAAGAACAGTGCTTGGAGGGATTTACACTTTGGTGATAACCAGGGATGCTGGGATCAGTTGGGTGTGAGTTTGTAATGGAACTGGGTATCACTGGACATCACTGGTAGAGATCCCTTTCTCTCCTCTTTCTTTCTTTCTTACTCCTTCATTTTGTCCCTTTCCATTTTCCCTCCTAATCTTGGCTTTAAAGGTACTAGGGGGAGTATCTAAAACACATATTAGCACTGCTGATAATATTCAGTGATTTAAAAGGTTCCCAAGACTTACCCATTACTGTTTTAAGCATTGTGAGAAACAATGCAACTCTAGTCAGAGAGCCCCAAACTTGTGGTCATATGGAGGCTGAACTGAGAATAGTTCTGAAGGTGCTCAAATAAATATGCAAACCTATCTTCTGACTAGTTCCTCTAGCCTCAATGAGATAAAGAGTTGAAAAGCTTCTCTTTAGAGATTAAAATATGCAATATTTGTTCAACAATGAAAATGCTTTTGATATCTCCAAACGTGGCACATAGTTTAAAATATACAGATATTCATCATTTACTTTAAGATAATTTTACATCTTTGAGGTTTTAATCACTTCTTTTAAAAGTTATTTTTAAAGATGTTCACTTTTGATGAAAGCACATTACAATGTCATTCTGTAACAGCAGTTTTCCATCAAATGCTTTTTTCTTTAAGTTGTGAAAACAACATTGATTATACTGCCAAGCACTGCTAAAAAATGTTCTGCATCATAAAAGCATTTGGAGTCCCATTTATTATCATCTAAATTCTATATTGTACACTCCATAGCAACATATCGTAAACTAAACAGCCTTTCCTATTTAAACCAAGAGATATTGTAATAAAACAATCCAGAAGCCTTTTTGGAAAGCATAATTTGATGGATTTCAAACGTAAAACTAATCTTCTTGTTTCCTCCAAGCAAATGCTAATGGTGTGCTTGCCTTCATAGTTTCGTCCACCAGTTTGGTAATGTTGGTCACTTAGCACGGCATTGAGAGAGATTAGGCTGAATGACAAGGATGCTAAAAGTGGAGCAAATCCCTGAGGAATCATGGCTGGTTTTTGTTTCCCACATTTCATTACACAGAGGTAGTTGTGTTTTCCTCCTGGGAGCCGTCAAATAAACTTCAGAAAGACAAACCTATTAGCATTGACCAAATGAATCCAGAGCTAACATAATTTTTTGCCAGTTTTGAAACTGAACTTAAGGTACAAAATTCCCAAGGTGGTGACCATATTTCTTCAGGTAAGTAAGAGTAGGGAAGCCAGTAGTATTTCTGTGGCCTAAAATTGAGGTTCAGAGCATCCTTTCCCAGCACTGCTGCAGAAAAGGGATTTACTATTGGGCACTGTGCATTATGATATGAAAAATATAGCTGAGAATGAACCAACACTAGTGTAGAATTCATTCAACTGACTTTTGTAACAGGAATAACTTTTGTTTACCTAGTGTCTCTTATACCCTCATATAGCATACTTATTAGAAGCTAGTAATGCTGCGTTTGGTATCTAGGTCTAGTTTCTTACAATTGATGAAATAGTCTGAGCTGAACTTAAGCATTGAGTGTGTGTGTTTGTGTGTGTGTGTATGTGTGTGTGTGTGTATGTGTGTGTGTATTTGTATGTGTGTGTATATGGTACACTGTATATTATACATGGTATACTTATATATGGCACACATATATACATATATATGGTACACATATATACAATGGTATAACTAAAAAGAATCAAATGACTTTAGTTATACCATTGTTTTTTAGTTCTTTTTCATGGGATTTATCACTATCAGAAAATATAAGCTTTATAGCCTTTATATTGTCAAAAATGCCCATGTTCTTACAGACCTTGTCACTTCTCATCAAGAAGTGGAATCTGTCTCTTCCCCTTGAAACTGGGTGGCCCCTGACACAAATAGAATGTGGAAGATGTAATGCCACATGACTTCTGAAGCTAGATTAGAAAATGCCATGCAGTTTCTTCCAGTCTCTCTTGGGACCGTCACCAGTAGAGCCCTAAGCCTCCGTGTAAGAAGTGCCAGGCTGCCATACTGTGAGAAAGACCAAACTAGGCCACACAAGGAGACCAAACGGAGAGGCCCCAAGACTGCATGAGAAGAGAGAGCTGCCTGGCCAGTCCCCAGATGCTTCAGCCACCAGCTGACTGCACTCACACAAGGTAGTACAAACAGAAGCTTCTCGCCAAGCCATTTATGAATTTCTGACCCACAGAAACCAGTGGGTCAGTAATTATTTTTGTCGTTTTAAGCCACTATGTTTTAAGGTGAGATGTTACACAATATTAGATAACAGTAACAAACTTTCACCGTCTACCTTAATTAAGGGGCCTCTTTAATAAGGGGACTTGCTGTAGATCTTTAGTGTACTGCCTTAATGCCCCCTCCACCTCTCTCCATTCCAGTCAGAACCACGGAACTCATTTTGCCAGGTGAGAGGAAAGTGGGCTGTTAAGGGCTCACAGCTGTGTCCCTTTCCAGGGATTGCCTTCAGCCAAAGGAGCTGCCTTGCCAAGGTACAACCCTCCCTTAGGAGAGACCTCTTCCAATGACTGGTTAATAGAGGAGGCAAAGACCTGGCCTCCTTGCCTTACTGCAGGCAACACAGAAAGGTCATCACAGCTCCAGAGCTCCTTGTGGGATAAGCTCAAACCTCAACTGCAACTGTGTCACACACAATTTCTTCCTCTACTCAGTCTTGCTTCACTTGCTCCCTTACAGGTGTTATTCTTGAGGGTGGGCCTCAATAACCTCCCTCACACAAATCTCCATTTTAAAGGCAATTTCCAGATAACCGGAACTAAGGCCAAGATCCAAAGTTAACTGCCAATAGAAAAAATCATAAAGTCAGGCTAAGAGATTCTCTAAGTCTCTGGTTTTCCAGTAAGCAGCAATAATACTGAAAGATACATTGATGCTATGAACAAAGCTTCCAACCAACTGATTAGCATCTGTAGACTAAGATGGTTTCCTTAACAGTCTTTACAGCATTTTTTTTTTTTTGCTTATTCTTACACTTGCTGGACATGATCTAATTTGCCTGACCAAATCCTATTTTGGCCTTGGGAAGGCCTGACTATGCGATGTTTCAAAAGAGAGTATGTTAAAAATAAAGCCATTTTTTTAAATGGATCTGCATCAGCAATCAAACACTTAAAGCAAGACTACAACCCATTTCTAGATCTTGGTCTGGATATGTGGCAGAATTTAAGAAGATATCTGTTGTAATTATCTAAAGAAGAAAACTTTTAGAACAAAGCTCATGAGACTTGACAGTGCCTAGTTCCATTTTTCCTGGAAGTGAATGTTTTATTTCTTATTTTATCCACCAGTCATCTTCCAGAAGGATTCATTATTTCACAAGGACTGAAAAGAAAGGGTTCAGAGATCACTACTAGAGGCTGATGGTATGGAGACAGCTCAGTGATTTAAACCACATGACATTCTTATTTTTCAAACCAAGTCCTATCTTCTACTTCAGGCACTTTATAATTAATTCATGAAGACAAGTTTCATACTTTTTTCTCTCACTTGTTTATCCTGTGTTTGCAAGCTCTTCCATATCTTCACATGACCACAGCTACCAGCAGAAACTACTGATTTCTCAAAATTTTGAAACTCCTATCGAGACACTAAAGACATCACTAAAGACAATTGGAAAGTGAATAGGAACACACATTTACTGGCGTCTCAGTGTATAATAGAATTGTTATTATAGTATAACATAGAATTGTTCTGTCCTTCTTTACCAGCTTGGGAAGCAAAATAAGGTACCATTTTTTAAAATATTCAAATTAAATGAAGGTATCAGTACACCCATGGAGGAAAGTGTTTCTTCCATTCCTGCACAGTGTAATATAGAATTGTTCTGTCCTTCTTTACCAGCTTGGGAAGCAAAATAAGGTACCATTTTTTTAAATATTCAAATTAAATGAGGGTATCAGTACACCCATGGAGGAAAGTGTTTCTTCCATTCCTGGGGCCTTCCTTCCCAAAAGAAGTTCTAAGACCCAGAGGTATTTACTTAGTCAAAGGGGCAAGTTTTGATAGGCAGCCCTTTCAGGAGAGAAAGTGGGACATCTTCCATGATCAGTCAAGTAGTTTATGCTCATCAGTGGTAGTGGCTGTTATCACTGCTGTGTTAAGGTAGCCCTCCCTGCTGAGCAGACCACAGCAGTCCACCAGTGCTAACCTGACAGGAGTTGCTGCCCACTCAGGGGAGAGCAGCATTGGTATTTTGTTCATCTAAGATTGCTCTCAGCCATACAGCTCTCTAGAGACATAGCTCCCCACCCTACACACAAACTCAGTCACCATCCCAGACTACTTGTGATGCTAAAGTGGCTAGGTCAGAGGTGTCCAAGCATCCAACACATGTTTTGCCCAGAATGTCATCCCTCTGCCGAAACACCACTTACTGCCATGGCTAAATTAGGGCACTCTCCTTGGAAAATGAATCCCCAGACTACTCCACTAGTGTCAAGGGGATAGGCCAGATCTAGAGAATCAGTGGTGCTGCTGACAGCCTGGCCTAGCTGTCAGTAAGAAGAGATCCAAAGTGGCTATTGACCTTTCTTCTTTCTGTTGACTGAATCTCTCCAACTTCCTTTCCCAGCAGGAAGTTGAAGAGAGATACAGTGTGGCTATTGACTTTCACTTGGCTTTGAGGGAAAGTCAATAACCACACTGGATCTCTTCAACTTCCAGCCTCAGGGCCCCTTGATTTCCTGACCCAGCATGGTTCTCAGTGAGCACTCTGCCTGTCTCATCTCATAGCTTGCCATCAACAATCAAAGCAGAGACCCACCCTCCAAACACATGTGCTTGATTCCCTATAGCATGTAGGGGTAGCAACCAGGGGTAGCAGAAGTTTTAACATAACATCATTACACAGAATTTCTCTCATTCAGCCTCCACTGAGTCAGGAGGAACTCTAGCACACCTCTCCCTTGGGAATACAGCTTGTTAATAATGGGAATTCTCGGAGAGGTCCTGACCATGTTTTGCGAAGCCCTTCTCTCTATTTACAGCTATTAGTGCTGCTCACTGTAGAGTTGTCTCTTGTCACAGTGATCTTCAAAGGCAATTGTAACCCATTGTCAGCCATCATTGACAATGTTCACTAGAGGCACAGCACTGTGGGCACACACCAGAATGCTGCCCCTGCAGCTCCTACCTGGGCAGGGCACTAACATATGACAAGGCCACAGGCAGTTCCCAGCAAAGTCAAATCAAGGCAGGTACTGTCCACACTGAAGGAGTGGCCGTCCATCCAAACCATCTCCAGAAGCCTGGATCGCTGGCACTTCATCTTCAGGAGCTCTTAAGCTTCATCCACCATCTCACTTCGGCCCCCTCCCTTGGACACAACCCAACACCCCTGGGGGCAATTATGGATCCACACAGTGCTTCCTCAGAACTCACTTTGTGCAATCCATGCAGCATAACTGACTCTGCTTTTAGAGCATCTTCTTGCCTAGCAGATGCCCTAGTCATCATGGAAACTGCACCTGGCAGGCTCACCTACTTGTCTCACAGGCGTGCTCATACAAGCCTGTATCTTGGGCAAGTGCAGCCCAGCCCCCTGCTGCGACCTCTGCTGCCAGCATTAAGCCCCATTTACTTTATGGATTAAGAGATGGCTGATGGCTGTGGGCTCAGACCTCTGGAGAGAGGTTGAGATCAGGCGGGTGCTATTCAAGTGGGTGCTGAGATTTCTTCGGCAGGACTAAATCATGCATTCAATTTCAGTGGGGTGAGATGCGAAGCCACCAGGAAGTTTTTTGAGGAAGAGGAGGAGGAGTGTTTAGGGATCACAGCTCAATTATAACATTTCTATTTTTCTCCAGTTTTATCACCAAATACCCCTTTGCTTATCTCTTAGGACCTACATTTTCCTGCAAGGATGGATAACATCGTGTTTGTTGTCTGACGAGAAAGACTCTCTAAGAAATCAAGTCATCTGTTTTATGATAGCCTTCTCCACAGGCAGGGGGATTTAGAGAACAATCAAGTTCTTGGAGGAAAATATTTCAACTTTCTAAAATCCGTGAAAGGGAAACTGTCAGCTCTATTCCTAAGGACTCAATTAATTAAAGTTAAGTCTCCACAAACTCTGCCAAATGCCAGCTCCAGATTAAAGGGCGTGAATGCGCATTTCTGTTTGACCTCATGTTACCAGTTGAGTACCTGGCAGATTTGTGAAAAGTAGCTTTGTGTGCTGATCTAACAGAAATGAGTATTAACTAGCAAGGAAGGAAGATAGAGTTCAAGGACAATCTCAAGCATTTAAAGTTGGTGACTTTTCCTTTCATCTTTTACCCATCACTGCTCCTCTTTTCAAAGTGTTCATCTTTTACTTTTTCATCTTTTACTTTTCTCCCACATGTGTGTTTCTTGAACATCTTCAATGCTCTCTTCTCATAGGGGTGCTTCTGGGATGATCAACTGCTTTGAAGTTTGCCTGGTTTGGGTCTCTCAGCTAACAATACCTTTCCTTTCAAGATGTTACAAAGACACAATGCGATTCTGTTGTAAAGCTCCCAGAGCAGGTGGCCGGTCAAGGTGGCAGATGTCAGCTCACTGTCTGCTCACCGGCTGTCAGAGTTGGATGCCCACGTTGGAGAAAAGGTAGTTTTGTCTTCTGTGAAGACCCAGCCTAGTGCAGGTGCTTAACGTGGCTCTGTAGCCCTGGACCTTTCCCAGGTCAACACAGTGGGGATATTCAGGGTCTGAGATTTCTCCTCTGCTTTCCAGCTTCCAAATTCCTCTGTTAAAAGGGAATCTTCAGTCTAAGCAATTATCATTTATTTATATCTTATTAGAAACTGGTTTAATAGATTACTTTCCCAAGTAAGTAAAGCAAACAGGGCACAGAACAGGGAAGTTTAAGAATGCTAGGCTCCCACAGAGGGGTTTTACGAACTAAAAGAAAAGAAACACTGGCAGGTAAGATGGGAAGAAAGAAGTAAATGAACTGGATTTCCATTATGTAGCACAAGAAGCCAATTAAGTAGGTATTAAACCTCCACAATAGGTACATATTATTTTTGGATTTTTAAATTGGATTTCTAAATCTCCATTGATTGTGGAGACAACATTCAAAGTCAGGATGGCCTGACCTGTCTGCCATGGTACCTTCCTGAAGTCCCACCCGTCACTTACATCGAGTTTTCCCAAGGAAGCCACAGCTCGTAGAGAGGCCCATCACCTCTTAGCCCGGGGAGGGATGGTCTCAGGGCTCACTCTACAGAGGCCTGGAACTGGATGAGAACTGCTGAGGGTCTAACTGGATATGTTTTAAATCAGATGGCTTGCAATAATAATTAAAGATAACGAGCATAATAACACTATTATTTATCGAGGGCTTCTGCTATACCAGACTCTGTGCAAAGCACTTCACAGACATTGTCTCAGAGAGAATACAAGTTAAACAGAAACCATCATTGGTCACTGGTATTCAACCTCTTCCTTGGAACCCAAAAGCCACACAATTTAAATGTGTGTTCAGGTCACAGAACCAGCTTATCAATTGACCTAGAAACCAATTTTTTATTTTTTATTTTTCTCTATTAAACGCTCTCAATTCATCTTAAGGAGTTCTGTGGTTTCTTTTTTCTTTTCTTTTTTTTTTTCTTTTTTTGAGATGGAGTTTCAGTCTTTTTGCCCAGGCTGGAGTGCAATGGAATGATCTTGGCTCAACACAACCTCTGCCTCCCGGATTCAAGTGATCCTCCTGCCTCAGCCTCCCGAGTAGCTGGGATTACAGGCATGCACCACCATGCTCAGCTAATTTTGTATTTTTAGTAGAGACGGGGTTTACTCCATGTTGGTCAGGCTGGTCTGGAACTCCCGACCTCAGGTGATCCACCCGCCTCGGCCTCCCAAAGTGCTGGGATTACAGGCGTGAGCCACCGTGCCTGGCCTAGGAGTTCTGTGGTTACTAATCATGCATAGATAACAAAAGCTGTAGTCACCTTCAAACAGTATTGAGCTCAGTTTGGTCAGAAGTTACAGAGTTTGTCTGTTCTGCTAGAGAAACAAAACTTCAAATTCATTCAAAGTCAAAACAAGCGTCTTTCCCCTGCTATCTTGTTGCCTTCCAGGGAAATGCTCTCTCCCTTTGCTCTGTCAATTCAAGGCTGATTTAGTCACAGTTTCTAGGCTAGGATGGGGTGTGCGGGCACAAGGTCATGCTGTCTGAGTGGTTCCTTGAAGCTCCTCTCACTTGGCTCATGGGGTAACAGTCTCCACTACCCCACAGCAAGACATGGAGTGAGGGAAACAGGGAGAAGAGAAACACCACAGCATTCCAAACTGCCTCCAAAGAAAATGTCTAAAAACTCTTCATCAGTTTCACAGAACTAGTGCCATCTCCTTAGCCTGCCCTGCAGATTGGGGTCTAACATCTTTGGCACCTTGTCTTTTACTCTTGGGGTTGGGCTCAAGCGAGACAGCAGAAAGTCTTTCGAGTTCCTATTACACTTCAGTGAGGATACACACTGACACTGCCACCCTTTTAGTCCGCCATTCATACCTTCTGAGAAATGCGGTGTTTTCTGAGAATCAAAGTTTCTTGTGTTGTCTGGCTCTTTTGTAGCAAACATCACACCCTACTCTAGCTCTCAGAGATCATGACTGTGCGCAAATCCGTGCTCCCTGGACAAAGACTCGGCCGCACAGATTTTCACACTTTTGAGGCTATGAAACTTTTTTAGGTTTTTAATAGTTATCCCATCTCCCTTCCACCTTAACAATTTCTGGAACGCTATGCAGTGGGACTGGAAACAATTTTATAATTGTTTTAAAGTCCTTTGAAAAAGTCTTGAAGAACCCAGGATCTCCATTAAACCTGTTTTTAAAAAATCCTCTGTCCTTGTCCAGCTGTCTTCTCCAAACTGTAACTATAACCATCTAAGACTTTTTTTTTTCTCTCTTCAGAGATAATGTGGGCCAGGCATGGTGGCTCACGCCTGTAATCCCAGCACTTTGGGAGGCTGAGGTGGATAGATCACGTGAGGTCAGGAGTTTGAGACCAGCCTGGCCAACATTATGAAACCACATCTCTACTAAAAATACAAAAATTAGCTCGGTGTGGTGGCAGGTGCCTGTAGTTCCAGCTACTCGGGAGGCTGAGGCATGAGAATCACTTGAGCCCAGGAGATAGAGGTTGCAGTGAGCTGAGATCACACCACTGCACTCCAGCCTGGGCAACAGAGTGAGATTCCGTCTCAAAAATAAAATAAAATATATAAAAAATAAAAGATAATGTGAAGCCCATATAATCTGGGATGAATTTTCTATGAGAACAGATATGAAGATAATATTTTCAACATGTGTTTTTCCATTATCAACAATAAATATGTATTGATCCATCTTACAATGGCTCTTGAAATGATGACAGGATAAAGAATAATGATCAAGTTGTAGCTTGAATTCTTGTCATTCAGTCTTAACTAAATTTAGCTAAATTTTATTTTCTTTTGTTATTTTTTTTTGAGACAGAGTTTCATTCTTGTTGCCCAGGCTGGAGTGCAATCACACAATCTCGGCTCACCGCAACCTCTGCCTCCCGGGTTCAAGTGGTCCTCCTGTCTCAGCCTCCCAAGTAGCTGGGATTACAGGCATGCACCACCACGCCCAGCTAATTTTGTATTTTTAGTAGAAATGGGGTTTCTCCATGATGGTCAGGCTGGTCTCGAACTCCCAACCTCAGGTAATCCACCAGTCTCTGCCTCCCAAAGTGCAGGGATTACAGGCGTGAGCTACTGCGCCTGGCTAAATTTTATTTTTAAAAGAAAAAAAAATGCTTTGCATGTTGCCAATTGCTTGATGAAATTTCACTGACTCTTCTCATTCATCTCTACTATTAGGAATTAATATCAGCCTGAGAGTCAATATTGTGAATATACACATAAACTTTTTTTTTAACTGTGTAATATAATATAAACACCATTATTTGTGGTAGAAAAGTTATAAAGCCAAAGCCCTGGATATACATGTCTACAAGCTCTTTCTAGAAGAGAACAGGCTCTTGACTAGAATCTTGTTTAAGTCAAATTAGCTGCCTCCCTTACTTCTACTGGTATAGATCACAGAGCAATTGTGAAGGTTGAGGAGGTTGCCTTCCTGAGGAAGAAGCTGTGCATAAAGTTGTAAGTTCATCAAGGGCAGGGCTGCATGCTACATAAACTTCCTTTTAACAGGCCCTAGAATAGTATGCTATTCCAGTTTTTGATACGTGATGCATATTCCAGCTTTTGATACATGATTCTCCTTTGCAAAATATCACCAATATGTGCATATTACAGTTTTTGATACATGATGCCTATTTGCAAAATATCACTACTATGTGTTCATTTCTTTCTGAAATGCCAGGAAGATGGTAGAACCTCCACGAAACTGATGAAGATTTTCTCTGGAGTTTTCTCTGGAGGCAGTTTGGAGTGCTATGGTTGGCCACACACATTCCTTATACCAGCTTTGCAGGACTGGTACTTCTCACCACCAAGGTCTCAGTGGCAAGGTCTTCTCTTCAGAACCCCCACTGCACCTCTCAATCATGTTCCCCTCTTCACAGCCACCAAGGGATTCATCACTGTTTGAAAAGATCTTGTTCATCTGTTCTTTGTTCACTTGTTTACTGTCTGCCTCCCCAACAGACGTTTAAACTCCAAGAAAACAGGGATCTTGATATCATTTGTGGCTGCATATCACGACCTAGACTAAGGTCTGGCACACAGTAGGCACTCAGTAAATGAAGTTCTGGCCAGTAACCAGAGGAAATTTAAATAACTTGCTCCACCTAGGCCTTGGGTCTTCATCCACAGAATCAAGGCACTTCTAGGTCATTGTTAAAGTCCCTTCTGACTGTTAAAAATCATACTCTTCAAAGTATTCATATCCTTAAACTAATATTAAATATTAATGTTTGCATATTTTGCCTTTGTCACAAATTTAATATATTTATATTTTATAGATTTAATATACTTAAATGTATTAAAGTGTTTATATATTTTATATTTTATAAATAATATGAATACAATCAATATTATGATATTAAATATATTTAATGTTTTAATTTACCTTAATAAATTAAAATTATTGATGAAAGTAGGAATGGGGCATAATTATTGATCTCCATTATGGACCAATTATAATTGGTCCCCATTATAGTTACTGGTCCCCATTGAAGTAGCATATAGTTTTTGGTTCCCATTATGGTCCCCATTATGCAATTGGTCCCCAGTAGCAATATATATTCTTAGCCTAGTCTCCTTGTTATATGGAAATAATTTTAATATCCAATTAATCTCTTCCCATTAGCTGGTTATTTTTTCCTTAAATATTTTACCACAAGCTGTTAAATCCCTTCTGCAGAGTTACATTGCCAGATTTTACAGTCCATCTTTCTATGGCAGAAAAGCAGTGCTGTATTATGTGCTCAAGGAATCCCTGAAGGAACTGTAGAGATGAGGTTAGGCAAAGCTAACAATAGAAGACACCAGTGCATTTAGCCAGGATTATATACAACTACTGGAGGGACAGAGACACGGAAAGGCATAAATGAGATCAGATCCACAGACCCAAGCAGCAGTAGGAGAGAAAGACATTCGTACCAATGCCTGGAGACTCAAAGAAAGACCCATAGACATTATTAATAGTGAAACTCACTTTTAATTGTCATAACATTAGCCCTCTTTAATTGTCATAACATTAGCACAGGGACCTAGACAGTGCACCAGATATAGTAAGTACTTTGGGACTGATAATAATAACTAAGAAAACATGAGGCTGGAATTCATTTCAGCTCTGAGATAACATCCAGAAGCTTCTGAAACGTCTTATATAAAAGTGCAGCCAAGTGAAGAAATGCAGTTCCGTTCAACATTCGGTCTTTTCAGCTTGTCAATCAGCATGTGCAAACGCTTGCTTTGAAGTGGCAGGAAACATCAACAAAGGAGCTCATTTAAAGTAAGAGTTTTATTTGGGCACCTACTATGGTTTAGAGCCCATTTATTTACTAGCAATAATCAGCTTTCTGCTTTCCAGAGATCATTTTTGCCTAGAGTTAATCTGTAGATAATCTGGATTAAGGAGTTCCAGCCTCTTAATAAGGCTCACCCCCACTTGTTTGTGTGGCAGGTGCAATATTAGAAAAACAGAGTGATTGTCTATCTTCTCCCCTCCCCAGCTTTTTAAGAAAGATTGGAAGTCTAGCTGAACTGCTAGATTCCTCAGCCCTTGTCTCATGGATGAAGTAGTGGGTAGAGTGAAGAAGCTGAAAAAACTTGGAGATACTGTACTTATTTACATAAGAAAAGGCTTGAGTTCTCCAAAAAGGAAAACTCCCAAAGCAACAGCAAGGAGAGGAAAAAGCAAGCCAGAGAATCCGGAGTGTTTAAGAGAAAGCCAGGGGGTCCTGGAGCATTTAAGAGAAAGCCAGTGGGTCCTGGGAGGAACTGGAGGAGCCAGAGCCGGTGCTAGCAGTGCGGGGCTTCAAGGAGCTGAATCGCAGAGGGGTTTCCAGGCTGTTCCATTGTATGTTATATGATGTAACCCCCTTCAAACGACTTCGGTAAAGACTCACATTACGTTTCAAGGCTTGTGGAACAAAGCAGAAGTGTTCTTTTCTTATGTGTTATTGTCTTGGCCTGATTCGTAAAGCAGGAGTATGATAGCGCAAATTATTGGAGTGGTGTGCAGAAAGGTCACATACGGCGGTGCTGGCATTTACGGCTCTGCTCTCTTGCATGAAAAGTGACTGAAATGGCACAAAACCTGGCAAGTGCATTTAACCCTAACCCACATGTGCTTACAAGCATGACTGATGGACTCCCACCTAAGTGCCACTCAAGCCTGCTCCCGCTCCTCAGTGCCTCAAGTGGATGCTGAGGCTCCAGCCAGGCATCACTGCAGTGACCAGTGACCACAGAGCACTGCCAGGTCTGTCGCCTACCTCTCCACGGCTTCACCACCTCACACAGACCCCACCATACTGCTCCCGGGAAGAAATACCCCCAAAAATGTATGACTGTCTCTGAAATTGTGCATGATTCATTTTCTTCCTTAGGTTTTTTCTGTATTTGCCAAATATGCTGTGTTAAGTAAATCATATATGATTTTGGTACAATTTTTAAAAACTGGTTTTTCTCCCCAGTTCCTTGCACAGAACACCTAAAACCCTTGGAATTTATTGAGACACAGCAGTATCTTTTGTTATTAATGCTGATCCCCTTTGGATCACCCCAGAGTTTATGCTAATGAAGTAACTTTGGGTGGGGCCCCTAGATAGTCTCCCTTGGGTCTGGTCACCAGAAAGAGCAAGTGATTGTAGAGCTGGAATTTTCATCCCCACTCACAGACCTCCAGGATGTTGGGGAATTGGGGATGGCTAGAGATTAAGCTCTATAAAAACTCTTGAACAAAGAGATTTGATAAGCTTCTGGGTGGCTGAGCATGTGAAGGTGCTGGGAGGAGGCACTCTGAAAGGGCTGGAAGCTCCGAGTCCCACCTCCATATCTTGCCCAATGCATCTCTTGACTTAGTTTTCCTAAGTTGTATTCTTTGTTATAAACCAGTAAACATAAGTAAAGTGTTTCCCTCAGTTCTGTGAGATATTGTGGCAAATTATTGAACATGAGGAGGGGGTCCTGGGTACCTCGGATTTATAGTTGGTCAATCAGAAATAATAGAGGCCTGGACTTGTGATTGGCAAGTGGGGGCGGTCTTGTGAGATTGAGCTGACTCCAGATAGTGTCAGAAACTAATTAAATTGCGCAATACCCAACTGGTGTTTGGAGAGTTGAAGAATTGCCTGGTTTGGAAAACCCCCACACATCTGGTGTCAGAAGTGTTGTGTGAGGATGTAGAAAAAGAGAGTGTGTTTTCCCAATGGTTACAGTCCCTTAACATATACATGCGTTACTTTAAAAGAAAGCAAGCAAACCGTCTTCTTAATTATAACAGTGGTTAAACAACAGGGTGGGCCGCTTACAGTTGCTTATACAGTCAATCTCTCTGGACATTTCTTAGAAAACTCAATGACTTTGACTTTGGTAATTTGGAAGTCAGCCTTCTTGGTAGCATGCAATTGTAAATAGTCTGTACATTTCTCTTCCTTCTCTTCTCATCCTGGAGGTCTGTGAGTGGGGATGAAAATTCCAACTCTATAATCACTTGGTCTTCCTGGTGCTTCTGGTGTTCCCTGTAATAAAGGAATTCTATTTACCCTTCTAGATTTCTCCCTCCTGAGCCATTTTCATACTGCCGTTCTCCAGATCTATATCAAACAACACACACTTTGACCATGCTCACAAACCTGCAATATTTCCTTGTTATCAGCTGAATTAAAACCACACCCCTCAGCCAGATTATCAGGGTGTTCCATAAACTAGCCCACTTCACCTCTCAGACCTCACCAACCACACCCTCTGCCTAATCCAGGCCCAATGTTACCCCCGGCCCTACCACAGAGACTGCTCTCAGCCCTGTGCACATTCAGGCCCCATCTGTTCCTGCTGGTCTGAAACCCTCCACCCTACCCCCCGCAACTTCTCTCCACTGCCCACATCCGCTAGACCTCATAAGGTCCAGCTCAGGCATCTCCTCCTCCCGTGCACCCTTTCCTGTTGGCAATAGTCCATACCATGCCCATAACTGCAATCTTTAAGTTCCTGTGAATTTATTGCTTACACTATTTGCAGCTATTTACCTGTGCTCTGATACACTCCATAGCTGTTCCACACAATTTAGTCCTTTAGCATATCAGTATGACAATACTATTTTGATGCTGCCGTTGTAGTGGGTAAACTTAGGTGGCAGGTCCTCCCAGAAGGGGGCCTTGCCAGCACCCTTTGGCAAGGAAGCTCACCTGGTTCAAATGGTCAGTCCATCTGGCTTCCAGAGATCCATCTGCTTCAGAATCCCAGTTTAATTACCTTGGAAGGGCTCTTCTTAAGATTGTAAAAAGACAACAACAACAAAAAAGCAAAAAGACAACCAAAAAAGATAACTTAAGAAGCAATGGTTCCACACTACGGGCTATGAACTAAATTATACTACTAGGCATTCAAATGACTCATTTAAATTATACAATAAAATGCATGGAAATTTTGTTCTTTGAGACATTTATAGATGTCATACACATTCACAAAGAATGTTCAGTGGTCTTATAAATTCAGTAAGTACTAGATAAAGCAAACCAGTTTCTCTAGTCTAGCATTTCTCAGAGTCTCTGACATTTGCTCTGGGAATACCCCTGAGTGAGTTAGTGTGTGCACTGTTTCTCCACTAAGCTGACCACAGGACCAATTTTCTGTACAGAAATTTCCAGTACTCATGTTCTAAGGAGCTCATTCTGGCTGACACTGGTAAAGGTAAGGTGTTATCTTCCAGCACCCTCCTCATCAGGGTCTTGCTCCAGTCCTTTAGCAAGGGGCAGCTGGAGGGAAGGTTTATTTTCTTTCTATTTATTTGCTAAATTTTTTTTTTTTTTTAAATACACTTGTTTGTTACGTGCATATATTGTATACTGGTGGAGTTTGGATTTCTACTGTACCTGCTACCCAAATAGTGAACATTGTACCCAATAGGCAATTTTTCCACCCTTCCCACACTCTTTTGGAGTCCCCAGTGTCTATTAACAAATGTTTATTTTCTGCTTCTGATTTGATCTGTGTCTTGTCTCCTGGCTGTGTGAAAGTCCTCTGCTCTTTCATTGCATGTCTCACATTTTTTCATCTTCAGTATTGAGTCAGATCACAAACTGCAGATAATTCTTAGCCACTTTTTTGCATTTGCTCAGGCAATCTCTTGTTACTGATTAACAGTGTGGATGCTGGAGTCCCACAATCTGGCTTTCAATTACAGATGCTCCACTTACCAGCTCTGTAAGAAGAAATTTCTTAAGCTCTTGGTGCCTCATCTATAAAGTAGGAATAATCACAGAACACCCCTCACATGATTTTGTGAGAGACTACTAGATATAAAGTGCTTGCAGAATCTGGCTCCTAGTGTGTGCTGTTTGTATGAATTTGCACTACAGTACTCCATTCTATTTCCTTAGCTATAGCTAACTATTAGCCATTTAGAAGACCCATGTAAATCCTAAAACATCGGAAGCCTGACTCTTGACTTTTAAAAACTGCTTGCTGTAATTGCCTAAGAAAAATCTTTCTGTGCTTTGGCAGAAAAAAGAAAAAAGAGCCATAGCATGAATTAACTGCTTTTGGTGAGAAGACAATGGCTTCTGGGCTGAGTGCTACCTCAAAGAGTTATTCTTTATTAATCTACTACAGAGTTCAGCAAACTTTTTCTGTCAAGGGCCAGATAGTAAATATTTTAGGCTTTGCGTGATGTAAGGTTGGCATTGTAACTACTCAACTTTGCTATTCTAGTGCAAAAGCAACCATAAGCAATATGCAAATGCATGGACACAAGTCTGGTCCAATAAAACTTTATTTACAAAAACAGGAAGCTTGCTGGATTTCACCTGCAGGCCCTGTTTTGCAGACTTCTGCTCTATTATTGTCAATCCTGACTTTCCTAGCCACATGATGATTAGAAGAGCAGTTCCAGGGTGGCCCTGTTTGTCAAATGTGAGCAAGCTGACCCCTCTGGGAGCCAGAAGAAGTGAGAGAAACCAGTTCAAGAAAAAAGACAACAAACTTCAGAGAATAGGGGTGAGAGAACTGCAGAAAACATTTGAATTGTATTGTAAGCATTTGAATCAAATTTGTTGATGAATTCTAAACATCTGAATCAACTTTGCAGAAACCCACCCTCTCTTGGGGTTTTATGGTTATGTAAGCCAGTAAATTCCCATTCTTGTTTAAGCCAGGTTGTGTCAGGGGTTTTTGTCATGTGTAAACTGCAGTCTTCTACTGATATATCATGATTACAGCTATATTAAATACATCAATGAACACTTTATGGTGAATGCTCTTGGTGTTCAATTTGTATTTTATATCTAGCTAAAACTTTTTCTGGGTTATTTAGAAAAGAAAATTTAACAACTAAAGCCCATTCCAAAATGAATTTAGAGCCATTCATCTAAAAATTTCTACAATACTTTAGACATTTCTAAAGTGCTTGGGGACATTATCTTTCAAGTATCTATTACTCCTATTTTGTTTATAAAGCTCTCTTTCATTTTGGTTATATTGCTCCTGGCTCTTCTGTTATTTTACATAATGAACACAAGCAAATTCACCCATCAATCTATAACCCCTCAAAGGTCTGAATCTAGATAAGAAGTTCTCTAAATAAAAACAAAAGATGCATTTGCACTGCCTTCCTAAATCAATTTCTTCTGGGAAGATTTATTTAATGTCTGAGAGTCAGTTTTAAACATAAAACTCCAGAATGCTGCGGCCACTGTTTTATCTCATGTCTAGAACAGACAGGTTAGTACAGGGTTCTTAGGCAACGTATTCAGAAATGTCTTCCAAGTCCACGTAAAGATTCTCAATCTTGAACACTAGAAATGCGAGAGCGAGCATGGTGGCTTATACCTGTTGTCCTAGCTACTTGGGAGGTTGAAGCGGGAGGATTGCTTGAGCCCAGGAGTTTAAGGCTGCAGTTAGCTGTGATTATACCACTGCACTCTAGCCTAGGTGAGAGAGAGAGACCCCGTCTCTAAAAAAACAAAAAATAAAAATTAAAAAACAGTAGAAATGATAAAGGTCTTACCTCTTAGCATTTAAGCCAAGAATAGGAACAGTGCCTGTGAGGTCTCTGAGTGTATGGCAGAAACTCTTTACACAACAGACACAATCCCTCATCACACATACTCACACATACCCTGAGACACTCACTGTGCTCACAGACTTGTTCATCACCACTGGAGAAATTTATGAAAAAATAGTCCTTGTGTTACATATGAGTTCCCATACTCATCAGACCTGAGATCCCACAGGGAACATTAGCAATGGGATTTTGTTTATGATATGAATGAGTTTTCTACTGCTGCTGTAACAAATCATCACAAATTTATTACAGGAAAAGCAGGAAAAGAATGCTGTGTTGTGTTGTTTTGCTTAAACAACATAAATGTATCTTCTTACAGTTATGTAAAGAGGTCTGACACAGGACTCACTGGGCTAAAATTAAGGTGTCAGTTGGGCTGTGTTTCTTTTGGAGGCTCTAGGGAAGAATCTGTTTCATGTTTTTCAGCTTCTAGAGGCGGCCCACAGCCTTTGGCTCATGGTTCCCTTCCATCTCCAAAGCCAGCAATGGGAAGTTGAGTTATTCTCACATGGAATCACTCTACTGTATTTTCTGCTTTCTCTCTACTTTTCAGGTCCCTTGTGATTATACTGGGCCTACCACATAATCCAGTATAATCTCCCCATCTCAAGGTCAGCTGATTAACAACCTTAATTCCCCTCTGCCATGTATAACATAGTCACCAATGCCAGACATTAGGGCATGAATGTCTTTAGGGGCCACTATGCTGCCTTCCACAAGGGAAATAGATAAGGAAAAAATAAGTAAAATATAATGAATGACAGGTGGTGATAAGAGCAATGACGAAGTAAAGCAAGCCAGGGTATAGGGCGTGACAGGACATACTATGTGTGGTTTTATATGGGTCAGTCAGAGAAGGCCTCATGATTAAGGGACATCAGAGTAAAGATCTCTAAGAGGTAAGGGAACTAGCCATGAAATTTTCTTCATGGGGAGCTTTCCAGGGAAAAGGAACAGTAACTTTCAAGAGCCCAGAAAAATCATGCCAGGAGTAATGAAAGAACAGGAAGGAGACAGGTAGCCAAAGTCATCTGCAGGAGGGAAGGAATGAGAGAAGACAAGGGCAGAGAGGGAATGGTGAGCATCACATCAGGCTTAGAAGGCAATTAAGAATGACTTTGGATTTTACTCAGCATTAGATTGAGGGGTTTATCTTCTCAGTATTTTTAGAAACATTTTACTTTAAAGTGATTTTAGAAGAGTTGCAATGATAACCTAGAGTTCCCATATCCCTTTCACCCAGCTTCTTCTAATGCTGATGTCTTATGTAACTATAGCGCATTTATCAAAAGTAAGAAATAAACAGTGGTACAAAACTATACAGACTTTATTCAGGTGTCACTGGTTTTTCGACTGATGTCCTGTCACTGTCTCAGGATCCAATCCAGGAGATCATGCTGCACTTAGTTGTCATGTCTCTTTACTCTCCGCCAATCTGCGACAGTTCCTCATTCTTTTCCTGCTTTTCATGACGTTGACACTTTTGAAGAGGACTGAGCAAGTATTTGTAGAATGTCCCTTAATGTGAATGTGGTTGATGTTTTCTCATAGTTACACTGAGGAAGTGCCCTTCTCATTACATCTTGTCATGGGGTACATGATATCCCATGGCTTACCACTGGTGATGTTGGCTTTCACCACTAGGTTAAGATGACATCTTGCCAGGTTTCTCCACAGTATTTACTATTTTTTCTTTTCCATGCTGTATATATAGAAGTAGGCCTCACTTCTAGGAATCCAGCTCACACTCAAAAGGAAGAGAATTAAGCTTTATCTTCTAGAGAAAGGAGTATCAAATAATTTGTGAACATAGGTTAAAATTGCCACAGTAATTAATGAGTACTTTTAGAAGAGATACGTTGAGGCTATGAAAATGTCCTGCTTCCTCTTAAAATTTTGCCCAGTAATTTTAGTATCCATCAAAGGATCTCAACTGTAGCCAGTGGTATTATAATGATTTTTTATTTCCTTCATTCCTTCTATGTTTAATATTTCTAAGGAAGATTTACCCCTTCCCCCTTATTTGCTTATTTATGTCAGTATAGACTCATAGATAATTATTCTTTGAGTTACACTCTAATATTACCATTACTTGTTTTTTTCCCCATTTGTTCTGGTTTTGGACATTGGGAATTGCTTCAGATTGGCTCCATTTGAGATGAACGTTTTGTTAAATCTTGTTTTTAATGTATGCTCCATCTCTTGGTACTATAAGATGCCCCAGGCTCATCTTCTGTGTTCCCTGCCCTCACCTTGGATTCAGCCATTTCTCCAGGGAGCCCTGGTTCAATTTATTGGAACATGCTATCAGGGAACCAAGATCTGGAGGCCTGGTGTGGTGGCTCACACCTGTAATCCTAGCACTTTGGGAGGCTGAGGTGAGCAGACTGCTTGAGCCCAGGAGTTTGAGACCAGCCAGGGCAACATAGCAAAATCATGTCTCTACCAAAAAAAAAAATATATATATATATATATATATTAGCTGGGCATGGTGCTGTGCACCCATAGTCTCAGCTGCTAGGGAGTTCCAGCTACTCAAGAGGCTAAGGTAAGGGGATCACTTGAGCCTGGGGAGGTCGAGGGTACAGTAAGCTCTGATCACACCACTGTACTCCAGCCTGCGTGACAGAGTGAGACCTTGTCCCAAAAAGAAAGAAAAAAAAAGAAGAAAAGAAAAGAAGAAAGAAGAAACGAGAGGGGAAGAAAAGAAAAGAAAAAAAGAGAAAGGAAAAGAAAAGAAAAGAGGGGAAGAAAAGAAAAAAGAGAAAGGAAGGGAAGGGAAGGAGATCTGGGTGCAGGTCATTGAAGAGATTTGAGCAAAAGAGAAAAACACTCTGACTTGGGTTTTTGAGATTTTTTTTTTATGCATTGCAGATTCATTGAGGTATATTTTCATACCACAAAATTCATTCATTTGAAGTGTAATTCAATGGTTTCTAGTATATTCACAGAGTTGTGCAAACATCACCATAATCAATTTAGAAAATTTTCGTCACCCATGATAAATCTGTACCACATTTATCAGTTAATGGACATTTGAGTTGTTTCCACTTATTTTGTTTGTTTGACTTTTTTTGATTTTGTACTCTTTGAGACGAAATTCAATCCTATCCAATTCACTCTTTTACTATCCAATTCACTCTTTTAGAGTGTGCAGACCAATGGTTTTCTTGTAAATTCCAGAACATATTCATCACCCCAAAAAGAAATTAGCAATCATTCTTAATTTATCTTTCCTTACATCTTGGCAATTACTGATCTGCACTCTATTTTTATGGCTTTGTTTAATTCTGGACATTATATATAAATGGAATTATATAGTACATAATTTGATTGGCTTTTTTCATTTAACATATTGTTTTCAGGGTTTATCTATATTATTATAGTATGAATCAGTACTTCATTCCTTTTTCCCCCAACTTTATTGAGGTATAATTGACAAATAAAATTGCATATATTTAAGGTGTGCAACATGATATTTTATGTTAATTACCACAATGAAACTAATTAACATATACATCACCTCACATAGTTACCTTTTTTCTTTGTGATAAGATTTAAGATCTACTCTCTTAGCAAATTTCAAGTATATATTATATTAACTACAGACACCATAGTATACACGATACTGAACTTATTCACCTTATAACTGAAAGTTTGTACCCTTTCACCATCTCCTCATTTCCCCACCCTCTCATCTCTGGTAACCATCTTTCTATTCTCTGTTTCTATGAGTTTATCTAAGATTCCAATTGTAAATGAGATCATGCAATATTTGTCTTTGTGTGTCTGGCTTAGTTCTTTTAGCATAATGTCCTCCAGGTACATTATTCATGTTGTCACCAGTGGCAGGATTTATTTGTTGTTTAAGGCTGAATAATATTCCTCTGTGTGTGCATGTCACATTTCCTTTATCCATTTATCTGTTAACAGATGCTTAGGTTGATTCCTTATCTTGGCTATTGTGGAGAATGCTGCACTGAACATGAGAGTGCAGACATCTCTTCTAGACAGTAACTTAGTTTTGTTTCACTATATATCTAGAAAAGGAATTACTGAATCATATGGTACTCCTATTTTTAATTTTTTAAGGAAATTCCATACTGTTTTTCATAACAGCTATACCAACTTACAGTCCTACCAACAATGTATAAGACTTCCTTTTTCTTTATGTCCTCACCAATCCTCATCATCTTTTGACTTTTTGATAATAGCCATCCTAACAGGTGTGAGTTGATACCTCACTGTGATCTCGATTTGCATTTCTCTGATGATTAGTGATGTTGAGCACCTTTTCACATACCTGTTGGCCATTCATGTAACCTCTTTGGAAAAATGTCTATTCATGCCCTTGCCCATTTTTAAAATTGGGTTATTTGGTTTTCTGCTATTGAGTTGCATGAGTTCTTTATATATTTTGTATATTAACTTTTTACCAGATATATGGTTTGGAAATATTTTGTTTCATTCCATAAGTTGTCTTTTCATTTTGTTGATCGTTTCCTCTGTGCTGCAGAAAGTTTTTAGTTTGATGTAGTCTCTTGTTTATTTGTGATTGCCTGTGCTCTTGGTGTCACATCCAAAAAATCATTGCCAAACCAATGTCATGGAGCTTTTCCTTTATGTTTTCTTCAATGAACATTTAAGTTTTTAATCCATTTTGAACTTATTTTTATATATGGTATGAGATAAAATATAATTTCGTTCTTCCACATGTGGATATCCAGTTTTACCAAGATGATTTATTTAAGAGACTATCCTTTCCCCATTGCATATTATTGGCAGCTTTATCAATGATTAATTGACCGTATATGTGTGGGTTTCTTTTGGAACTTTTTGTTCTGTTCCATTACTATATGTGCCTGTTTTTATGCCAGTACCATATAGTTTATAGCTGTTGTGTTTTTAAGAGACAGGGTCTCACTCTGTCATCCAGTGTAATGGTACAATCCTAGCTCACTCACTGCAACTTCAAACTCCTGGGCTCAAGCAACCTTCTCACCTCAGCCTCCCAGGTAGCTGGAGACTACAGGCACGCACCACCCCAGCTAGCTTAGTTTTTTAGGTTTTGAGTTTTTTTGTTTGTTTTGCTTTTTTTTTTGGAGAGACGAGGTCTCACTATGCTGCACAGGCTGCTCTCCAACTCCTGGCCTCAAGCACTATATGGTTTTGATTACTATACCTTTGTATATAATTTGAAATCAAGAAGTGTGATGCTTCCAGCTTTGTTGTTACTCAAGATGGCTTTGGCTATTCGGGGACTTTTGTCGCTCAATATGAATTTCAGGATAGTTTTTTACATTCTGTGAAAAGTGCCAGTGGAATTTTGATACGAATTGCATTGAATCTGCAGAACACTTTGGTATGGACAATTGACAATATTGATTATTTAGTTCATGAATACAGAACAGCTTTCTGTTTCTTTGTGTCTTCTTTCATTTCTTTTGTCAATGTTTTATAGTTTTTATCACAGATGTCTTTCACTTCCTTATTACATTTATTCCTAAGTATTCTATTCTTTTTGATGCTATTATAAATGAGATTGTTTTCTTTCTTTTTTCAGATAGTTTATTGTTAGTTTATAGAGAAACAAGCACTTTTTGTATGTTGATTCTGTATCTTGCAACTTTACTGAATTCATCATTAGTTTTTTTGTTTGTTTGTTTGTTTTGTTTTTGTTTTTGTTTTTTTTTGACAGAGTCTCACTCTGTCACCCAGGCTGGAGTGCAGTGATGTGATCTTGGCTCACTGCAACCTCTGCTTCGCTTCCCAGGTTCAAGTGATCCTCCCACCTCATCTTCCAGAGTAGCTGAAACTCCAGGTATGCACAACAATGCCCCAGCTAATTTTTGTATTTTTAGTAGAGAGAGGGTTTCCCCATGTTGGCCAGGCTGATCTCGAGGCCTCCCAAAGTGCTGGGATTATGGGCATGAGCCACTGTGCCTGCCCAATTCATCATTAGTTCTAACAGTTTTTGGTGGAGTGTTTAGGATTTTCTATGTATAAGATCATATCATCTGTCAAGAGAGGCAATTTTACTTCTTCTTTCACGTCTGGATACCTTTTATTTCTGTTTCTTGCCTAATTACTATAGAACTTTCATTATTATATTGAAGAGAAGTGGCGAGAGTGAGCAAACTTGTCTTGTTCCAGATCTTAAAAAAGGCCTTCATCTTTTCACCATTGAGTATAATGTTACTTAGAGGCTTGTCATATATGGCCTTTATTGCGTTGAGGTACATTCCTTCTGTACCACATTTGTTGAGTTTTTTTAATCATATCATGAAAGGGTGTTTAATTTTGGTGAATGCCTTTTCTGCATATATTGAGATTATCATATGGTTTTTGTCCTTCACTCTGTTAATGTAATGTATAACATTTATTGATTGACATATGTTGAACTATCCTTGCATCCCAGGAATAAATCCTACATGATCATGGTGTATTATCCTTTTAACACTTAATTCAGTTTGCTAGTATTTTATTTTGGATTTGTGCATCTATGTTTATCAGTGATATTGGCCTATAGTTTTCTCTTCTTATAGTGTTCTTGTTTGAATTTGTTATCAGGGTAAACCTGGCCTTACAAAATGAATTTGGAAATGTTCCCTCCTTTTCAATTTTTTTCAAGGATTGAGAATTGGTATTAGTTCTTCCGTAAAGGTTGGATAGAATTCACCAGGGAAGCTATAAGGATGTGGGCTGTTTGATGGGAGATTTTTGATTGCTAATTCAGTCTCCTTAGCTGTTATTATTCTGCTTAGATTTTTTTCATGATTTAGTCTTGATAGGTTGTACGTTTCTACAAATATATGTTTCCTCTAGATCATCCAGTTTGATGGCTTATAATTTTTCATAGCAGTTTAATAATCCTTTGTATTTCTGTGGTATTAGATGTAAGGTTTCTTTCATTTCTGATTTTCTTTCATTTTTAGATGAGTCATCTCTCTTTTCCTCTCAGTCTAGCTGAAAGTTTGTCAATTTTACTTATCTTTAAAAAAAAATCAGCTCTTCATTTCATAGTTCTTTGCTTTGTTTTTCTAGCCTCTATTCTATTTGTTTTATTCCTGATTTTTATTATTTCCTTCCTCCTACTAACTTTAGGTTTAGTTTTTCTTCCTTTCCAGTTACTTGAAGTGTAAGATTAGATGGTTCATTTGAGATCTTCCTTTTTCATGTAGGTATTTTCATTACTCTAAACTTTCCTCTTAGAGTTGCTTCTGCTGCACCTCATAAGTTTTGGTCTGTTGTGTTTCTATTTTCGTTTGTCTCAAGATATTTTTTAACTTCTCTTTTGATTTCTTCTTTGACTCATTCATTGTTCAAGAACATATTGTTTGATTTCCACATATTTGTGAATTTTCCAGTTTTTCTTCTGTTGTTAATTTCCAGTTTCACACTATTTTGTTTAGAAAAGTTGTGTGACATGATTTCAGTCATGTTAAATTTCTTAAGACTTATTTTGTGGCCTAACATATGACCCATCTTGGAAAATGTTCTGTGTATACTTGAGAAAAATGTATATTCAGCTACTGTTGGATGGAATATTCTCTATATGTCTGTTTGACCCATTTGGCCTAAATCCCAGTTTAACTCTAATGTTTCCTTATTGATTTTCTGTCTGGATTATCTATCCATTGTAAAAAGTGGGGTATTGAAATCCCCTACTATTAGATTGCTATCTATTTCTCCATTCGGTTCTGTTAATACTTGCTTTATATGTTTAGTTTCTCCAATATTTAGTGCATATATATCTATAATTGTTATCTCCTCCTGATGAATTGTCATTATATAATGATCTGCTTTGTATCTTGTTACAGTTTTTGACTTAAAGTCTCTTTTGTCTGACATAAGTAAAACTACTGCTCCCTTTTAGTTTCCACTTGCACGGATACCTTTTTCCATTCCTTCACTTTCTGTGTGTGTCCTTAAAGCTAAAGTGAGTTTCTTGTACATGGCATACAGTTGGGTCATGCCTTTTTACACATTTAGTCACTCTATGTTTTTTGATTGGAGAATATAATCCATTTATATTAAAGTAATTATTGCTAGGTGAGGACTTACTATTGCCATCTTGTTAATTGTCTGCCGGCTGTTTTGTAAATCCTTTGTTCCTTTCTTCTCCTCTTGCTGTCTTTGTTTGTGATTCGATTATTTTCTGCAGTGGTGTGTTTTGATTTTGCCTCATTATCTTCTGTGTACCTACATAGGGTTTTGCTTTGTGGCTACCATAAAACATCTTATAGTTATAACAGTCTGTTTTAAGCTGATAACATCTTAACTTCAATTTCATACAAAAACTCTACACTTTTACCCCATCCCTACAATTTGTTTTTGATATCCCAGTTATATCTTTTAAAATTGTGTATTCAGCAACAAATTATTGTAGTTGTAGTTTTTGGTTTTTTGTTTGTTTGTTTGTTTTTTTGAGACAGAGTCTCGCACTGTTGCCCAGGCTGGAGTGCAGCGGCGCGATCTCGGCTCACTACAAGCTCTGCCTCCCGGGTTCACGCCATTCTCCTGCCTCAGCCTCCGGAGTAGCTGGGACTACAGGCACTTGCCACCACGCCTGGTTAATTTTTTTGTATTTTTAGTAGAGACAGGGTTTCACCATATTAGCCAGGATGGTCTCAATCTCCTGATCTCGTGATCCGCCCGCCTCGGCCTCCCAAAGTGCTGGGATTACAGGTGTGAGCCACCGCACCCTGCCAGTTGTAGTTATTTTCAATATTTTGTCTTTTAATCTTTAGACTAGAGTTGTAAGTGATTTACACTATTATAATTTTACTCTAAATATGACTATGTACTTAGCTTTACCAATGAGTTTTATACTTTCATGTACTTAGCTTTACCAATGAGTTTTATACTTTCATATGTCTTCATGTTACTAATTAGCATGCTTTTATTTCAGCTTGAATAACTCCCTTAAGCATTTCTTATAAGACAAGTCTAGTAGTGATGAACTCCCTCAGCTTTTGTTTGTCTGGGAAACTCTTTCTCTTTCATTTATGAAAGCAACTTTTTCAGGTTTACATATTCTTGGCTTTTTTTTAATCTTTTCTTCTCAGCACTTTGAATATATCCTTTTACTCTCTCCTACCCTATAAGGTTTCAGCGGAGAAATCTTCTGATAGCCTGATAAGAAATCTGATAGCCTTACGTGGGTTACCTTGTATGAGATAAGCCTCTTTTCTGCTGCGTTTAAAACTCCTTGATTTTGACTTTTGACAATGTATCTGTACTGTCAAAATTGTAGTGTATTTGTATCTTGTGTGTACAAGATTGTAGTGTATCTTGGTGATCTCTTTTTCAGGTTAAAGCTTATCAGAGATGTTTAAATGCCACATACTTGGATGTCTGTATGTTTCCCCAGATTTGGGGAGTTTTCAGCTATTTTTAAAAAACAATCTTTCTGCCTCTTTCTCTTTTCACCTTCTTAAATTCCTATAATGCAACTGTTAGCACTCTTAACTGTGTCACATAAATTTTGCAGGCTTTCATCATTCCTCTTCATTCATTTTATGTTTTTTCTCTGACTGGATATTTTCAGATGACCTGTCTTTTGTATTTACAGGTTCTTCTGCTTGACTGAGTCTGCTGCTGATGCTCTTTATTGCATTTTTCATTTCATTCACTGTATTCTTCAGCTTCATAATGTATGTTTAGTTCTTTATGATTTGTATCTCTTTTAAAATAAATTTTTTTAAGATATAGGGTCTTGCTATGTTGCCCAGGCTTGTCTCGAGCTCCTGAGCTCAAGTGGCCTTCTCACCTCAGCCTCCTGTGTAGCTAGGACTACAGGAATGTGCCACCATACCCAACTTTATTTCTGTGTCTTTATTGAACTTCTAATTTTGTTCATGTATTGTTTTTCTGATTTCACAGAATTGTCTATCTTGTAGCTCACTGAGCTTCCTTAAAATAATCATTTTTGGCTGGATGCAGTGCTTCATGTCTGTAATTCTAGCATTTTGAGAGGTTGAGATAAGAGAATTGCTTGAGGCCAGGAGTTCAAGACCAGCCTGGGCAATATAGTGAGATGCTATCCTTACAATTTTTTAAAATTATCTGTGTAGGGTGGGATGTGCCTATAGTCCTAGCTGCTCAGGATGCTGAGGCAAGAGGATCTCTGGAGCCCAGTAGTCCAAGGATGTGGTGAATTATGATCATGCCACTGCACTCAAACCTGGGTGACAGAGCAAGGTCCCGTCTCTGAAAAATAAATAAATAAATAAACATAATTTCAATTTTTTTGTCAGGCAATCTATAGATCTCTAATTTTTCTGAGTTGGTTAGTGGAATATTTTATTCCTTTGGTGGTGTCATGTTTTCAAGATTTTTCATGTTCCTTAAAGTTTTGCATCATTGTGTGTGCACTTGAAAAAGTAATCATTTCCTCCCATATTTACTGATTGGCTTCGAGAGAAAAATGCTTTAACTAAACAGTCCAGCTAGGGATTCTGAGGCTCTCTCAGACCTTTTCTATCAATGTGCCCACTCTGCCCCTCTTATTTCCTCTTGGTGGGGGGAGAATTCTTAAGATTGTATGGCTTATCATGACCCCATAAAGCCGAAGTGGGTGCTAAGAGCCTCCTGTTTGTTTTTGCTATGATGGCACCTTGAATTGCTTGAATTTGTATGCCTTCTCCCAATCCTGCAGAGTCAAGCCAGCTGTCCACATGAGATTTTTGTGCTTGCTATTGCTGTCAGCAGGCATGCATTCAGAGAGCCAGCCTTGTGGTGGTGAGAAGGTGAAGCATATAGAAAATATGAAGTGCCCATGGGGCAGTGGGTATGGGGTCCACAGCTGAGGTGCCTCAAGTGGTTTGTGGGTCTGCTTCCTGATGGAGTAGGCAGACCTTAGTAAGGTCCATGGCAGCCTTTCTTCCCTGCCCCCAGCATCTTCCAACCACTCATTTATTCCAATCGCCCCAGTATTCCAGGTGGGTTAAGAAAGAAGCAGGCCTCTTGGGCAGCATCTGATGTGGCTGGGGGAGCCAGGTACCCCCTTACTGCACTTTCATTTTTCGTCATGGGAGAAATCATGGGCCAATAACGTCTCTCTTGGCACTGAGCTATGCCACCTTGTGAAAGGGGTGAGGTAGATAATATGAAACTGTTCTTCCACACTCTTCAATGCACTTATTCTTGGATTTTTTCTTCAGTGGTGTGCTGGAACTTCTCAGCTGCACTCCTAGACTCCAACAAAGGTACTCTTAACTGTGGATATTTGTCAAAATTGATTTATCTGTAGGGGAATGATGGTGGAATGTTTTTATTCTACCGCCTTGTTGACATCATTTCTTACTTATATTTATAAAGGCTCCATATAGTGGATGGGTTGAAAACAGCTACATGGAGATGATTGTTATAGTAATTTAGACACCCTTGACTTTAATCTAGGAAAGCTGTTCAGTGATGTAATCACGATGCAGTGCCTCAAGTTGCCTGTTCATGAACCACCACACAGATCACAGCTATTCTTCAGTCATCAAACTTTTATTGAGCCCCACTGTGTCCCAGGCACATACTGCTCATATGGATATAAAGGGGTTTTTCTTCTCCCTTGGGTATCACAGTCTGGTGTAACAGGTGCAACAGTGTGATAAGCACCGGAGTAAAGACTTGTAAAAAAGGAAAACCATGAGCACAAGAGGGAATAGTTGTTTTTATTTAAAGACAGAAAGCAGGACACAATGTCAAGAGTATAATTCTACAGTCATATTTATAGGGTTGGAATCTTGTTCCACCACATATTAGCTAATGATTCCAAATCTTTGTGCCTCAATTCCCTCACCTGGAGGTGTTGAAAGCCCTTCCCACCCCCACCCCACCCAACATGGTAGAGGCAATGCTGCATACACCATGTAGTTTCATTTTCCTCCTGGACACAAGAGAAAAATACATTTCCTGGTTCCCTTGCAACTAGGAAGGACCATGTATCAGACTTAGGGTCAATAGAATGTGGGGGAGGTGGTGAGATGTCACTCAGAGATGGCCCCTAAAACATCCATGTGATCCTCCACACACTCTCTCCCCTCTCTGCAGAAGACTCCAGGATACTTTAGTCACATCATAAAAGGAGTGCCCAATTGCTTGGAGATGATCTGCCCAAGAGAGCTACCCAGCCAGGAGCATGCACATCAGACTCTGCATGAGAAAAAGAAATATTTGGTCTCATAGCAATACTGATACTACTTATTATAACAATTAGCCTGTCCTGATTAACGTACCACGTCTAAGATTGCTGAAACATTTAAAAGAGATAAAAAGCTCATGAAAAGCCCTCAATAACCTATAGCTGTTATTATTATTATAACTGCCATGACATACAGAGAGGAACTCACTATAGAGCAGGAACTGAGGGGATTTGCTGGGTGGATGGGAGGTGACAGAGGGAGTCAAAAGTTTTGAGCAGAGGGGAACAAAATGAAAAGTACAGAAAGAGTGAGAATGTGACAGTGTAAAAAAATTTGAAAAGCAAAAAAACACAAAAAACAAAAAAACTGAAGTGAGACAGTGGGAAGCAAGAGCTGTCCAAATAGAGCACAGGGCAGCTGCTCTGGAAATGTGTCCTCACACCCCTCCAGCGTCAAGTGTCTCTAATATTTCTCTCTTGTCTGTTCCAGATCTAGATTGAGAAACAAGAGGCCAGGCTTTTTCATCTGTTTTAACCTGATGGAAAACTTCTTCCTGGATGCTTGTTTTTACTACTTGAAATATGTTTCTTTTATTGCCCTCCGGTCACAGGAACAGTCTTAATGGACTATAGGAAATGAAAGGGAACAGAAAGCTCTGCAAAGGAGAGGCCTTCCCAACAAAGGACAGAAGCATTCTTTGTCTCTTTGGGTTGTGAAAGAACAAAGGACAAATGTGTAGAATAGGGCTGGAAAAAGTGCAAAGGATGCTTTTTATTAATACCTCCTCTGAGCAACACAGTCATTTCCTTAGACTTGGGGTTCAACCTGTGGCCATGCAATGAGTTTTCTCTGCTCGAAGCCAGCTGATGGGAACTGAAACAGCCTTGACCTCCTTACCACTATCATCAAACTGGCTGAGGGGCCTCCTCGAGGAGGAGAGTCCTAGAGCTTGAAAGGGTACTACCTGTTTATCCTTATTAAACTTATTAAAGTTGCCTTAACCAAAAAGTTATTCTTCGGGGGCCCCTGTAAATGTTGTTGAGCTTTGGAAATGGCTAAGTTATAGCTTTTGTTTATGATTAAAAGGAATCACCTACACAACTAGAAAATTGACACGAAGCTGACCGGACCAAATCAACCTTATTTATTACGGAAATCCTATTCAACGGAAAACCACATCAGAAAAAAATATAGTAGTTAGTGTTTCTAGGCAAAAGGATCACCAGTGCCTGAAACACAGGAAACAGCTAAAACAAAAATAAAAACAAAATATGGAAAAATAAGGGGATACATGTGAAATTTATTAAATCTTTACAGTGAGATGTTTCAGCTCTGAAAATTCTCCTGTCCTGGTCTTCCCCTGTCACCTGCTGGCCTTGATATTTTCCCAGATTTACTGTCTACCAGCAAACATTTGGGAGCAATGCATCCTGCTGAAAGACTGACTTTAACTAGCCCTTACTACAATGCAAGCTTCTAAAACAGCCTCATGTGTATAAATTAAACTGCATTAGCTCCTTGTGCCCTTTTCCTGGGAAGGAAATCACATCTATTTACATGTATCTGTAAATCAAAACCTACTTGCCTATGATGTTCTTGTGGACATGACAAAACAAAACCCAGGCTGGCTTGGCCTGGATGAGGGCTGAGCACACAAAGAGATCATCTATTCACATCTTTGGACTTCAAGAGAATCATACTGTGTCCGGAATTGGTGGGTTCTTGGTCTCACTGACTTCAAGAATGAAGTCGCGGACCCTCGCAGTGAGTGTTACAGTTCTTAAAGGCGGCGTGTCCAGAGTTTGTTCCTTCTGATGGTCTCGCTGGCTCAGGAGTGAAGCTGCAGACCTTGGCGGTGAGTGTTACAGCTCAAAAAGGCAGTGTGGACCCAAAGATTGAGCAGTAGCAAGATTTATTGCAAAGAGCGAAAGAACAAAGCCTCCATAGTGCAGAAGGGGACCCAGCCGGTTGCCACTGCTGACTCGGGCAGCCTACTTTTATTCTCTTATCTGGCCCCACCCACATCCTGCTGATTGGCCCGTTTTACAGAGAGCCGATTAGTCCATTTAACAGAGAGCTGATTGGTCCGTTTTGACAGGGTGCTGATTGATGTGTTTACAATCCCTGAGCTAGACACAAAAGTTCTTCACGTCCCCACTAGATTAGCTAGATACAGAGTGTGGACACAAAGGTTCTCCAAGTCCCCCCAGAGTAGCTAGATACAGAGTGTCGATTGGTGCATTCACAAACCCTGAGCTAGACACAAAGGTTCTCCATGTCCCCACTAGATTAGCTAGATACAGAATGTTGACACAAAGGTTCTCCAAGTCCCTGCAGAGTAGCTAGATACAGAGTGGCCATTCGTGCATTCACAAACCCTGAGCTAGACACAGGGTGCTGACTGGTGTGTTTACAATCCCTTAGCTAGACACAAAGGTTCTCCAAGTCCCCACCAGAGTAGCTGGATACAGAGTGTCCATTGATGCATTTACAAACCCTGAGCTAGACACAGGGTGCTGATTGGTGTGTTTACAAACCTTGAGCTAGATACAGAGTGCGGATTGGTATATTTACAATCCCTTAGCTGGACCTAAAGTTTCTCCAAGTCCCCACCAGAGTCAGGAGCCCAGCTGGCTTCACCCAGTGGATCCGGCACCAGGGCCACAGGTGGAGCTGCCTGCAAGTCCCGCGCCGTGCACCTGCACTCCTCAGCCCTTGGGTGGTCCATGGGACTCGGCGCTGTGGAGCAGGGGGCGCCACTCGTCGGGGAGGCTCGGGCCGCACAGGAGCCCACGGAGGCTGGGGGGAGGCTCAGGCATGGTGGGCTGCAGGTCCTGAGCCCTGCCCCGTGGGAAGGCAGCTAAGGGCCGGCGAGAAATTGAGCACAGCAGCTGCTGGCCCAGGTGCTAAGCCCCTCACTGCTCCCACCGGCGAGGCCGGCCTGCCGCTCCCAGTGCGGGGCCCGCCGAGCCCACGCCCACCCAGAACTCGTGCTGGCCCACAAGCACCGCGGGCAGTCTCGGTTCCCGCCCACACCTCTCCCTCCACACCTCCCCACAAGCTGAGGGAGCTGGCTCTGGCCTTGGCCAGCCCAGAAAGGGGCTCCCACAGTGCAGCGGCAGGCTGAAGGGCTCCTGAAGTGCCGCCAAAGTGGGAGCCCAGGCAGAGGGGGCGCCGAGAGCGAGCAAGGGTTGTGAGGACTGCCAGCACGCTGTCACCTCTCAATATGGTCCAACCAAGGTCAACTAGTTGATCGCAGCCCGATTTCACAGGTTAGTTTTTAAAAGTACATTGCATAACTATTGTCAAAAGTGTTATTCTCTCCTTTAAAATCAACCCTAGAGATACAAAATAAGCATAAGAGAAAATGTCAAATCTGATTGGTGGTAGTATCTCTTTAAGATACATAATTTGTATTATCTAGTGAATTGGCTGTTACATCTAATCAAAAAAAAGCCTCTTATACTATGGGATTTTTCTCACTCATAAGATGTTGTATGGAGAACTTGCAATGTCCACAAATATCATCAATATTTAAATTGACAAACTTCTCTCGTGTCTTAGCTGGCATAAAGTCTTTTGGGGGAAATTTTCGTCCTTCTTTTTTTTAACTTCTTTCCTTTTGACTTTCTTCCTTTCCCTCATTTTTTTCTCCCTCCTGTATAACTTTGGTTTTTTTTTTTTTTTCCTTCCTTTTTTTATGAAAGAAGGGGAAAGAAAGAGCAACTAACATCTATTGATCACCCACTTTGGTGGTAAGTGGTTTCCAAGTATTTTATTATCAGTGCAGCAACGATAGGATTCCTTCCATTGGCTTAATCTGAAATATTCTGTCATGCTTCCAATCAATCCATTTTCAATTGAGATTTGTTTTTTTTAAAGTAGCAAAGGCAGTTGATTAAGTGTATTGTTTCAAGATGTCCAAGTCCTTAACTTACTCAATATCTAGACAGCTGCCCTACCTGTGTGATCTAGACAGCATACAATTTGTCTTTAAGATAAAAACACACAAATATGCACATACAAAATATCTACTTTTTCTTTTGGTTCTGTGATGTGTATGCAAGGTTTTATTGGTTGTCCTGTGTCTCTCCTCCTCCTCCTTCCCCTCTTCTTCCACTTTCTCTTTCTCTTATGTCATATCCATCCATGATGACACCCCTGCCCTTCATTGCCTCATGCCCAAGGGCAGCTTATGGTCTTCCAACGGATGAGATCTGATGTGGCTACACAGACTTACTGATCCAAAGCGGAGGGAGAGGTCTGCATTCTCTTCCAGAGATTTTACTCACTCTTCTCCATATGTTTTTTCATACCTGTCAATCCCTTTCTCTGTTGCTTTATCATAGTTTCTTCCACTTTTTTAAATCATATTGAGAAGATTAAGCTTCAAATATGCTTTTGGCCAAATAAATTTTAAAGTGAAGACAGTTTTACTCTTTGCCAAAATAGCTTCTAAGATGCAGTTGGGGAAATTAACATTCGGTTGGGAGGCTTTACACCCTCATGCTCAACAGGTGTTCTCCACTGGCTTTTTAATGGTAATAACAATCCACAACTGTGGAGTTATTTGCCCCTTAATCTTCACAAAAAATAAGAGGAAGGTACTATTTATCCTCATTTTATGATAAGGAAGCAGAGAGAAGTTATATAACTCTTTAAGGTTGCACTGATGGTAAACAGTGGAGCTAGAGCATGGCCCATATCTATCTGATCAAAAATCCATATCTTTCCTCTAAGCCACACTTTTCACATGTGCCAAGGGGACTCTGAAAGGTTGCTCTGTCAATAAACATCTGCACACACGTGCCCCACATCCTTGAATTCAGCCCCACAAGGGCTCTGTGGTGCCTTGTTTACAGGTGGTGATGATAGTAATAATAATAATTGCTGTCGGGGATGTGACGGCTGGCTGGTGGTGTTCTTAATGAAAGTTCACCTTCCTGCCACCTCCCCTACAGCCCAGAAGATCATGGTTATCACGGTCTCAGGCCATTTTTCTTTGGGCTCCTTTACCAAGACAGTCATAGGTAAAGAAAGGCAGACTTATTAGAGGAAGTATGAAGATATGTTGCAAGGATGCAACAAGCAGCACAGCAGAGAAGGGGCTGTCTGCAAAGATGCAGGGGCTGGAGGGAAGTTTTGTAAGGTCATGCTGGAGAGAGCTGTGTACAAGTAAGCTTGTGCTATGCTATATGCTAAGACTATGTTGGGGTAATTTTTAACTGTCAGCCCTTTCCTCTCCAGGTGCCCAAGGGAAATGCTTTGCTGTTCTTAGCCATTTTGCAACCCATATGCCTTCCATTTCTGGAGTTGCAAGATATTGGCTGTGGTTTTTCACACAAAAGGGTTGCAAATGGGGTTAGATCCCTGGGTTAGGTCCAGTCCCTGTTCCACCAGCCTGGCTCCTTCCGGTTCCTTTTAACTTATTGATTTATTAGGGTCCCACAGTTACTGCTTATGCTGAATTTAACTGTCATACACTATTCTAAATGCTTTTACATACATAAACTCATTTTACAGATGAAAATGGGGCTCAAAGTCAAATACCTACAACACAGGTGTTTCATGCTGTGAGGGTAGAGAGAAATCTTCCTCTTTACCCACTGAGGGATTACTGAAAATGAATGGATGAAAGGCAGATTAGTACAAGAAAAAGGCATACAAAATGTATTTAAAGTGTCCAGGGGAAATCACAGTAGAGTGATTACCCAATAACCCAATGAGGCCCAGAGGCTTTCATACCCTTCTTCATAGGGGAGGGGGAGATGGTGATGAAGGAGTAACTGATTTTCCGTAGAAATGAATGAGCCCAAAGAAAAGTGATCTGAGACCATGTTCCTCTGGGCTCTGGGATTTAGGGGAGGTGGCAGGAAGGTGGACCTTCATTACGAACAAAGCTCGTCTTATACAGATAGAGCCTCACCGGTAATCTTAGTAGCTGCCTTCAGAAGAATAGATGGAAAGTTTGTCTGTCTGGGTGTGGTGACAACTCCCAGTCTCTTCTCCTGTGGTTAATCTTTCCTAGTTATTTGATGAGATTGCTAAGAACAGAGTCTTAAGACAATTGCATTTCTTTTGGAAAAAAAAAGCTTCCTTAGCCAGATAAGGAAATTTGGGACAGAGTCCCTTCTGGTGCTTGGGAAAAGAGAGGATAAGAGAAACAGGTGCAAGGGGGAAGGTTCTGAGCCTTATTTCTGAGACCTTTCCATTTTCTTTCCTTCAAAGCATTCAGCATGCCAACTTACCATATTTTGTGGTGCTGTTTTCTGTGCCTCAACAGTGCAAATTAAAGGGGTTAAGAAAGTTTCTTCTGTATTCCAGGGTTTCTCAGAGCCTTTTCCTATAAATTTTCTAGATGTGTTTGATGAAGGGGTCCTTTGTTTGGGTAGAGGCAGAGGGTTATTGTTCTGCCATGCATCCTCTGGGAGATGCTGGTCTTGGCAGTCACAATTTTTCCAGGGTATGCAATTGAATTAGTTTATCAGGCTTTTTTTCCTATTCTAGAAGGAAGCAGCAGATCTGGGGACACCGTGTGGCAGGGAAGAGTTGTCACCAAAGGGTGGTGACAATGCTGAGAGAGGGGAGGGGAGGATGGTGGGACACTTGGGTAGGTGATTTAACCTCTCCCAGCCTCAGGCTTCTCATCTACAAAGTGGGTATGGTGATGCCTCCCTTGTGGTGTTGCATGAGAGATAATGATGGTGCTTGGGACAGGGTATGTGCACAGTCAGCAGTGACTGATATTTGCCATCCTGTTACCTCTTATAGTAAGCAGCATAGCCTTGGGAAAATTTTAAAATCTAGAATAGCCCTCATTTCTTCCACTATAGGACAGAAATAAGGGTTCTTCTTCATCAGATTGTTGAGATGATGGGGCCAAGCATGTAGGGGCTTTTCAATATGTGATGCTGAATTGTTTTCCTCCAGCCAGCCCCACCTCGCACGGGGAGTGCCCCTCCGACTCACTTGCCTCAGTTCTGGAGAAGACACACAGATTCCAAGAGCAATTGGAATTTATACTTCTTCATCCTCCTTTGACCTTCCATTTGGGCCGATTCCTTTCGTCTGGGGTCAGGAAGCTCATCCATCAGGACTCACACAGTTTGTAAGGAGACATTGGGTTCATTTCCATTTTTAGGGTGTACATTGCAAAGCCCACTATGACTGAAGATCTTACTGGACACCACACAGCAACTGCCGCCGCACAGTCAGGAATGTGCCTTTTTCCCAAGGCCAAAACGTTGTGACCTCTCATCATGCACAAATTATAGCTGACCTGATATTGGGTATGTCTGAGGTGGACAGAGTCTCTAATTCTATTCAGAACATAGCACCTGTCAGCAATCAACAGAATCAAATGGTCCTGGGGTGAATGTTCACTTCCTTTTTTTTTTCCTTTGCCAAAACATAACTATGGGTTGAGGGGAAGTATCACAGAGGAGAAACAATGAGCCCGGTCTTCCCGGTGTAAACCCAAGCAAGGGCTGGCACAGTGGGTCAGTCCCCCGAAGCAAAGCCAGTAGAAACCAGACTGTTGACAACTTCCTTACAACACTTTGTGCAATCCCATGAAGAGAAGAGTAACATAAACTAAATGCCCGGGCAGTTTTTCTTTGTAAAATTTCAACAGAAAAACTCAACTTGTAGGTTTTCTAGAGACATACCTATACTCTATATTGAATAGTATATTTTAGCTTACAGGGGCGGCTTCTGGTTGATAACAACCATTTTCCTTTGTTGCAGGATCTGAAATACAACCAGGTGAAAAGATTCCTATAAGGTTTTACATGTTACCCAGCACACAGCAAGAGCCAGATACATGGTAGCAAAATTGCCATCATGTAATCTTGCAAAAAACATTTATTCTTCATATCTGCAACTTTAATTAGAGTTTTGAATTAAATGAAAATTCTGAAAGCAGTAGAAAGTCAAATTTAGAATGCTCCTTTCACCAGCAGAAATGGGGCGAATAAGAACAGGGACACTGGGGGAACCACCTTATTACAAGCCATTTCCATTTGACATTTTGCTGTATTTGAAGAATGTTTGTGGGCATTGACGCCTACATATTAGACATCTGATGTGCAACTGGTGCCCTCTAGTGACAGGGTGAACAGTCTTCAGTCACTAAAGCTAAAGAAATCCAATCTTCCTAACTTAACCAACCCCAGATTTATGAGAAGGGAAGAGAAAGGGGAGAAGCTGGGAGGCCAGAAGGTGTCTGTCTCTCTGTAATTCAGTAGGCAAATCTCAGCAGGCATCCTTTGGTCTCTAAGATAAGGGTTCTTAAATGCTTTTGAAATTTCACTTTTCTTTTGGAGAAAGGACACTTTCTACCTTGTATCTCTTAGAACTTCCCTAGCATGGGAGCTGAGTTTTTAAAGGCCACCTCAGGTAATACAGCTATACTCCAAAAATCACACAATTCCTCTGACCTCTGGAAGACCATGGAATAATGAGGCAGTGGATTTTGGTTCCATGGGGAATCCTGGAACCCATCTCCCACAAATACTAAGGGACAACTGTAAACATATGTATACAGTATGGCAGATACAATATGATAGATTCCTGTAGGAACCATGGAAACATAATCCAGTTCATTTCTCTGATCTCATATTGAATGTATCTCTCCTTTCTGCCATGATTTCACGCACATTTTCACTGGCATATGGTATAAACTGATTTTTTTAACTAATGTGAGCCTATTCAGGGATCAATTATTACTTCATGGAAATATTTGTCGACCATTCCTTACTTTCCTACTTAGAAGCAGGGGGGAAGTGTGTTTTTACTACTAGGTAATTTAATCATTTTTTCCCCTCTCACCTCCTATATATCTACTGGGGCCAAGTCAGCTGAAAAAATAAAATCATATAAGCAAACTGCCACTTCATCATCTTGTCTCAGAAACTCCTGCTGGCAGCACACATTTCATATACCGAAATGGGGTGTTCTGAAACAGACAGGCGAATTCCAGCTTCCCCTAATTTACTGCCCTCCTTTCCATAGCATCAGATTCATAAAATATTGCCTGGGTGGCTGGCTGTCTCACTGTCTTGAGGCTGAAGCAAGGCACAGGGGACCAGGAAGGAGACATTAGTTGCCAAGTCTCTGCTGACAAGAATACTTGCCTCCACCCTTTTAGAGCATTTAACTTAAGCAAAAGACACAGGGGGAAAAGACTTGGCTTGCCAGCAAACCATTACGCAAATCTAAAGATGTGGTATTAAGTTTTGCTCCTGTAAGTGTTCTTTCCATGACTAGCCCTATTAATTGGTGCTTCAGCTTCAAAACTATTTCAGTTTCTGTGTCACAGAAGAGACTTGAGAATCCAATTAGCTACGTTTATTAGAAACACTTGAACATTTTTCTACACATTGTTTTCATGTTAAATAACATAGTGATAAGGGGAAAAGTTAGAGGAAGTTTGAAGCGATTGCATTAGGCTTTAATTTTCCACCAAGTGTTTGCGTGTATCCTGGACAAACCAACTCTGCAAACGCAAAAGGAAACTAGTTTTTTCACTCTTTGGGAGAAAGCACAAATGAAACAGCCCAATTATAGGGAAATAACAAAGAACGGTGGGTAACCTACTTGACAGACAACTGAATTTAACTTTATTTTCAATATCTAGAATACACATTAAGTAGCCTCCCACGCAATCCCAGCCCTTGAGGCCATGCCACGTACAACCATCAAAATGCTCATATTTTAAAGCTCCCTGGGGACTTAACAGGTATTAATAGGTTTGTACAGTCTGTTATTTTCCTAAGGTCCCAACTGGGAGCCCAAAGTGAATCCCAACCCCCTGTCCTATCTTCTTTGGTCAGAGTTTTAAGAATTGGGCAATTTTACCTAAAAACCCAGATATCTGAATTCTCTGGGGGAAAATCAAGTGATCTGGCCATACCCAAGTCCTCCATCCCACATGGCAACAGTTGGCTGAAACGGAGCATGCCTGTCCCCTGTAGATGGGATATGCCTCTTCAGAGAAGTCCGTGTCTTCCTGCTCACTCACTTCTATTGCTTGCCTGACCCCTACAGGCCTTTGACTTTTCCATGGTGGTTTACAAAGGGCTTCTGTGTATGGTGGTAATTAGTTTCTAATGGTTATGAGTAAGATAAATAGCAAGTTCAGTCTGCTTTGCTACAGCTCATATTTCTGTAACAATTAGCTTAAATAAAATTGATAAATGGGTGAATGTTGTTTGTATAACCTAGAAGTCTTTTTGGTTCATGTAACTAAGTAGCAGCACCTAAATGCAAAATCACAAACACTCAATGCCCATCAGCCCACGTTCTTCTTTCTGGCTTAGATGAGCCTCCAGTTTTGTCTGAAAGTGCTCATTGCACAGTTCTCCCTGATCCTTCTGTATTTTGCTCTTTCTCTATAGCTCAGCATGCTCAATCCTTTATCACTGCCTTCCCTGTCCATCAATCTACCTTCACCTTTTTTTGTTCATTAAGGCAAAGGCCTCTTATTTTGGTGTATTTATTAGGAACATAAAATGTAAAATTTGTGCTAATATTCTAATTGAGGTCATTACCAGTTTTGTTAGTGCCTGGTTTCAAAGTTATATACGTTTTTATTGATCTGTCCCTAATCCCATCTTTTCCCAAAACTTCTGTTATCTCTAGCACAAAATTCTACCGGAAGCAGGGGTTTTCAGAAATATGTCTGTCAAATTATAATATGTTCGAAAGTACTATTGAAAAACTAAGACCTTCACTCCATAAGAAGGACCTGGAGTAAAGGTTGGCATGTCTCATGGTAAGCTCAAAAGTTAATTCTCCAGCATTAAAACAGGCAATTGTAAGCAGTTGGCTAGAATTTAGGGGCTACATTTCATGAAAAATCCGTTTTTAAACATCACAAGGATGCTCAGTGTGGGGAGATGTTCATAATAAATAGACTCACAGGAACTAAGTATATATATATTGCTTCATTTATTTCTAACAACATTCTTGTGCCTGTGGTATCAACACCTCTGTTTTACTGATGAAGAAACTGAGGCTGAAAGGGATGAAACACTTGCTTGAAATATCATTCCTGCCAAGTGGTGAGCACAAGTTTAAAATCCAAGGTTTCTAAACCTTTAGCTCTTCCATCCTTCAGCAGTTTCCTGACAGAAGTGGAGCAGGTCTATTGGGCTGTCTTCTTTAGATCAATTTCAACCCCTTTCTACAATATTATGCAATTCAAAGTCCTTTAAAGTCGGACTTACATGTGGTATTTTTTAAGTGTTTTTATTAAAAAAATTAAAACATTTATTAACAATTACACTGCATAGTATATGAAGAATATGGCCTATGGGGTCAAACAGACTTGAGTTCCTTTATTTAAAAATATTAATTTTTAATTTATTAATATTTATCATTGTGCGAGGCATTGAGGTGTAGTGGTAGACATGATCACATGGTGCCGGTGCTCAGCGGGCTTATATTCTAGTGGTACAATCTTTTGTTAAATGTGTGAAACAAAAATACTATTACCTATTTTAAAGGACTACAAAAATAAATTTGGAACTACATATATGGTAAGGCGTCACACATAGAAACCATTTGACTGTTAGCAGTTGTTACTGAATTGATACAATAATACTAATTACACAGAAGCAGAAGAGGCAAAGAGATTTTAGGATAAGTAGCTGCTCCAGCACAAAAGCCACCATTAGCAGTCAACAATTATTCATGCACCTGTGACTCCCTTGTCCCCAGTGAAAGCCTCAGAGGTGTGCAGGTATACAGGCTAAGGTGTGACCTGGCTGTATACAAAAGCTAATTCCTCTACAGTCCCACTTGTTCTGACACATTACATTGTAAATGAACTTACTTGGAATGTAACAGATTTCTACAAAGAACTATTCATTTCAAAAGTTCTATTAAATCATAAACCCTATACCTCCCGCTCCCCCAGCCCCTTGGTATGCTTAAAGGCCCAACAGCCACCCTTTAAAAGACAAAGAAAGTTTCATTTCTAGCAAGGGCCAACTAGGCTTTTTTGATCCAACTCTCCCACCAGAAACAAACAAAAAAGCCAGATCAGTATCATATAAAAAACGTCTGTTTAAAATCATCAAAAAGCTACCAAATAAATGAGAATTTGTGGGACCAACGTCCAGGAGAAGAGAGACAATGAAGGGCATAAGCCTGGCACCACTTTGCCCCCTAGGAATATTGTGAGATACGAAAACAGTGGCTGAGATGGTAAGGAATTGAGAAGAGATTTTGACAGATTTCATAGGACTATGGAGATAAAACTAGAGTGCAGGGCCTGCCCCAGGTTTCAGGGTTTCAGGTACAAACCAAGAGTAAGAGTACACCAAAAACAGAGTAGTCCAGTCCCCAAAAAGACTAAAAACACCTTAAATTATTTTGATGTCTAATGAGATTAAACTGATATACCCCTAACCTAGTTGATTGCCAGAGGCAAAAATGCATGCTCACTGAAGAAAGATAATGTCAGAGCCTCAAATTACCTCAACAGCTGTTCATATACAATGTCTGGCCCTCAATAAAAAATAACCAGTCCAGCCTGGGCAACATAGGGAGACCCTGTCTCTACAAAAAAAATTTTAAAAATTAGCTGGCATGGTAGTATGCATCTGGAGTCCTAGCTACTCGGGAGGCTGAGGCGGGAGGATCGCTTGGGCCCAGGAGTTTTAGGCTGCAGTGAGCCACGATTGTGCCACTGCATTCGAGCCTGGGTGGGCAATAGAGTGAGATTCTGTCTCTAAAAACAAACAAAAAAAACCCCAAAATCCTCAGCCATTACCATTACAGGAAGACAAGTTTTCACCAGAAACCAAGAGATGAGAACAGGTAATAGAAACTGGGCCACAGGAGATTCGGAAGATACAGTTATCAAACATGGGCTTTACAATAACTAGAATTAATATTTTCAAGGAATTAAGAAACAAAAATGGACAATTTCATCAAATCGTGGAAACTATTAAAAAATCCAATGGAAATAAATTCTAGAACTGAAAAACAGACCAAGAACTCAACAGATGAGTTTAATAGGAAAGTAGACACAGGTGAAGCAAGAATTTGTGAAGCAGAAGAGAAACCCAAAGAAAATACTCAGACTGAAGTTCAGAATCAAAAGGATCGAAACAGAAAAGAGGCATATGGGAAAAGGGAAAATGTCTAGCATATGTATAATTACAGTCTCAAAAGAGAGGTGATACAGAATTTGGCAGTTGAACATTCTTATCACATCACAGCACTACTGATGAAATCCAAAGGCATAGACAGAAAACCTGAAAAGCAGCCAGAGAAAAAGGATGTATCACCTTCGAAGCAACAATAAGACTGATCATTGGTTCATGAAGAGAAACAATAGATATTGATAGGTGGCCAGGCGCGGTGGCTCGCACCTGTAATCTCAGAACTTTGAGAGGCCAAGGCAGGCAGATCACTTGAGGTCAGGAGTTCAAGATCAGCTTAGCCAACATGGTGAAACCCTGTCTCTACTAAAAATACAAAAAATTAGCCAGGCATGGTGGCGGGCACCTGTAATTCCAGCTACTTGGGAGGCTGAGGCAGTAGAATCACCTGAACCCGGGAGGCGGAAATTGCAGTGACTGAGATCCCACCACTGCACTCCACCCTGGGCAACAAGAGCAAAACTCCATCTCAAAAACAAAAACAGATATTGATAGGCTATAATGAACTAGAATTCTATATCCAGTGAAAATATCATTCAAAAATGAATATGAAATAAAAACATTTTCAAACGAAACAAGAAAGCGAGGATGTTCATCACCATAAGATCTACAGTAAAGGACATTATAAAGGGGTTTTCTTCAGGGTAAAGGGCAAGTAATCACAGAAGGAAGCTGAGAAATACAGGAGGGAATAGAGAGCAATGGGAAGGGTAGAATGTAGGGAAATATAAATCAATGTTGACTCTATAAACAAAACCAATAATATATACTGAGACCTTTAAATACATTTATAATTGTTTAGAGAAGGGTGAGGAGGGAACACACATGGTAGAAGATTGTCAACTCAGTTAAAGTGCCCAATAAATCTAAGGATGGTCCTTTCAATAAATGATGTCAAGACAACAGGATATCCACTTTGGAGGGGAACACTTTTAATTTAACCCTTATTTCACACCACTCACAGGCATACAAAATAATTCCAGGAGACTTTCCCATCTCACCTGTGAAAACTAAAACATAATAAAAATTTTTATAAGTCAACATAGAATGTCTTTAAGAACTTGGGGTAAGAAAAGGTGTTTTTAAAACAGGACAAATTGCACTAACCATAAAAAAAGAGAGCGATACCACCTGTATATTATGATTTTAAACTTTTGCTCACTGAAAGATACCACTACAGAAATAAAAAGTGGAGATATCTGCAACTCATAGTACCTAGAGTATACAAAGAACTTCTAAAAATCCGTTAAGAAATAGAGAAAACTCAAGGGAAAAACGGGTAGGAAACTTGATGCCTCACAAAGGACATCCAAATGGCAAATGTATGAAAAGTTGCTCAACTTTCTCCTTAATGTCAGAGAAAAGCAAATTAAAACCACAATATAATTAATTTTAAGAGACTTTGAGTCTTTTGACAAGGATATACAGCAAGTAGAAATAACATCATAGTAATGATGGGAGGGTAAATTTAGGCATAGTTAGAAAATATTTTGGCCATACCTACTAAAATTGACATATGCATACTATGTGCTCCAGCAATTCATCTTATCTATATTTCCAACACAAATGTCACATATGTGGATCAAAAGAATTGTACAAAATAACCAGGGCTGTATTCATTACAACCAAAAAACCTGGGAACAACCCAATTGTTCAGCAACAAAAACACATTGTGGTATATTCAGACAACAGAACACTATAACTTGCATAACACTATGCAAGACAAACAAGCAAATACCGCTATATACAACACAAATGATTTATGCAAACGTAATGTTGAAGAAAAGAAGTCACGGGTAAAAGAATATATCTTAGGATTCCATTTATATTGAATTCGACAACCAGCAAGACTATCTCTGTTAGAATTTAAGGTATTGGTTATCTTAGGGAAGATTTCAGGAGGCATAATGGTGCTCTGGGAGGCTGGTCTATTTTTTTTTTTTTTTATCAGAGCAGTGGTTACCTGAGTGTATCCATGTTGTGATAATTCATTTGTGATTTATGTAGTTTCCTACACGTACATGTCAATAACAAAAGTAATTTTTAAATATTTTAAAAGGCACGTGGTCAGTACCTTGCCTGAAGACTAGTTTAACAATAAATTTTCTTCAAATATCTTCCTGATGTCACTAGAGAACATTTGTGGCTTTTATCCTAAAAATGACACTCAAACCTAGTTAATGGTTTCTCAAATTGGGGAGGATATCCAAATGTCAAGAACATAGTTTCATACCAGCAGGAAAGCCCAAAACAGCCCTTTCAAACTCAAAAGAAAAATATGGAGTAAAAATAGTTTTCACTAAACATAATAGTGTAAGATTAAAAGTATACTAAGGAAAAGTCCTCTTGCCATTATTTGAATTCACTTACGTTCAACAAATATTTATAGGATTAATTATGTACCCATAACTTCCTGAAGTAAATATTCAGGATGGTGGGGAAGAGACTGGTTCAGCAAGTCACATACTGTTTGAATTCTCTGTGATTCATCTGTTTTGTGATACTGGGCAAGCAGTTTAATCTAAGTTTCAGTTACCTTATCTATAAAAATAGGAGTAATAAAATCTGTGGGCTCAATAACATAATGTTGGTTTAAGTTTCTACTCCAGTGTCTAATAGAAACTTATATGTTTGTTCCTCACTCCTTACAGCTTTAAGAAAAATTTTTTGAAAATTTATTTAAAAAGTGTTATCACTATTCTTAAGAAAATGTGAGCTTTTTCTTAAAATAAGCTCACTTTAGTATAATTTATAAGATTTCCTTCCTCTGTAAATTTTTAAACCTCCTTGATATTGTTTTGCCAATTTTGTTTCTATTGCCAACATATTTTTTTCTCCTCCAGTTAATTCTGAAATTAAATACAAAGAAACAGGGCCTTTCCCAGGTCCTGAACTGGTATTTTTCTGGTCTCTTTAAAACAGTATTACTGTCTTCTAACAACCAACCAAGAAATCCCACCCAGCAGCCCCTTCCCCCAGTCAATATTCTGTTGTTTTCTGGTATCTCCTCCTCCCCTGCCCCAAATCTGGCCAAATCAAGACAAAAATCTCTTGTCCTGAGATCATAAACTCAAAATAACAAATATAGTACAAAATAAACCATGAAAAAAAAAAAGAATACAGTCACTATACAAGACAGTTTGGTGGCTTCTTACAAAACTAAGCATTCTCTTATCATACATCCAGGAATGGCACTCCTTGGTATTCACTAACCAAATAAGCTAAAAATAGTCCATACAAACACCTGCACACAGACGTTTATAGCAGCTTTACTCAAAACTGTCAAAACTTGACACAACCAAGATGTCCCTTCAGTAGGCAAACAGATAAGTAATCTGTGGAACATCCAGATGATAGAATATTATTCAGCACTAAAAAGAAAGAAATTGCCAAGCCATGAAAAGACATAGAAGAATCTTAAATATGTATTACTAAATGAAAGAAGCCAATCTGAAAAGGCTACATACTGTATTATTCAGACTATATAACATTCTGGAAAAGGCAACACTATAGAGACAGTTAAAAGATTAGTGGTTGCCAGAGGTTGGAGGGATAGAAAAACATGGAGAGTTTTCAGGACAGTGAAAATCTCCTACAATATTATAATGATGGATACATGTCATTATACATTTGCCTAAACCCATAAGAATGTACAACACTAAGAGTAACTAAGGTAAACTATGGGCTATGGGAGATGGTAGGTCAATGCAGGTTCATTGATTATTATTCATTGATTATGGACCACTTATTGTTCACTGATTACAGACCACTCTGGTGGGGAGTGTTGATACAGGGGGAAGAAGCTATGTATATGCAGGGGAAGGGGATATATGGGAAATCTCTGTACTTTCCCTCCTTTTAATTAATTCTGCTGTGAACCGAAACTACTCTAAGAAATAAAACTACTCGAAAACCCAATACTCAGAAGTGTCCTCATGACTATAGGCCTTAAATTCCTACCTATTACCTTTATCTCCAATGTATCCATCCTCTCCTCTAAATATTTTGAGTTCTTGCACCCTGAAGTTAGCAACTCTGGTATATGTGAATGTTACAGTTCCACTAGAAAGATGGTGGTTAAGTCGCTGTTGTACAAGAATTCTTGGCAGTCAGTAACAAATTTACGTAAAAAGAAATATGCGTCCTTTCAATATAAACTAGCATTTAAAAAAAAATCACTATACAACTTTGGAAATAAGTCAAAGCATTGTTTATTTATGACATATTTACATACTTACAAAACTGATTTTACCCAATACATCATCCTGCATAATATCATAAAATGAACACCATATCCTGGGAATAAAAATCCATATTTCTTAATAATTTATGTATAGCCCAACTTTTAGAACACAGAGTATTATCAATTTGGCTTCCCAAACTACAAAGTCCTGTTTATAATTTTTTCTAGCCAAGGAACAGAGTAGATTCAACAGCATATTAAAGTAATTTAGTTAACCCTGAGTAATGACTAACTTGCATAATTTTGAATGGATGTATATAACACACTTTCATCTGCACTCTTAGATATTTATACTATCACACTATCTTTTTGTCTGTATTTATCCACCTCAATTTTCAACTTCATGAATCTTCAGAAGAAAGAGGAACAAAGAATGAGAAAGTAATAACAACAGAATCGTTAAGAGGAAATTACTAGCACTGCCAGAAGTCTGTGACACAGTTTAGGTCTAGGGTTGTCTCAAAAACCTAACAAAAGGAGGATCCCGAATTGAATAATCTGAACACCTTGTCAACTGAGATTGATATTAAATTTTTTTCCTGCATTCTTTGTTTCCTATCACACTAATTAAATATTATGTGTACAAGCTTATAAAATTCAATAATTTGGATTAAAATACAAAATTCAATAACAACCAGGAGTTCTTCGGAAGAAAAAAAAAATCACAAAACAACCCCAGCAGTGGTGAAGAACTGTATTAAAGATGGCTTTTCCTAAGACAGAGGGAGAACAAAAGCAAATAGTACTCTCCCTCCGCCAAGGCTAGAGCAGGAGGTTCAAGGAAATGGGCAGGAAGAGAACAGAACACTCAAGCTGGATGATTAGTGAAGGAAACTGTGGTCTGAGACTGATGATCAGCATATCTTATGCCTAAACACCACCACTAAGACTACCTGGCTAAGCTGCCATGGTGTGTTAGAGACGATGAGTTACTTTTCTTGCCCCTTTTACAACAGGGAAATCTAACGACAACAAAATAAACAAAAGGCTGAGAAAGCTGAGCATGTGAAGTCAGTCATGCTCTGCTGCTTTTCAAAAACTCTGGGCCAAAAACCGAAACAGAGAGGCCAGACCAGTTCATGTATTTCTCTCTTCCATCTGACCGTCTCTCAACTTCCTCACCCACTCACACTGTTCCGAGCAGAAGGCTTACCAGGTCACCAGGGGCAGGAAAATTTCTAGCTTCAACCAAGCCACGGAATAACTCTGCCACTGCTCTTTGGGGATTCTAGGAAAATAATCATCTAATGAAATGTCAATATTTATGATTCTATGAGAACAATTCTCAAAACATCAAAAAGACATTTGTGACTTGGTAAAATAAAAATCAAAGAAAAATTAAGATATTTTTAGAATCTGTAAAAATTTCCTTATAATAGGGAAAGTAGCAGAACTATTTTAAGTAAGGATATGCTTCCCTTCAGTCTGTAATGAAAGACTGTTTTTGTCATCATGCCATTGCCGTGATAAAATACTACTAGAAAAGGACAGCTTTTAAAATAAAGTGTAGAAGCAAATGGTAGAGAAAGCCTTCTTGTACTTGAAGGAAGGAAAGTATTCTGTCCCTGTTACTCCTGGACAAAAGTACACCAAGGCAACCTGTAACCTCTCTGTGCTGTCTCTCATGACTTTTAATGACACAGAAGTCTGATATTCACTGAACAGTCATTATACAGTGCTTGGAAAGTAACATATATTTAATATTCAAATTTAATATTCATTCTTCTTATCCTCAGGTAAAAAAAGAGCAGAAACCAAATAATGACTTGAAGTGGCATTAACACAAAGCAAACCTGATACCTATGATACCTAAAGACAGTGCAGGACAAGAGCTTCAACAGCTTTTATAAAACTGCCAGAGATTGTGCTAACTCTTTTACATCTAAAGAATTGTATAGAAGAGTAAAAAAATTAAATTACATTTTTATAAGAAACTATCTTCAAAAAAGTTATTTGAACTTGTATATACAAAGTTCAACAGTATTAAGAAAAAAATTTATTTAATTATGATTTATCTAAGTCCAAAAATGATAAAATATATTATTTGAGGGGAAAAGGCTTCCACTAAATAGAAATACAATAGACTAAATAAACTAGATTGAATATAAAATAGTTTCTTTGAAAACATCCATAAAAAGTAAAGAACAAATGGCGCAAAGTTAAAAAAGTAATGCTTAAGGCAAACCAAATAAGTAACCTTAATTGAAGAGACATACTATATCCCACAAGCAATAAAGTCACCACCTCTCAAAAATTTCTCTATTACAATGTGTAGAGAATATGAGTGGAAGCAGAAACAATGGCTGTTGTCAGAGCTTATTCTTGGAAGTACTGAACAGTATTATACAAAAATAACTTGAATACTTCTGATTTAAAATATACTTGAATCATTTGCCCCTTAGCTGTCATATAGCAATGAAAAAATAAAATGTATTACCCCAATGTTCATAGTATAAATCTGGGAAATGCCAAAAGTTATGCTTAAAATTGAAAAAGGTATGATTTTCCAGATTATATGTGTACGTGATGGCCAAAAAAGAAAATGATCAATTCCATTATTTTGGCCCATATTACTGAAAACATGCACAGAAATGTGGAACATCTCCCGACAAGTAGGTGTCTTATACTGACTGTTGAGCAGGCTGCTCAGCACCAGCCCTGAGATTGTGTGCACGTACAAAAGTAGTCAAAGACTGACAGAAAAGAGATGAAGCCAAAGCAAATCATGCTTTTATAAACATTCAACGAACATGTTCTTTAATAATGTCTTCTTTAAAGAACAAAATAATCAAGTACATGGCATTAAGTTAAATGTCTCCGCACATGAATTTCCACCTTATAAATCTGGTATATTAAATTGTGCTATAAATAGATTTGTATATTTTCTTTTTTGAGTACTATGATAGGTGAAATGGTATGACTATAAAAAGGATTTGTTTCTTTTTGTCTCCTGGAATGACACAATGCCTTTCTAGAAAAAGAAAAATTGCAGCCTACAGGAAAATGATAAAAACTACTGGATTCATTTAGACTATTTGATTTAGGAAGGTACAACCACTTCTTTAACATCAAGCTAAAAGTGGAGGAAAGTCTCAGTCTCCTAGGTAAGTCTCCTCTCACACTGTCCTGGGTGGCAGGCGCTGTTTATACATGCCTGCTATTGCTCTGGCTGCACTGTAGATCATCTGCCGACGAGACATCCCAGTAAATGCCATGTGCCAATCAGTCCGGCTGACATTCAGTAAACTCTTTTCCAGGACTTCACCCACTGTCACCAAAAGGCCTGACCACCTCAGATTGTAGTCCTGGGGAGTTAGACTTTGAGCCTATGGAAAAATGAAATTGATATTACTTATAATACATTTAAAAATATCATTGGAACTAGCTATAAGTGACATTTCAAAGTGTTTCATGTTATTTTAAATATAGATTATGACAAACTCTGAGAAATACAGCTAGGCTGCCAACTATATCAAGTTACAAGGCTAGAACACAATCAATATAACATTACACACACATCTACTTTTTAAAAAATATCCCCATTAATGAGGCTAACAGTCGGAAGGTTTGAGTTCTAGTTCTAAAGTAAGTGTCACTTCAGGTTAATAGTAAGATTGGTATAAAATCAGTGCTAAAGTTATCTTTTACAGTAGTAAAATTTCAACCAGAAAGAGGAAAACTGAAAATTAAGGCCTAAATCCATTCAGAAAAGAGTTGCTCAATTATGGAAATTATCTCTGGAAATGTGATTCACATGTTAATATGTATCAAGTAATATCCAGTCCTGGACAACATCAACCACTGATGCAACATTCCTAATTGACCCAACTCATATTTGCTCCTATTCACATCATTTATTCATCTACAAAGGAATGAGAGAAGAATAAACTCATTGCTTGATATCCAAGAATGATGCGGTTTTTCTGTTTTAGGGTGTTAGGTATAGTCCAGAGGAGTATAGCCACATCTAGAATGGATCTGTACAGTTATACATGACTACCAAATGTGCCATGTATTACAATCACCTGAGGAGCTCTTCTTTCTTTTTTTTTTTTTTTTAACAATATCTAGTTTCTCACGTGCCACTAAGATAACTGAGACACCAAGATAACTGAATTGGAAACTCCACAGCTGGTTCCAAGAGAAACAGTACAGTATTACACACGTAAAATAGCTTCCAAATAAATCTGATGCAAACAGTCCAGCACTTGGGAACCCCTGCTCTAAGTACTCTCTTCCAATGTGTATACTACAGTATCAGTATTTCACTATATTTCAAAGATGAGAAACAGCAGATATACTACTAAGGTCCTCGGAGACACCAGTAACACTGTGCTTCTCAAATTATGGCATGCCTATGAATCCCCTGAATATCTTGTTAAAATGCAGCTCCTGATTCACTAGTCCTGTGTTAGGACCTGAGAATCTGCATTTTAACAAATTCCTAGGTGCTGCTTATGATGTTAGGCCAAGGACCACACTTTTTAGAAACAAGGTATTCTATATTATTGGCAAAAATCCAGAACAGCTGGGGTTTTTTGTGGGGGTAGGGAATCATTTATATTTAAGTTTAACAAGTATAAATTGTATGAAATTTATTTCCAGATTTTTACTAATATATACTGATAATTCTAATTACCTGAAGGGCTGACTTCTATTCCCTTAAATTAAAAAATTCCAACAATAAAAAAGCGTAAAACATTTCAGAATGAATAAAAAGAAACAGGGAGGAGAGCTGAATAGCTGAGGATAAAAAGAAGACATTTCAATGCACACAGTTTTGTATGTTCTAAATTTTAAAACCAAATGACACAAAATAAAACAAACAGAATAAAAAGCAAAGTAAAAAGCAAGTAACACCCTTTAAATACCATTATTCAGAATTAACCACTATTAACAGTTTGCTGTGTATCTTTCCAGGCCTTTTTCCCTATTCTTATTAAAATTTTAAAGCACACACATACACGTGCCTGCTAGTAAATGGGATCATACTAGATGTGTTGTTTTTGACTTTTACTCAGCAATATGTAATAGCTATCTTTTGGTACTGGTACACACGAGTCCACTTCATTCTTTCATGTCTACTTCTTTCCAATATATATTCCTAAAAACAACATAAAAATTGTCCTTTGCAATGGTCAGACATCTAACACAGGGGTCAGCAAACTTTTTCTGAAAAGAGCTTTGTGGGCCAGACATTCTCTGTTGCAACTACTCAGTTCTGCTGCTATAGTACAAAAGCAGCTATAAACAGTAAGTAAGCAAAGTGGCATGTGTGTGTTCCAATAAACTTAATTACAAAAAGATGACAGGCCAGATTTGGCTGTGAGCCACTGTTTGCTGACCCCAGATCTACAGCAATGTTAACAGTGGCAGTGACAGGAGCATCCTCATAATTATAACGTTTTCAGTGTTTTATTTATTAGATCTGACGTTTGCTTTGATTTTGTAGTACACACATACCCGTCTAATACTAAGAGCTATTACTATGATTATTTTTAGCAAATACCTTCAACTCTTATCAAAATCTTTTTTCTCCTTTCAATGCAGATGTTCATGCACTGAATTACATAAATTTACTATTGTTGAACCATTCTGCTGTTCTTGGGACAAATCTTTCATGGTCAGGATACAATGTTCTTCTAATACATTTCTGAATTTTATTTATTAATTTTACCAATGGTTTTGACATTTAGTTCTTTGGACTATAATTTCATTTAAAGTTAAAAGAGGCTAGTCTCACAGAATGAACTGGAAAATTCTCTACCTCTATTTTTGATACCTCATACAGCAAGAGTCATCTCTGAACATTTTGTAGAAATCACTTATAACACCATTGGTACTCAGTGATTTTTTTTTTTTTAGTTACATAAAGTTCTTCCATTTTAATGCTTCAATTAAGCTGAATCATATGAAACTGACAATATATAACTATTCTGACTATCAAAGGCAACAACATCATTTGGTTCAACCTAATACGCTTAACTATGGCAAAACTTCTATTTTCCTAGAAAATCCACTCTTTCATCTAATTTTTCTAATTTATTGGCATAACAGTATGCATAGTATTCACTTACAGTCTTTTAATCACCTTCATATTGAAATGAGTGTAATGTTAACACCTATAAAAAGGTTTTCTTGAACTTATGAAAAGAAATTATGGTATAAATAAAAGTTTCAGTAAAATTTCAAATTCCAAGCATCAATTCTTAGCCCCCTTTCTAAACTGTAATAAGTAGGCCAGAGGTTACTTTTAGGGATTTTGTGAACACATATGCCAAAGTTCTATGAAAGTACACATACACGCATTTTTCTTGGGAGAGAGCCCAATAGTTTTCTTAGATTCTCAAATGCCTTCAGGTCCCAAATAAGTTTGAAAGGCAGTTTTGAAATGATATTTAACAATGTACAAAGTACAACTGTAACAAAAATTGACAGAAAAAAGTCAATAGAATACCACATAAGAGCACAGAGACTCCAATGCAAGTATATATTTATATTCCATTTTGTTCATGAAAGGATTAGAGAAAACATACCAAAAAAAAAAAAAGAATAAGGATTATCATTTATACTTACATTCTCCTGGAAACTGTGTGGATAGGTACACTATTAGGTCCATTTTTCAGCCAAAAACCTAAAGACACGTGCCTATAAGGTTTCTAATGTTGACCTCACTAAGATGAAGAGGAGGACAATCAAATCAAGGAAAAGGGAAATGGAGATAACAGTGGAAATGAAATGTGAGATAAAAGGGAAAGCAAACGAAAGGTGGACATAAAACAACTAGAAAAGGTAAATCTTTTCCGGAACTCAGAGTAAAAACAAAGAAAAAAATGAGAGAAATAATGATTAACCATGCAATGTATTACCTTTCAAAGACACCTGGAAAACAAAAGGAGGAAGGTACTAAAACAACATGGATCAGGAAATTAAAAAGCAAAGAAAAATACTAAAAGAAAAATGACTGAAACAAAATCAAGAACATATTTCTAACAAAAAATCGAACACAAATTTTTATTCTGAAAACAATATTGGAAGTTTCTCTGGAGCATAATGAAAAAGCAAAGGAGAAAACCAACCTGCTGTACAAATTCCAAAGGCACTGGTGTGGCTTGTGTAAATGTTTCTAGATGAATGCCATGGACAGGATCTTCAACCACCAAACAACCAATGTCAAACCATCTGCAACAGAATTACGAGTTTCAAATGCTTTATATGCCAAATAAAACTTATCATGAACAGACAAAAAGAAAAAACAAGTACTATTATTCAGATAGAACAGATTTCAAAACAGAAATCTTTTTCTTACCAACTTGCAAAAGGGCAATTCATAAAAACAACAGATAAAATTACTCTGTATTAATTCTAAGAGGAAAAAACAGACAATAACCACAAAGAAAAAATAATTTAAAAATACTTACCATGGAAAGCTTCCTTTCCATGGGAAGGGAGAATAATCAAAGTAAGGGTACTCAAATATGCAACAGGTAAATTTACATACATTGAATATGCAAACAGCTTATAATGAGAAATATTTTTCAATTGTCACTTGCTAAAATATGGGAAATTTTATAATACAAACTCTATCATGAATATGTACTCAACTAAGTTACTACTAAAAAATAAGCTCACTCAGAGGAAACAATAACAATACTCTCTTCATTAATAATAAATCCTTCTAATCACAATTTCTGAATTATTCACAATGAGTCAGTCTTTGAAAACAGCCTCATGAAACCCAGGAAACTTCTCTTCATTTAAAGAGACTGATATATTATACAAAATGATAAATTTTAAAAATGACTTTAGTGAAAACAACTGTAGTACCACCCAAATTTTAGCTAACCCAAATCATCAAACAACCAGATACCCTCAAAACATGAATTTAAACAATAAAAGGATATGAAGCAGGAAAATGTTTAATGCCTATTTTTTAATGTAAATCTAATAAAATGCAATGAAATATAAAATGGATTAGGAGACTTTTATTTACACATTCAAAAAAACAACAAAGTAAAATATACAGTAACATAAGTAACTTTGCTGAATACTAAAATGGCACTTCATAATGTCTATAGTGTTCATATCCTAAAACTGTTTAAAATTAAAAACATTAAATAATGACACTTATTTTATTTGGCAGACTAACAGACATTTTATATTTTACTACAACAACTTTCTCAATCAAGATAATGTATTTGTGAAGCCTCCATAAAGTCAAGCTTAGCCAGATTTTATTTTGCTTTATTTTGCATAATTTGCAGACAATAATGTCTATGGTGAATAACATACTAACCAAGCTTTCAGGTGTGGACATCCTAAAAAGTGTTACTGAAGGTATGAGGAAAGTTTTTTCTATGATGCCAGTGAATATACCTTAGAACACCGACCTAGCCTTGACTCAGCTCAGACTGTGACTGAAGTACACTACATTACCCTCCCCTTCCTCACACCCCTACAATTGTGTTTATTATTACAGAGGAAAGGATGAACCTTCTCAAAATCACTTAAAGACTCTAGAGTTTTGTTTTCTGAACAATGGTTTTCAAAGATTACTATGCATTCAGAGAGACAGCACCATATATTCAAACCAAAAGGAAAAAGGAGACTAACACAGACCACAAGTGACCCTGATATTGGAATCAGTAGATGAGGATTTAAAAGTAACTATGGTTCATATATTCAAGAAAAGAGAGGTAAAGATAGTTCAACCACATTTTAAGATACAGGCATTCAAGAGATAAATTGAACCTATATTTTAAAAGGTAAGAACTCTATGTAAGAGTTTAACAACAGGCTGGACACAGCAGAAGGCAGGATTAGTGAACCTGAAGACAGGTGAATAGAAAATGTCAAAACTAAAGAACAGAGAGGAAAACAAGAGTGGGGGAAAAAACCTGACAATGTGAGACACTGTCAAAGGTGAATGGGCATGTTATTAAGGTCCTACAAAGCGAAGGGAGAGAAATGGGCCAGACGCAAGTTTTGAAGACATAAATTGTAAAGAATTTCCAAAACTGAAGATATTAATCCACAGAATCAAGAAGCTCAGCGAATCCACAAAAAATAATTATGAGAGCAAGCAAGCAAGCAAATACATATAATCATACCATACTAAAACTGCAAAAAATAAAACGACACAGAAAATCCTAAAAGCAGCCAGAGAAAACAACATATTATCTTCACAGAGACAATACACAAGATGGAGAGATGACTTTTTAACAGAAATGACAGAAGCCAGAAAACAGTACCATGACATTTTTAAAGTGCTGAAAGAAAAGAAACTGCCAACTTAGACTTCTACATCCAGCAAAAATAAAGGTGAATTAAAGCACTTTCAGATAAACAAAAGCTGAGAGAATTGGTAGTGAACAGCTCTGAACTACAATGTATTATCAAAGGAAGTACTTTAGGCTTCCTTTTGAAGAAAAATGACCCCAGACAGAAAAACAGAAATGCAGGAAAGAATTCAGAGAATAAACAAACAAATACTGACTGCAAAGAACATTACTAGTTATGTCTTAAGAGCTTAAAATATATGCAGAATTAAAATACTTAACAATGATACCGCAAAAGGTGAAAAGGGAGTGAATAGTATTAAAAGTAGTACTAGTATTATCACAAGTTATAATTTTTATTATAATATATCAAAAAGGCATATTGTAATTTCTAATGTTAATTATTAAATGAACAGTAACAGGTTAATAGAAAAAAATGACACAACAATCACTGGATGGTTTCTCAATGCTTACATAGAAAGTTGAAACTTATCAACCTAGAATTCAGAGCTCTTCACAATTTGTCCCCATGTCACCTCTTGATTTCCCATCCAACAAACCTTCAGCCAAGTTGATATAATCACTGACCCAAGAATACATTTCAATTACCTTCAAACTTTTTCTCCACCCAGAACATCCTATCTCCTTTGTTCCATTTGGCCAAGTTTCACCTCTTCTTCAAAATCCAGTTCAAGCCCTAATTATTCGTGAATTTCACCTGACACTATCTCCACAGAGTTACCTCCACTGAAATTTTATATATTTTCTGTCAGCAAAAAATTATGTTTCCTTTTATACAATTACTTAAAACTGCTCATCTGTGTACTATATATATATCTTCTCTCCCACTGGCCTATAATATGCCTCAAAGTTGGAGGATATATTTTGCATATTACAAGCCACAAAATGCTATGCCCATTGTTATTCAACACCGAACAAACGAATAAAAAATAAAAACAATAAAACCATAATGCAATTACAAAAGAAGGTAGATTTCAACAAAGGGAAGTTATTTTAATATAAATCAATTAAGCAAATTAAAAATTTTTCCCATAAAAAGCCACCTGAAAAACAATGATAAACTATGCTGTCTGGAGGTTTTTCTAAACTATTATGAGTACAAGAGAGATACTGCTCACTAGAAACTCAAACCTGGAGAATGCCATCAGGCCTTCTTGCCCATACATTCCACGACTTTGAATAACTATGTGAATAATTGTGTTTGCTACTCATGGTCAGTTATATCCACACCAAATCTATCATCTTACACTTAGTGCCATTTTATTAATTATTAGCATGATCTCAGAAAGCAGGCATGATCATCTCCATTTTATAATTAAAAGAGACACAAGGATAGAAATGCCAGCTAAGCCATGCAGGACACACAGCTAGTTAAGTGATATAGCCAGCATCAAAATATACTTTTCTCTCTGGTTATAAAACAGGAGACACTTTTTGCTAAGTATTCAGTGTCAACTCCCAGACCCAATTATATTTTGCTTCCAAGAGAAACATAATACACTTCTTACTTGTCAGGCAGCAATTCTGCAATGAAGTTTTCTACTGACACAGCTGTCTGTTTTTCATGGATCACCCCGGTTCGACGCAAGCTATCTATCCGTTCCTGAGCACCCTAAAAAACAATGGCAGAGGTTAGAAACCATTTCAAATTATTAAATATTAAATATACTAATTTATGATTACACAATACATGCATACATTTATACGCAAACACATATATATACTCACTGTAAACGTTCAAACAATACAAAAATATAGAGTAAAAAATGACAAAATACAATTACATTTCCTTAGTATCAACAGTTTGGGGTACACCTTCCAAATTATTCCATATGCATTATGATGTTGGTTGCTATTGTGCATTCTTTTTATATTACATTTTCTCATTGACTGTTACTGTTAAATAATTTAAGAAAACTGTATTTTTTAATGTTGATCTGGCAAGAGACCATCTTACTACATACAAAGTTTTTATCAGTTCTGGCAGTTTTGCAGTTAATTCTCTCTTGAATTTTTTAGGTAGGCAATCATATCAATAATAAATACATTTTTCTCTTTCTTCTGATTCCTTTTAAATATACATGCACCAAAATGACTAGTTACTTAAAATAAAAAGTTGCAAATGTATACATTACACCACAGCTTATTCAACAAAATAATTACCATTAAAGACATGAACCGCTTATATTTAATAGAAAACTAAAAGCTGGATTACTGAGGGAAAAGGTTTCTGTTTACTGCTTTTATCTGAATCCTTTCATAAAAGGTGACCATGAACAATGTGACGAACATGTGTTCAAAACGCAAGATAAAAAGCCTGAACAAAAATAGCCATGGATAATTTTTATAAGGATAGTAGAGGTAAACAGAGAATATCAGATTAAATGGTAAATTCTTATGCAAATGAAAATTAAGAAGGCTAGGACACATCTCGAGAAAACTCAATTTTTTTCAGACAACCGAAATAAAAAAGAAAGTGACAACTGTATGAGAACGTGTAAGACAATTTAAGATACTAGCTTGTAAAGATGAAGATGATAGGATTTAAAGTACAATAAAACCAAGATTGTATATTTTTGCTCACTCTTCCATCTCTAGTTTCCAGCACAGTGCCTAACTTAATAGGTGTTCAATAAGAACTTACCACATAAAAAACTGAACAAAGAAAAAAATAAAGGCTTCTGAAGGCCTATGTGGTCAATGTTAAGAATACAAATAGTGTAAATATGGCATCACCAAATCTAATAACACTTAAAGAGGCAGCTGTTGATTTTGAAAGCAATGTTAACAGATAAGATGAACTTAATTATTTATACCGGATGTTACAAATTTGCCTAATTCACTCCTCCCAGGAGGCAGTTATGGCTAAAGTTTGATTTTAAAAAAGCTTAAGTAAACATTAATTCCATAAAAACTATTAAGGGATTAGTAAGATGTATAGAGATTCATCCCCTAACTCTTTGAAGGTGATATCTCAGCTATGCACTACAACAAAATATTCCTAGATTTTATGCTTCCAGGGAACAGAGACTAAGTTTGTTCATTTTTCACTATCCTACAGCACAGAGCTTTATACTTCACAGGATTCACAAAATATTTAATTAAAATTAATTAGTTCCTGCCAGAAATAGGATAATAAGCTAGGTAGACACATTTCTTTTTTGTTTATAAAATCCATAAGAAAATGAAAATGGGGTTATATCTGGCCTTTCTTTTTCCTCTGACCACTACATTAATTAAATGTGGCCTCTTTTGGAGTTACAAATACAGACATTTTAATATTAGTCCCTACCAATGTTTTGAGAAGGAGATTTTTTTTAGCAATATAAGAGATCAAGAATTAGGTAGTTTAGAGACCATATTAAAATATTCATTTCAGAACTGAAGAACAATACTGTACTCTAAGAGCTTATACTAAGCACCTTCGTTCAGTGAATAGTTAAAATTTTATGTATTTTCATAAATGCTTATAGATATTATATTTGTTGAATATAAAACTATATAAAACAGTAGTCATAACTAAAACTGGCTTTTCAATAAAGTTAATACTTGGCATAAAAGTTCTAGAAGCTTCCTAACTTTAATTTTGGCTGAACTGATTTACTTCCTTAAATAATTTCCTATTTTTAAAAGGCAACGTAAGTTTAGTTCAGAAAACCCATTTACTTCAAATAAAATCTGATTGGGGAGAACAAAAACAGGTTACCATTTTATACTCTAAGATTCTACATTATTTTTCTTCTCATTAGCTCCCTCTACTGTTTCTGAAAAAAGATAAAAAGCAGACAAATTTACAAATCACTTTCTTATATATTAGTTTCAATGAATTTTAGTTTTGAGCTTGTACTGAAAATTGTGGAAAAAGAATTCACATGTGTAAATTTGAAAGATAAAAATCAGCAGCAAAAATAATCTGTCAAATGCTATTATAAAAAGATAAATGCAACTACAATAATTTCCATCAAATAAGGTTGCCAACTTCCATATCACATTTATACAATACTTCACAATTTACAGACAACCCTTGTTTTAGTCTCTAATGTCAGTGAAATATACTCACCATTTTGTCTAATAATCTGTTTCTACTTAGGATTTTCTTCAGTTTACTCTCTGCAACTAAATCTTGAAAAAGTCTTCCTTCTCAGACCTATAAACTCTTTCCAACTTGCAAAACCTCTTGGGAAATCTTCAAATACATTCTCAATCTAAGTACGTGACTTGTTCCAGTCTTTCAAGTAAAAATCGCCCATATGAATGCTTACGGTTTATCTTATATATATATATATAACTAGTTTAATGTACAATTATCATGTATACATACTTATTTTACCCATTTGCTGTATTTTTTTTTTCATTTCTAGATTAAATTCAAACCCTACAGCCGTTAGTTAGCTTTGCTAAATTTTATTAAGCCCAAACACCTACCACCAAAGAAACTCTTATTGGCCATGTACACTAGGGCTCAAATTCAAGAGAAACCTACTAGAGAAAAGAAGCATTTCAAAGCGCATGTGCTTTTGGCAGCTCTGCTCTGTGTGTAAGGACAGACCACTGTGAAAAGTGAAAAGGCAGAAAACATGTAATTTAATTCATATTATATATAATGCGTTACATTTAGATAGGGTATAACTACTGCCTAATAGCCCCTAATACAGAAAAGTGGTTTTGTGGTATGTGAGTATGTATGTGTGTAAAAGAAAAGGGCTTCATATTCTATTTAAATAAAGTACTAAATACAACTCAAAGAACACCTCAAACTTATGTAGCACTACCTAGTAGAATTAAAAATAATCTAGTGTCAGTGTGGGTTTCTGTTTAGTGACTAATTATAATTAATGCAACGGACTTTTTCCCCAATGAAATATGCTATGTCAATTACCTCATTCTAATGCTTTACACACATCAAATGAATGCAGGTAAAGGGTCTATGTGCATGGCTCAGGGGATGTTCTCAATAAATGCAGGCTATTATAAGCTCCTTTAAATAAAACAACAGAATGTCATATATGAAAATGCATTTCTCCTTAAACATAAATACAGCTGATCCTATTATTTTTGTGGATTCCACGTAATTGTGCATTTGACTATACATGAAATTTACTTATAATCTCAAAATCGAACATGCACAGAGCTATGAGAAATTTGAGTTGCCTGATGCATACACTCCTAGCTGAGGTTGAACAAGGCAGTGCCCTGTCTTCTTCTTTCAGCTGACATAACGTAAACAGGTATCCTTTTTGGGGTCTATTTAGCACCTCTGTTTTGCATCTTTGTGTTTGTTGATGTTAACTGCTGTTTTCAAATGGCCCCCAAGTGTAGTGCTGGAGCGCTGCAGTGTTCCTAAGCACAAGAAGACTATGATGCGCCTTACTGAGAAAACGAGTGTGTTAAATAAGCTGCATTCAAGCATGAGTTATAGTACTGTTGACTGTGAGAGTTCAATATTAATGAATCAAAAATATGTGCATGTATGTGTATGAAAATGTATTTAAACAGAAAGAGGCATAAAACAAAGTTATGTATTGACAGGTTGGCAAAAATGTGACCAGAGGCCCACAGGAACCTAACCATCATATCTCCCCTGGGAGCAATGGCTCAGTACTCATGAATTCAGTCTGTAGCAACCTTATAGAACATAATTATGTTGAAAAACAAGAACTGTCTGTCTTACAAATAAGATTTCTTGATGGATTAGAAGTGGGTAATGAGAGAAGTCAGGGCTGACTCCAAGGTTTCTTGCCTGAGAAAACGGAAGGATAGAACTGCCACCAATTAAGGTGAAGAAGGCTACAGGGAGCAAGTGTGGAGGAAAGAAGTTTAGTTCTAGACATATTAAGTTTGAGATATTCAAGTAAACTTGTCAAAAAGGCAACTTATATATAAATCAAGAGTCTACACGAAGGTCTCAGGTGGAGATATAAATTTGGAACTGTCAGCACAGAGATGGTATTTAAAGCCATGGGATAGTCTGAGAGTGAATTGATAAGGAGAAGGTGACCGTCAGAAGACTGGAGAGAAGAGGAATCAGCAAAGGAAGTACAGAAGGAGTGAGCAATAAATGAAGGAGGGAAAAACTAAAGTGTGGTATCCTGAAAGTCAAGTGAAAAGAGCATTAAAGAGAAGTGCATGATCAACTGTCTCAAAAGCCTCTGATAAGTCAAATAAGATGGAGAACATTAGCATGGGCCTGAAAGCACTATCAGTAGAGTGCTGGACATGAAAGCCTAACTGAGGTAGACTTAACTGAAATGTGAAAAGGATACGAGAAAAGTGCTGGCAACTCTTTGGGGTTTAGCTGCAAAAAGAAGCAAAATAGGTCATTAAGTTATAGAGGAAGGGAGGTAAAAGAATTTATTGGAGTTTCCTTTGGTTTTTTCTCTTTTTTTCAAGGTGAGAAAGATGTTTGTATGCCAATGAACTGTTAATTTGTTCTTGCATGACTGTACACTGGTAATAACACAAAGAGAGGAAAATAAAGTGTGAAAGAGAGGACGGAATTCCTGGAACTTACACATTTTTAAGCATTATCAATAGGGATAATAAAAAGCTTATGGGATTCAAGGGATATTATCATCTCAGTAATTGATTTGAATGTTAATGCTGGATTAAGAAGATCTCTTTTAGGACTAACTATTCTTTTTGTGCTCTCTCAATGTTTCTTTCCCTCCCACAATAATCAAAACCTATCTTAAATTTCTTTAAATTAAAACTCCACTATATCTTCATAATACGATAGGGCTGTCTACTAAAAGCAAAGTTCATTGTTATTTCAGTATGTAAAAGCCTATTAGCTCCATAGAGACAACAGATTATCAGAATTGTGAAAAACTTAAATGCCAGTTTCCATGTCCTGAAAATGGTGTTCTGTTACTCACTTTTAATCCAGCTGCATAGCCCACTGGTTGTGGGGCAATATTGGACTGTCCAGCTTCCCCTACAACCACAGCTAAGCCAAAGACCTCCTGGAAGGCATCTCGGACAGCAGCAACTTTTACTTCTTTATTTGAGGTCACTACAATATCCAATTCACCTCCAGATTCTAAAAAGACCAGAGGAAATTTAAATTTCAAATGAAAATAATGAAATTCTCATAATTACTACCATACCGGGTGCTAACATCTAATTTACATAATTATTACCAGTTTCATAAAACCATGCAAGATATAGATCATTATCTTTTTTATATGCTTGAGAAAACTGAGGCCAACAAAGTTTTGCCCAAGGTAACATATCTACTTAGCACTAATGTCAGGACTCAAAACTGACATTACATATCACAAGCCAGAAATTACATATCTGGCTTGTGAAGTGTTAAGTTACATATTTAGTATACTCTACGGAAAATTAAAATAAAGACTTACTGATAGTAAGTGATTTGTCAATGAGTTGCAGAGAAGTCATGTACTAAACAAGCACTACCATGAAATATACTTTTTAACCTAGAAAATAGTTTAAATATGGGGTCATCAAGCTTTTTATTAAATATCCCCACAATGTTCTGAGCATATACCACAAATAGATATTTATCAATTATACATGTACTACTGCCCTAATACAAATATTCAAGCATATATGAAATTGAAATAACATATAAAACTTGAAATTTAAAATATTAAGAGTAATATGAAATAAAAATATTTTCAAATATTTTTAATTTTTCAATTACTTAAAAAACCTAAGTACTACTATTTCTAGACAGAACAATTTGACCCAATGTTTCATTATTTTTAAAAATCTTAACCTAACATTTCTGTGATATAATGAATTCAAAGCCCTGGTTCTAAACACAGCACATTTTGATATTTGGCATTAATAGTTATCATTGGCAAAAGAGATTTTTCATGAAAATTGTTTATAATGTAAAACATTTTGCCCTAGAAACAAGGTTGTTTTCCCTAATAAATATCATGTGGAACAGTGAAAGATATTTTCAAATATTTGGGTTTTAAAAATAAAGGATCCCTTTTTCCTGACTGACATAATGTCTCACAGATCACATCTGTACTGGATACTTCAGAAGTTACTAGAACATAAAAGAGAAGAATATACTTTTTTTTTCACTTTTTTCCTCCACATGGGACACATCTCTTGATCTTAGCTAAGTACTGCTCCATTAAGCTTCAGCTCAAAATGGCTTTTCAGCTTGTGATGAGTAGTCCTGCCATTTCTAATACTTTTTGAGTTTCTTGACACATACAAAATTGTTACATCCAATTATTTCTAGAATATTTGTGTAAAAATACCTTAAGATGGCTGGGCACGGTGGTTCACGCCTGTAATCCCAGCACTTTGGGAGGTCAAGGCAGGAGGATCACAAAGTCAAGAGATTGAGATCATCCTGGCCAACATGGTGAAACCCCGTCTCTACTAAAAATACAAAAATTAGCTGGGTATGGTGGCATGCACCTGTAGTTCCAGCTACTCAGGAGGCTGAGGCAGGAGAATCGCTTGAACCCGGGAGGCAGAGATTGCAGTGAGCTGAGATTGTGCCACTGCACTCCAGCCTGGCGATAGAGTGAGACTCCATCTCAAAAAAAACCAAAACAAAACAAAACAAAACAAAAAACCTTAAGATTTACTTTGTTTTGTTAGATCAGAATGGTGATGCTTTGCTGTCAGTAAAGATGTCAGCTTTCTTGAATTCAATTTTATTACTTTTTAAAGCTGATAAAGTTATGACATTTGCTAATAATAGAAATTTCATTTCTGTACCTTTCTTTTTTCCCCTTCAGTGTTATACATTTTTCTTGATGTCATGAAGACTAGTGGCCTGAGAAACTTCCTTGGGTATGAGCTCCGCCTTTATCATTTACTAGCTTCTTTACCTTGTGGAAGTCACTGAGCTTGTTTCTTTGTAGAAAAATGCCTGCTATCCAGCCTGGCCAACATGGAGAAACCCCATCTCTACCAAAAATTAGCTGGGCGTGGTGGCACACGGCTGTAGTCCCAGCTACTCAGAAGACTGAGACATGAGAATAACTTGAACCCAGAAGGCAGAGGTTGTAGTGACCCGAGATCACGCCACTGCACTCCAGTCTGAGTGACAGAGTGAGACTCTGTCTCAAAAAAAAAAAAAAAAAAAAGAAGAAGAAAAACACCTGGCACCTCATAGGGTTTGCTCTAAGGATTAAATAAGGTAACCGCTCTCACAGTCTAACATAGTACAGCCATTAAAACACCAAAAGCTCCAAAAATATTAATTCCTTTTTTTCCTTCATTCAAAATGTGTACTTGCAAAGAAAAGAACATATATGGCAGACTCCAATTTTGAATTCTTTGGACAGTTAGAAACACAAAGAACAACTCAGTTGATTTAATGCTTGATTCAATTTTCTACTACAAGGGAAGCAAAGTGGCTAAGTGTAAAAAAATTGAGCATGAGTTCAATACAGCTCCACCAAGTTGTGTGATCTAGGGTGATAACTTACATCCCTCCAAACCTAGGTTCTTCATCCAAAACTTGAGGAAAATACCTACCTTGCAGAGCTCTTATGAGAAAGTGCCTGGCAGAAGCATTTAATAAAGACACTTAACAATTGCTAGGCCTTCTCTTTTGATATTTACTAGACAGTAAACTACCAACACAGTCAAGACTTGTGAAAGCTATTGGCTTTTTACTGCCACTGAAATCTCTGTTCAGGTACCTGCTGCACAATTTTGACTTAAAAGTTATCTTTTACAGAATTACTAATAATTGGTCACTGAGCCTTGTAAGTGATATTTTTTCACATATTGGATATGTACGTAAAAATTAAATAGCAGACAGTATCTATCAACTGTCTGGAAGATTCTGGATGATTAGTGTTCAGAGGTGGTTAAAAATAGCTTTCCCAATATACCCAGTCATTAGATATTATTAACTAGATTTGCTTCCGCCAAAAATATTATCCCACAATTACACACAAACATTTAATTAAAATAGATAACAGGAGAAATGTAAAAAAAAAAAAAAAGTATGAAACAAACATCACTTCAAATGTCAGTAGTGAATAAAGTAAAATTCATATAAAGCAATGCTAACCTATATTTAAAATTAAAATCAGCAAGTATACCAATAATTCATGGTTTTTACTCCTTCTAGGATCATTCTGTGGGATTTTCAAAATTTATTTAATGATGACTTTTAAAAAAGATGAATTAGTAACACCAAAAAATAAGATTGACAATTAAATTAATGCAAGAATATAACAGGAATTTCCACTGATTACACAATCAGTGGGAACGAACAGAGAATTACAATTAGTGGCTGACATGGACATACACTTTAAAAAAAAAAATGGCAGATACTGGTCTAACTTATGTACATACTGATATAGGGAGCCATGCCAGGGTCCAGCGTTGTAATCATGCTTTCTACTGAATGTTTTGTCTTATCAAGCACAGACTTCACCATAGGATTCCCAGCCACACCCTGCATGAAACAAATCAATATATAAGTATTCACTCTAAGTGAGGAACACCAAGATCTTCATGATTGTGAAGAAAACTTTTTTACAAGTTTCCAATGCATCCTAAACCAGTACTTTTGTAAGATATATAAGGTCATGACAATATCAAATTGCTATTAAGTTTCTAAATGATACTCTCACTTTTTCTTCCTGACTCATAGCAGTGTGTAGACCAGCAGCAATCTATAGACCACGCTTTGACTAGCATGGGTATGGAAAGGATGCTATACTATATATACATATATATGTGTGTGTATATACATATATTTATTACATATATATAATTTCACTTCTATTTATTTATATAGAAGATTGGGCAAAACTTGTCCCTTAGGGTCCCAAATAAAGGTCCCAATCAGGTGTCTACGTAAGTCCATACTTGTTCCCTAATAAAAAAAATAAAAAGAGTAAAAACACCTCTCGTCTGGGGACAGAACAGTTACTTATTACCTTAACGTACAACATTTTGCTATCTTCTACTAGTTTCTTCTTTTTCCTACTTCTTGTTTCTTGTTTTGTACATTCCCAAACTCTCCATTTATAGTCAGATGTATTCCTCTGGATTCTTAGAGCCGTTACTACTAGAAGGAACCAAGTCTTGAGTATTCCTTCTTGTGCGATACTTCACAAAGGGTAAAAGACACTCCAGGGAGCAGTGCCTCCTGAGATGGCATCTGACTAACCCGCCATGATTCCCCGTCTTCCAATCTGCCATTAAACTAAGGTGACTCAGGAAAAGATGAGTTCATAAAATTGAAATTTAAGACTGCCAACCAACCATATGCTGAAACATCATGACTTACTACTATTTACAAGACCTACAGAGTTGAACTGGGTATTACAACTCATGACAAACACACTGACACATGCTCTTAACGAGGGACAAAATGTTGTAGTCTATATGCAAAAAAAACTTTTTTAAAGTACAGAGGGGTATTAGAAAATAAACAAGCTTAGAAAAATGCCACATTCCTGAAACATGAAGCTCAAATACTACAAATCAGCCAATCATCTACTAATTTTAAATCTTTAATATAATAATAAATTATAATTACAATAATAAAATTGCAAACAAACCCTTAGCAGAATATTGGAACTTGGCAAAGTGATTTCAAAATTCATTGGAAAAAAATTGGGAAAGATGAGTAAAGAAAAATTTAGAAGAAAAATCAGCCAGCTTACACAACTTACACAACTAAATACTGATATACATTTATAAATGCAGACTTGAACTGTCCTTTCTATCTTACTTATCACTAAATGCTCCACATCCCCACCTCAGTACATATTAGTACAATGAACACGAAGTAAAAGTAATTAAAACAGTGTGCTCTACTACAAGTACAGGGAAACAGCAGTGGACTAGAATACAGAGGCCAGAAGCTGATTTTAACACACAATTTCCTAAGGAAGATAATATAGGGATCATACCAAATCAACGGGGATATGATATTGAAAGACTCCATTGAGTAGCTGGAAAAAAATTAAGTTTGATCTCTACCTCATATAGTAAAGAAATATCAACTATATTAAACGCTAAGTGTCTAAAAAATTAAACATCAAGGGAACTAGAAAGGGATCACAGAAGAACATTTATCATAGCATCATAGTGGGAAAAGGTCTTTTTTTAGCATTAAAAAAAAAATGTAAAGAAAAAGAGAGGCCGCCTGCAGTGGCTCACGCCTGTAATGCCAGCACTTTGGGAGGCGAGGTGGGCAGATCGCCTGAGGTCAGGAGTTCGAGACCAGCCTGGCCAACATGGTGAACCCCCGTCTCTACTAAAAATACAAAAAAATTAGCCAGGCATGGTGGCAGGTGCCTGTAATCCCAGCTACTTGGGAGGCTGAGGCAGGAGAATTGCCTGAACCCAGGAGGCAGAGGTTGCAGTAAGCCAAGATCACACCATTGCACTCCAGCCTGGGCGACAAGAGTGAGACTTTGTCTCAAAAAAGAGAAAAGAAAAGACAAGAAAAGAAAAAAGAAAAGAAAAGAGATTGACAGAACTGACTCCTGAAATTGAACTTTTCTGTCAAAAAGGGTATTACAATTAAAATGTAAACTAAAAATTGAGAAAACTGCAACATATGAGAGCATATAGAAAAGGATTCTTACGGTATTAGGAGCTCTTAAAAATTCATAAGAAAAGAAAATCATCCCAATTTAAAACTAGGCAAAGAACATAACCGATATTTCACAAAAGAAAAATACAAATGGCTAAAAAATCATATGAGAAAATGTTCAAATTCAGTAGCAAAGGAAAGCAAACTAAAATGTGGTATTATTTCTTGCCTGTCAAATCAGAAAATATCCTAGTCCAAACTAATAACTACTGCTGGCAAGTGAAAAATGCTATACCAGTGTATTTTGGTATAAACTTCCTAAAGTGGAATATGTATCAATTTTTTCAAATGTTCACTCAAATGTTCATCAGGAATTAATTCGGAGGAAAAAAAGATGTCCATAAAGATTTACATACAACAGTGCTCATCATAGTTTTTTGGTTTTTTTTTTTTTTTTGAGACAGTGTCTCACTCTGTCACTTAGACTGGAATGCAGTATCATGATCACAGCTCATGATACTTAGACTGGACCTCCTGGGCTCAAACAATCCTACCACCTTAGCCTCTGAGTAGATGGGACCACAGGCACACGCTACCAATGCCTGGCTAATTTTTTTTAAGTTTTTGGTAGAGACTGGGTCTCATTATGTTGCTCAGGCTGGTCTCATACAGAACTCCTCGACTCAAGCAATCCCCCTGCCTGGGCTTCCCAAAGTGTTAAGATTACAGGCATGAGTCACCATGCCAGACCTAATCATGATGATGATTTATTGATAAGAATTACAATTAGAAGAGATCTCTTGTACAACAGGGTGACTATAGTTACGAACAATGTATTATATTCTTGAAATATAAGGTTTTATATTTCAAAATTTTAAGTTTTCTCACCACAAAAAAATGGTAAATAGGTGAGGTACTGCATATGTTAATCAGCTCAATTTAGCCATTCCAGAATATATACACACTTCATGTGTACATCATGTTGTACATAATAAACACATACAATTTTTGTCAATTAAAATAAATTAACTAATTTAAAAAAATAATTACAATTAGAAAATGCCAATAGGCAGATTAGCAAAATAAAACATGGGCAATAAATGCAACAGCATGTATGGTGAAGCAGGCATAAGAGAAACCAAAATACATTTCTGAAAAGAATATTTTATGACCAGGAAGATGTCCATGATAGACCAGAAAACACGAAATAGTATCCATCTGACCTGTCACTACTTCAATTTGATTTTAATTCAAAGGAACGTTTCCACAGATATGCACAGGCAAGAGACTGAGAGCAGCTACAGAAAACTGCTAATAAAAAAGAATTTTATTTTTCCTTGTGCCATCCTGTATTTTCAAAATTTTCTCTAATGAATATCTATTAGTTTTATAATTAGAAAATCAAACATAATTTTTAAATACCTCTTACCTTAATAAAACCCCAGATTCCACCAGCAGATGCTTCATCCTGACCTCTATTAATTCTAGGGTCTTCTTGCTCCTCTGGGAAAGTAATGGCTGATGTGGTTCCAGTTCCCTGTGCCAGAGATGTCAAACTGGCTTGCTGAGTAATAGGAGTTGGCAAAAGACCTAGTCAATGGCAAAAATTTTCATATGTATAATTTATTCCATAAACTTTTTCCTATAAAAAGGAGTGGCTCAAACAACTTTAATATTAATATTCAGGCATTTGAAGACTGAGTTACACACTCAAAGATTAACACAAACCTTTATAAAATGCAAATTGAACAGAATCTCAAAAGAAATTTATTTCCCTTTATATAGTCTTAAACCAAGTATCCTGAAAATGGACAAGAAGCATATATCCAAAAGTTCTTCAGGTCTGTCCTATTCAGCACTTGGATATGAACAGCTGTAGGTCAGGTCTCTTTAATCCATAAAATTAATTGAGCACTGAAGTTTACCACAAAAAAGCACACAATTATTACACATACTCTATATACTTCATGTTAACTCAAAAAGAAAATTCACATATACATAGACATGAATATAGTACTTGTACTCTGCAATAATTTTCATTTGTAAAGGTAGACAGGGAAAGATAGATAATAAAAATCACAGCAAAGTTGCTTCTTTTCCCTAAAATGAGAAACAACAGGCAGAGGATGACAAGGACAAAGTTTTGATAACTCATTTGCAACAATTATTCCAAAGAAACAAAACAAGTAGATGTGACTGACCTAGGAAAGGAAATGACCCAGTATCACAAACGTTTGGCATACATGAGGTTTTATTTGTTTCTGAATTTTTACCTGGCTAAAAAAACACTACTTCCTGGAACAGTAGTCCTGATAGTTTTTTCAGTAAAACTTAAAAAAACTCAGACTTCACCTTTAAATTTCTCTATAAATGCACAAATATTAGGACAAAATTTTGGAATTTTCTGACATCCCATATACTAATCATCTACTGAGTTGTATATCACATAAAAAAATCATATACTAAATTATACCAACCTTATTTTAATAATTTAAATGGCAAAAACATGAGATAGGTAACTCTGGAAACCAAAGAAATGAATAAAGAGAAGAACATGAATGCAGAGAAAGTAGGACCCTGCCCACTGCTAATAAGAAGGTAAAGTACACCTGCTTTAGAAAATAGTTTGGTGTAGAATTACCATGTAAATCAGCAATTCCATGCCTAGGTAGACACCCAAGAAAAATAAAAACATGTCCATATAAAAACCTGTAAACAAATATTTATAGCAGCATTATCTAAATAGTCAAAAAGTGGAAAACAACCCAACATTAACTGATTAATTGAATAAATGAAATGTGGTATACATATTCATAAACTGGAATATTACTCAGCCATGAAAACGAATGCAGTACTGACAAATGCTACAAATGGATGAACCTTGAAAATATTTAAGTGAAATATTTAAGTGAAAATATTTAAGTGAAAGTTGCCAGTCACAAAAGACCACATATTATATGATTCCATCTATATGAAATGACCAGGATAAGCAAATCCATACACATAGAAAGTAAATTAGTAGTTGCCTAGAGCTGTGAGGATTTGGGGGACAGTAGAGGCTGACTGCTAAAAGGTATAGGGTTTCTTTCTTAAAGTGATGAAAAGGTTATAAAATTGTGACAAGGGATGCACAATTCTGTATGTAAACTAACTATGAACTGTATGCTTTGAATTGGGTGAATTGTAGAGTACATAAATTATATCTCAACAAAGCTATTGTTTTAAAAAAGAATAAAACATTAATAGCCATGTATTTCAAAGTATTAGTAAGAAAGAATTACCTGTTCCTGAAGGTGCAGAAAATGATGGCATCAGGGGTGTCTGGGGAGCTCTCCCTGCATGTCCCCTTGTAATGTCATAAGTTGAACCAACAGAAAATCCTGATATAGGAGGACCCGAAGGGGGTGCAGGTAAGAGAGTGTTTGGGGCAGAAGTTGAAGGTGGGAAGTGAGATACAGGAGGATTACCAAAGGTAGCAGCAGTTGATGGAGAAACAGGAGGTGGCATAGAAGTAACAAGTTGTGGGACAGAAGGAACTGCAGGAGGAGGCACAAAAGGTAATGGCGCTGAAGGCCTCACAGGAGGAAGGGGCGGCTGAGGAGTAGAGTATGCGAGTGGTGGGAAGGACTCCATGGAGGATACGTTTGGAGAAGAAAAAGAACTGGTTGCCGCTAGAAAAAAGTGGAGAGGATAAAAGCACAGAATTAGAAATGTTTTTTATTTAGTTTTCAAACTGTCTAATTACTTTCCTCTTGCAAAATTTTTAAACTTACCAAAGCATATCCCAAGAATTATTTTAAAATGTGTAATTTAAAATATACAACAAATATAATTGAGTGTAAATGACTTTCAACTCCCATAAGTAAAAGAAGCAGCTGTATGAACCTATGGCGTTGTTCATTTTTGCTTTTTGGTTTGTTTGTTTTGGTGTATTTTTAATAAAATAAAGCGATTTTTCATCCCTAGTTTCAGCATATAAACCTATGCCCTGAAGGCTCAGAAAGGTTAATCACCACAAAGTCATAGAGCAGTAGGACGAGCGCAGTGGCTCACGCCTGTAATCCCAGGACTTTGGGAGGCTGAGGCAGGTGGATCACCTGAGGTCAGGAGTTTGAGCCCAGCCTGGCCAAAATTGTGAAATCCCGTTTCTACTAAAAATACAAAAATTAGCTGAGCATGGTGGTGAGCGCCTGTAATCACAGCTACTCTGGAGGCTGAGGCAGAAGAAATCACTTGAACCCAGGAGGCAGAGGTTGCAGGGAGATGAGATCGCACCACTGCACTCCAGCCTGGGCGACAAGTGAAACTCCGTCTCAAAAAAAAGAAAAAGAACAGTAGACAAAGCTAACACATGCTTTTTAGGATATTTCTGTCGTAATATAAATGATGGTAAAATTATGAACATAAAGAACAAAAGTCTACCTAAAGCAAAACACTGATGTTTTCTTACTTTAAATACAAAAGACTTTCTATTCTTTAAATTAAAAAGGCTATTTCCTTTCATCCTGAAAAATAATAGAGAAGTTTTAATATATGCATTCTTTTCTTAATTGACTCTGAGAAAAGATGATAGTATCTTCACTATTCTCAAAACACATGAGATGTCAGACAACTACGTGTACCTAATGGAACAGGGGTAGAAGACATAGCAGTAGCAGCCAGCCCTGCAGGATTTGGTGGAGGAGTCCCAGGTGGTGTTGTCTCTATTCCACTCTCTTCCATCATTTTTCTTCAATTATGGTATACTATAAAAACATAAAAATGTAACAAATATTACACAGTAACCAAAAGTATATTTTTAAAGCTTGAACAGAGAACGACTAAAAAAAAATCATCAAGAGATAGACGTCCACCTTTACTATTTATAATGCAACTTATTTCCAGATGAAGAGTTTGTCCAAATTTCTAAGAAAGCAATCTATGAGAATATTTAATATCAAACAATCTGTAACATTCCCATGTAGACACTTTATAAGTGGGAAATAATTTCATGTTATAATAACAATATAAATAATTATCTACTACATTTCAAATAGTAAATTACTAATCTGATTTCTGCCACATGAATGCATGTTAGAGATAGTTATGTGTGGGCCAGGTGTGGTGTCTCATGCCTATAATCCCAGCACTCTGGGAGGCCAAGACGGGAGGCACTTGAGGCTAGGCAACATAGCAAGATCTCATTTCTAAAAAATAAAAACAAGTAAATAAATATAAATTTCAGTCATTACTAAATTTAAAATAAAAATGAGGCTGGGCACAGTGGCTCACGCCTGAAATCCCAGGACTTTGGGAGGCTGTGGTGGGAAGATGGCTTGAACCCAGGAGTTCAAGGCTGCAGTGAGCTATGACTGCACCACTGCACTCCAGCCTGCGTGACAGAGCAAGATCTCATCTCTAAAAATAAACTAATAAAATATTTAATGTATTTTTGAAGCCCTTCCTCTTCTCTCATAAAGTACTGTGTATAAGATACCCACATTAACATAAAAAAAAATAAAGCCAGGCACCGTGGCTGACCACTGTAACCCTACACTTTGGGAGGTAGAGGTGGGAGGATCCCTTGAGACCAGGAGTTTGAGACCAGCCTGGGCACCATAGGAAGACTCTATCTCTACAAAAAAATTAAAAAGTTAGCCAAGCAGGGTGACATGTGCCTATGGGCCCAGCAACTCAGGATGCTGAGGTGAGAGGATCACCTGATCCCAGGAGGTAGAGGCTGCAGGGAGCAGTGAGAATGCCACTGCACTCCAGCCTGGGCAACAAAGCAGGACCTTGTCTCAATAAAATAAAATAAAATGTGCTTCACTTGATAAAAGCATTAATTCACAATTTTCCTAGTTCACATTTTAAAGCATATCCAGTAACACATAAATTGTACATCTGAGGTTTTAGAAAAGTTAACTATAGCGAAAATGCCATTAGATAGCAGGATCCTAATAGACAGCAATGGATTATAAAATATGAGAAGACTTTCTTTAAAATTACAAATCCTGAAGTGTATCTCAAGTACAGAACCAACTTCTAAATATGCTATATTTGTTTTTAATATTTTTATTCATTTAATAAGTTTTTAGCGAAGGTCAACTGCTTGATGAGCACTATACTGATGCCTTTGGAAATGACAATGATTAGCAAAAACAAATAGGATACTTACAGTCTAGTACAGGAAACAATCAAATAATAAACCAATTTATAATGAATGGTAGCTGAATTATGTACTCTGAGGGTAAGAACACAGTTTTGTTTGACAGGAATATGATTTTGACTTGAAGGTAAGGAACGGGTTCCCCAAATAAGTCACAGATAAACCAAGATTTGAAGGATAAGAACTTAATTAGGCAAGGGAAGAAAGGCAGAGTCCAGAAAAAGTGAATATATAGCAAATATATATACCAACTGAGCTGGGAAGAACAATATACATTCAAGAAAATCCATGTGAAGGGAGAGAAAGAAGAATCAGGACTAGAGGGACAGACAGAAGCCCAGAAAGTGTTCAGCCTCATAAACCAGGTTAAAAAACTTGGGTTTTTAAAGAACAGAGTGTCATTGTGTTAGAAATAAATTTTCGGTGCCAAAAAAGAAACAGCACTCAAACATAAATTTAATTTTCTCAGCAAGACAATTTTACTTCTATAGAAGGGTGTGTCTCACAGATGGAGCAATGTCAAGAGCACACCTGAACAAGGGAGGGGAAGGGGTTCTTATCCTAACGCAGCTAGTCCCTACTGCTGTGTCTTTCCCCCATTGGCCAGGGTTGGACCACGCAGTCTAAGCTAATTCCAATTGGCTATTTTAAAGAGAGCAGGGGTATGAGCCAGAGCAGCAGGGTGAGTAGTTTGGCGGGAAGGATGGTTACAGAACAGGTGACCCAGGATGACTAAGAAGAGAGCAGGTGACCAAGGATTACTAAGGTCAGAGCAGGTGACCAAGGGTGACTAAGGTCAGAGCAGTTGATAGAGGCTAGAAGGGGACTGTTTACTAAAACTAGGGGCAAGGAGAAATAAAGAATTAGGAATTTAAACTTTAAAATGAAGAACAAAGAACAGGGGAGCTGGACATACTGATACATTGGTTCTTTGGAGAGGATCTCAGAACTCATTGTACTTAACAATTTACAGGCTAAAACCTATGAAGAGAAATTTATCATATCCTACAATTGTAAGGCATTCAAGCTGAGGGTAGCATAACTGTCTTTTGTTTTAACTGTTTTGAAGGAATTTTAAATTCAAAAAAAAAGATGTAAAAACAGCAGAGTTCTTGAGTACCCCAAACCCAGCCTCTCTCAATAACAGCATCTTACATAACTACACTACAATGATCAAAACCATGAAATTGACATTGGTACAATACTATTAACTATAGATCTTATTTGTATTTCACATGTTTTTACATTTACTGTGTGTGTGTATGTGCACAGTTCTATGAAGTTTCATCATATGCACAATCTCGTCTAACTACCACCTCGACCAGGTTATAGAACCATTCCATCACTAAAAAGAAACTTCCTCGTGTTGTTCCTTTATGTATCTTCCCAACCATAAGCCCTGGAAAACACTGCTCTGTTTTCTATCACTTTCTCATTCTATGAATGTTACATAAATCGAATCATACAGCATATAACCTTTTGAAGTTGGCTTTTTATCACTCAGCATAATGTTCTTGAGATTCATCCAAGCTGCTGCATATATCAAGTTGGTTCCTTTTTATTGCTGAATAGTATTCCATTGTATAAATGTACCTGTTGAAGGACATTTAGGCTGATTCCAGTTATTAGCAATTCATATTTATTTTTTGAAAAGATCTGAACAAAGTATGCAGCCTGGGCCACTGGGCAGACAGAGCAGATGCAGACAGGCCATTAAGAAAGATATAGAAGTAGTTCCAACAGAAGTAACAACCTACACTAATGATTTTCATAGTGGGAAGGGCTGATTATGCCCCCAAAGGGTCACTTGGCAATGTGCAAGACATTTTTTATTGTCACAACTAGAGGGCTACTACTGGCATATAGCAAGAAGAGGTTAGGAATACTACTAAAAATCCTCCAATGCACAGCCTACACAGAAGAATTAAGTGGCCCCAAATGTCAATAGTGCCAAAGTTGAAAAACTCTGACCTAGACTCAAGTGATGATAGTGGAGATGGAGAAAAGTAAATAAGTTCAAGATTAGGTGGCAAAATTCAGTGACTGGGTATGGAGGAAGGGAAAGGAGGCATGACTTGCACAACTAGATGGATGCTGGTGCTATGCACAAAGATAGGAAACACTGCAGAAGGCCAATGTGTTTGATGTTCTTTCTAGGGGAGTCGGATGGGGGAAATCATAAAATGTTTATAGTCTTTGACGTGCTGTTTAAGTTCCTTGCAACAAACATCTAAGTAGAGACACTGACTTGGTCTGGAACTTAGCAACCACATAAATGTGGGTGTCATCAGTGTACTGATAGTCTAACATCATGTTTTGAGATGAGATTATGTAAGAGAATGCCAAGAGAAAAGAGAATATGATGTTACACCAATTATTGGTTTAGTAAGATGGAAGACAAGTTTGCAGAGAATAAGAGATGAGCTAAAAGAAAGGAAGAAAACCAGGAGACTGTGGTGTCCAAAAGCCAGTGTTTCGCAGTATGAATGGGCAACAGTATTAATGCTGCAGAGAAGCCAAATAGGATACTATCTGAGAAGTTCAATGGATCTGCCAAACTGGAGATGAATTTAGGGAGAGCGATTTTCATGTAAAGAGCGGAGAAAGATTCCAGTGTAAACTGAATCGAGCAGTGGCAGGCGAGACTAACACGCATAACACTTTCAAAAAGTTTGGCTGTGAACGTAGGAAAGATCTATGGCACTAAGCAGAGAACAGGGATCCAGGGAGGCTGAATCCTTTCATACATCGAAGGTAAATAACCTGAGATAGAAATGCCCCTTTGGAGATTTTATCACTCCTCAACCAAGGCTACCTCTTTTCTTCATTTAATTTTTTATTGGTCATTCACCCTTCTACTACAGATGCTCCCCAATCCTTACAATGACTAGTAGAAGTCCTATTGTAAGAGAATCCCTAACATTAACAAATGTGTCTGCAAAAGAAACTGTACAATGAATACAAAGTCATTAAGTGGAATAAATCATCAATTTCTTTGTCTTTAATGGCTTATTATATGAAAACTGGCGTAATGGCAATACTGAGGTAAATTTTACATGCATAAACACAGTGCCTTCTACTAAAAAAACCTATTAAAACAACACTGAAGTGTCAGAGTTGGTAACTGTTTTAGGGCTCAAGTCTTGTCACGAAAAGTACTATTCATGTATCAACACTAAAGAAAAAGTGAAGAAAATGGTTTGGAAAACTGAGTTCTCAGTCCGGCTAGACCCTGTTCTTCCAATTTGCTTGTGCCTTGGTTTTTCTGTTTAAAAAAAAAAAAAAAAAGTGGATGGCTATTTACAAGTTTACAAGAAATGGAATAGTGAAGCTTTGATAAACTTTAAAGCATTAAGAGCAATTATTGCTGACCTACTCGTGGCACAAGATTGTCTCTACTACCAGACAGTGACCGCTAGTTAGAGCCTAATCTGACCCCAAAATAAAATTTTATAAATTTTCACTGAATTAAACAGTGGCTGCACAGGAGAAAGACTGAATGCCAAGATGTGTCACGATCGCAGAAATGCACTTGTTGTCTCTCAAAATAACTACTTCGAACGACAAAAACACTATTGGCCATAAATTTTGTCAATCTAGGAAATGTGTTATCCTGCAAATTTGCCTGAAGCAGGTCCCAAGACCAAACAAAGAAACAAGAGAATGCAAAAACTCTTCCAAGCGGCGCTAAGCACCGATGGGGTAACCTCAGGGAAAATAAGCTTCTTTTCATTGCCGGTGCTGGTGGGATGACTATCGAGCCTCCTGGGCCTCTCCAGGGCCAGAACGGGCGAAATCTTGTTTCAGGAGACAGCGGCTTCCCCTCAGGCTCTGCCACGTCTCCAGGCCAGACAGGGCCGGGCTAAGGTCCGCCGGCGTTCGCCGCCAGTCTCTCCTAAAGTCACCGCACTGGAAGGTGGGGCCAGAGGGCCAGGGTGCTCCTGCCTTGGTCCTTGGACAGGAGCAAAGTGTCGCAGGGCGAGACCCTCGAACCGCGCCCACCGTGCCATCCCCAGCAGAAACTGCTCACCTTGCAATGTGCACTCCTGCCTGCTGCACCCCGCACGCCGCCACAGCTGCGCCTGGACCAGGGGACTAGGGGGCTCGCAAACGACATCGGCGTCCAGTGGCGCCGGCCGGCCCGCCCACCTTCCAGGGACACGGTCCCTCGGGGTCTGGCTCTGGCGCCTGCAAACCATGCCATGCCATGCCACCCTCCTCATACACGCGCGTCGGAGCCACCTGGCGCTCACCTGGGGACCGGGAAAGTGCCTGCGTGGTCGCTGAAGAGTGTGGTATGATAGGGAGGTCGGGACGTAGAACTACAGCTTGGAGAAGACAACGAAGGCGCGCCCTGAAACTCACCTCGGCGCGTCCCCGCCTACAAGATGGCCACTGGCGGCGCATGCTCCTGCGGCTGCCACGTCGGCCGCGCGCCGCACCGCGCCGGACGCCGCAGCCCCGCCCCGCCCAGCCCCGCATCGCCCCGCCCCGCCTCCGCATCGCCCCGCCCCGCCTCCGCATCGCCCCGCCCCGCCTCCGCATCGCCCCGCCCCGCCTGTCCCATGCGCTGTGAACCCGGCCGGGACGCTGCAAGTTAAAATTTGGTGCCAAGATCTTCCTAATCACCGAGACTTGGTTCTGCCCACACCCTCTAGAAACATTCTCCAAAGGGCTGGCCTCCTTTCTACTTCGCAGCCCCCTTACACGAGAGTGGCACTCTTGTTACCAGGCGTAGCTCACTCATCCTGTGCCACAGCGGCCCAAGGGATAAGGATCAGTTAGCCAAGGTCATCTGGTTGGTGGTCATCTAGCCAACGTCAGCTAGTCCAGTCAGCACCTCCAGGAAGGACCTCGAGGCAGATACAGGGGACTTAGCCTGTATAGTCAAAGATTTCCAGATAACAGTGATTATATCAGGAGAGAGGGATTAGGAGAAGAGGGAGAGGGGAGAAGAGTAGCAGTTACTGTACTGAATTTTTCCCCAAGTACATGTATTGCACATTCTTTTTTTTAATTGTAAAATAGCAGACAGATTATCAACTTTCTTATTATATGCTGCACCTAACACAGTACCTGAAATAGTTGGTATTCAATAATGTACATTAAATAAATTAATGGAGTGCGATAGAAGAAAATAAGGAACTTCAAATCAGAAGTCTTGATTTGAGTCTGAGACTACTCTAATGCCAGTTGTGCAGTTGCCTGCCCTTGTACAGGCCACTTAGTCTCCATAAGTCTCCATATTTCTACCTGCAAACTGAGAATAATACTATCCACCATCCCTAACTCAGGCAGGTGACAGACTCAAATAAAATAGAGCATATGAAAACTTTTTAAACTTTTTTTCTTTTTGAGACGGTGTCTTGCCCTGTCGCCCAGGCTGGAGTGCAATGGTGCCATCTCGGCTCACTGCAACCTCTGCCTCCCAGGTTCAAATGATTCTCCTGCCTCAGCCTCCCAAGTAGCTGGGATTACAGGCACACACCACCACGCCCAGCTAATTTTTGTACTTTTAGTAGAGACAGGGTTTCACCATTTTGGCCAGGCTGGTCTCGAACTCCTGACCTCGGCCTGGCTTGGCCTCCCAAAGTTCTGGGATTACAGGCGTGAGCCACCACACCTGTCCGAAAATATTTTTTTAATTGCTTAGCATTAAATATATAAAAAATTGTTTTTGTTGTTCTCAATTTTTTTTCAGGAACTCATTTAGAGATTTAACATTAGTCTATCTCTTGAGCTTCACAGTTGTAAGCATTCTAAAATACCTCACTGAAAAGTTAATACTATGTAGCAATACTCTGACTTCAGATCTCACTGTGCAACTACCATGGGTGGTTTTCTTTGGCGGTGACTCCTATCCTCTAAGAATGTGTGTAGGTGGAGATCCAGGTTACTGTCTGGATCGTGCTGTTTGGGGTGGTGCTCAAGACAGATACCATCTTCATCCTCTCTGATCAACACCCTTAATAGCTATAAGGTATGTTGGTTTCTCCATCCTTTCAGCAAATATTCATTAGTGGCTGCAATGTGCTGAGCATTGGTACTGGAAATGCAGTAATGAACAAGACAGACAAGGTCTTGATACCTAAGGAGCGTTCTTTATAATAGGAGAGAGGGTAGGAACAGGAAAATAAAGTAAGTACTGTTTGTGATGTACAGTTTGAGGAGTCAACAAAGAGTAACGTAATATTGACAGTAATTGGAGTAGACCACTTCAGATAGGATGAATGGGCAAGGCTTCTCTGAATAGGTGAGATGTGAGCAGAGATGTGTAATGCAGCAGGCCTGTGCTTATCCGGACAGAAAGAAGAGCATGCAAAGACTTAAGGAGGGAGTGTGCTCGGCATATGTGCAGACAACAGGGAAGCAGGACTATGAGAGTGGTAAAGAAGAGAGGACAGGGAGTGGGGCCAAATCGAGTCTAGCCTTGTAGGTCATTTGATTACATTCTGAAAGCCTTTGATTACATTCTGAGAGAAATGAGAAGCACGTGGAGGGTTTTGAGCAGAGAACTGACAAGATTTGACATCAATTTCTGATCACACTCTGATTGCTGTGTGACTGCAGGCCATGTGAGGATGAATGCAGGATGACCAGTAATGAGATGATGATGGCTTAGTGACCCTAATGGAGGTGGAGGTGGCACATGGTCTGGATGCATTTTGAAGATGGAGCTGTCATGATTTACTGATGGGTTGGGAGTAAGCTGCATTAGTTTCCTAAGATTATCATAACAAATTACTGCAACGAATTTTTTCGTTGGCTAAAAACAACAGGAATTGATTCCTTCACAGTTCTGGGGGCTAGAAGTCCAAAATCAAGGTGTTGGCAGGGCCTCTCCAAAGGCTCGAGTGGAGAATCCTTCCTTGCCCCTTCTGGCTTCTGGCGGCTCCAGGTGTTCTTTGGCCTGTGCCAGCATACCTCCAATCTCTGCCTCTGTGCCAGCACACCTCCAATCTCTGCCTCTGTCTCCACATGGCCTTCCCCCCCATGTCTCTGTGTCTCAAATCTCCTTCTGCCTTTCTCTTATAAGCATACTTCCTTATAAGTGCATACTCATTCCGCTTAGGGCCCACCCTAAATCCAGAATGATATCATCTCAATATATTTGTAGGTCTTATGAAGATCGTGTTTCCAAATAAGTTCACAGTAACAAGTTCCAGGTGGGCATATCTTTTTTGGGGGGTGGGAGCTATTCAACCCACTACATGGACAATGAGATAAGATGAGCTTTGAAGTTAACCTTGATTTACATTTACTATATTTTATGTTTTACTTACCACTTTTCATTTGAACTTCAAAAGAACTTTGTGTGGCAGGTATTATTATTCCAGTATTAGAAATGTGGAAACTAAGGCTATGAAAATGGTGCATAGAGCTGGAGTTGGAACCTAGAAGCCTTAGGCTGTACCTCAACTGCTTGCCTGCTTTGTGGGTGGTAAGGTAAGATTTCTTCTTAGGTGGCAGACAATGAAGGGAGTCAATGGAAAATTATGGGAGAACGAAGAGCTGCTTAGTTTGTTATTTTTTCAGTCATTGCTAACAACTCATCAAATTCTTCCTTATAGGAATTCTCTAACATATGATAGAATTCATTTGTGAGCTATAATGAGTGAGCAAGTGCTATGGTGGAATTTTGCTTTACTTGCTCACGAACACAGGCAAACAAAAAAACTCTTTCCTATTTGAGTTGAGGCTTTTCTTCTAGCCCAAATCAGGTTTATTAGGTCTATTCTTTAATATTCTTGGTTTTTTTGTTTTTGTTTTGTTTTTGAGATGGAGTCTTGCTCTGTCGCCAGGCTGGAGTGCAGTGGCACGATCTTGGCTCACTGCAACCTCCGCCTCCCGGGTTCAAGCGATTCTCCTGCCTCAGCCTCCAGAGTAACTGGGACTACAGGCTCCCGCCACCACACCCAGCTAATTTTTGTAGTTTTAATAGAGATGGGGTTTCACTATATTGGCCAGGATGGTCTTGATCTCTTGACCTCATGATCCGCCCGCCTCGGCCTCCCAAAGTGCTGGGATTACAGGCTAAGCCACCGTGCCCAGCCTATTCTTAAATATTCTTAAGATAGTCCTTAATGTTCATAATATTCATATGAATATGCAAAACATTCAAAAATATTCATATGAATATTTCCAGGCGGATAAGAGATGAGGCTGAGACTAGGTATCTGCAACATAACCAGGAGTAGAGGCGGAGCTGATTCTGGCTTGAGAAATGATGGACTCTGCTGGGAGACCAGGTTGTGAGAACAGGCTGTGAGTTATACAACCAAAAAGAACACTTCAGCAGATAATGCCAAGGGTACTGGCTGAGACATAGAGATCAGAAGCCCACACCCACACTCAGCACTCAACCATGCCGAGGATAAGTAAGCTCCTTTGGCAACCAGGAAGAAGGAGGAGCCTTGTCTCAAACGTTGCATAGGACATACTTGTTCTAAAAAAAAGAAATTATTGTTCATTTGAAATTCAAATTTAGGAGGCAAGTGAGCTGAAGCTTAGAGTGTGAGAGGCAACGTAGCATGGACTAGGACATCAGCTGGCACCAAAAATCCTGGATTGGAATCTTGGCTCTGCTGGGTCACCAGCTAACCTTGGACCTTTCACTTAAAATACAGTCTCTCCATTTCTTCACCTATAAAGTGGAGCAAATAGTCATATTAATACCTACCTCATAGTTTCTGTATGAAGATTAAATGACTTAATATGTGTGGAGTGCTTAGCACAGTGCCTAACTTACAGTGTTAGCTCTTATTCTTTGAGTTTAAAATTGCCTAAATATTCATCTTCATCTCATAATAACTATTTTAAACCAAAAGGACCTTTATTTGTTTGAGTCTGAATTGTAACTTCCAAATCAAGGTTTGTTTGCTTGTTCGCTTTCAACTAAAGGAAATGTAATAAGATATAGTGGGACCCTACCTCTCAATTTGTCTGGGACACTCCCGCTTTAGGGTTGTTGTCCCAGCATGACTTTTTAAAGTACCCACCTCTTATTCTAAAAAATGTTCCAATTTGGACAGTAGAATTTATGGGTTATCCTATTACAGAGATATCAAGAAGTCACTCATTTTTACAAGAGTTTAGTGTGAAAATTTCAATACCTGTCCTTTGCCCCCACACACATAATCATCACTAGAGTCTATTTTAATTTTCCTTACAGAAGAGCAAACTCAGCCTGTGTCCCACTTGTTCACGGCCTGTAGCTTGGTGTGTCCCTTTAATACAAGTGGAAACTGAACAGCCAGAAGAAACCTTCCCTAACACTGAAACCAATGGTGAATTTGGTAAACATCCTGCAGAAGATATGGAAGAGGAAAAAGCATTGAAAAGATCTAGAAACACTGATGAGATGGTTGAATTACGTATTCTGCTTCAGAACAAGAATGCTGGGGCAGTGATTGGAGAAGGAGGCAAGAATATGAAGGCTCCCTGTATAGACTACAATGCCAGTGTTTCAGTCCCAGACAGCAGTGGCCCCGAGTGCATACTGAGTATCAGTGCTGATATTGAAACAATTGGAGAAATTCTAAAGAAAATCATCCCTACCTTGGAAGAGGGCCTCCAGTTGCCATTACTCACTGCAACCAGTCAGCTCCTGCTGGAATCTGATGCTGTGGAATGCTTAAATTACCAACACTATAAAGGAAGAGACTTTGGGTGCAAGTTGAAGCTATTGATTCATCAGAGTCTAGCAGGAGGAACATTGGGGTCAAAGGTGCTAAAATCAAAGAACTTTGAGAGAACACTCAAACAACCATCAAGCTTTTCTAGGAATGCTGTTCTCATCCCACTGACAGAGTTGTTCTTATTGGAGGAAAACCCAATAGGGTTGTAGAGTGCATAAAGATCATCCTTGATCTTATATCTGAGTCTCCCATCAAAGGACCTGCACAGCCTTATGATCCCAGTTTTTACAATGAAACCTATGATTATGGTGCTTTTACAATGATGTTTGATGACTGCCCTGGATGCCCAGTGGGATTTCTGATGTGGGGAAGAGGTGGTTTTGACAGAATGCCTCCTGGTTGGGGTGGGTGTCCCATGCCTCCATCTAGAAGAGATATAAGCCCTCATCGAGGACTACCTCCTCCTCCTACTGGACGAAGTGGCCGGGGTGGTAGCAGAGCTCGGAATCTTCCTCTTCCTCCACCACCACCACCTATAGGGGGAGATCTAATGACCTATGACAGAAGAGGGAGACCTGGAGACTGTTATGATGGCATGGTTTGTTTCAGTCCTGATGAAACTGGAACTCTGCGATAGATACATGGAGCCCATCAGAATGGCAGATGGCTTGTGAACCACAGGGTGGCTCCGGATATGATTATTCCTATGCAGGGGTTGGTGGCTCATATGGTGATCTTGGTGGACCTATTATTACTGCACAAGTAACTATTCCCAAAGATTTGACTGGATCTGTTATTGGCAAAGGTGGTCAGCAGATTAAACAAATCGGTCATGAGTTGGGATCTTCAATCAAAATTGATGAGCCTTTAGAAGGATCCGAAGATCGGATCATTACCATTACAGGAACACAGGACCAGATACAGAATGCACAATATTTGCTGCAGAACAATGTGAAGCAGTGTTCTGGAAAGTTTTTCTAAGACTAGTAAAGAAATGGAGGAGTCCTGCATCTTTTTTTTTTGCTTCTATTTAAAAAGCCAACATTCCTCTTCTTCGTAGGTGTTCTGCATTTGAAGTGTAGTGAAATCTTTGCTGTTCACCAGATGTAATGTTTTAGTTCCTTACAAACAGGGTTGTGGGGGAAGGGCGTGCAAAAACTAACACTGAAATTTTGAAACAGCAGCAGAGTGAGTGGATTTTATTTTTTGTTATTGTTGGTGGTTTAAAAAAAATTCCCCCCACGTAATTATTGCGAACACCTTGCTTTGTGGTCACTGTAACATTTGGGGGGTGGGGCAGGGAGGAAAAGTAACAATAGTCCACATGTCCCTGGCATCTGTTCAGAGCGGTGTGCAGAATGTAATGCTCTTTTTAAGAAACATTTTATGATTTTTAAAATAAATCATAAATTTATTGAACCTATTTTTTGTGGTCATTTTTTTTAAGACAGTCATTTTAAAATGGTGGCTGAATTTCTCCACCCCCAAACTAAACACTAAGTTTGATTTTCAGCTCCTCTGTTGGATATATAAGTACATCTCTTCTTGGACATAGGCAAAATAACTCAGCAAACTTAGTTCTGGTGATTTCTTGATGGTTTGAAAGCCTATTGCTGGGAAGAAATTCCATCATACATATTCATGCTTATAATAAGCTGGGGATTTTTTGTTTGTTTTTGCAAACGCTTGCCCCTACTTTTCAACAATTTTCTATGTTAGTGGTTGTGAAGAACTAAAATGGGGAGCAGTACTACAAATTGAGTAATGGTATGAGTATATACCAGAATTCTGATTGGCAGCAAGTTTTATTAATCAGAATAACACTTGGTTATAGAAGTGACTGATGCTGAAAAAAATTGATTATTTTTATTAGATAATTTCTCACCTATAAACTGTCAACTTGCTCTAATGTCTTATTAAACTTTATAAAATATATATATATACTTGTTTTTCCATTGTATGCAAATTGAAAGAAAAAGATGTACCATTTCTCTGTTGTATGTTGGATTATGTAGGAAATGTTTGTGTACAATTCAAAAAAAGATGAAAAAAGTTCCTGTGGATGTTTTGCGTAGTATATTGGCATCTGTAATGATAGTTAAAATTCACTTGCAAATAAATAAAACATCCATGATGCTAGATTTGATATGTGACCAATTTGAACAAGGGTTGATTGACACCTGTAAAATTTATTGAAACGTTCCTCTTACAAGGAAATACAGTAATCTTAACTTGTAAAAAAAAAAAAAGAAAAAAGAAGAGCAAACTAAATTATTTTTCTCAAATACATATTTATGAAAACATCTATGACTCCTTCTTGCTCACATGGTAAAATCTTAAAAACTCAACTTACTCTTGCTTTCTAGACTCTTCTCCTTTTCCTACATCCTGCTCCATATTTCTCAGGCACCCGCTGCAAGAATCTACCCTAACGAAGCCTGAAGCTGTGCACCTTTGCCCCTATCAATCCCTTTACCTGAAGCATGTTTTTCCCTTTCCACCTTCTACTAATAGGTATTCTTCACTTTTCAAGGATGTGCTCAAAGTTTTCTTCTACCGTAAAATCTTTTTACATTGTAGTATTGTTGGCTGTACATGCTTATATTCTCTATTCATTTATGAGCTCCTTGATGGTAGTAACTTGGGGTTTAGAATACCACTACATTCAAATTTTTACGTGAGTGAGTACGACGAACATGTTTTGAATTTAGTTGAATTTTCTATTAAGATTCATGTGCAGCACACACATTGCAAAACGTCCTCATAATCATCTTTTTTCTCCTCCAAATATGAGTTCACTAAAAATATTCTTGTAGGAGACAGAACAAATGTTTCTTTTGAAAAATTTGAAATTTTCCTTTGAATAAGAAACCATGCCACTAAAATTAGTTCTCTGGCCAAGGAATCCCTGTTAATATGCAATAACATATTGCAAAGTATTCTAATTGTTTTCTAGAATTTTGTGTTTTTACAAAGTTAAAAGTTTGCATAACTTCAAGCAATAGCGCTCAATGCATGATACCTCCTAAATATTTATATCTGTAGTAGTGTTTCTCAAGACTTTTAATTCACAGAACATTCCACTTTTCCCTTTTAATTTTTATGATAGTTTAGAAAAGGAAACATAACAAAATTGTTCCTACAAGCACCTTCATTTTCAAGCAATATTTAAAGCTCAGGGCCATGTGCTTTTTCTTTTGTCAATTCAGCATTTATTTAATGCTTAGAAGTGAAATTTTGACAAGAGAGCCTGTGAGGTGAATGAGTCCAATTTATGTAACTCCCCAATCACACCAGCTGCATGGGAACAGCCATTTGGTGTCCTTCTGCTTCCTATCTCATAGAACTGCTTCTAAGCAGGTCAGCAGGGTTAGGTGAAAAATACACTAGATTAGGAATCTAGCACAGCTTCTGCCACTAATTAACAAACCAACTCTTGTCTGAGGGTTACCTTCTCTGAGCTTTAATTTCCTCCCCTGATGAGTGAGGGATAGTTAAATGATTTCTGTAGTGAGCGTTCATTATGGTTAGCTTCCTAACTAGACAAAAGAAAATAAGACATTCTTCCTTATCAACATAGATGAAAAGGCTGACTCTGGGCACAGTGCCTCGGAGTTAGCCCTGCAAACAAACAAAAAAAAAAAAAGAAAAAAAAATTCTAGATGAAATGTTAGAAAATTGAATTGGGTGATAGTGATGATGATGATTGATGATATACATTGTGACTAAGTAACATTGTTTTCCCCCCAGGAATAGAAGAGTGGTCCTACTTCAGAAAAATTTATTGATGATTTAACAAATTTAAAAAGAAAAGGAATCTGATAATACCAGTAGATGCAGTTAAAAACATTTGATAAAATTGAACTCTTATTCATAACTCTTGTTAAACTAGGAATAGAAGCAATCATTAACCTGATAAAGGACATGTACAAAATAACATAGCCAACACACTTAAGTAGTGAGATAGAAGCCTTTCATTTAAAGTAACAATGTAAAAAGAGATAAAAAAAATTTTAACATGGAAAAAACACAACTATCCTTATTTGTAGTAAAAATTCCTGTTGAAATGATCCATAGGTAGAACTTGTACTTCTTTTCAAGCTCCCAGTGATCTTCACCAGTCCACAGCCTTAAACAACATCTGTATGCCAATGACTTCCATCTCTATATGTCCAACCATAACTTCTCTCCTAAACTCTACGACTGTTTAATAGCTTCACTTTGGTGTCTAAGCAGGAGACTAATTAAAACTCTCAGTGTTTCCCCAAAATATCCTGCCCCTCTTGTACTCTTCCTACTTGGTAAATGGCAACTGTGCTTTTCTAGTTGCTCTGATAAAAAGCACCTTGGGTCAAATCCAACATCACCAGTAAGTCACGTAGAGAGAATGTACTTCTGATATAAAGTAATGAAAATGACACTTTTCCTCGGTGGTCTTCCTCTTTCAAAACCATAATCCCAGTGTAATCATAAGAAAAGAGAAATATTCTACAGTATATCTGGCCAGTATTCCTCAAAACTGTCATGGTCATTAAAAACAAGAGAAGCCTGAGAAACTGTCATAGCCAAGAGGAGCCTAAGGAGACAATGACAGCTGAAAGTACTGTGCTGTGGAAAGAAACAAAGAGAACCTAAATTAGAGCAAGAAAAGGCTATTTAGAGCTTACTATAGCAGAGGAGTAGCCACCATCACTTGCATTTGCTGGAAACTCAAAGGCAGAGACTCAGAGCAGTGGAAAAGCTTCAGAGTGGGAAAAAGAGAAGCTTCAGATTGGAAGCTTTTATCATGGGGAAGCTGTAGTTGGGCCAAAGAGAAGCAGGGTTAGGGGTGCAGTCATTCATTTAACAGAGATTGGTCGACCACTCAAGTGCCTCCTAAGTGCTTGGGACTTAAATGGCTTTCTTTAGTTTATCCTAAGTTGGAAGCTGCAGCAAAAATTACAGAAGCTGTTTGTCATTAGGTTCTGGCCATGTGGGGCCAATTGCTATAAGGCTTGTTGTTTAGCTTCCTGGACTGGTTGCTACAGGTTGTGGGTCAGAGCTCTGTTTTCATATATGGTCTGTCATTACCCACTGGGTATTCGGTCTCTCCGTGGTATCCTGTATGAGATCCTGGAACAGAAAAAGGCATTAGGTAAAAACTAAGGAAACTGAATACAAGTATGGGCTTTAGTTAATAAAAATATAGCAATATTGGCTCATTACTTGTAACAAATGTGCCATATTTATGTAAGATGTTATTAATAATAAGCAAACTGGGTATGGGGTATATGGGAACTCTGTACTATCCTTTCAATTTTTCTGTGAATCTGAAGCTGTTCTAAAAATAAGTTTATTTTAAACACACACACACACACACACACACACACACACACACACACACACACACCTTGGAGACCTCCTTGACTCCTCACTTTCCCTCTCACTCCACATCCAGTCCTTTAGCAAATTCTGTCAGCTCCATAGAGGAAACAGTGAGTGTTTGACCACGCCCCCTCAACGCTCCTGCTCCCACCTGAGCCCTGACTTCACCCACTGTCACTTGGAAGTCTCACTAGCACCGTAACAGCCCCCTTGCTCAACATCTGCCTGTCTATGGTGCTTTTCCACAGAGCTTTACCATGGCCTGCAAGGCCCACGTGACCCAATCCCTGCCCCAGCCGCCTCCTGCCCTCACTTCCCACCGCCCTTTCCCTCACTCCCCCTGTTCCACCGCCCTGGCCTAGTGCTGTTTCCAGCCCCCTCACACCTTGGGCTCTTTGCAGCTGCTCCCTCTTGCTGAATGGAGTCCTGTTTCCTCATATCATCTGCCCCAGGGAGGCCTTCCCTGAACACCTTGCTTCATTTTTCTTCATAACACTGAGGACTTCCTGACATTACAATATAAATCTATTTGTTTACTGTCCATCTTCCATAAATATAAGCTTATGAACTCAAGGGCAAGTTGTCTGTCTCATTCGCCACTGTATTCTCAACATTAGCCCCAAGTACTTAGTAGGCAGTCAGCCAATCTTCGTTAAGTGAATAAATAAATGAATGCACCAAGGATCATAAAGTTTTATCAGTGCACTGCAGTTGCTGATGCTGCAGAGTGCTCTTATCATTCTTTTCCAAAAGGCTCATAATTTTGCTCCCATCATATCAAAAATATTATTCCAGAGATAATTTAGTTCTTCATTTCCTTCACATACATAAAATTCATTTTACTTAATGTGAGTCAATTAAACTTGGCCTCAGAATATGATCTAAGATGGGAGCTAAGATTCCTTCCATAATTTATATGCATAGGCATGTGGCATTGCCCACAGCTTAAATTTCTAGAAGCTATAATTCCTGGAAATATTTCAAAATATTCACATGACCAATATTTATTGAGTAAAGCACTATGCTAGAAGCCAAATACCAGAAATAACAGGAACTAATTCCTTCCCTAAAGGAGATTACAGGCAGCAGGAAATATATGTATCAAAGCACAAAAAATGCAAGAATAAAAAATGCCACATACTATAACAGAAGTACACAGAAAATGATGGGGAGAACACAAACTGTATGGCATAACTACACAGTGTTGTATGAAAAGAGAAGTGTAATTGGGAGAAGAGTCATTGCAGCTGACAGTCAGGAAACAGATCTGTGGTGGTTTTGTTATTCTCTATATTTGTTCATACACTAGTACTTTTTTTTTTTTCTTGAGACAGAGTCTCACTCTGTCACTCAGGATGGAGTGCAGTGGCATGATCTTGGCTCACTGCAACCTCCACCTCCTGGGTTCAAGGGATTCTCCTGCCTCAGCCTCCAAAGTAGCTGGGATTACAGGTGCCCATCAACATGCCTGGCTAATTTTTTGTATTTTTAGTAGAGACAGGGTTTCACCATGTTGGCCAGGCTGGTCTCGAACTTCTGACCTCGGGTGATCCACTCACCTCGGCCTCCCAAAATGCTAGGATTACAGGGGTGAACCACTGCGCCTGGCCTGACTATTACTTTTATGGAAAAAAAAGGCCATTCCTTTTCAAGACTCTCTCTTTCTTTGGGTTCATGATGCTGCATTAATCTGTTCTCCAACTTCCTTTTAACTTCTGCTTATCTCTTCCAAATTTATTTTCTTTTAGGTCTCTCTACCTTCTTATTTGAGAAATACTTATTTCAAGTGAGTATCAGGCACTGGAATCATTTAACAAGGGCTGGCTCTGTCACATTTTATTTCTGCTGTCCCCAGACGCACACTTATGAGAGCTGACACCAGGGCTTACATCATGTTCCTCCGCTCCAGTCGAGAATGGCAGGAACCAGTACACAGTCAACTAACTTTTAGCATTTGGCTTGCGAGAGATTTTCACCGGCCACTGCCCCACTGCCCCACTTCCCCCATCTATCTCCCTTCACCCCACCACTACATTAGACAGAAAGGGTCTGTATTAGTCCATTTTCATGCTGCTGATAAAGACATACCTGAGACTGGGCAATTTACAAAATAAAGAGGTTTAATGGACTCACAGTTCCATGTGCCTGGGGAAGCCTCACAATCATGGCAGAAGGCAAAAGGCACATCTCACATGGTGGCAGACAAGAGAAGAGAATGAGAGCCAAGCAAAAACTGTTTCCTCTTGTAAAACCATTAGATCTCATGAGACTTTTTCACTACCATGAGAACAGTATGGGGGAAACTGCCCCCCATGATTCAATTATCTCCCACTGGGTCCCTCCCACAACACGAGGGAATTATGGGAGCTACAATTCAAGATGAGATTTAGGTGGGGACACAGCCAAACCATATCAGGGTCAGACTCTTTGCATATCTCTTTACAAGATGGCAAACCCAATTGTACATTCCCTGCTTATACACAAGAGAAAGAATCTACATTCAAAGCCTTAACAGAAACACTTGATTCTACATCTCTCTCTCTAATCTTTCTCTAGAATGTCAGTTCCAGTTTCTAACTACGTAGAAAGCTCACTATCTTCTCAAATGCAATCAGCTAAAAGATAAATTAATTACCTTATCTATGAAACTATTTTCAGATTTTGCCTTTTTAATTTTATTAATACTGTCATTATCATGCAGTAATTATAAATAATACTCCACAGCTCTCCCTCCTGCACCAACTATAGTCATCAAAATTCCGAAACCGTAAGGCTTTCTATGGCCTTTTGCATCAATGGCTTTACCATCCCCACAGCTCTGGTGCAAATTTAAGGCCTGTGCTGGAACTCTTGATCCCAATTCAGATTTCTGCATACCACCACCAGGCTGACCACATGATCCTTGCTTGAAAACCTTGATTTCCCTCACTTGACTACAGGATAAAGTCCAAATCCTTTAGCTTAGATTTCAGATTGTACTAACACGGTCCCATTCAACTTTCAACTCTACTACCTCCTTACCTAAACCTTCCATGAATAGAGTAGATTGCCAATTATTTAACTTGTATTAATTCTGAATATTTAGTTCATTTTAATCTTTTGCTAATCCCATCAATGCTATATTGATTCTACTTAGATATGTCTCATTTTACATATGTGCAAGTATTATCTGTAGAATCAGTTCTCAAAAGTAGAGTTGTTTGATCAAATGATATGTGTCTTTGGAATTTCAATGGATATCGCCAAATCGCTCTGCATTGATGTCATACCAGTTTATACTCTTCACCAGTGAAGTATGAGTGCCTGCTTCCCTACTTCTTCTCCGACTACAGTTTGTTATCAAATATTTGAATCTTTGCTAATTTACAGGTGTATTTATCATATTAAGAGTAAAATTATTTTATGTGTTTAAGGTTATTTGTGCTTCTTTTGCTGTGATCTCCATCTGATATTATCTTATTGATTTTTAAAAATTAGTTTATGGGAGATCTTCACACCATAAGAAAATTAGACCTATATATGCAGTGCATGTTGCAAATATTTTGCCTTCTTTGTGTTATGAATTCTGTCTTTGTGTGCATGCATGTTGCCATATATAATTTTTTTCTAGAGCAAAATTTATTATATCTTTAAAATCAGCTCATCTATATTAAAATAAAACTCAGATGGTATTTTTATGAGGATCCTATATTTTAAAATACAGATTAAAAAGATTCATTTTAATTTATATTGTCTTATAGATAGGGTCTCACTACATTGACTACGCTGGCTTGGAACTTTTGGGCTCAAGTCATCCTCCCACCTCAGCCCCCGAGTAGCTGGAACTACTGGCACATGCCATTGTGCCTGGCAAAAATATAGACAAACATTTTTCATAAGTTTTACTTAGGTATTTAATCTTTTTTTCTTGCCATTATTGATAGAGTCTTTTATTACATTTTCTAATTGATTATTGCTTGCATATAGGAAGGCTATTTATTTAATGTTAATTTTGTAACCAGTCACCTTACTGAACTGGCTTGTTTCCAATAGCTTACAAATTGATTTGCTTTTATTTACTCTTCCTTTACAATATTTTTACTTCTTATATTCATATTTTCATTTTCTAATTTTGAAAAATTGACTAAGGTTTTATTTGTGGTCTAAAATAAGGTCATTTTATTCCAGTGCTTTGTGGGTAAGTGAAAAGAATGTGAAGTCATGAAATTTAATTCCATGCAAAGCGATTAGTTAGCAAACTTAACTTATTACTTACATTATTTATGTGTTCCATTTACAAACTTATTTTTTATTCACTTGCCATGTCATGAACTGAGATATGGGCATTAAAACTGCCTGTATCTAATGTGTTTCTATTTCCTCTTGTGTTTCCTGTAATTTTTGCTTTAAATATGTTGATACAAGGTTATTTTATTCATGGATATACATGATGAGATCATTGAAGTGGATTGTATCCTTTATTATTTTCTTTACATTTGTCTGATAGGCCTTTACTCATTCTTTTGTTTTCATTTTTTTCTGAGTTATTTTATCTTAGATACATATCTTGAATTTGAAAATATAATTACATTTTGCTTTATGATTTAATTTGAGACTTTTTAAAATGAGGAGTTAATCAACACCTTTATATGGCATATATGTTTACTTTTTATTTGATATATTTCATATTGTGATTTCAGTTTTTTTCTTTTTATAATTTTTTGTTATATCACCTATAATATTTTGTATATGTGTGTATTGTCTGGTAATTTGGAGAGTTCATGTTTTTGTACTAATGGTTGTATTTATAACTACTACTTTATATTGTATATTTGACTTTATGTATTAGCATCTATTGATTCCCTACTATGAGAAAAGATGAAACCAGTATACACCCATGGTTCTCCTGACTGCTACCATCTCACTTCAGTTGATTATGTATTTTTGGTAGTATCTACCTTTTCTCTTTTTCAAAACAGGGTCTCACTCTGTCACCCAGGCTGGAGTGTGGTGTTGCGATCACAGCTCACTGCAGTCTGAACCTCTCTGGGTTCAGGGGATCCTCCCACCTCAGGCTCCCAAGTAGCTGGGACTACAGGTGCATCCCATCACACGTGGTTAATTTCTTTATATTTTTTGTAGAGACGGGGGTTTCACTCTGTTGCCCATGCTGGTCTCGAAATCGTGGGCTCAAGCCATCTACTCACCTCATCCTTCCAAAGTGCTGGGATTACAGGTGTGAGCTACCACTCTCGGTGGTAGTATTTACCTTTAAATTTTAAAATGAGACACTTGCGTTACTTGACTTATGGGCTTAATATGATTCCCAAGACCCTTCTTAGTCTTCTGGTCTGTATCTCCAATCTAAACTTCTTACATCTAATCTGAGAATCAAAATCAGAGTCTAGACAAGCTTAAAACTAAATCACTGTGGCAGAAAATCTGAGCAGGGCAATATAAAAATTAGCAGCTGTGGGCAAATCTGGGATCTATATTTTCAGAAATTTAGGCAAACAGAAGCAAGGAAGCATTATAGGAAGCAATAATTTTCAATTAAATTTGAAGGAGCAAAATAAAATGGACTTTGTAAGAATACTCTTGGAAATGAATATGAAGTTTGTGAAGTTGGAATCTGTGAAGGAGTCAGTGAAGTGAAGTTCATGTTCTGAATGTGGTATTTCTGCTGCCACTATCTAATAAAGACAGGTGCTTCTTGTTGTAAAGCTAACTATATGGCCCAGCGCGGTGGCTCACACCTGTAATCCCAGCACTTTGGGAGGCAGAGGCGGGCGGATCACCTGAGGTCAGGATTTTGAGACCAGCCTGGCCAACACGGTGAAATCCCGTCTCTACTAAAAACACAAGAATTAGCTGGGCATGGTTGCAAACACCTGTTATCCCAGCTACTCGGGAGGCTAAGACAAGAGAATCGCTTGAACCCTGGAGGCGGAGGTTGCAGTGAGCCAAGATTGCGCCATTGCACTCCAGCTTGGGGGACAAGAGCGAGACTTCGTCTCAAAAAAAAAAAAAAAAAAAAAAAGAGATAACGTGGGCCTTCTTCATTTATGAATATCAGAACCCTTCTACCTGAGTATAGGCAAGGTAAAGCCCTATATAAGTAGAAACATCTATCAGAAAGAACAGTAGACGAGTGGTATGCTCACTGGAACGTATACAGATTAAACACGAATAAGGTGTTAGGACTGATTACCATTCCACTGCAGAGAGGAATAGTGCTTGTGAGAAGGAAAAAACAAATTTCTTACATTACTGACCAACACTGGTTTTGGCTGGAAAAACAAATCAAGCAGCCAAAGATGTAAGAATATAAAACTACAATATTAAGGGTAATTGTTCTGGTTTTCAGACGTAAAAAGATCTTGGCAACTGTTTTAACTACTCCTGCCAGACACTCCAGTAGTCTGATTTTGTCATGAGATTTTATTTCTCCTTAAAGAAGCAACTAAAAATCAGTAAAAAATCCTAGTTGTACAAAATTCTAACATAAAACTTTGACTGGGTAAGCATTTTTAAAAGTCAAAACAAATTTAAAAAATGAAATTTTGCATCCATGTTATCTTTGGAAGAATAATGATCAAATCAAAACTTCAACTGTAATACCATGTTATTATGATAATCAAATCCAAATTTGACAAAACATTAAGCAATGTGAATTTAATTTCAGCAGTAGAAAATAGAAATTTTTTCCCTCAAAATGAAAAAATTATTGATTGTTTCATGAGACTCCATATGCAGGTTCAATTCTTGTGTGCTTGTATTGTTGAGGGTGAGATTAGGTTGAACGTTAGTAGGAAATTAACAAGGTGGGATTGGGCTGGCCCAAGGAAACCTGGAAACTTTGTTATGAACACATGGTGTTGAGTTTTCTAGGAACCCCGGAAACAAAGCATAACCACTGCTGAAGCTACAATTTCGTAAATTGTTAGTGCCTGAAGTATTGCTCCCTCCACTTTGCTTTTTTTTTTTAATTACAGCTATAAGAGGTATAGTTGACCTACAACTCATCCATTTAAAGTATACAATCCAGTGGCTTTAGTATATTCACAGAGCTGTGCATCCATCGCTGTAATCAATTTTAGAACATTTTCGCCACCCCTGAAAGGAATCCCTATTCCCCTTAGTCATCACCTGCCCATACCCCTAGCAGACCTCACCCCTAGTCCTAGGCAACTATTATTCTGCTTTCCATTGCTACAGATTTGTCTTTCCAATTTACCTGTTTCAAATGAATGGAATCAGACAATATGGGGCCCTTTATGACTGGCGTCTTTCACTTAACATATTTTCAAAATTTATTCATGTATCAGTACTTTATTTCTTATTATTGATGAAAAATATCCTATTGTATGAATGACACACATTTTATTCATCGGTTCATCAATTGATGGGCATTTGGGTTGTTTCCACTTTTTGGTTATTATGAATAAGGGTGTTGTGAACATTCATGTACAAATTTTTATGTGGACATGTGTTTTCATTTCTTTTGTGTATACACTTCAGAGTCTAATTGCTGGATCATAGAGTAACTCAATGTTAAATCTTTTGAGCAACTGTCGGTCTGTTTTCACAAATGGCTACAACGTTTTATGTTTCCATCAGCAATATGAAAGTTCCAATTACTCCAAATCCTTGTTAACACTTGTTATTATCTGTTCATAGTATTCCTTCATAATCCTTTTTATTTATGTAAGGTAATGTCTTCTGTTTCATTTCTGATTTTAGTGAGTTAAGTGTCCTCTTTTTTACTGTGGTCAGTTTAGCTAAAGGTTTGTCAATTTTGTCTATTCTTTCAAAAAACAAAGTTCTGGTTTTGTTGATTTTCTTCATGGTTTTTCTAGGCCCTGTTTCATTAATTGCTGCTCTAATGCTAATTTTCTTCCTTGTTTACATTGCATTTAGTTTTCTTTTCTACTGTCTTAGGTGAAATGTTAAGTTGTTGATTTGAGGTCTTTCTTCTTTCTTAATATAGGTATTTACAGCTATACATTTCCTTTTAAGCACTAATTTAGCTACATCCTGTGCGTTTCATTATGTTGTATCTTCATTTTCATTCATGTCAAATTATTTTCTAATTTTCCTTGCTATGTGCTTATCATTTTTTTTGAAGACTGTCTAAACTGTCCAATTTGACAGCCACCAGCCCCATATGACTACTTAAATTTAAATTGAAACATAATAAAATAAATTAAATTTGTTCTTCAGTCATACTAGCCACATTTCAAGTGCTAATTAGCTACATTTGGTGAATGCCTGCTATATTGGACAGCGGACAAAAACATTTCCACCATTTTACAACATTCCGTTGGGCAGCACTGCATAAGCATGCTCAGAGAGGGGAATATTCAAAGATGAAGTGTCAGTTCGCAAGATAGCTTACTGTTCATTTTCAAATGCCGCATAGTGTATAAATGTCAATCCAGTTCAGTGCCTCATTTGCTTAATATATTCTCTTATTCACAGTAGTCTCTCGACAGGAATGCGTTTTATGCTATGCAGCCTCAAAATTTGATCTCCTTGTTAAATCATCTCTGGCATCTTCAATTACACTTTTGCTTCTGCTACTGCTCCTGGCGATTTCTTGCTCATCTTCTCCTACATTGTTTAGTAACTATCAAGTACTAACGTTCATAAAGAAAGGGAAAGCTAGAAGAGTTAATAAATGCTGAATGTCTACTATGTACCAGGCTCTCTCTGGAGCTTCTCATGTATTAGCTCACTCAAATCCAAAATAATTCTAGGAGGTGAATATTTTTATCTTTGTTTTCTGATGAGAAAAAAACATCAATTTCTAAAATGTAAGGGCAGAAGCCCACACAAATTATAAGTGAGAGAACCAGGATTTGAATCTTTGTTAGGCTCCAAAACCCTCTCTCTCTTGCTTATTTAATTAAACAACTTTATTTTTTAGAGCTGTTTTAGGTTTACAGAAAAAATAAACAGAAGATACAGAGGGTTTCTATTTATCACCCCAATCACAGTTTCTCATATTACTAAAATCACGCATTAGTGTAGTAAATTTGTTACAATTAATGAACTAATATTGATGCATTATTGTTAACTAAAATGCATAGTTTACATTAAGGTTCACTCTGTGTGTTGTGCAGTTCTATGAGTTTTTGCAAAGGTATGATTCATATATCCACCATTATAATATGGTACAAAATAGTTTCACTGCCCCCAAATTTCCCTATATTCCAACCATTCCTTCCTCCTTCCCTCACCTTGAATGCCTGGAAACCACTGCTCTTTTTATTGTCTCCATAGTTTTGCCTTTTCCAGAATGTCATATGCTTGGCATTATATGCTGTGTAGTCTTTTCAGGCTGCTTTCCTTTACTTGATAATATGCATTTCATGTTCCTCTATGTCTTTTCACGACATGATGGCTCATTTTTTCTATCACTGGAAAACAGTCCATTGCATGACTCCGTAACAGTTTGCTTATGCATTAGCCTATTGAAGAACATCTTGGTTGCTTCCAAGTTTTAACAATTATGAATAAAGCTGCTATAAACATTAATTTACAAGTTTTTGTGTATATATAAGTATTCAACTCATTTGGGCAAATATCAAAGAGCACGACTGTTGGATTGCAAGGTAAGAGCATGTTTAGATTTGCAAGAAACTACCAAACTTTCAAAGCAGTTGTGCCATTTTGCATTCTCACCAACTTTGAATGAGGGTTCCTGTTGCCCCACATCCTTGCCGGCATTTGGTGTTGTTAATGTCGTGAATTTTAGCCATTCTATGGGTGGTAGTGATATCTCAATATTGTTTTAATTTGCAATTCCCTAATAACATATGATGTTGAGCATTTTTTCAGATGCTTATTTGCCATCCGTATATCTTCTTTGATTATGTGTCTGCTCAGACCTTTTGCCCATTTTTAAATTTGGTTGTGTATTTTCTCATTGTTGAATCCTAAGAGTTACATTTTTAAAAGGTAGACTGTGTCTTTCAAGGAATTGGTCCATTTCATCTAGGTTATCAAATCTGTGGTCATAGAGCTGTTCCTAATATTCCTTTGTTATCCTTTTAATACCCATGAAATCAGGAGTGATGGCCTGTCTTTCATTTCTGTATTAGTAATTTGTAACTTCTCTCATTTTTCCTTAGTTAGCCTGGCTAGAGCTTTATCATTCTATTGATCTTTTCAAAAAGCAAGCTTTTAATTTCATTATTTTTCTTTATTGGTTTCCCCTTTTAAATTACATTGATTTCTGCTCTTATGTTTATTATTTCTTTTCTTCTGCTTCATTTGGATTAAATTTGCTCTTCTTTTGCTACTTTCTTAAGGTGGAAGCCTTGATTGTTGATTTGGGATTTTCCAGGTGTCTTTCTGTTATTAATTTCTAATTTAATTCCATTATGGTCTGAGAGTACACTTTTAATAACTTCTATTCTTCTAAATTTGTTAAGGTGTATTTTATGGCCCCGAATATGGGATTTCTTCGTAAACGTTCCATGTGAGCTTGAGAAGAATCTGTATTCTGCTGTTGGTGAAATATTCTATAAATGTCAATTTAGATTCACTTGATTGATAGTGCTGTTCCGTTCAACTATGTCCTTAATGATTTTCTGCTTGCTGGATCTGCCAATTACTAATAGAGGGGTGTTGAAGTCTCTAATTACAATAGTAGATTCATTTATTTCTCCTTGCATTTCTACCAGTTTTTGGCTCACACATTTTGATGTTGCGTTGTTAGGTGCATAGACATTAAGAATTGTTATGTCTTCTTGGACACATGACCCCTTTATCATTACCTAATATGCCTCTTTATCCCTGACAACATTTTTTGTTCTTAAAAATCTGCTTTGAATGACATTAATATAGCTACTTCAGCTTTCTTATGATTAGTATTAGCATGATGTATCTTTCTCTATGTCTTTATTTTTAATCTATCTGTGTCTTTAAGTAAGTTTCTTGTAGACAACATATAGTTGGGTCTTGTTTTTAATCTATTTTATACTCTGTATATTAAATGGTTATTTATTTATTCATTGATTCATTTTTCCTCCCACAAGTTTTATTTGTTATTATTTGTGTGTGTGTGTGCAATAAGAACACTTAACATAATACAGTATTAACTATAGGCACTATGTTATACAGTAGATCTCTAGGACTTATTCATCTTGCATAACTGAAACTTGCATCCTTTAACTAATACCTCACCAAACCCCTACCCCCACCCCAAACCAGCCCCTGGCAACCATCATTCTACTCTTAGCTTCTATGAGTTAGACTATTTTAGATTCCTCATACAAGTGGGACCAAATGGTTTTTGTCTTTCTATCCAGCTTATTTCCAAGTGATATATTTAGACAATGATGTTTCATATGGTTATTGGTATAATTGGATTAATATATACCATAATTGTTACTGTTTTCTATGTATTGCCCTTATTTTTTGTTTCCTGTTTTTGTCTTCCACTCTTTTTCTGTCTTCTGTGATTTTAGATAAACATTTTATACAATTCCATTTCTCTCCTGTCTTTGCAAATAAATTATGCTTTCATTTTTTATTTTTTAGTGGTTGCCCTAGAGTTAACGATTTGCAATTACAACTAACCCATGTACACTTTCAAATAACACTATACCACTTCACAAGTAATGCAAATTCCCGATATTTTCCTCCCATCCCTTACAACATTGCTATTATTCTTTTCCCTATCCCCAAACTGAGTACAATATTGCTGTTATTCTTTAGAACAAAGTGTTATCCATTAAATCAACTAAGAAAAATAAAATATTTTATTTTGCTTTCATTTATTTCTTCTCTAATGCTCTTCCTTTCTTTATGTAAATCGGAGTTACTGACCTATATGATTTTCCTTCTTTTTGAAAGACTTTCAGAATATCTCATGTTCAACAGGTCTACTGGATACAAATTCTCTACTTTTTAATTTGTTGAGAAATTATTTCTACTTCACTTTTGAAAGATAATTTTGCTGGGTACAGAATTCTAGATTGGTTTTTCTTGTTTCAACACTTTAAATATTATGCACCACTGTCTTCTCACTTATGCGGTTTCTTTTCTTTTCTTTCTTTCTTTCCTTCTTTCTTTCTTTCTTCCTTCCCTTCCCTTTCCTTTCCTTTCCTTTCCTTCCTTCCTCTTTCTCTTCTTTCTTTCCTTTCTTTCTCTCTTTCTTTCTCTCTTTCCTTCCTTCCTTCCTTCCTTCTTCCTTCCTTCCTTCCTTCCTTCCTTCCTTCCTTCCTTCCTTCCTTCCTTCCTTCCTTCTTCCTTCCTTCCTTCCTTCCTTCCTTCCTTCCCAGGGTCTCCCTCTGTCACCCAGGCTGGAGTACAGTGGCATGATCTCAGCTCACTGCTACCTCTGCCTCTTGAGTTCACGTGATTCTTATGCTTCCCAGCCACCTGAGTAGCTGGGATTACAGGTGTGTGCCACCACATCTGGCTAATTTTGGTATTTTCTGTAGAGATGGGGTTTTGCCATGTTGGCCAGGCTGGTCCCGAAGTCCTAAACTCAAGTGATCCTCTCACCTCAGCCTCCCAAAATGCTGGGATTACAGATGTGAGCCACCATGCTGCGCCCCACATGGTTTCTACATAAAAGCCCGATGTAATTATCATCTTTGCTCCTCTATAAGTAAGGTGGGTTTCTTTTCCCTCTGGCTTCTTTTAAGACATTATTTTTGTCTTTGCTTTTCTGTGGTTTAAATGTGATTTGCCTGTGTATAGATTTTGGGAGGATATTTACCCTGCTTTGTGTTCTCTAAGCTTCCTGAATCTGTGATTTGGTGTCTCATTAATTTGGAGAAAATTCTCTGTCATTATTGCTTCAAATGTTGCTTCTGTTTCTTTTTCTTTCTCCTCCTTCTGGTATTCCCATTATATGTATTTATACCTTTGGCAATTGTCCCACAATTTTGGGGTATACTATTCTGTTTTTATTCATTCTTTTTTCTCTTTGCTTTTCAGTTTGAGATGTTTTTACTGATATATTTTTAATTTCACTGATTCTTTTCTCAGCCATGTCCAGTCTACTGATAAGTGATCGAAGGCATTCCTCCTTTCTATTGCAGGATTTTTAATTTGTATAATAGCATTTACTTTTGAGTCTTTTGTAGAGTTTTCATATTTGTATTTACACTACCCATCAATTCTTGCATGTTGTCCACTTTTTCCATTAGAACCCTTAGCATATCACTCAGAATTCTTTCAGGTTCCAAGTCTGATAATTCTAAAATTTCTGCCATATATGAGTCTAGTTGTGAGGCCTGCTCTGTCTCTTCACACTGTGGTATTCACCTTTTTTCATGCCTTGTAATTTTTTGATGAAAGCTAAATATGAAGTACTGGGTAAAAAAACACATAAACATGTCCTTAGTGTGAGGTTTTATGGTTTATATATTTTATGTCTTTAGTGTGAGGTTTTGTGTCTTTAGTTTTATGTCTTTAGTGTGAGATTTTATGTCTTTAGTGTGAGGTTTTATATGACTAGGAGTTTGACTGTGTTTCCTCTTTGCAGTAGCTCTGTCAGAGGCTAAAGTTTCCTCTGGTGTCTTTGTTTTTGTCTCCTCTGTTGTCTTTGGATTTCCCTGGACACTTCTGAAATCATTCCTGAGGTTTGCAGTTCTTTCCACTGTAATTCCTGTTGTTGTACAGAAACCCCATTAAGGAGAAGTAAGGCATAGAGTGAAGGAAATTGTTCATAGTCCTAAAATTTGCTTCAGTATTTTAGTGAGCCTGTGCCCCTGGACCGTGACACAGTCATAAGTTTGTTGTATTTCCTCTAGCACAAAATGACAGGTTAGGCTGAATCATGTCAAGAGCCTCAATTAGTGCTATCTAAATTCTCTGATTGCAATAATTTAATCTCTTAGTTTGGAAATATCTTTGTGTCATTTTTGTAAACATCCACTAGGGGGAGAGAAAATGTGTCTCTCATCAGTAACAGGATAACAGGTAGACAGGAAAGGACATTCCCACAGCAACATTTGGATATGCTCAGTTTTTCCCCACGATGAATGCTCTACTTAAAGTAAAACAGCAATCTGAACATTTTGAAGATGTTCTTAAAACATCTTTATTGGAGATTTATTACTTAAGTGAAGTTGTCTTATTGCTTCTGGGAATTTTACCAGAGGCCATTAGAGGGAGCTCAAAGCTTTTAAAATAATATATATACATATATTTTTCTCTCTGCTTTCAGCACTTGATTGTCATTGCTAGCACTTTATTCTTAAGACCCCGAATTTTCCTCATTTTTTTAAAAGATCAATTGAAATGAAGGAGATTTACCCTAATGTGTCTACCTGAGAATAAAAAGAGAATAAATTGCTTTTAATGAATTACTTAAATAATATAAACATTTCATTGCAGTATCACAGTATTTAGAGAATAGTCTGTTTTCATTATAACCATGCAAAGAATAAGAAATTACTTTAGAGATTCTCATAAATTAAAATTTTTTAAAAGGAAAGAATTGCTTTCTAAAAAGACACAAAAATATACATGATCTAATACAACAAAACCTATAAGCAACATCTTACTGGCATTTAGTAAAGGTTAAATCCTTACTCTATATAGGCAATTTTTTCCCATGTATTTATATTTTCCTTTAAATTAAATTTTAGGTATACAACTTTTGATCCATAGGGATTTTTTGGTAATTCTGTTCTAATTATTTTTTAATTTCCATTATCTTCTTTGATTTATGACTTATTTAAAACTGTGTTTTAAACTTTCCAATTGTATGAGGATTTTATCTTTATTTTTTGATTTCTAATTTTGTTACATTGAGATACAAGAATGGGTCTACATTATGTTGGGTTTTTTTTTAAGGCTCAAATTTTGGATGCAGGTAGGTGTGTGTGTGTGTGTGTGTGTGCATGTGTGAGAGAAGGAGAAGATTTTAGCTGTGACTTTTTTGTTATCTCAATGTTTCAGCTAAAGTCTCAGCTTCTCAATGTGCATGTTTGCTGGGCATTCTAAGATAATGTGAGACTGGGTTTACAAAACTTAAATCATCCTTCACTTCAAATGCTGTATGAAACCAGGCTAGAGAATTGGTTATGGGATGATAAAGATGAAGAAAAGAAGTACAGTATTTCTTTAAAGAGAAAATTGGGGAATCATGATGTTTCTCATCTCCATCTAGATGTGGCGCTAATGCTATTCTCATTTTAATCACAACCAGGGACATATATTGACAGAAACAATCAAAGAGCAAGACAGATGCTCCCTAGAATTTGAGGACACAGTAATTGGTATGGGGTTCACGAGTAAATATATTCCAAAAGTGAGAGCCAAAGTGATCTGCCTAGAAACGGACTGCACTTTTCATAGTCTGTTAGGGCAAAAGTGAATGTACATTTCTCTCAAGATTTTATGGCTGCTTGGGAGGAACATACTACCTAAGAGTATTACTTAGAAGAATAGGTAGCCACAACAGTAGGGTGAGCTGCTAGAATCTAGTAGCTAAGCTTAGGATTTGTAAGCTGTATGCATAAGCAATACTGCGGGATCTTTCACAGTTTTTTACAAAACTGCCTTTAAAAGAAAGAGCACTGCATGTGGAATACAAAGCAAAGCTTCATACCAGATTGTGACCCTGTGAACCTTGAAAATTGTTTTCTCCTTAATGCCCCTTTTATATCCTTCCTTCTCTTCCCGTTGACCAAAAGCACATCCAGGAAGTGAGAAGGGGGTGTACCAAGAAAGAGGAAAGAAGCCAACCACGTCTTGCTTTCTCGTTGTAAGTTTTTGAACCCATGTGAGCTGAGCTGGGGAAGGAGAATCATCAAAAATTGGATGAGAATGTAGGGTTTATATTTGACTATGCCGTATTTTATCACATGAAAATGATTAGAAGAGCTATAAAACTTGTCAATATTTCATTCAGGAGCAAAGTCTTTAGAAGTTGAAAGATTAGTTAGTTTCTCCTTGCGCTTTGCAACAAGCTTGATAGTTCAATATACCATGTATAAGGATACAAACAAATATAGCCACATTCTTATCCATATCTATTCCTATATCTATGCTATGTACACACACACACACACACACACACGTTAGCCCAAGATGGTTAATTCTGTTTTTTAAATGTGTATACTTTTCCCAACGTTTGACATTTTCTAGTTTTTCTCGAAATTCTTCAAATTTCCTTTACATAGTTTGAAGCTATCTTGTTCACATGGGTTCAGAATTATGGCTTATGGGTAAATTGTTTATTTAGCCACATGTTGGAATTTGGTTGTCCCTAATAAATCTTTTGCCTTACAGTCTATTTTTTTTGAAATTAATGTAATAACAACCACCTTCTTTTGGTTAGTGTTTGCTTTTCCATCTTTGAAATTTCTATTTTTCTGCATCATTATGCTTTAAGTATGTCTTTTTTTTTTTTTTTTTTTTAGATGGAGTCTTGCTCTGTCACCCAGGCTGGAGTGCAGTGGCACTATCTCAGTTCAATGCAACCTCTGCCTCCTGGCATTTAGTAAAGGTTAAATCCTTACTCTACATAGGCAATTTTTTTTCCTAACATATGTATTTATATTTCCCTTTCAATTAAATTTTACGTACACAATTTTTGTATTTTTAGTAGAGACAGGGTTGCGCCTTGTTTGCCGGGCTGGTCTCAATCTACTGGCCTCAGGTGATCTGCCTGCCTCAGCCTCCCAAAGTGCTGAGATTACAGTCATGAGCCGTTGCACCTGACCCTTTTAAGTACATCTTTTAAATAGCACAGAGCTGGGTTTTGTTATTTTATACAATATACAACTCTTTGTCTTTTATCTGGAAAGTTTAATTCATTTTATTATTTTTTTTATTTTAGATTTATTTCTATAATCTTATTTTGTGCTTTTATCTCTACCAGTTTTCTATGCTTCTTTTACCTTCTTTCTCATCTCAATTGGATTAACCTAATTTTTTTATATATTCTTTTTGCACCATCACTAATTGCACTCCACATTGATTTTATTTCTATATTTTATAGGTGTACTTCACTGAATAAGTTAATTTTCATAAAGTCATACAAGAAGCTTAAAAATCAAAACTTTCATGTGTAGGCTTATGAGGAAAAGGAGCAAGCCTACCCTGTCTATTCTTAAATCCCACTCCCCAGAAGCAATCAGTTTAAACACTTTAGTTCTTTCTTCTAATAATTATCTTTATTTTCTCTAAATAATATTTTTTCTGCTGCTTTTTGAATTTTTTATTTTGGATACTGTCTGTTGACTTGCTCCTATGGATATTGCCCTGGGACTTTCTTTACTATCTTCCTGATATTTCTATATTGGATCCTGTACTTCCTAGACCCCATGGCTTCTTGTTTCCTAGTCCACCAGCTTATTTTGGGAAAATACATCCTTCTGTAGATTACTAAAATTGGATGCCTGGAGGAGAATTCTTCTCAGAACTTACATATCTGAAAATATATTTATCCTACTCTCACACTTGATTATTAGTGAGGTATGAAGATATGAAATTTTAAATTAACAATCATTATCCCTTAGAATCTTAAAAGCATTTTTCCATTGCTTTATCCCTTCCAATATTCTGTTGACAAGTGCAATGTCATTCTCTATATGACTTCATTATTTCTCTCAGAAACTTTCAAGTTTATCTCTTAATGGCTCGTGTTCTGATATTTCACAGTGATGCGCTTTGGTAAGAGGTTTCTTTTCCTTCATTGATTATCCTTTACACTCAGTGGGGCATCTCCAGTCTACAGTCTCATATCCTTAGGCCCTCAAATGTTTTGTACTGTGTTTTTGATACTTTCATTTTCTGAGTTTTCTTTTCTTCATAAATTACCCAGTCTTGTGTATTCCTTCATAGCACCACAAACAAACACAAAACAAATTAGCAGAAGAATGAGAAAATAATGTAACTCCCTCATCTGTTAGGTCAGGGGTCCCCATTCCCTAGATTGTGGATCCGTATTGGCCTGTGGCCTGTTAGGAAGCAAGCTGCACAGCAGGAGATAAGCAGTCGGTGGGCAAGCATTACCATCTGGGCTCCACCTCCTGTCAGATCAGCAGGCATTAGATTCTCACAGGAGTTGGAACCCTATTGTGAACTGCACATGGAAGGGATCTAGCTTGTGCCCTCCTTAAGAGAATCTAATGCCTGATGATCTGAGGAGGAACAGTTTCATCCCAAAACCATCCCCCATCCCCAACCATGGAAAAATCATCTTCCCTGAAACCAGTTCCTGGTGCCAAAAGGGTTGGGGACCGCTGTGTTGACTTATTAGATATCATTGGCAAGAAAGTTTTCTCTTCTCCCCTTCAGCATTTTGGCCATGCTATCTGCGAAAGTACTCAACGAAATCAGTCAGTTGTATAAAACTAGTATTTTTGAGAATTCATACCTTAGTGGTTAGGAACACAGGATCTGGAGTCAGACTGCCTGAGTTTAAAGGTTTAAAGGCTGGCTCCTCCGCCACCTAGTTTATGACCTTGGACAAGTTCTTTAGCCTCTGTTTTGTCACTTGTAAAATGAGGATAATAATGGTTCTTACCATTAATTCTCCGTGTTGTGAATATGAAATTAGTCAATAATGTAGAGCTTAGAACATTGACTGGCATGTATGCTGGTAGTTACCCAGCTATGCATAAACTACTGGCAAGGCACTCGGTGAGGTATTGGGAATACTAAGCTGAACAGGGTTCTTATAGCAGGAAGATAGGAAATTGATCTTGAGCTAAACATTTGTCAGAAAGTATAGATTAATGATTGAGTGGGAACAGAAACCAAATAAACTTGGCAAAAACGTTGATATAAACCACTACCTTTGATTTATTTAAGGAAAAGTAGATTTAGCTCTTACTACCTGTATTAATGGGAAGAGCAGTGGTGCCGATAATCACAAACAGAAGATGATCTGAAATTCATTTCCATTTGGCTTTGAAAAGTCTGACATTATTATTTAGGGGCCATTTGTCTTAGTATGTCTTACTGAAGTCAATATTAAAAAGATTTTTCATTTTATGAAGACAACAGTCCATGGTAGAAGGAAATAGCACACATCTTGGCAAGGAAAAGCCAATTTGGATCATTAGTTGGTTGCAGAGAATTCACAAGTTATATAAATACAGACAGAGAAAAATAAGCATTAGTAAAATCTCTCGAGTGAAACGGTAATTCAATATGAGTGTAAAATCATTTCAATCGAAAAAGAGGGGTTAAAATCTAAGAATTTATTTTATCATTGAATTTAAATTCTTAATGTGAATGAATTTAAAGTTTATCTTTGTTTCACACAGGTTAGATTACAATCTTTGCACTGTCATAATATATGCTCTTAGGAGGTAGTTGAAATTAAGATAAAATAATATTGCAACAATTTGTTTTTTTTTAACATCATCTAAACTCTGTCTGCTATGGAATACAGAAAAAGGTACAGTTTCATATTGAAATAGCTTTCTAATATTATGATAGGATGAAAGATCGATGACAGAACTAAGGTATAGAATTTAAAAATTATAAGTTGTGTCACTTTTGTAACATTCATTTAGGCGAAAAATCTTTTTGGAAATATAGAATGTAATGTTGATATAATTGTGATTTCCACTCAGAAGATTTGTGAATCTCTATTTATGCCAGCCATTTTATTTCTTTTTTCTTAGGCTTTTGTTGAAAACAAAACTTTTGTTGAAAATAGTGAATCATGATATGAATTTCCTGCTGTAGATATTTTCCACTTTTACCAAATAGGAATTTGAAGGGCCCACTGGAGAACCTGTCTAATAGATTTTCCTAATGGTTTTTTTCCTATTCATTTTGACTATATTAATTCATAGAATTATCTTTAGTAACAATAAACTCTAAATATAAATAGTAAATCCATTATATTTCTTGGTGATACTAAATGGTAGACTGTAAGGAAAAAAGAGTAATGAGACATGTAGTAATGCAAAATTCAATCAAGCATCTGTTTGTGATAGTGCAGGAATACAATGATGTGGGAGTTGAAATGCATTTTATCATTAAAGGCATCAAAATTCAACATGAGATTTCTGAAACTTTTGAGGGAAATCCTGTCAAATGGGGGCCTGCTAACACAATACTTTCACCCTTAGAATAAGCTATTATGTTTCATACATTTAAACATTCCACTATTTTTTTTTCTGCCAGAAGCGTGGAATTCTGAACTCCAGCAGACAATGCACAGAAACCCAAAGATCAATGTGTTTCTAAAGGATTATATTGCTGTCAATGCTTCCCAGACTGTTTATTTATTGTGAGAAACTTAACTCCTTCAAGCTTTTCAGTAATTCACCCCTTTTGTCCACGTCAAGATGAAGTGGTCTCTTGTTTCTAACAATGGACTATTTGATGATCACATCATCAAAGCCACTGGAAGTGCACAAAGCAAGGAGGCATGTCACACTGTGCAAATGGCCTTCAGCTTGACTGCCATGGCACCGCCACCATTGTGTCACATAAGTGGCAAAGCCAGTGCCACAGAGGACACAGAGCCATCAGGACAGACCATCACCCAGGATGGGAGAATTCACTTAAAATACAGAGTCCATGACCATACTCGTGGGGACATATTTTACATTCATTATTGACAGCAGCAAACCATGAACAGAATTTTCAACCCTGCCTGAAAGATGACTCGAAATAAAAGGAGAGAATGGGAGAATATAATCAGAGAAGACTGTATTAAAGAACGATTCTTCCCCACAGGGGGAAGGCATATTTTATTTAGTAACAATTCTTCTTGGATTTTGATTGCATTTGCTTCCTTTGTTCACGAGAATCTAGCAGTTTTAGGTACCATTGAATCCCATGTTTCAAGTTGGTAAATGAGGCCTGTTTTCTTAGAAAGTTGTATGCTAACAGTAAAAAAAAAAGCAGGGGGGCATTATACAATACTTTCCCTCACTTTTATAAGAAAATCACTATTACAATTAGGCATTTCCTCTACAGTCAATCTGTACAAAATCGATTTTATTTCTCACATTGTATTGTCATTTTCATGTAAATGTTTGTATCCTCCATTATCCTGTAAGTGCCTCATGGGCACATACGATGTCTTTGTCATTCCTTGTTTACTTAAAAAAAAGTTTGCAAATCTAATATTTGGACATGGTTAACAAAAATTAGTACAAAATATATACAATATGAGTTTTATCTCAGAAACGTATTAATGTATAGTTGTTTTAACATCTAGAATCAATCAGTGCAATTTATATTATACACAAAAATGAAACAAAAAATGATCACTTCATTAGACAATAAAACAGCCTTTGACTAAAAAAAAAAAAAAACAACTTTCTTTCCCACTACAGAATAACTGTCCTTTAGCCAGAAGCAACTACCATTGGTTTTTTGTGTGCATATTCTTCAAGAAATGTTCTGTGCATATAAAATGTTTATAACATGGTGGTATGTTACATGATCTTTCCTGAACACTGTTTATTTCCCTTTAACAGTTTTTTTTGCCTAACTTTTCACATGAGCCTATGATCTATGGATATGACATATTCATTTAACAATTTTCTTATGAATGAACATTTGGATGGTTTCCAGTTGCTTTTGTTACAAACAAGACCTCAATAAACATACTAATTACATTTTTATGTACATATATGAGCATAACTGGATGCTAAATTTCTAAAATAGAATTTCTAAGTTAAAAAAGGCTATCACTTAAATTTTGTAAGGTATTTATGAACCTCACTAAATTTTACTTCCATCAACAGTGTATGATAGTCTCTTTTCCCCATGACTTTGACAATGCTGTGCATCACCAAACATGATGACCTTTTCCAATCATGTAAGTGAAACATGACGTCTTATCTAAATCTGTAAGTTTTTTAGAGTAATTAATGAATTTGAGCATTTAAAAACGTGTATATACTAGTTATATTTTATAAGGCATTTTGTAGTGTAATTGTGGTTAGTTTTAGAAAATATTACAAGAGTAGAATGCAAGGTGTATTCTCTGCCTTCAGAGTATAAAGTTCAAATCATCTTATTAAGTTACTTTAAGCTCTTTCTATTCTCTTCTTTTCTGATCAGCTTTTCTACTTTGTCATGAACTGACTTTAGGAGTTAAAGCCTCTTACTATTATTATGTTTATCATTTTTCTTGTATTTCTTATTATTTTGATTTATAAATTCTGATGTTATATTTATTTTGATAAATAGCTTATTGAACCACTTATTGATATAAGTTGTCTTTCTGGTCTTATTTAATGTTACCTACCTGAGTTTAGCAGTCTGATATTAACATTAAAATTCCTGATTTTTGTAATATTTTCCTGGTATAGTTTACTTACACCTTCACTTGTAACATTTCAAACACTTTATTGTTTATATGTATTTTGTATATCCAACATAGTTGTTTTATTTTTTATCTGTATGTTGTTTATATTACCTGCATATTATTTATACTGATATGTTAATGTTTATACTATTTACCTTTGTATGTGACATATGTATTTGATCTTTTTTTGCCACTTTGTTTTATGCCTTCTGTTTTCAATACTTTTTTAGATTTTAATATTTTGCTCTATTGATGTGTTTTGTTTACTTTTGTGTGTCCATGCTTTTCCTACCAATTTGGAAGTTTTTTTTTTTTCTCAGTGGATTTATAACTTGATGTAATTTACTTAAATTTTTATTCCTTTATCAACTTTAGACAGCATCTATAAAAATGTAAATTTTTACTGTAAAAATGAAGAATTAATATGCTATCTCACATTTCCCACTGAGATGAGGAATTCACCAAACTGTACCATTGGATTTTTGGTGGCTATATTGTATACATTACAGTATGTATGAACTTAGACAACTAATTTGAATGTGTATGACAGCTTCCATACACATTCAAATTAGTTGTACTTTTCCAAACAAGGGATTATTAATAAGAATTCTTAGGAAGTTCGACCTACCTTTGGAGAACTCCAAGTTTTAGAGAACTCACTGCCCGAGATGATTAGAAGAAAACAATACATCTTCTCGTGGCTTCCTCCCTTGACCATGTCCAATTTGCTCTGCTCTCAGCAACACTTCTCCATGGATAGAAGATCTGGGTTATGGCTGTTGTCTAAGTTCATGAAAAGTAATGAAGCACAAGGGATCAAATATAGTAACCAAGCCATATTTAAACTAAAGTTGATTTATTTGTCTACTCTCGGTGGCTAACACAAAGTTAATTCTTAGTTAACATTTGTTAAATTAAGAACAAAAGTCATCTGTAGAGATTCTGGAGCATATCCACACTGTAATGTATACTTTGCCAATAAGTAATTCCTATACTTGCTTTTTTGTTTTTAAATGTCAGTTACCTTGTACCTATGCTTCACAATGTTTTTTCTGAAATTATGTGTCATTCTTATATCTTTAAGATCAGGGTCAAAATTTGTGACAAATGAAATAATGTGGATTTGATAAAGGAGAGAGCTTCTCTTTGGTTAAGAAAGGAAAGAATAGGCTGGGCGCGGTGGCTCATGCCTGTAATCCCAGCACTTTGGGAGGCTGAGGTGGGCGGATCATGAGGTCAGGAGATCAAGACCATCCTGGCTAACATGATGAAACCCCGTCTCTACTAAAAATACAAAAAAATTAGCTGGGCGTGGTGGCAGGCGCCTGTAGTCCCAGCTACTTGGGAGGCTGAGGCAGGAGAATGGCATGAACCCAGGAGGCAGAGCTTGCAATGAGCAGAGATCGCACCACTGCACTCCAGCCTGGGCGACAGAGTGAGACTCTGTCAAAAAAAAAAAAAAAAAAAGAAGGAATAAATATAAGGAAATACATTTTTAAAAATAAATTACCTTTCACATTTGACCTTAGTCATCAACTAATATCATGGTTTATAATATCACATTAATTCACCTTAAAAAGATTCACTTCTAAAATTGCAGTAACACAGTTGCTATGGTTTGAATGTGTCCCCCAAAAAGCATGTGTTGGAAACTTAATCCCCAGTGCAACAGTGTTGGGAGGTGTTTAGGTTATGAGGGCTTCATCTTCATGAATGAATTAATGCTGATTATAAAAAGGCTGGAGGTAGGGGGAACCAGGGGACAGAGAGAGATTTGTTAAAGGATACAATATTATAGCGAGGTAGGAATAATCAGCTCTAGTGTTCCACAGCACTATAGGATGACTATAGTTAACAGTAGTATATTTTTGCAAATAGCTAGAATAGAGGATATTGAAAGTTCCCAACCCAGAGAAGTGATACATTTTTGGGATAATGGATATGTTTTATTCCTTGATTAGATCAATACACATTGTATGTATCAAAACACCACTGTGTACCTTATAAATATATACAATTAGTATGTGTTAATTAAACATTTTTTTAAATCTTTTTGGGGCAGGGGTGGGGAGGTAGCAGGTACTGGCCCCATCCCTAGTGAGTCTGAGAGATTTCGTGGCTGGAAGACAGAGGAAATGGGCTGAAACGGTAGAACTGAGAGCAGAAGTGATTCCGGTTGTGAAAACAGATTCACAGACTAGTGCCTAGGCCAGAAAGGCATTGAAGAAGAAGGCAGGAAACAGAGAGCAGACAGGTTCTACACTCATGTTAAGGAGGGAGGAATGTTAAGGAGGGTAGGTTTGTGTTTCTGGAGGAGTTTGCAGAACTAGGCAGCCCTAAATTATGTGGATATTTTTTCTACCCATACCTTTGAGGTAATATTTAATAAAGTTAAATATTTCAATCTAGAGGGTAGACCTAAGGTGACTTTGATCATGACACTCAAGAAATGAGATGGTTATCACTTCAGATTTATGGAGAAGTGATAGTTGTTACCCTCAAGCTCTAAAGCTGCTCCTGCAGCCAGTTTTGATACTATGTGAGTCCCAGGTGTCAGAGCATCCATCACCATATACTACAGCTTGGCCTCACTTTTTTTTTTTTTTTTTTTTGCATTTTTTTTTTCTTTTATTATTATTATTATTATTATCATTATTATACTTTAGGTTTTATGGTACATGTGCGCAATGTGCAGGTAAGTTACATATGTATACATGTGCCATGCTGGTGCACTGCACCCACCAACTTGTCATCTAGCATTAGGTATATCTCCCAATGCTATCCCTCCCCCCTCCCCCCACCCCACAACAGTCCCCAAAGTGTGATGTTCCCCTTCCTGTGTCCATGTGTTCTCATTGTTCAATTCCCACCTATGAGTGAGAATATGCGGTGTTTGGTTTTTTGTTCTTGCGATAGTTTACTGAGAATGATGATTTCCAGTTTCATCCATGTCCCTACAAAGGACGTGAACTCATCATTTTTTATGGCTGCATAGTATTCCATGGTGTATATGTGCCACATTTTCTTAATCCAGTCTATCATTGCTGGACATTTGGGTTGGTTCCAAGTCTTTGCTATTGTGAATAATGCAGCAATAAACATACGTGTGCATGTGTCTTTATAGCAGCATGATTTATAGTCCTTTGGGTATATACCCAGTAATGGGATGGCTGGGTCGAATGGAATTTCTAGTTCTAGATCCCTGAGGAATCGCCACACTGACTTCCACAAGGGTTGAACTAGTTTACAGTCCCACCAACAGTGTAAAAGTGTTCCTATTTCTCCACATCCTCTCCAGCACCTGTTGTTTCCTGACTTTTTAATGATTGCCATTCTAACTGGTGTGAGATGGTATCTCATTGTGGTTTTGATTTGCATTTCTCTGATGGCCAGTGATGATGAGCATTTTTTCATGTGTTTTTTGGCTGCATAAATGTCTTCTTTTGAGAAGTGTCTGTTCATGTCCTTTGCCCACTTTTTGATGGGGTTGTTTGTTTTTTTCTTGTAAATTTGTTGGAGTTCATTGTAGATTCTGGATATTAGCCCTTTGTCAGATGAGTAGGTTGCGAAAATTTTCTCCCATTTTGTAGGTTTCCTGTTCACTCTGATGGTAGTTTCCTTTGCTGTGCAGAAGCTCTTTAGTTTAATTAGATCCCATTTGTCAATTTTGGCTTTTGTTGCCATTGCTTTTGGTGTTTTAGACATGAAGTCCTTGCCCATGCCTATGTCCTGAATGGTAATGCCTAGGTTTTCTTCTAGGGTTTTTATGGTTTTAGGTCTAACATTTAAGTCTTTAATCCATCTTGAATTGATTTTTGTATAAGGTGTAAGGAAGGGATCCAGTTTCAGCTTTCTACATATGGCTAGCCAGTTTTCCCAGCACCATTTATTAAATAGGGAATCCTTCCCCCATTTCTTGTTTTTGTCAGGTTTGTCAAAGATCAGATACTTGTAGATATTTGGCATTATTTCTGACGGCTCTGTTCTGTTCCATTGATCTATATCTCTGTTTTGGTACCAGTACCATGCTGTTTTGGTTACTGTAGCCTTGTAGTATAGTTTGAAGTCAGGTAGTGTGATGCCTCCAGCTTTGTTCTTTTGGCTTAGGATTGACTTGGCGATGCGGGCTCTTTTTTGGTTCCATATGAACTTTAAAGTAGTTTTTTCCAATTCTGTGAAGAAAGTCATTGGTAGCTTGATGGGGATGGCATTGAATCTGTAAATTACCTTGGGAAGGATGGCCATTTTCATGATATTGATTCTTCCTACCCATGAGCATGGAATGTTCTTCCATTTATTTGTATCCTCTTTTATTTCCTTGAGCAGTGGTTTGTAGTTCTCCTTGAAGAGGTCTTTCACATCCCTTGTAAGTTGGATTCCTAGGTATTTTATTCTCTTTGAAGCAATTGTGAATGGGAGTTCACTCATGATTTGGCTCTCTGTTTGTCTGTTATTGATGTATAAGAATGCTTGTGATTTTTGCACATTGATTTTGTATCCTGAGACTTTGCTGAAGTTGCTTATCAGCTTAAGGAGATTTTGGGCTGAGACAATGGGGTTTTCTAGATATACTATCATGTCATCTGCAAACAAGGACAATTTGACTTCCTATTTTCCTAATTGAATACCCTTGATTTCCTTCTCCTGCCTAATTGCCCTGGCCAGAACTTCCAACACTATGTTGAATAGAAGTGGCGAGAGAGGGCATCCCTGTCTTGTGCCAGTTTTCAAAGGGAATGCTTCCAGTTTTTGCCCATTCAGTACGATGTTGGCTGTGGGTTTGTCATAAATAGCTCTTATTATTTTGAGATACGTCCCATCAATTCCTAATTTATTGAGAGTTTTTAGCATGAAGGGTTGTTGAATTTTGTCAAAGGCCTTTTCTGCATCTATTGAGATAATCATGTGGTTTTTGTCTTTGGTTCTGTTTATATGCTGGATTACATTTATTGATTTGCGTATATTGAACCAGCCTTGCATCCCAGGGATGAAGCCCACTTGATCATGGTGGATAAGCTTTTTGATGTGCTGCTGGATTCTGTTTGCCAGTATCTTATTGAGGATTTTTGCATCAATGTTCATCAAGGATATTGGTCTAAAATTCTCTTTTTTTGTTGTGTCTCTGCCAGGCTTTGGTATCAGGATGATGCTGGCCTCATAAAATGAGTTAGGGAGGATTCCCTCTTTTTCTATTGATTGGAATAGTTTCAGAAGGAATGGTACCAGCTCCTCCTTGTACCTCTGGTAGAATTCGGCTGTGAACCCATCTGGTCCTGGACTTTTTTTGGTTGGTAAGCTATTGATTATTGCCACAATTTCAGCTCCTGTTATTGGTCTATTCAGAGATTCAACTTCTTCCTGGTTTAGTCTTGGGAGGGTGTATGTGTTGAGGAATTTATCCATTTCTTCTAGATTTTCTAGTTTATTTGCATAGAGGTGTTTGTAATATTCTCTGATGGTAGTTTGTATTTCTGTGGGATCGGTGGTGATATCCCCTTTATCATTTTTTATTGCATCTATTTGATTCTTCTCTCTTTTTTTCTTTATTAATCTTGCTAGCGGTCTATCAATTTTGTTGATCCTTTCAAAAAACCAGCTCCTGGATTCATTTATTTTTTGAAGGGTTTTTTGTGTCTCTATTTCCTTCAGTTCTGCTCTGATTTTAGTTATTTCTTGCCTTCTGCTAGCTTTTGAACGTGTTTGCTCTTGCTTTTCTAGTTCTTTTAATTGTGATGTTAGGGTGTCAATTTTGGATCTTTCCTGCTTTCTCTTGTGGGCATTTAGTGCTATAAATTTCCCTCTACACACTGCTTTGAATGCATCCCAGAGATTCTGGTATGTTGTGTCTTTGTTCTCGTTGGTTTCAAAGAACATCTTTATTTCTGCCTTCATTTCGTTATGTACCCAGTAGTCATTCAGGAGCAGGTTGTTCAGTTTCCACATAGTTAAGCGGTTTTGAGTGAGATTCTTAATCCTGAGTTCTAGCTTGATTGCACTGTGATCTGAGAGACAGTTTGTTACAATTTCTGTTCTTTTACATTTATTGAGGAGATCTTTACTTCCAAGTATATGGTCAATTTTGGAATAGGTGTGGTGTGGTGCTGAAAAAAATGTATATTCTGTTGATTTGGGGTGGAGAGTTCTGTAGATGTCTATTAGGTCTGCTTGGTGCAGAGCTAAGTTCAATTCCTGGGTATCCTTGTTGACTTTCTGTCTCGTTGATCTGTCTAATGTTGACAGTGGGGTGTTAAAGTCTCCCATTATTAATGTGTGGGAGTCTAAGTCTCTTTGTAGGTCACTCAAGACTTGCTTTATGAATCTGGGTGCTCCTGTATTGGGTGCATATATATTTAGGATAGTTAGCTCTTCTTGTTGAATTAATCCCTTTACCATTATGTAATGGCCTTCTTTGTCTCTTTTGATCTTTGTTGGTTTAAAGTCTGTTTTATCAGAGACTAGGATTGCAACCCCTGCCTTTTTTTGTTTTCCATTTGCTTGGTAGATCTTCCTCCATCCTTTTATTTTGAGCCTATGTGTGTCTCTGCACGTGAGATGGGTTTCCTGAATACAGCACACTGATGGGTCTTGAGTCTTTATCCAATTTGCCAGTCTGTGTCTTTTAATTGGAGCATTTAGTCCATTTACATTTAAAGTTAATATTGTTATGTGTGAATTTGATCCTGTCATTATGATGTTAGCTGGATATTTTTCTCATTAGTTGATGCAGTCTCTTCCTAGTCTCGATGGTCTTTACATTTCGGTATGATTTTGCAGTGGCTGGTACCGGTTGTGCCTTTCCATGTTTAGTGCTTCCTTCAGGAGCTCTTTTAGGGCAGGCCTGGTGGTGACAAAATCTCTCAGCATTTGCTTGTCTGTAAAGTATTTTATTTCTCCTTCACTTATGAAGCTTAGTTTGGCAGGATATGAAATTCTGGGTTGAAAATTCTTTTCTTTAAGAATGTTGAATATTGGCCCCCACTCTCTTCTGGCTTGTAGGGTTTCTGCCGAGAGATCCGCTGTTAGTCTGATGGGCTTCCCTTTGATGGTAACCCGACCTTTCTCTCTGGCTGCCCTTAACATTTTTTCCTTCATTTCAACTTTGGTGAATCTGACAATTATGTGTCTTGGAGTTGCTCTTCTCGAGGAGTATCTTTGTGGCGTTCTCTGTATTTCCTGAATCTGAATGTTGGCCTGCCTTGCTAGATTGGGGAAGTTCTCCTGGATAATATCCTGCAGAGTGTTTTCCAACTTGTTTCCATTCTCCCCGTCACTTTCAGGTACACCAATCAGACGTAGATTTGGTCTTTTCACATAGTCCCACATTTCTTGGAGGCTTTGCTCGTTTCTTTTTATTCTTTTTTCTCTAAACTTCCCTTCTCGCTTCATTTCATTCATTTCATCTTCCAGGGCTGATACCCTTTCTTCCATTTGATCGCATCGGCTCCTGAGGCTTCTGCATTCTTCACGTAGTTCTCGAGCCTTGGTTTTCAGCTCCATCAGCTCCTTTAAGCACTTCTCTGTATTGGTTATTCTAGTTATACATTCTTCTAAATTTTTTTCAAAGTTTTCAACTTCTTTGCCTTTGGTTTGAATATCCTCCCGTAGCTCGGAGTAATTTGATCGTCTGAAGCCTTCTCTCAGCTCGTCAAAGTCATTCTCCGTCCAGCTTTGTTCCGTTGCTGGTGAGGAACTGCGTTCCTTTGGAGGAGGAGAGGTACTCTGGTTTTTAGAGTTTCCAGTTTTTCTGCTCTGTTTTTTCCCCATCTTTGTGGTTTTATCTACTTTTGGTCTTTGATGATGGTGATGTACAGATGGGTTTTTGGTGTGGATGTCCTTTCTGTTAGTTTTCCTTCTAACAGACAGAACCCTCAGCTGCAGGTCTGTTGGAGTACCTGGCCGGCCGTGTGAGGTGTCAGTCTGCCCCTGCTGGGGGATGCCTCCCAGTTAGGCTGCTCGGGGGTCAGGGGTCAGGAACCGACTTGAGGAGGCAGTCAGCCGGTTCTCAGATCTCCAGCTGCGTGCTGGGAGAACCACTGCTCTCCTCACAGCTGTCAGACAGGGACATTTAAGTCTGCAGAGGTTACTGCTGTCTTTTTGTTTGTCTGTGCCCTGCCCTCAGAGGTGGAGCCTACAGAGGCAGGCAGGCCTCCTTGAGCTGTGGTGGGCTCCACCCAGTTCAAGCTTCCAGGCTGCTTTGTTTACCTAAGCGAGCCTGGGCAATGGCGGGCGCCCCTCCCCCAGCCTCGCTGCCGACTTGCTGTTTGATCTCAGACTGCTGTGCTAGCAATCAGCGAGACTCCGTGGGCATGGGACCCTCTGAGCCAGGTGCGGGCTATACTCTCCTGGGGCACCGTTTCCTAAGCCCGTCGGAAAAGCACAGTATTCGGGTGGGAGTGGCCCGATTTTCCAGGTGCCGTCTGTCACCCCTGGAAGGGGAACTCCCTGACCCCTTGCGCTTCCCGAGTGAGGCAATGCCTCGCCCCTGCTTCGGCTGGCGCACGGTGCGCTCACCCACTGACCTGCGCCCACTGTCTGGCACTCCCTAGTGAGATGAACACGGTACCTCAGATGGAAATGCAGAAATCACCCGTCTTCTGCATCGCTCACGCTGGGAGCTGTAGACCGGAGCTGTTCCTATTCGGCCATCTTGGCTCCTCCCCCCTGGCCTCACTTTTTACAATGAGAAGATGGGTATGTTAATTCATTCCACTATAGTAACCATATATATATGTATATATGAATATACACATATATATAAGATTAATAAATAAGATGAATGCACTCTGTTATATATAAATACATATTTATGTATCTTATAACATCATCTTGTATATCTTAAATATACACAATAAAATTTATTTTTAAATAATGTTAATATAAACTAAAAATAAACTTCTAAGGCCCCCAACCATCTGAATGGACTCCCTCCTTGGTCAGGCACTGTAAAATGTAACCTGAAAGACTGGTTCAGGCAGTGATAAAAAGCGGGGGTCAGATATGCCTCATTATACCCCTCTAGCACTAACATCAAACAGACTTAAGTCTGATAAGAAACATATACAATTTATTCTCTCTGAAGCCTGTTACCTGGAGGTAGCATGATAAAAGTTTTATCTTAAGGATAAACACGACCTCTTTCAACCAATTGAAAATAGAAAAATTTTAAATCTACGTACAACCTGGAAGTCCTCCCCGCCTTCAAGTTGTCCCACCTTTTGGACTGAACCACTGTATATCTTGTGTATTTTATTGATGTCTCATGTCTCCCTAAGATGTATAAAATCAAGCTGTGCCCTGACCACCTTGGGCACATGTTCTCAGAGTCTCCTGAGGGCTGTATCATGGGACAGGTTCACTCATATTTGGCTCAGAATAAATCTCTTAAAATATATTACAGAGTTTGACTCTTTTCATTGACATTAAATAAATTAATTAAATTGAAGGCTTAAGTCTGTGGCTGCGAATTCAATCTCTTGCTCTCTCTTGCCCTCTTTGCCCTTCTGCCAAGTTATGATGCAGCAAGATGGTCCTCACCAGATGCCAGTGCCTAATTTTGGGCTACCCAGCATCCAGAAGTGTGAGAAATCAAGTTCTATTATTGATAAGTTACCCAGTCCCATGTGTTCTGTTATAGCAGCAAAAAATGGACTAAGGCAACAGATAACTCATTTAATATATTTTTAACTGTTTTGTTGTTTGTTTTACAATTTAAACACAAAATGTTTACACTTCACACATCGATCTTCCACCCTCACCCTCCTATGCACATACATACACACGCGCACACACACACACATTTGTCTCTAATTATTCCTTTTCTTAATGCATTCAGTCATTTAACCACGGGGTCTTGACAAAAGTAGGCTAGCAAAAGGGTCTGTGAGTCTGAAGGGCTTTATTGTTCTTTTCCCAGTAGTTATTTTTAACAGTATATTTAACTAATAATCAAATAGAGGAGTCAAAGATAAGGAAAGTAGTCTCCTAAATCCTCTTTTCCAATGTTGGTCTTTCTGCCTGATGAAAGGACCATATGTAAGTGCCCACTGTAATATGCAACCACTCTAATTTTCCTGCCCTAAACCTCGAACCAAATGCTTTTCTATTATTATTCTACTTTTTGCCAATTAACACTGTCCCTCATCACACCCCCATTAATTTTTTTATGCTTATAGGTGCCAGCAAAAGGCTTTGTAGGAGATTTTGCCTTAGGTATATTTGTCCCTCTAACAAGAGAACCTCTCCTTATTCTGGGGACAGAGGATGGTGGGGAGAGAGAGAAAAAAGAAACATAAGAAAGAGAAAGAAACACATGAAAGAGAAATTTAAAAAACTTTTTATTAAATGCATTGCCTACATGTTGATGTCTACTACCAGATATTTAAGTCTTCTCTACTCCATCTTGTATCAGCCTCTGAAAATTTCAAATAAGAAAACTAGACCTTTGTTAATTGTATGGAATGGGAATCTACTAACAACTTGCTCTTTTCTTCTTTTCTTTTCTTTTCTTTCTTTTCTTTTTTAAGATGGTGTTTCACTCTTGTTACCCAGGCTGGAGTGTAATGGCGCGATCTCGGCTCACTGCCATCTCTGCCTCCCGAGTTCCAGCAATTCTTCTGCCTCAGCCTCCTGAGTAGCTGGGATTACAGGCACCCACCACTGTGCCCGGCTAATTTGTATATTTTTGGTAGAGACAGGGTTTCACCATGTTGGCCAGGATGGTCTCAAACTCCTGACCTCAGGTGATCCCCCCACCTTGGCCTCCCAAAGTGCTGGGATTACAGGCACGAGCCATCTCACTCGTCCTGCTCTTTTCTTTTAAGGTAAAAACATTTATAGATAGATTGGCACTAAATCTTTCAGATGGTAATTTGGCTACAAGCATCAGATACTTTAGACTTTTGTGTGTCCCTTGAGCCATAAATGGCACTTTTAAACATTTTTCCTAAGGAGACAATTAAAGCTAAACAAATGTGTTATGGTACTGTCTTATTAATACTGAAAAATTAGAAGCAACATAAATATCCAAAGAGACATCACTAAATAAATTATATGGTAAATGTATAGAAGAGACTAATAAAAGCTATTACAAATATAGAAGAATATTTAATAACATTTAATGATAAAGAAAACTGTTCAATGAGAAAAGATTTCAAGACAGAACACACAGTATGATCCTTGTGTTGTTTGTTTAAGGAGAACAAAATGTTATTTGTTGCTGTCTCTGGAAGGCAATTTTATTTTTCCTTTATCTGTATTAAAATAATTCACAATGGGTATGTACTGAATTGGTAAATAAAAATAATTATAAATAGTTGTTAAAAAATAACAAATAAGATGAATGCATTAGGGTTTATAACATATTCTAAGCACAGGCAAATAATTTTCTCTTATGTTTTAACCAGTTTATCACCCCCAACAAATGTTTACCAGTCTTACAATTGATTTGACAGTACAGACTATCCCGTACTTCTGATGGTTTGACTTAAGATTTTTCAGCTTTTACGATGGTGCAAAAGCAATACACATTCAGTAGTAACTGTACTTTGAGTACTAATACAACCATTCTGTTTTTCACTTTCAGTACAATATTCAATGAATTACATGAGATATTCAATGTTTTATTATAAAATCAACTTTGTGTTAGATGATTTTGCCCAACTCTAGGCTAATGTAAGTGTTCTGAGCACATATAACATAGGCAAGGCTATGCTATGATATTTGGTAGGTTAGATGTATTAAATGCATTTTTAACTTCTTATGATATTTTCAGCTTCCAATGGGTTTATCAGGATGTAACTCCATCATAAGTTGGGGAGCATCTGTGTGTGCTCTAAATCATGAGTCCTATGAAGCATCATCAATCATAATGCTATGGGGATACAGAATCACTTTTATATACGCTCTTGGAAGCTGTTACCTCTCTCTCAATGAACTAAGGTTCCATGTCCATTCTTGACCCTGTAATTGCCTTCTTGAGAGTTTAATTAAAATTTTTGTCAAGTCCATAAAATGAATATCCCTGAGACCCTTTTAGAGAACCTCCATTGAAGCCTACCGGGTTATTTCCCTGATGATGAGAATAGTTTAGTAGGTTTAAAGATAAATGTTAGCTTTTATATTCCCAATGACATACAATAAGACCAAAATTTGCACATCCAAATTTTGACCTTTGCTTCTAAAAAAGTAAGTATTCGAACCTTTTGAGTTGATTGCCATTTATTAAAAGTTTGTAAAGATCACAATGCCAGACATCTAAGAAACGATTCAAATTCAAGCATTTCTATACAATGCATTCCACTTTAGGCATACATGCTTATAGCCAAGCCAAAATCAAACTGTGCTCTTGGTATGAGGGCTAAGGCTCAAGTCAAACTGCTGTTTGCCTCTCTGAGTATTCTGTAACCTGGACATCCGCAGATGGATCTCTGCTGGGTCAGAGAGCACTCACCAAATGTTCATGGGATTCCTTTGCAAATTGTTATTAATCTGTACTGTTTCTCCTCTGATTGGACATAAATCTATGGCAGGAGCTTAGGTTTTTCATTCCAGCCTTGAAGGATGTCTAGTTCTTCCTGAGTTTGTATTGAGGTAGAATTCCACTTTTTGCATAACCCTTTTTGTTTCTGAGTGAAGCTTTGATGTAGGAGAATTCAAAGCCCTGCAATGGAAAGTGCCAAGTTATCATGAGACTGGACTTTCTGCATTTCATATTGCTGTTTCACAAAAATTTTATGATACTTAGGAAAAACAAATAGCAAATCCTTGGGGCATTATATCTGTGTGGACATGATAATGAATTACGTTCTAATGTAAGCTTTTAGCTGTGGACTAACTAAAAAAAAGCCTAGCCCCATCTGATTGATGCGCTGAAGGATTGTGAAAGAATCTTTAGCTTTCAAAAGTGATAAATGACCATACTCTGTTTTAATTTAAGCCATGGAAATACATTTTTTAAAAACTCAGTATAGATTACATGTGATTCTGAATCTGTGCAACACATTCTTTGATAGCAGAAGCAAAGATGATACCATGTATTGAAAAGTAATAAGACCATTGAACAAGGTATCTGAAAATAATTGCAAAGAAATAAAAGGTTAGCAGAGGTATCCAACCCTTGTTTCTCTTGGGTTTGTCTTACTAATTTAAGCAACTATTTTGATGCCTTGATCAGCGATAAATGAAATCACATTGCTTAAAATAGAAGTGATTTATTGCCCAGCAGTATCTTGACATAAAAGGATTCAGCCATTATTTCATATGTGTTGGATGAGAAAAACAAGAAAAAAAGTATAGAATCGTGCAGTTTGTATGCATTGTAGACCCTTTCAAGAAAATAAAGCAGCAGTCTGACTTAAGCAGTATAAGAACATTTACTTACATTTATTTTAATGACAATTTTAATAGGTATTGTGAACCTTATTCTTAGGCTGCATATTTTGCATTTTAATATTTTAGAACTTTTATTGTATTCTGAGACCAGCAGGTACTGAGAAAAGATGGAGAACATTAACATTTTTCTCTTGGCTTTGCTGTCATACCCTAGGAAAAATGGCTGCTGTATAAAAGGAAGATAATTCACTTTAGACTGGAAGCTCCCAAAGGGTAAAGATAATTTTTTTACATACAATATGTCATACGGCACCATATGTATATAATATATTAACATATATTTATATTTATATAAGTTACATAAAATAAAAATTAAACTTTTCAATATGCAAATTTCTTCTACTATTAAAAGAAAAGGAACAGTTGAAATGTTAATCATTACAAATTTCCAGTAATACAAAATGGGTCCTTTTAATTCTAGTGTTGAACTAAGGAGCAAGGACATTTGGCATATTCAAGAAGAAAGAGTGAATCCAGCATTTATTCTGCAAGGTAATTTCACATCCATAATTTTAGGAAGTCATAAAAGTCATTAGACATGGAAGTTCTACTTTAGGCTCCCAGTTTCTGGTCTGGCACATAAGGAGCTTGTAAATCGCCATTCCATCCTTAAAAGGGTAAAAAGCTAAACAAACTGAAAAATAACAGCTCTTCTCAGATCTGTCAGAGAAGTAAGTCCACAGTGCAAACCACTGCTCCCAAAACTGGAGAGACAGACAAGGGGATACAGAGAATCACGATTTACTGAAGAAGAAACCCAGGAATAGGAACTTCTACAGGAACCAGTGTCAAGGTGGGAAAACCTAAATTGTAATTGACAAATTGCTGGCGGCTCAGTGTGGACAAGTTTGAGAGCTGGAAACTCCAGTGGGGGACTCAGTCCTGGGGATCCTCAGTGCTTCTGAGAGTTTTACCTTCAGGAGCTGGACCTGGTCCTCACAGTGAATATTACAGAAAAAAAAAAAAATCCACTCTTGCTAGAACGAGAAAAAATGGCCATTTTGAAATCTTCCAGAGCATTCTGTTCTGCTTTACAGGTCCTGCCTACAGGACAAACTATTTTATCAGAGCCTAACCTGCTGGGGTCTTATCACAGCTAAACTGATCTGGGGAAAGGAAAATATCCAACTCCAGCCTCCTGTAGCCATCCTGTCTCACCTAAGAGGGATGGGTATACTAAACAGCACCTGTGAAGTTCACAGCTCAAGGGTACAGGCTTACCGAAAGACCGAGACTAATAAATACCAGGACTATAGAATGCTTCCCCTCTCCCCACACCTTACTACTACTTTACTAAAGGTTTATTTATTACATTTTCTTCACCCAGTACATCATGCCTACCTTTCAGTAAAAAATTACAAGGCATTCAAAAAGGAAAAAAAAAGTTTGAAGGACCAGAGCCAGAGTCAAATATGTAAGGAATGTTGGAATTATCAGACCAGGAGATTTTAAAAAACCTAATTAATATGCTAAAGCTTTTAATGGAAAAAGTAGGCAACAATGCAAGAACAAATGGATGATGTAAGCATTTGCTGCTGTTAAGAATGCAAAACGGTGCACCCACTTTGGAAGACAGTTTGACAGTTTCTTACAAAACTAAACATACTCTTACCATATGATCCAACAATCATCCTACTTGGTATTTACCCAAATGAGATGAAAACTCATATCCATACAAAAACCTACACATGGATGTTTATAGCAGCTTTATTTATGATTGCCAAAACTTGGAAGTAATCAAGATGTCCTTTGCAGGTAAAGGGATAAATAAACTGTGGTACATGTAGACAATACAATATTATTCAACACTAAAAAGCAATGAGCTATCAAGCCATGAAAAACTTGGAAAAAACATAAATACACATTAGTAAGTGAAAGAAGTCAATCTAAAATGGATATATACTGTATGATTGCAACTGTAAGACATTCTGGAAAGGCAAAACTATGGAACTAGAGAAAGGGTCAGTGGTTATCAGATGTGTAGGAGGAGGAAAAATACAGAGAATTTTTAGACAGTAAAACTATTCCGTGTGATACTACAGTTGTGGACACATTTCATTTATACATTTGTCCAAACCTGTAGAATGCACAACACAAAGAGTGAACCTTAACACAAAGAGTGAACCTTAATACAAATTATGGACTTTGGGTAATGAAGATGTGTCAATGTAGGTTCATTGATTGTAGCACATGTACCATTGTGGCAGGAAATATGGATAGGGGGAAAGTTGCGCATGTATAGGGAGAGAAGGTAAATGGGAACTCCCTGTACTTTCCACTCAATTTTGCTGTGATCCTAAAACGTCTCAAAAAATAAGGTTTATTATTATATTTAAATATGATATTTCACTTATATAAGATCATCTCTGTAGTAAAAATAATATTTATTGTTTTTATAGCAGCATTATCCCAAAAAGGTTGGAATCTTTCCAGAAATTATCTGATGGACTTTAAACGTTTCCATCCTTATTTCTTTAATGTGGTCAGCTGCTAGAAATGCCAGATGACACCCATAAGATGGAAGGCAAAGTTGTTTAAACAGTGCTCCCCAGAAAGTTCATCTTGGAGCTGCATAGGTTAAATCATGATTTGGGACTACCAATCTTAGCCTTTCCATGTTTACACCCATGACCCTATTCTGTAAGAATTTATTGCACGACGTGTCAGCACAGCAACGTATTTTATGACATTTTGCTATTTCTAGGAAATCACATTTATGTCTCTTCTTTCTTGATCCTTCAAGAATGATAATTTTGGTTAATTCTAGCTTCAACAGATATCTCAGTTACTCTTAAGCTATTTTATGTTATTTTCCAGCAGGTAGCACATTCACTTGGAGTTTTAAAATATTGTACACTGTACATACTGTGACAATTCTATGAGGGAAAATCAAGTCAATATCTTTCCTTTTCAAGTAAATAAACTAGACTCAATGAGATGAATTACCTTGATCCAGATCACACAAGGTATCAAAACTGGAAATCTGTCAACAGTCTTGTCAATTTCACATTGCCTCTTGTTTCTATATCTTTCTCAAAATGATTTACCAATTTAGAGTATATTCCTTTCAATCCTAGAAAGAATTTGAGGTAGCCACAATAAAAGCTGCTTCCACGGCACTGCAAAAATAGACAATAAAGATAGTAAGGTACAGAGAAAAGGTAAGATAAATAAATATGGAGACTTAAATAATGACTGTGACTAACCCTTAAGTTGAGATGAGATTTCCTTAAATATAATGGCAAAATCTTCTGTGCATTATAAAGCAATGTTACTTGGAAGAGGTAGCAGGGTTTGGGCATGGTGGGGTGAGAGGAAAAGGAGAGGAGTTCAAGAAAGGATGGAATGGTCCTCTATATCCTAGCAGAGATAAGTCAAATCAACATCTTTAAGTTCTACTTAAGAATGTAGCAAGCTGCCTATTCTAATCAGAAAAGAAGTGGGGATGTACAAGCATCCTTCTCCACTTTTGCATGCTTCAAGTGGCAAGATGCTGAGAACAGCTGTGAGTAAAAATGTCAAGAAGAAATTCACCACAGCCAGAGGATTTGGATACTGGCTGATAACATTCAAAAGCGCTGAGTTCACCAGCCAGCTCTGTCACTGGGTAAGGGGACACTATATTCACTGCCTCTCTGAGCAGTTACTGATTGTCTCCGATTCCTCTGAGGTTTCCCTCGAATAACTTGCTTTCCCTTCACCTCTGAACTGACTTCTAACAATGTAGAGCTCTGACTACAGAAGTGGTGAGTCTGGTTTTTAAAAATGAATAATTCAGGATGTGAACAGCCAAGCAAATGTTTTCCTGGAAGGCATCACCTTGTGTAGTAACACCATTATTCTAAGAGATGCTGTCTTGGCTTAAATCAGTCTGCCTTTAGAACCAGTAACAGCCACAAAGGAAATTTGTATTGCATTATGTAATATAGTAATACCTCATGTACGTTGCTTTATTGAGCTTCTCAGATACTGCATTGTTGTTGTTGTTTTATCCAGTCGAAGGTCTGTGGCAATTCTGCATTGGGCAAGTCTATTGGTGCCATTTTCCAACAGCATGTTCTCACTTTATAACTGTGTCACATTTTGGATATTCTTGCAATATTTCAAATTTTTTATTATAATTATATCTGTTATGGTGATCCGTGATCAGTGATCTTTGATATTGCTATTGTAATTGTTTTGGGGCACTACAGACTATGAGGATAGATGATGAACTTAATCAATGAATGTTGTATGTGTTCGAACTGCTCTACCAACTGGCAGTTCCCTTGACTTTCTCCCTCTCCCTGAGCCTCCCTATTCCCTGAGACACAACAATATTTAAATTAGGCCAATTAATAATCCCACCATGCTTGTAAGTGTTCAAGTGAAAGGAGGAGTTGCATGTCTCTCGCTTTAAATTAAAAGCTAGAAATGATTAAGCTTAGTGAGGAAGGTGTGTCGAAAGCCAAAATAGGCTGAAAGCTAGGCCTCTTGTGCCAAACGGTTAGCCAAGTTGGGAATGCAAAGGAAAGTCCTTGAAAGAAATTAAACGTGCTACTCCAGTGAACACATGAGTGATTTAAAAAGTGAAAGGTCTTATTGCTAGGAGAGAGAAAGTTTGAGTGGTCTGGGGAGAAGATCAAACCAGCTGCAACATTCCTTTAAGCCAAAGCCTAATCCAGAGCAAGTCCCTAACTCTCTTTAGTTCTGTGAAGGCTGAGAGAGAGGTGAGAAAGCTGCAGACCAAAAGTTGAAGCTAACAGAGGTCCATTCATGAGGCTTAGGGGAAAGAAACCATCTCCATAATATATAAGGGCAGGGTGAAGCAAGAAGTGCTGACGTAGAAGCTGCAGCAAGTTATCCAGAAGGTCTAGCTAAGATCACTGATAAAGATAAGTACACTAAACAACAGATTTTCAGTGTCAGTGAAACAGACTTGTATCGAAAGAAGATGCATCTAGGACTTTTATAGCTAGAAAGGGAACATCAGTGTCTGGCTTCAAGTTTTCAAAGGACAGGCTGACTCTGGTTAGGGGCTAATGCAGCTGGTGACTTTAAGTTAAAGCCAATGCTCATCTACTATTCTGCAAATCCTAGTACCTTTAAGAATTATGCTAAATCTAGTCTTCCTGTGCTCTATAAATGTAACAGCAAAACCTGGATGATGGCATATCTGTTTACAGTATGGTTTACTGAATACTTTAATTCCACCATTAAGACCTACTGCTCATAAAATAATATTCCTTTCAAAATATTACTGCTCACTGACAATGTACCTAGTCACCCAAGTGTTCTGACAGAGATGTACAAGGATATTAATGTTGTTTTCATGGCTGCTAGTACAATATCCATTCTGTAGTCTATGGGTCAATGATCAAGTCCAACTTCAAGTCTTTTTATTTAAAAAATACGTATTGTAGGGCTATAGCTGCCTGGAAAAATTCATCATTCTAGATGCCATGAAGAACAATCGTGATTCATGGGAGGAGGTGAAAATACTAACATTAATAGTAGTTTGGATGAAGTTGATTTCAGTCCTCATGGATGACTTTGAGAGGTTTAAGACTTCAGGGAAGGAAGTAGCTACAGATGTCATAGATATAACAAGAGAACTAAAATTAGAACTGAAGATGTCACTGAATTGCTGCAATCTAATGTTATAGCATGTAAGCAGTTACCTTTTATGGATGAGCAAAGAAAGTGATTTCTTGAGATGAAATCTACTCATAAAGATGCTGTCACCATTGTTGAAATGACAATAAAGGGTTTAGAATATTATATAAATTTATTCTTAAAGAAGTGGCAGAGTTTGAGAGGATTGACCCCAATTTTTGAAAGAAGTTCCACTATGGGTAAAATGCTGTCAAGCAGCATCACATGCTACAGAGAAATCTTGCATGAAAGGAAGAGTCAATCAATGCAACAAATTTCATTGTTGTCTTATATTTAGAAATCGCCTCAGCCACTTCAACCTTCAGCAACAACCACCCTGATAAGTCAGCTACCATCCACATTAAGGTAAGATCTTAAACTAGCGAAAAGATTATGATTTGTCGAAGGCTCAGCAGTTTTTAGCAATAAAGTATTTTTAATTATGTTCATTTTTAGATATAATGCTATAATGCACATAATGCATACTTAATAGGCGATAGTATTGTGTAAACATAACTTTAATATGCACTGGAAAACCAAAACATTTGTGTGACTCACTTTATTATGATAGTATCTTTATTGCAGTGATCTGGGACCTGCAATATATCTGAGGTATATGCCTGTATGTAAAGTTGCATGACAGTGTTTTAATAGATTGTGCTTAGTCTTTAAGCTTTCACTTAATGGCAATGTGGCTTCTTAATATTTATGATATTTAATACTCATTTTTGTCTTAAAAGTATCTAAAACATTTAGTGAATTATGTAATGTTTTTATATTGGCTCACTCCATCAAAAACTTTCAGTGGGAACCTATCTTATATGTACCTATCTTATATGTGCTGATCTCAAAGAAAAATCAGTTTCCTCACCGAAGGAAAAATGCTCTTTTAATAACAAAAAGGCATTTTTCTATTAATTAATATACATGGTTCCTCACTCTGGGTTTAAGGGTATTCATTGGCAATCATCTTATACTTTTCTCTAAGAGGGAAAAGAGCGATATTGTAAGCCTCTGTATCTTTTTTCTTGCACTGTTTTCTCCCTTTCTCCACTTTATAAATTATGCATTGTTCCTGAAGTCCAACATTTCAGAGCCTGTCAAGGGTCTCTCTCAATATCTCAGGCAAGTAAGAAAAATCTAGCCTTTCATTCTGGTGTTTTAAGATTACCTTTTTTGAATGGCTTAACTCTAGTTTGTTTTCTGCCAGAAGTAAAATCTACCTGCAATACAAATAAAATATTCAGTACACTTTATTTTTACTTAATTTGCAGCTGAAACCAAGGATAAAGGCCAACCATTGCTATTTATCAATGCCCAGCTAATTAGTGAGTAAAAAAATGAAAGTGAATCTTTTAAAAACTAGTCTAATATGAAGAAAACAACAGTTAACTGAGCTCTTATAACATAGTCGTCTATTTTTAATGGCCTCTGTTAATTAGGCATGTGTCCTGGGAAAAGTCTCCAGTGGGCTCCAATAAAGTTAAGGAACACTGTCTGTGTATACTTATAAACAATTGATTAAATAGATTTGTGCATGAGTGCATTTTTTTTTTTCTGAATGACACTTCGTAAATAAATCCTCATGCAAAGAGTTTATATATTAAAGGGAATCTGGGACCTTTTAGTAAAGTCATCCTCCAACTCAGTGTTTCACAGGAAAGCCACTAGAGAAGAGAACTCCTCTAGGGCCAAATAATTCATTGGATGATCTATTAACAAAAGAGGGAATCCAATTTCCATCATCTATTCCTGGTAAAATGAGTATATCAGAAATATATACACTTGAGGAGACCCAGCTCATGGCATTTTCCTTACTTGAATGGATAAACTCTGTGGACATCAATTTTCCTAGACATAAAATGAACAAGCAGGAGAAAACCTGCTCTCAGCTCCCTTCCAGCTCCTCTATTGTATAAGTCAATATCAGTGGCCTGGGAAGAGACCTTGTTACCCCTGCTTGAACAATCAGAAATCAAGCTTGTGGTAAACTAGTAATGTGCTGAGGCAGCTCATACAGACTTATGAGAGCCAATGGTTAAATTTTCCAGAATTTCATGAGCCACTTGTTAAACACAGCCATTATTAAAATTATTATAGCTAGGTGTGGTGGCTCACACCTGTAATCCTAGCACTTTGGGAGGCCGAGGCTGGTGAATCACTGGAGCCCAGGAGTTTGAGCCCAGCTTGGGCAACATAGTAAAACCCTGTCTCTACAAAAAATAGAAAAATTAGCCAGGGTGGTGGTGCACACCTGTAATCCCAGCTATGTGGGAGGATCGCTGGAGCCCAGGATGTTCAGGTCACAGTAAGCTGTGATCACACCACTGCACTCCAGCCTAGTGACAGAGTGAGACCCTGTCTCAAAAAAAAAAAAAAAAAAAAAAAAAGAAAAAAATTAAAGTATTTTCTACCTTTTACTATTAGCTATGTCCTTGAGGATAGTTGCATCTATTGTATCTGTAGTGTGAAAATGCTGTATAATGGTGAGCTACTCAGCATCTCTCCCTTACTCTGCATTCAGGGATGTCATGTTGGAAGCTTGAAATTACCCACGGTGGGAGGATTTACACTACAGGAACAGTTAGGTGCTACATATCAGTGCCTTCTAATTTATTTTATTTTATTTTATTTTTGAGATGGAGTCTCACTCTGTCGCCCAGGCTGGAGTGCAGTAGTGCCATCTCGGCTCACTGCAGCCTCCACCTCCCGGGTTCAAGCGATTCTCCTGTGTCAGCTTCCCGAGTAGCTGGGACTACAGGCATGCACCACTGCACCCAGCTAATTTTTGCATTTTTAGTAGAGACGGGGTTTCACCATGTTGGCCAGGCTGGTCTTGAACTCCTGATTTCAGGTGCTCCACCCGCCTTGGCCTCCCAGAGTGCTGGGATTATAGGTGTGATTATCTGGCTTTTAAAAATTTTTTAGAGAGCTGGTTGTTCAACATTTACCAGCATACCACTGAAGTCACTGGGCTGAGACCAAGGAGAGGGAGCAGTGGATTTAAGTAAGGAAATCAGAGTCCTACCATAAAGCAGACTACACAGATGTCTCTACAGGGCGAATTCCACATGAAATACTTTTGCCTAGGTAGATGGGCTCCTATATTCTCCTTAGCCTGATGCAAGTTGGGTCCTGTAAGGAGAGATGGAAGGAAGGAGAGATGGAAAGAAGGAGAGTTGGATAAGCAGAATCTTAGACTGAAAAAGCAGTTCTAAGGTAGTTTAGGTCAGGCCAATGTGGAGTCTTTTAGCCAAAGTCACCCATCAAAGGGGTCCTGCACCTCACAAAAATAGGCCTTCCTTAATTTTCCCCTGCACTCAATCATTGCCTGAAAGCAGCCTGTTGAAAGTGTAGTCCCGGTGTAAATGTGGTGTAGGCAGCCACAAGGGCAAAGGCAGAGATGAGAGAAGTGCAGGGAAGAAGATGGTGGGGGCTGGAGGGAGAATGAAGACCAGCAAATAGACCAACTTGGCTGTAATGGAGGACTCATAGAAGCAAAGAAGGGAAATGTTGAATGTAACATTTCTCATTAAAATGCATTGCTTAGTGTCACCTGTTGACACATGTAACGAAAATGCTCTTGACACGCAAAACCTCTAAAGCTGGGGCTCTCAGCTTTGTGGACAAGTATCAAAGACCTGACTTGAGCCTTGAAGTAAAAGAAAATATTTTGCTAAACAGACAGGCTCTTTTTATCCTATACCACTTTAGGTTACCAGCTTCCTGAATTTGCAGCTCTCATTCTGAATTATTGCAGTTGTAGGATGTGAAAGGAGAATATTTCCCCGTCACCTAAGATGAATGCTGAGGAAGAACAAAGCCAAATTTGGCATTGACAAAGTAAGAAGAAGCCATTATTCATTTATTCAATCAATCAATATTTATTGAGCCCTTGCCATGTGCCAAACAGCAGTAAACCATACAGAAAAGATCTTACCCTCATGGAGCTTACATTCTAGTTAGAAAGGCAAACAATAGATGAATAAACAAAATAATAATACATCTTCAGATACTAAGCCTCGCGAAGTCAATCAAGCAGGGTAATAGGATATAGAATGATAGTCCTATACCACACAGGTGATCAAGAAAGGCCTTCCTCCAGAAGTGATGACTGAGCAGCAGGCAACATTAGAGCTTTTCCCTTTCCTGTTGAAAACTATAATTTGACTCTCACTATTCTGGTTTTCTTTGCTAAGAAAAACTGCATATCACCTAACATAGCCTCCACTTTATATTGACTCCATTCTCTATTTACCACCTGCTCGAAAGCTAATATATATTATAGATACACACATTGAAGCAGAATAGCCTGTACTAGTTTCTTAGTTCCAAGAGCATTTGTTAAAAAGAATTCTCCTAATATTTTTCAGGATGACAAAAAATAATTTTTAAATGGTAATAACTAGAATCTTACAAATGTGTAAACAAGATCATGGGGACTTTTTTTCAATGCTTACTTTTTTCTTTAAAAACAATAGTTTCTTTTATGTTTTCCCCTCAAAGCATAAGTGTAAAAAATAAACAAGTTCTTATACGTTTGGATATATATGACTTAAGCATTATTTTCTTGAATTGTTAAATTCTATTCAGTTTTGGAAAATTTGTTAATATACAAAATATTGGGGCCAGAAAACTAAAACTTTTTTCTTTATTGTTACACTGAACATTAGATAACTATCTAATATTTAGACATTTAAGTTGGGGAAAAATAAGTATTTTGGCTTGCCTCTACATTCACATGTTGATACACTAATTAAATCATTATACTTAGTCTCATTGTCAAGCCAGGTTTACCAACCAAGGTAATAAGAAAGATGATCTCCTTCCCATTAACTATAAAATCAATCCTACAACATGACTTTAAACATTGGAATGTGATAACAAATGCTAGCTCTGTCATTCATAATCCTTTGTGACATGATGGATAGAATTCAAGCATTGAAACCAGTGTTGAGCCTCCAGAAGTGCATGTGATGTGTAATGGCTACTGTGTCAGTACACTTTGACTTTCTACAGTCTCTCAATTCTTCACCTTAATTTCAGTATGTATGGAATCTGCAGTTCCCTTCCAAACACTTGGGAAGCAATGTCTCAAGCTGCTGATCATGATTGGCCTCCAGAGAAGACTGTTTTTGCTTGTTCTTCTAATTGTCCCTAATGTCCAAGATGCAGCTAAAGCAAAGCTGGTCTGTACAGCCAGTTAGAAGCCTAGAAAATGGAAAAGCTCAAATGTTAATTCAGCAGTGTATTCTCTGTTTTGTGGAGTGTTCAGCAGAGGTTACAAGAAATCAATGGACTTCAAGTTCTGATCTTAGGTATTTAAAGATTATCTGCTCCATAAACCTCTCCATTATATTCCAATCATCGAATATACCATGGTGGATTAGCCACTGTGTGGCATATTTGGATTTTTCTATTTCTTAATCTTCAGTATAAAAAAGTCCAGGTCATCAACATAGAAGGAAGTACAGCATGCCATAAGCCAAGAGCCACACAAGGCTTCCAAAATTTTCAGGTTGAATTTTTTTTTGATTCTTTAATAGCAATTCAATTAATCCTGATAAACAGGAGCATCTGTCTCACCAGTCCATCCTGGCCAGATTATCCAGTGCCAGTCCATCATGTAGATTCCTTCTCTTCTTCCTGTTGCCACTGTCTCTGTCTGGTCTAAACTAGTTTGGGTCAGAGACTTGAAGCAGAATGAAATGAGAGCTATTTAACAATCTGCTGTCAGGTAGCCATTGCTGTCCTGGGAGGAGGGACAGCTGATGCTACCACTGGAGAATAGCAGGCAGGTGCATAATCCACTTTGCCAGGCAGTCACCTGTCCTGACCTATGTGGCTTTCTCCCTATTCCTGCTCCCACCTTACACTTTTCCTATTTGATGCAATCATCTTTCCTGTGTAAGCCATGTGTTAATTCTGCTTGTACAATTTTGTTTGTTTTTCTATCCTTAGAGTTCAGAAATTTGACTAGGATGTATTTCCCTCCATAGTTTTTTATTAATTCTGTTTCATTAACATGGTAAATCCTTTTATATCTGAAATAAAGATCTGAAGATCTGAGATTCATATTATGGAAAGGCGTAGTTTATGGAAGTTTCTTCTATTATTTCTTTAATTTCTACTTCTCCGTGATTCCTTATTTCTTCTTCTGGATTAGCAACTACTTAACTATTGGGTCTCTTGCACCAGTCTTTTCTGTTTTCTCAACTATGATTTCAATTTTTGAAAATTTACTCTTCTAAGTCTCAGCAGTTAACATACAAAATTCATGTGCAAAAATCACTAACATTCCTATACACAAACAACAGTCAAGCTGAGAGCCAAATCAGAAACCCAATCCCATTCACAATTGCCACAAAAAGAATAAAATACTGAGGAATACAGCTAACTAGGAGGTGAAAAATCTCTTCAAGGAGAACTACAGAACACTGCTCAAAGAAATCACAGGTGACACAAACAAATAAAAAAAGTTCTATGCTCATGGATAGGAAGAATCAATATCATGAAAATGGTCATACTACACAAAGTAACTTATAGATTCAATGCTATTCCTATTAAACTACCATTGACATTCTTCACAGAAGTAGAAAAACCTTTTTTAAAATTCACATGGAGCCAAAAAAGGGCCCAAATAGCTAAGGCATTCCTAAGTAGAAAGAACAAAGCTGGAGGCATCACACTACCTGACTTCTAACTGTACTACAGGGCTACAGTAACCAAAACAGCATGGTACTGGCACAAAAACAGACACATAGACCAATGGAGCAGAATAGAGAACCCAGAAATAAGGCCACACACCTACATCTATCTGATCTTCTACAGGCCTGACAAAAATAAGCAATGGGGGAGAGATTCCCTATTTAATAAATGCTGCTGGGATAACTGGCTAGCCATATGCAGAAGATTGGAACTGGAATCCTTCCTTACACCATATTAAAAAATCAACTCAAGATGGATTGAAGACTTAAATGTAAAACCCAAAACTATAAAAACCTTGGAAGACAACCTGGGCAATACCATCCTGGACATAGCAACAGGCAAAGATTTCATGACGAGGATGCCAAAAGCAATTGCAACAAAAGCAAAAATTGACAAGTGGGATCTAATTAAACTGAAGAGCTTCTGCACAATAAAGGAAACTATCAACATAGTGAAAAGACAACAGAATGAGGGAAAATTTTTGCAAACTGTGCATCTGACAAATGTCTAATATCCAGCATCTTTAAGGAACTTAAACAAACTTATAAGAAAAAAACCATTAAAAAGTGGGCAAAGAACATGAACAGACACTTTTCAAAAGAAGACATATATGCAGCCAACAAGCATGTGAAAAAAAGCTCAACATCACTGATCACTAGACAAATACAAATCAAAACCACAATGAGATACTGTCTTACATCAGTCAAAATGGCTATTACTAAAATGTCAAAAAATAACAGATCCTGGCAAGGTTGCAGAAAAAAGGGATCATTTATACACTGTTGATGGGAGTGTAAATTAGTTCAACCATTGTGGAAGATAGTGTAACAATTCCTCAAAGATCTAAAAACAGAAATACCATTTGACCCAGTAATCCCATTACTGGGTATATACCCATAGGAGTATAAATTGTTCTGTTATTAAAGACACATGCACACATGTGTTCTTTGCAGCACTATTCACAATAGCAAAGACATAGGATCAACCTAAATGCCCATCCATGGCAGATTGGATAAGGAAAATGTGGTACGCATGGAATACTCTGCAGTCATAAAAAAGAACAAAATCATGTCCTTTTCAGGAACATGGATGGAGCTGGAGGCCATTATTCTTAGCAAACTAAGGCAGAAACAGAAAACCAGATACCACATGTTCTCACTTATAAGTGGGAGCTAAATGATGAGAACACGTGGACACATTGAGGGGAACAACACACAATGGGGCTTATCGGTGGGAGGAGGGAGAGTATCAGGAAAAATAACTAATGGGTACTAGGCTTAATAACTAGGTGATGAAATAATCTGTACCAAAAAACTCCATGATACAAGTTTTCCTATGTAACAAACCTGTATATGTACCCCTGAACTTAAAATAAAAGGTAAAAAGAAAAATAAAAATAAATAAAAACATATTACTTTTATTTTTACATCCTTCTATTGAATTTTTTAAATTAGGAAATCATTATTCCTAGTTCTATGGGGCCTCTCTCTGGTCCTATGATTGTAACCCTTCAAGAATTTCAATCATATTTTATCTAGGTTTTTTTCTATTTTCTACATTAGTTCTACCTCCATAGTAGAGGCTTATTGCAGTTTTTCAGTTTAATCTCTTCTAACTGGGCTGCAATGTTCCTGAGTGGGTTGTGATCTTTCTTTGTCTATTTATACTGAGAGGGTGCAGGTTTGCATTGCCTCTGATTTGACAGTTAGGGTAGGCATTTTTCCTTTAGTGACTAGCTGGTGATTAGTTTAGTCCCTTTGTTGTTTGTTTGTTTATTTGTTTCTTTTTTGAGACAAGGTCTCACTCTGTGGCTCAGGCTGGAGTGCAGCGGTGCGATCATGGCTCACCGCAGCCTTAAACCTTTAGGCTCAAGCAATCCTCCTATCTCAGCCTCCCGAGTAGCTGGAACTACAGGTGCACATCACCATGCCCAGATAATTTTTTGTATTTTTTGTAGATACTGGGTTTTGTCATGTTGCCCAGGCTGGTCTCAAACTCCTGGGCTCAAACAGTCCTCCTGCCTCAGCCTCCCAAAGTGCTGGGATTACAGGCATGAGCTACCAAACCCAGCCTTATCCCCTTTACTGATGTAAGTGGCAGAAGGCCTCAGTTCACAAGTCCAAGTGGAGATAGGTTGACATCAGCCCAATGTGGAAACTGCCTCTCCTAAGTGCCATCACCCGAGGAACAGTTTGCCTCTTTCATTGCGGCATAATGCAAACAGCAGAAACATTTCTCCCTTCCTTTCTCTTTGTGTATCCACCCAAGATAGCTGACTCTCATCATGCACCCTCTCCACCTTGCATTAACTCTCATTTACATCTTTAGCCCCAACTGGCACCTTCTTTCAAGGACTTGATGCCTCCCTGTATGCAGAACCCCTTCTGGTTGCCAAGACCAGCCCCTGACTTTTTCTGGATGGTCATATTCGCTAGAATTTTCCCAGGTCACCATTTTCCTCAGAAACTCACATCCAAATGTTTTAAAAGCATTCCTAATTCCAATTAGATGACATGTTACTGGAAAATATAAACATATTATTGCTTTCCTAAATTACATCTCTAGAAATAAAATATGTATGGAATTTTGTGCTAGTATAAAAATAGATCAGGATATATGGTCATTCAAATGTATAGCTTCTATAATATTCATTAAATACTCACTTCTGATCTATTAGCCTCATCATTCATCTGGTTATTGCAAACTGGTTCATATTATTGGCTAATTTTTCATAATAGCAATGTCAGCTAACATTTACTAGGTGCCTAGTGTATGCCAGGCACTGAAGTGTTTTGCATGTATAAAGTTATTAAATTCTCACAAACCCTATGAAATTTATTGTACTGTTACTTCCAATGTATTGCCATATAGAAACCAAGGCCTTAAGAGGCTAACTTAACCCACAGAACCACAGTCACACAGCCAGCCAGATGCTTTATTTCCCTAACTAAACAATGAAGTACTCCAAAACAGCTCATGCCTTACACATCTCTGCATCCCCAGCTGTGCTTGGCATTCAGGGCCCCAGTAAAGAAACAGCTATTGAAAGAAGAAAATGTTTTACTCATGTTTGATCCCTACTCCGCAGTGCTATAATGCAAATGTTTCAAAGATGTTTTAGTCATAAATGAAAGTACTAATGGGCACTGAGATTTAGAAAGCAAATCCACATAAGGTAACCTAAAGCTAGTTACAGAAGACTTGACTCTCAGCTGCTAACCTGAGTTCCGGGGATCCAAATATGAATAAAATGTTGGCTCTGTCCTTCAAGAACAAGAAACAATATTATTTTTTCTATAGGAGCACAAGGTTTTTTCTCTCATTAATCAACAGTAGAATCAGATATAGAAAGAAACACTGGAGTTTTTTTATTAGAAAGTTTATTGCATTAATCTATAAACTCATTTGGTGATATAAATGACAATGTAGGCTAAGAACGATGAAAGTTTATCATCTTTGGAAAATAGAGATATTTCAACACCGAAAGCATTTTTTGTTTGTTTGCCACAACCAAGTAAATCCTAATGTATTTTGATTTTTCTTTTTAAAAATATAGATTGCAATTCAGTCATATCAAAATGAAGCCTAGACCAAATACTGAACTAGCATAAGCAGACCCAGTGTTAGGACATCAATATTAACAGGACTCTAAAAGGGCAGTTTGCTGTACATCTTTAGTTAGTAAACAAGCAACCATCCATACCACGTGATTCACACTTGCATATGCATGTACACTTTCATGAAGTGAAGCCTTTAAGACCAAAATCTCTCTTAAACATTCAGCTTGAATAATAAAGACATGTTGCCTAGAGATAGAAAATCCATTATTTTAAAAAATATAACCTTAAAACTTGATTTTTTTATGATTTTGTTTATTTTAAGCATAAAGTGGACTACTAATATTGACATCAATTATAAATGATATTGTGGTACCCTTGTTTAACTTTTGCAATATTTACCATTTAAAACTCTCAATAATTGACAGCTACTGTGGCTGTTTGTGGGTCAAGATGACCACACTTTCATAAAGTTGTTTGCATTTCTCACAACACACAGTCATTATGGTGATGGATTTGGTTCAGTCAGGTTATAACTGTCCTATTATAAAGTTCTATGGTTGGTTTTCCTGAAATTGGTGAATATAAATTCCATAAAGATAAAGCTAAACATATTAAACTCTCTGTTAACATTACCACTGTATCATAGTACAGCAATTAATGTCAAACACTGTAAATAATTGTAAAATGTTTCTTATTATCATATAATTAACCTCAAATAATATATTCTCCTTATTAAAGCAAACATGAGTTATTATGTGGGCAAGTTCTGATGTACTTATATATAAATACAAATAACTTATAAATTTTCTGATACATCAACTTCTAAGGAAGGAATAATTGTTTGGCTAACAATACTATACGAATGGCATTTGCTAAGTATCTCTAAACTCCTTTACTGCTTTGACCACCACGGGATATAGAAAGGAAATTAGTTATAGGGTCCAAAATTAACATGGGTTCAAAGTTCGTGAGAATAGATGCACTTGGTATGAAGAGTGACATCAATGTCAAATTAAATTCGATACATCTGGAAAAGTTCCTAAAGTTTGTAATTTCAGAGGGAAAATTTTGCCAAGATTCTTTTCTCTTTAATTCTCATTCTAACAAAAGTATTCCTTTCTTTACCCAAATTGATATCAAAATACTTAGAAAATTTTGCCTTCTCAACAAAACCTCTCCAAATGTAACACATAGTTTTACAACATCCAAATTGCTATGTGTGTCCTGATGTTTGAAAAGTCCTGAGTAAGCTCTAATAAGAATTGCCTCAGGTACAAATCTCATTTCAGGACATCAGCTAACTGGAGTAATTTACTTGTCAAAAAGAGCACACAGGAAGGGATGGCAGTGGCCCCTTGGAGTCCACATCTATTGTCCAGATTTTCTTTTTTAAGTTGCTGTTGCCTTTGTACAGAAGGCTTTCAATTTATTAATAGTGGAATAAGAAAAGAAACAGTTGTTTTTTGACCTATCTCTAGAGAACAATAGGGAAATTCAAATTTACCATGGAGCTCTGAAGAGATGATCTTTAAAAGGGGGAAAGTGTCTTATTTTTTCTTACCAAAAAGGACCCCTGATGGCTACTGATTCACACGTGTCTCAATTAGATGCCTATCACCTAGAGTTGGGAGCCAGCCAGTGGTTAACTATTGGAATAAATCAATTGTTTCTAAGGCATGTTCCAGGTCATTCCTTATTTCCTTGAATTGGCTTTGGAGTTCCTCAAAATGAACAGCCACCAATGCAGTGAGTGTTCTAAGTGTGTCTGCTGTATTATCCATCTGATCAAACCACCATCATACGTGCCGATGTGTGACATGAAATAACTGGATATTCCAACTCGATACCTGGCAGGGACAATCACTTATGTGCACTACTAGCAGAAGGGTTGCACACACATATTTGTTAACTGACTCACTGAGACAGAATGCCATATAGGATTTCATGTCTTTAAAAGATTGAAGACCACTGTTTCTCTTATAAAGTTGTTTCCTTATTAAGTTTTTCAGCCCCTTTGCTTGGTCAAGTAGATCAACGAAAGGGAAACTGGCTTTCTTGCATCGTGTCAGCATTCTCATATTGCAAGATAAGTCTGGTTTGCCTGGAACAGTCCAGATTTAAGTTCATTACAAGATAATTATTAATAATGCCCTCCATTTACTCTCAAGAGTGTCCCAGTTTGGATGGTCAATTCTATGATCACCATAATGAGAGTTTTTTTAAGATGAGTCTGTGGTACTCATCAGTAACATTTCCTTTCTGCTCCCCTTCTCCTGGTTTAACCAAGGCTCAGAACCAACAGATCAAAAGGAACTCTATTTTGGAATATTAAAAAGCATCTCTATTTCAATCATAAGCCAATCACTTGTGGTTACTATACTATTTTAGTAACGACCAATTTTAATCAATTCAAATTATATATTTTCATCTTGTCCCTCCAAAAGAAAAAAGAACAATGCATTTTTATCAAGCAAAAGATAAGCGGCAATAATACAAGGAAAAATGAACATATAATAATTTTTCATTAACAATCCAAACACTACAAAACATAGAATATGCAACTTAAAAATGGAAATACAAATTAATGAAAAGTTGGGTACATGTCACATTAGCAATGCAAAAGACCAGCTTAAGCATAGTTTCTCTAAATTGACAATTAATAAAAGGAAAGTGCCCTTTCTCAAATATGCACAAAAATATTTCAGTCACTTCTAGGGAAAGATTAATCAAAATGTTCCGCTAATTCTATATTACAGAATGTATTACTAATGGTTTACAAAACGTAAGCATCATCTTGCACTTAAAATTTACAACCTTTATCAATCATTACATACTCATTCCATCCAGTCTGTCAAAAATAAAATTATTTCATTTCTATATTTATGAAATAACTATTGATATGTTATGAATCTCAAGTGGTGAATATGTATGATGGAGCCAGTGATCAGAATAATGTCATAGATCTGAAGTTGGTTGAGGGTCAAACAGAGAAAACCACCTCTGCCTGGCACATTTGTGTATTGACTTCTGCAATACTTCCTACTATTTCTAAAATAATTCTAATTGTATATTTTCTCATTCTAAACAAAATCTAAGATTTTCGCATTTAAATTTTCTGTCCACTTTTAGAGTATATTCAAAGTCTATCCATTTATACCACCCGACAGAATGTTTCCTCCTGCATTCATATTATCCCTACAATTCTGAGTCCAGTTGAATAAAGTTAAGAATAAGGACTTAACAATATGTTCCTTTTCTTCTACATGTTCAGTGATTCCTACTTTCATGAAGTAAATTTTACGGTAAACTGTACAATCCTAGGTACAGCTGTATGATGCAAATGAGAAAGAAAATATTTAAATTTTAAGTTTTCAAGCAACAATGCCAATGTCCACTGTAACCTGCATCTCCGAGGGAGTTCTGCAAGTTCATGCTTTCAGCCAACATCTTACAATAAGTCATGCTTCATGGGTATAGTTCTAAAACTAACAGCAATGGCAAATCACATCTCTAACTCCTTCGAATCCACCTGAACAAAAAGCACCTATAGTCCGTGTCAGCCTCAGCTTTGAGCTTTCTGGTTCATATCCAACAATTGCAGCCTCAGCTTTCAGCTTTCTGGTTCATGTCCAACAATCGCCTACCGAGTTGACTAACATTCACATGAAAGTGGCAAAATTGAGGATGGAGAAGAACCAAACAGCAGTTCCGGAAAGGGTTCCAGCGGCTACCAAGCGGTCCTTTGGTGTCATTCACTGCTGGTGCTGCTGTTGCTGCTGCTACCGCCACTGTCCTCTTGCTTGGGGGAGGATGAACTGTCTCGCACTGGCAGCAAGTCATAATGACAAGGGATGTGACTGTTCTTTGGTAGGTCGTATGGATCCTGGGAGAGATGCCCATTATTGCTGAACACTCCTTGGACAACACTCACTGTAGGTTCTGTGATAACCAAGGACATATTAATTTATCAGCAATGGAAATGTTTTTAAAAAGAATATGGCATTTCTTGCAAATGTCAAACACACCAAAGGGACTTTTAAAAAATATAAGGAAATGCTGGTTTTAAAAACATGATTTTAAAAATCATCACATACAGGTGGCAACTCTGTGTAGTTAGATCAACTGGCAAACACAAATGGTGTTCAGAACAAAAGGATGACCACATAATCAGGATAAAGACATTAAGGGAATATACAGAATCCTGGATATAAATCATGGTCTGAAAAACACCTTGGCGATAATGTAGGCCAAGCCCCTTATTCCACAGGTGAGAAGACTGACGTTCTCAAACGTTAATTCAGTTCAAGAAAATGCTCAACAAGTTCACAACTTTAGGACTCAAGACTCAGGCTCTCATTTGAGTTCCCATCCTACTGTGGCGGGTTTGTGGGACAGTTTAAAGGAGAATTGCTACTGACTTTCCAAAAATAAATTTAGTTCACTTTGACTTCCATTTTAAAAAGCTGTCTTAATACTTTACAAATAAATTATTTTGTGTATTTTTTCCTGGGGACATATCTGGCATAAAATAAATTACTAGTAGTAAAGTAGGCAGTTCATTTACAAGTAGTAGAGAATATTTTAAAGTTAAAATCATAATACTCAGAGAGATATAGAAATAGAGACAGAGAGAGAGAGAGAGAGAAATGAAAATATATAGCCCTGTTGTTTAGCCAGCAGTAGTGGTGGAATGTTTTATCATTTCCCAAGTGGTATTTGCAAAAGACAATCAAAATAACTCCAATTTTAAATTGAATTCACATTAATTTGCATCACATTCACATCAGAGAATATTACTGCTATACTGGACAAGTTTAAAAGTAAAATGTTTCAGTCTTGCTAAATGCATTATATTAATATAATGAACCAGGAAATGGAATCACCTGTTTAATCCACTTGAACCACTTGTTTTGGCTAACTAGATATATTAGCTAATATGATACGTATGCTATCCACATGTGTGCCAAAATATTCACTATGGTTACAAAACAAAAGATGGATGATTATGTGAAAAATAAAGAAAATTTACCTTAAATTTTTCTAAATGATATTTTCCCTGGAAAATTCCTTTGGCACCAATTTATATGATCGCTAAAAACACAGGTCACATCTATTAATAAAATATGGTGACAAAACCCCATCTCTACCCAAAATATAAAAAATTAGCTGGGCGTGGTGGTGCGTGCCTGTGGTCCCAGCTATTTGGGAGGCTGAAGTGGGAGGATGTCTTGAGCCCGGGAGGTGGAGGTTGTAGTGAGCCGAGACTGTGCCACTGCACACCACCTGGGTGACAGAGAGAGACCCCATCTCAAAAAAAATATAAAATAAAATAAAATATGGACCATTATTTTCAATAAGATTTCTATGACCTGCAACTATTATATTTGTAAAGACTTTAAAATTGTTTTTAAAAACTTATGCACTCAGTTCTTTCTATGGTTAAGAGAACTCACCAACTTCATAGACATTCTTGTTGGCTGAAGTTGAGTTATTGATCTCTGCATATGGGGAATCTCTTCGTGCCGGCGATTTCATCTCCACATAACCACACTCTGAGCTTTTAGGGATAAGTACAGGTGGGTCTTTAATAGTGGCATATGGGTTCTCAGAACTGCTTAGGGAGCAGTTACTTGAATTATATTCAGAATTCTTTCCCAGGTCTGTGAAGAGAAATGAGAAGAGAAAGCTAATACTGTGTCACTGGCAACATCTTTTCTTGGTGATATTTTACTTTTCTTCTTTATAGCTAGGTTTCCATAATTCTACACACTGAAAATAATACTGTACCTTTTCCACTTGTTTTGGAGAGAATCTGCTATAAAATGACCCATCCCTAAAGTAGTTTTAGCTCCTCTCCAAGATGAGTACTGATATCAATATCATTAACTGATTTCATTTTTATGATCACATTCAAATATAATCAATTACGTTCTATTTTATTAATAGAAAATTTATAGAAGTTCAATCAAGAAACCAGCTGTTGATGGCCCCAGGAGCACCAAGAGGGCTCTATTATCATGACAAGAAGGGATTTGTGCTGGGAGGACTCCTGGTAAAAGCTCTGTACTAGGCACCTAATCACGCACACCCATCCTAAACAGCAGACCTTGGTCAACATGTAACCATGTGGATCTTTTCTTATTGTTCCTGCTATTTCCCTTTATATGTTTCCGTCTCCCCATAAGCCATATTTCTTTCAAATGAAATATGAATGTTTCCTCAGCAAACTGAATCTTTTGTTCCCCAAAGACTTAAGCTCTACCAAGGACCACCTCTGGTCACTTTCTTGATATCAGTCACATATGTTTGTGTGTTTGCTGTAGTAACTGACCACACTAAAAATTCTATATTTTCTCTTGCCATTCTAGCTTGTTTAAAAAATATTTCAGTCTTTGAGGTTAAAAAAAATTTAATTGTGCTTCTGATTTCTTCTTCAAATTTACACGATACCTTTTAAGGATTTTCCCATATAGCTTCTGTCAAGTCCAAAAGCACCTGTAATAAAGGAAGAAAAAAACACCCAGTGAGAACTGAAAGGAAGAAAAACCCCATCCAATATCCCAAGGTCCTGGAAGAGGATCTCCCACTGCAGCAAACAACCAGGCTGCTGCTCTTCAAGCCATTACACCAGATCAGTTGTCCCAGATGTCCCCAGTGATTAGAATTAAACACACACACATTTGGTCATTCACCTAGTCATTTACAGTGACTCAGGAAAAGCTAGTCAAAACAGGATAGAAACTGAGGCCCAGAGATAAATCAGTATACTTGATTCAAGGTTGCACAGTGAAAAGAAAGGATACAGCCAAGACCAGAGTTGACATTTCATACCTATGTGCAGCTCTTTCAAGACTCTGATGGTTTTCAAATGGTTTTCCCAATAATCATTATTCAGTTATATTATTGTCTTCACTATAAGCGTGTTTTCTGGAGACTGGAAGCTTTGAACACTGTTGACTCACACTTTACAGGTGATACTAGCTCTTGCCCTTCTTTATTCAGCTTTTAATAATTTGACTTTTCCAGGTATGGGGACATAATTGTGTATAAGCCTAGATACACACAAAAAAACCCTGCTTTCTCATTGGAAAATGGCCAGCCTTTATTTCGTGGGTGTGGGGAGGGAAATAGGAGTGTTCCGGCTCATGCTGGAAAAATTGAGCATGTAGGCAAGAGAGAACGTGCAACCACTTACAGAAATCAATCAGGTCACAAGCATGTTGTATAAAATATAAGCATTTAATCACAAATTTGCACTATTAAAAACAAAATAAGAGGACATTACCTAGCCCATTTTATACTATCTGGTGTATACATGCAAAATTGCATTGTTAATACTGCATGGGAATCAATTATTCTATTGGAGCTGTGTTGTGACAAAAAGGAGAAAACTATAGATTAGGAGACAAAGGAATTACATGTTATCACTTATTGGCCACATGACTTTGGGCAAGATGTTCCACCCTCTGAGTGTCAATTTTCTCATCTCTAAAATGGGGAAAACAAAATTTGCCTTCCAGCCTTCCAGGGTTTTTGTCATCATTAAGTGAAACAGAGCATATGAAAAGGCTTTGTAAACTCTGAAGCACCATACAAATGAAGTGTGTCAATTACTCTAACACTCAGTGCATTATACTACCCTCTGCTTCAGTCTTTCCTTAAGCACTCCAAGGCATTTTCAATTGCCTTTTAAAAGAATATTACAGGCCAGGTGCGGTGGCTCATGCCTGTAATCCCAGGACTTTGGGAGGCCGAGGTGGATGGATTGCTTGAGCCCAGGAGTTCGAGACCAGCCTGGGCAATATGGCAAAACTTCATTACTAATCTTTTGAAATACAATACAATACAATACAATAAGAATGTTACAGACTTAGGTTAAAAGCAGAGAGTAAAGTAACGACTAGCAATGAACATTCCAGGTAAGTATTTGAGAATGTTAAGGAAATGATATCCTTGCCACTGTGCATGCATCTCTTAGAGTGATGTTAAGCTCAAGTTCTGATGTTGGTGTCCTATGGGGATCACTGAGTAAGCGCACACTGTTGTGGAGAGGGAAGCAGCCTCTCCTAAAGGGAGAGGGTCTGTCAGATATGAATCAGCATGGGACAGGAAATGGGAATATTTTTCTCTCTCAGGCACACTCTCTTGCATCTGGGTTGTGAAGAGTCTAATCAAGCCCATAGCTGGGGGGAAGGGCACACGGTTATGCAGGGAGGCAGCATAAATGGGAGTGTAGTGAAGAATTAACCTTATCAAAGAAAGAGGTGGCCTTTGCCCTCAGCTCCTGGGAGGTGATCTTGAAGTCCTTGGACTGTCCTGCCCAATAGGAGTGCTTTTGTTCACCTGGAGGCCCAGGGATACACTGGATAGTATAACCAAGTGATTTATGGTGGGGGGTTTGGGCCATATGGTATCATCTCCACCTCTGGAAGGGGAAAGACTAAAGGTCAATCATGTCTACATGATGGGAGTCAGTCATGTCTATATGACTGAGCCCCCCATAAACTGTAACCATGAGAATGCCCATCCAATGAGTTCAGTGAGTCCTTGTAGCAAAATGTTGATCCTGAGGGTGGTCTTGGTGATCCTTCAACTTGTAACTGATGTCAGAAGTCAGGGTGGTCTTGGGAATTCCCAGACTTTATAAAGAGGACCCATGAAGATGGGGCACAGTCTGTGGCCTCTGAGAACAGCTTTATCAAGGAGCTCTGTCTATGCTCCTCTTTGCCAAATACTCTTGGCCATCTCCAGACTGTAGCAAAGTCTTATTAAATGTCCATTTTAATCTTAGCTGTGCAGTGGCTAGCCTTCCACCAAGGTGTGAAAGAGAGAACCAGCATGGAGCAGATAGTAAGTTAGGGAATAAGAGCTGGGGCTATGAGGCCAGACATCCCTGCCAGATTCTCTCTTCATTGCCTTGGAGGATCAGGGAGCTGTTTTAATGAGGGAGCAGTCAGGATTACCTATAAACTCGTATATATACCAATCCCTGGGGCAAGGCTTTCAAATGCTTGGTTTAATTTAATTCACTCAACAAGCCAGCACATGGTTATTACTCCCATTTTACAAATGAACAAATCAAGGGTAAGTGATTGGCCCAGTGCTATATCTCAGGGCCTTTTGTGTCTAGTTCAAGGCTCTTTCAGATACACTATTCCATCATTTAAAGCACCTGTACACTTTATCACCCATAACATGCCTGACTCTGTCCTTTGTGAAGAACTTTTTCTGTGCAACAACTTTAAAGGGATGTTAAATGCAGAATTATTCCTGAGTGAGAACAAACCAAGAAGATCCAGAATTTCCAATGAAGAGTCTATGTTCCTAACACTCAGTCCCTTGGGTCTCATTGAGCCAGAAAGCAGAGACGTTTATATATGACCAATACAGTGATGCTGTATATTCTGGAGTCTTCACAATGGTCTAAGATAGAACAAGAAGACTTTTCTTTCACTAGCGCTGGTTGGTATTTTGCTGAATATCCATTCATATATTCCTTTGAGCTAAATTATAAATGTAATTAAGACTCCTAAAAAGTCTCCTTTAATGTTAGATGATGTTACCAATAAGCATATTGTGAGTCTCATATGTAAATAATTTTACTGTGGTTAGAAATACTCATCCTATTGATAAAAATGGTGTAGAATGCAGATAAAAGTTAGGAATTTGTACAGCGAGCGTGATAACCACTACACTATGGAAATGAATAAGAATTTGTATTCACCACTAAAACATTTTTATTTCCATAGAAAGAGGCATTCCCACAGGGATCAGTTCCTATGACTGGCTCAGAGAACTTGACACTGCTTACAGAAGCAGCAGTGTTTAAGGGGGGCAGTCAGAAGACCAACTTTGAAATCTGGCTTTACCCCTTTCCTTCTTTGAAATTTCAGACAAGAGGGTTAACCTCTCTGTGCCTCCCAGTTTATTCCTCTACAAAACAAGATTCATGGGAGAGGGTCCACCCAGGAGGATCATCCAATTTAGCAAATAGGCCAAGTGTGGTAGCTCATGCCTGTAATCCCAGCACTTTGGGAGGCTGAGGCAAGCAGAGCACTTGAGGTCAGGAGTTTGAGACCAGCCTGGCCAACATGGAGAAACGCTATCTCTACTGAAAATGCAAAAATCAGCCGGGCATGGTGGTGCACATCTGTAATCCCAGCTGCTTGGGAGGCTAAGGCAGGAGAATCACTTGAACCCAGAAGGCAGATCTTGCAGTGAGCCAAGATCGTGCCACTGCACTACAACCTAGATGACAGAGTGAGACTCTATCTCAAAAACAAAAACAAAACAAAACATTAGCAAATGAAAATACACAAAGGTCAGTTATATTAAAATTTAAAAGAAACAACAAATAATCTTTAGTGTACATCCCATGTAATATCTGTGATATATTTATACAAAAAATATTTGTTACTTATCTATCTGAAATTCAAATTTAACTGGGATTTCTGGCACCTACCTCCAAATAAATGTACGTTAAAGGATTTGTTATCCGTAAGACACTGCACACCTGTAAGTTACTACATCATCAAACTCCTCTCTGAAAATATGGGGTACAGGCTTGGAAACTGCACTGCATAATTAATGGTATATCACAGAAGTTCTTTAAGTATGGACCAAGCATTCCTGCCCCCTTTTCAGAAGGCCTATGAGATCAAAACTATATATACACACATATATTTTAATAGGTGAGTCTCGCTATGTCATCCAGATCAGACTCAAACTCCTGGGCTCAAGCAGTCCTCCTGCCTCAGGCTCCCAAGTAGCTGGGGCTATAGGCCTATGCCATTGTGCCCAGCTGCAAAACTATTTCCATAACAATACAACAATATTTGCCATTTTCACTCTAATTCTCTTTCAAGTGTACAGTGGAGTTTTTCAGAAGCTACACAAAGTATGAGATCAAAACCAACTGAATGCAAAAGCAGACATGATAATCTAGCTATCTTCTATTAAGCTGGACATTAAAGAGATTTTTTTATAAAAATGTAAAATAGCATTGCTCTTCTCACTAATTTTGAAGGGTTTTGGAAAATGTTGTTATTTTTTATAAAAACAATTTATGTTATCATGAAACGTGATTATTATTAATTTAAATAAATTAATATTCTATTTTTTCCAGCTTTTATTTACATATTAAATTTCATTTAATATGGTAAATATAAATAGATACAGCCCCTATCAACAGAAGTTCTTTTGGTTCCTCAATAAATGTTAAGAATGTAAAGGAGTCCTAATTTCAAAAAGTTTGAGAACCACTGATCCACTGTATTCCTGTTGGTATCTCTGATTCCTCACCTGAAAGGGAAGGGGATCTCAAGTACAGATACCCTATATCAAAAGAGAACAAGGAAGAGTGCACAGCTGGGAGCCAAGCTGACAGGGTCCAATACTAGCTCTAACATTTAATAGGCGATGAGGTCCTGTGCAAGTAACATAACCTTGTTATGACTCAGTTTCACAACTGTAACATGGAGATGGTGATAACAATAGTACCTACCTATTAGAGTACTTGTGAGAATTAAATTAACAGGCATAGAGCAAGAATGTAAGCTAGGAGCACACAGAGATCCCAATCTCTTTTGATCAATTCCTGGCACATAGTAGGAACTCAATAAATGTTTGTTGAATAGATAAAGCCCTTAGGACAGTAGTTAGCCCTGTACAGGTGTTAGGCATAATTCTGTTACTGTGCTTTTTGATGCAAGGTTTCAATAAAACACCTTGGCACAAATAGAGATCTGTGACTGTTTCAGGGACTGACAGGTCAAGGTGCTGCTGGGGACGTGCGTTGGGAGAACTCACCGAGCTCGTTGAGGTAGCTGCCATGTTTCCAGTCAGCAGGTAATGTCCCAATGCAGTCCCCGACAGGGCCTCTCTTCCCAGGGTTCACATTTTTAAGATTCACAAACAGTTGATTGTTTTTCGACTGTTAAAAATATAAACAATGAAAGATTAAAAACAAAATACAATGCGGCACAGCACAGCGTTATGGACCTGGGGAAAAGTCCAGGGCACATATTGAGGACCAGTCCTTAGAGTGGCCTGAGCTCAGGGGCCGAGGTGACTGCTTGTAACCTGGTGGGACTTGGAAGCTGGCAGGAGTTCATGTCCTTCAGTCCTAACTACTCCCTCCACCACCTCAAGATCTTCATTTCACTCTGTCATCCTGTGCCAATTAGACCTTATTTGGATTTATACACGTGTAACTTTGATTTGAAAAAAAAAAAAAAAAAAAAGAACTCTTGGTCTAAGCTCTCCCATCAAAAATTGTATGTTTGTGTGAATCACAGGTGACTCTTAGCAGTTATCCTAAGGCGTAAACATGAGGATAAGATTATCTGCTTTGCCTCCTTCCCTGAATTTGTATGAGAACAAATAAATTGATGAATGTGAAAGTCTCTGGAGAATGTGGAGTGATATTTAACCATGAAGCACTATAATTAAAATCTATAGCTGCATTAATTAAATTACAACTGGATTAATTTAATTAGCTTGATTTTTTTTCTAATAGAGCACTGGAATTAGACAACAGAGATTAGAAATATAATTTGGGTATGACTGGAAGAAAGAAATGTTTGAGATTTCAGAGCATTGTGGGGAAGACCCAAGGTGAGTTGGGTGCTATTAGAGTAGCAGCTCTGGGTTCTAGAGGCTCTGTCTCCAACCTCTCTGTGACTCAGTTTCCTCATCTGTAAAATCGACATAATAATCACTCTTGATTTATAGGACTGGTGTGAGGATTAAATGAGTTTATATTTCTTAAGTGATTAGAAATGCTTGGCACATAATATTAGGTTGTTGCTATGTGACCACTGTTGACCTACAAAAATAGCAATTTCATGTGGTTCAACCCAAATCAGTGCCTATTACTGTTGTTGTTACTAAAGCACAGGTGGCCAGGAAAGGCTACTGGAGGACGGGCGGTCAGAAGAGACGCACTTGGAGATTTTGCCCACGGCTGATTCTGCTATAGGTCTTTATGTTTTTGTTAATGTCATTATGAGTCATTATTTTAAAATCTCATGTAAAATTAGAAACCTTTTTCTAAAGCAGTGTAATGGAAACAGTACAGATCATAGAGACAGAGAGACTTTGACTCACACAGCAGCTGCCTCACTCATTATCGGGCAGCTATGTCTGGAAGTAACTTAAACTCCCCACTACTCAGGTTTTCATCAGTAAACGTGAGATTCCCAAAGCACACTCAGAGGACTGTTCAGAGGAATAAATTAGATAATAGATGTAAAGTACCTAGAACAGCCTCTGGTGAACAGCGGCCCTCAATAAATGCTGGTTCCCTTCCTCTCTCCCCAGCCCACTTTCAAAGACTTGAGCCAATTCCTCTCACCTTCGTGGAGGTCATCCTGTCCCTGTTGTTGACATGAGGGGATGTGGCACACTGGGTGAGCGTGTGGTAACTTGGATTGGTGAAGTAGTGGCTATTAGCATTTCCACCATTGCTGTGAGGAAGGGTTCCTGCAAGAAGGGAAGGAAATGGTTAAGGCAGCAAGCTCGCATAAATGTGTGTGAAAAGAAATCAAAACAACAAAACACGCCCAGCAAGGTGGCTCACGCCTGTAATCCCAGCACTTTGGGAGGCCAAGGCGGGCAGATGACGAGGTCAGGAGATTGAGACCATCCTGGCTAACACAGTAAAACCCCATCTCTACTAAAAGTACAGAAAAATTAGCCGGGCATGGTAGCACGTGCCTGTAGTCCCAGCTACTCGGGAGGCTGAGGCAGGAGAATCGCTTGAGCCGCGGAGGTGGAGGTTACAGTGATCCGAGATCACACCACTGCACTCCAGCCTGGTGACAGAGCAAGACTCCGTCTCTAAATAAATAAACAAATAAATAAATAATAGAACAAATGTCTGGACTGCTTCCATATCACAAGCTGGGCAGAATCTCCTCCTGCCCAGCCTACTCAGCAAAGCTTCTAGAAGCAACAGGCCTCTACCTTCCTAACTGCCTCCTTGGAAAAGTATGAAAGCTTGTGAACAAACGTGAGACTGAAAGAACCAATTATCTAAGATCCATAGGAGTGGCTAACTAGGCCTAAATTTAAAACAGAGTCAAGCAGGCCTTTGCTGATGAAGGATCACACCTGTACTCTGAGTTCCCTGAAAACCTAGCTTTTTATCTTTGGGTCTTTCAGAGCTCAGCTGAACCAACCAATCAGAGCTTACCTGCCTTAGCTAATCAGGGCTCAGCTTTATCAAATGATCAGGGTTCAGCTGTGTCAACCAACCAGCACTCAGCTGCACTGACCAATTAGAATTAAACCAGTTTCAATCCTTCACTTGCCTAAAAGGCCCTGATTGGAAGCTGGGTGGGGACTTTTGCTATACGATCCAAGCCTTCCCTCTGTTCTCTGAACTGCACCTTCATTTTACACTGGCTGCAACTCCTGGGTTTGCAAACTGTTCACTGGAATAAAATCTCTTTCCTCCAAATTCCTTTTCAGAGAACTTTTATTCACAGTATCCACAGATAACTGCTCTTTGCTTTGGGTCTTGTACAGCTGGGAAGGCATCATTTGAAGCTACTCTGCAACTTTCCTTTTTTTTAAACACTTGAGTTCTTGACACAATAGTTCTGCACTGAAAATGCACTACTATGTAAATCAGCTACTTCTCATATTTCCACAGAATTTTGTAGTTTTAAACATGTAACCAACCAGAAAGCCTTCAATAATCACCCAAAAAGTAATAAAGATTTTAAGCTTTTAAATTCCTCCATGTAAGTGGTTGCTTCTACTGATGATTGATTATAATTTTATTTTTTCTTTTATGAGGCATTGTGACAGAACAGAAAAAATCAAAAGAGTTTTCTTAAAGGGCTGCCTTGGTTCTTGCTAATACCAAAAAAGCTGTTTCTGATATAACTTGGTTGCCTCCAGTTGACGATTCGGGTAGGCCTAGGGAGAGGTTGGGAAGCACATAGAAAGTACCCTCATTCAGAGACAGGAGAATTGGTCCAGCTCCCTAATCTGATCCATGACCTTGGTAAACTTATCATCCTCTCTTCCTCCCCACCCCCCTCACATATGACAAAAGCTTGAGGCTGGATACAAAGCTCCTTATGGATTGAAATTCCCTAAATCTAAACCACAAACACAATGAGCTCAATTTTAAAACCTTCATAGCAAACCACAGAATGACAATTTACTATTGTTGAAATAAAAAACTCATCTCTAGCAATGTATACCTTTTCCAAACATAGAATTCTCTCAATGAGAATTGACAGAAACAATGGACAGCACAGCCAAATACCCAGTTTTAAGGAACCAGGATGAAATTCAACTTTTCAAGAAGCAAAATGCCTCTCCTGCCTCTGCTCTTACCTGAAATGGTATAATCTGCATTGATGACCCTCATAGCAGGGGTGTAGGTAACTGCTGGCATGCTTGATTCCTTTCCCTTCTGCTTGTGTCTATAAATAATGAACAATGCCAGTAGGAAGAGAACAACTAGGACAAGAATGATGATGCCCGCAATGGCCCCGATCTGGTAGGAATCAGCAGGGAGAGCAGTACTGGTTCGGCTTAAGCTGTTCAGATTTCCAACTATGATAACACCAGCTAGAAAAAGAAAAGAGAGACTTGAGAAAGGATGACAATGTGCTGGATAAATGTTTGATCTCTAGTTACAAAAACCTCCTTCTGTGCCAATGCCTGCATATTTTCAGTTCATAAAACATTAATTTGGAAACAGAGCAGGAAGAAAAAGCAAACATTCCTCATTGTCAGATGTTGTCAGCCTATCCATGCCCAGAGAAAGTCTGCTGTAAGCCTCAAAAAGAGACAGAAGCTGGGCACAGTGATGCGTGCCCGGAGTTCCAGCTACTCAGGAGACTGAGGCGAGAGAACTGATCTAGCCTAGCAGTTAGAGACCAGCCTGGCCAACATAGCAAGACTCCGTCCCTAAAAAAATATAAAGAAAGAGACAAGATTTTCTGAACCCAAAGAGATTCAACAGTAGGGTTTGAGAGCTTCTTATATATTTCCGATTAAATACTTAGACTGGCAGTTAATTTGGGATAACAATTTATCTAATTTTTATTTTGCTTTATTTATTATTCAATACTGAGCTTATGCAGAGTTAAATGCTAAATGTCCCAACTGCTTAACCAAATTTTATGTCTATCCTTAGCATTTCTAAGAATAATTTTCCTTCCAAGCAAGCATAACACCATTATAAATCTAGTCTAAGAACAGGATCTACCTTTTGCTAATTTCAGTGAGTCTTTTACCTCGGAAGATATTGTTCTGTGCAAAGTTATTTTCCATGACAGAAACATTTGTCCTGATAATACCTGATAGCATTACCCTAATACCTTACTCATTAAATTCAAAATTCGGCATTACGTAGTTCTTCCTTATGGTCCATCAAGTGAGGACACTAAAGGCATGGGTTGAGATTCAAGAAATCTGGCATCTAAAAAAATTGACCTAGATATTCTGAACTTTCCCTTAAGCTTTCAGGCTGCAGTTTTATCATCTATAAATGAGAAAAGAGGCCTCCATGTCACTGCTTCCAGCTCAAGTAAATGTTCCTATGATTTTATGATTCTAAATGCTGAAGGACCTTCTTACAAAACAATCTGCCGTGAAACACAGACCACCAAGGATAATGCAGTGAGATTACAGAGTATTTGTAATTATGATGTGATAATGAAAGATCGCATTCTATTGTTATGACAGTCAAATGTAAATCATAAGCATGTAAAAGTTATTTTACCAAAGAAATTAAATGTCGTAAATATTTACATGGTCTGCAGTTTAAGATTACTCCATCTACAACAGTGTATCAGTTTTCTAAAGCCTTTTATAGCCTATCTGCTTATTGCCTACCAGGGAGTACCACATGCAGTAAGAGCTGTGGCTCTCTGGAGGGCACGCTTCAGAACCAACAGAAGCACTTTCTCAAAGTCTCCAACCCCAGAATCGGAATTTCCCAAATAGGACCATGTACCTGACAACTATTCCCAGATCGTTATGACACACACCCCAATTAAAAACCAGGGGCACAAGTTTTACAAAAATTTAAACATATGGCTACTATATACCCCAATTATTCTACTCCTAGGTATTTACCCAAAAGAAATGAAAGCACATGTCCATGCAAAAACTTGATTCACTCTTGTTCATAGCAGCTTTATCTGTAATAGCCCCAAACTGGAAACAATCCACATGTCCATCAGCACATGAATAGGTAAACAAATTATAGTATATCCATACAATGGAATAGTATTCAGCAATGAAAAGAACTGAATTGTTGATATGTGCTACAACATGGTTCCATTTCAAAATAATTATGCTGAGAAACAAAGCCAGACCCAAAAGAGTACAGTATGATTTCATTTATATAAAATTCTAGAAAATGAAAACTAATCTATACTGACAGAAAAGAGATAAGTGATTACCTGGGGTTTAAGGGGTGGTAGAAGTAGGGAGGGGCATGAGGAAACACATGGTGATGGATATTTCATTTATTATGGTGATGGTTTCATAGGTATATAGATAGTCCAGATTTTATTAAACTGTACACATTAAATAGGTGTGTTTTTTGTGTATCAATTACACCTCAATAAAGCTGAAAAAAAACTGTAGACCCAGTAGAAAGTTCATGAGTTTTGGAATAACAAAAATCTGGCACAAAAGCTGTGACATATTCTAGATATTAGCTATGTGACTTTGGGAAAATTACTCAGCCTCTCTAAGCTTTTGTTTCTTTATCTGCAGGAGAGCAACAATAAGGCATTCATCTGGCAATTAAATAAGTAACCAATTATGCCATTTAGAGTTGTGGTGAAGATTATGCTGGATAACATAAGTGAAAATACTTCACATTGCCTGGTACATGGTGTTCACACAATACTACAGTGCTACAAACATTAGCTAGTATCTTTACCTTGATCACATCTCGCTCCCTTCCATCCGGGGCTGCAGTAACAGGTCCCGGTGATGTGGTCGCAGGTGGAGTTGTTCAGACAGTCACATATCTGGCGACAGCCATAGCCATATGTTCCTGCAGGGCACTCTGGAGAAGGAAAGTCAAATGTAGCTTTCCAACCTCAGGAATTTGGAGCAAGGCTGTCTCTGACTGCAAGCCCTGCACATCTAGAGCTGAGTCCTTTCAGGGGATTCCTATTGAGGCTGACTTGTACCCCCAAGAGTGTCCCAGAATTGGACAGCATTCCTGGAATCATGGTGGCACTCACAGTCCAGACTGCACAGGGCTAGAGACAGGGCTGCGCAACATTAGAGCTCCTGACACTTTCAGCTGCTACGTACTTACCTCTATGATGTGTATATGGAGAGTCTGGAATTCCCACGGAACAGATGAAGATAATCACTAAGGGCAATTTGAGACAAGTCCACCAGGCAAAACTGTGGGCTGGAAGGGGCCTAGACTGAAGAGCATAAACTAAAGACGCTTTCTTGAGAACATATATATTTTACTGTAGGCTCAGGGATCTTCATAAACGCACATTCTCAATTGAATTAGCCAGGAATAGGAGAAGAGGAAGACAACAAGTTTTGTTGATTTTCTAGGTAAGAACTTCATTTGCTATGGAGTGATTCAAACTCTGGATTTTGTTGAAGTCTCGAAGACAAAAGTAATGGGATTCTTATGATGTGGTCTTAATAAGAGTTAAGCATGAATTTCAAAGGATAGTGTAGGCATGTTAAATCTAAAAATCTTCGTGACAAAATACTGATATTTTTCATAAAGTGAGCAGCAGGGGGCAATGTGCTATTATTATTAGAATTCTTTGTCAAACACAGGGTTTCTGTTTACAAATAAGCATTGGGAGAAGTCTCCAAAAATAGGGACACTTTAATTTGCTGTTGAGAGTAATCATGGAAGCACTTAAGAGGTTTTCTTATTTAATAAGACCTTAACCAGTCATCTGGTATTCAAGTAAAATTTTGAGCCTATTCTGGTTTCCATGCATATTTAGACATTTATACACAGACACACAATATTTATATGCACAACAGAGGTGTGTATGCAACTGTGTCACTCAGTCAGGATCTGTTTCATGATCAATGAAACAGTGATGCAAAACTAAAATTGGGCTGTCTCTGTTGTGAGCTGATTCCTGGATGTCACTTTTGTTATATTTGCTAGAAAGAGGATATGCAAAAATACCCTAGGGTTTAGCACATAAGATTGAGGCAACCAGGTTCAGAGTGGCTCTGTGAGGTGCCAGTGGAGTGGGGTGGGGAGGGGTGCTTTATTATCAGAGTCCTGCTATCCTGATCAATCTTTCCAGGCCACACCACTCCTATGGCCATAACCTTGGCAGATCCTTCCCAAGGGTACAACCTCTGGTGAACAGGAATTATTCTTCGCCTTTTCCTGCCTAAAACGTTTTATCATAAGAAAGTGGGTCTGATACAGCCCTAAGCCCTTATTTATTTATCGTGAATACTGAAAGAAAGTCATAGAGGAAAGGAATAATAAACTAATTTGCAATATTCAATTTTATTAAGACTAATGTTCTTATAACTCTGTGAGGGGATGCATAGCTAGTGGAGTGGAAATAAAAACATAAGGATGAGTAATTCCAATGGCATATTCTCCCCCAGTGGGACTTAAAAAAAATTTTAAGGCAGTATGTTGTCGGAAGGTTGTTAAGACTAAGATGAGAAGTTGTTAATGGAAGCAGTATAAAAGTACGATCTAGAGAAGGTTGTTGAAAGGGTGGCAATGTTTGCATGGATTTGTTCCCTCACCAGCAACAGGGGTTGGCCCTGGGCCACCAGCCCTCCTCCCCACCGAATGTACTGTCCTCCAATGCGAGACCCGGGTCCCGCCTCTGCCATGAAGAAAGCTCGACTGGATCTTCTAAAGCTCTGAGCAGCCACATTCCAAAAATAAGAAGGAGAGGAAGGGAGAGCCCAAAAGAACAGAATGGAAAACTTGAATTTTGTCTTCATTCTTGTAGTCACACCTCCACCCAGAGCAGTGAGTAACCAGTGATGATCCCAGGGAGGCCTGACCTCTGGGAGGCGAAGTCAGTCATGCTGAGAAGTAACCAGCCATCAGCTCAAACAACCTAGGAGTGGTGAATTCTGCCTTAATATTTCCTGGCATCTAGGAAATGTGATTCTAGAGGAAAAAAATACCACCCAGTGAAGCCACACTCTCATACTTACTCTGCTCACAGTGCCGTCCCATGAATCCAGTGCGGCAAGTACACTGCCCGGAGATGTGGTCGCAGTCAGCTCCGTTTTGACATTGGCATATCAGTGCACAATCTTTTCCATAAAACCCTAGAGGACATCCTGTGGGAGGAGGGAGGACAGCAGGAGTCAAGTTGCTGCTAAAGAGAAACACTTGGAGGTTCGTGCCTCCAACATATTTGGGTTTAAACTTGAATGACACCGAGCCATCAGAGAATACAGTGAATAGTATATATCTCAGCTTGCCACAAGAGCTTCTTTGAAGTCCCAAGACAGGGCTCTTGCAAGGAGGTTGTAATTCATAAGTAGGAGGCAGAAGAGTTCCATTTCTGTCAGTGTAACTATCACTGGTACCCCTGGAGGCAAGACTAATGCCTTCTAACAAAACATCCCTTCAATCCTGGAAGAATAGGACATTTCCTTTCATTCTTTCACATTTCTACTAGAATCCTGGACTCAAATTCCAATGGTCTGAGATGGGTACTTTATATTAAAATTAACTGTATTTTTTTACTTGTAGTACAGAACATCTCTATTGCTGCTACTAGCCTTGTCCACTATATCTGTTATTATCTTAGATAATATCAACTTCCCTGAAGAGGTGTACTAGGATGCTTACCTTAAAAAACAATTGTACTTCACGGGTGCTTTGTAAAAAGCAATAACCCTTCACACTGCTGCATAATTTTCAATGCTTGGACCGGTGAGTCTCTTGAGCTAAAGACACCCACAAATTCTGTTGGCTTACATGGGCTGGCAGCTGCCCTGCAAGAGTGTCTTGGGGATTTCTGGCGTGATGAAAGATTCAATGCAGGCTGATTCAATGATTGTTTCCAAATATTACATATGCTTTTCATTTTCTCATTTTCTTATGGAACTTTCAAGGAGCAGAGGCAGTGCCCAGATGCCAGTATGCACTGATGACCCCCTGCTGTCATGCATTTATTTAGCACCTACTCTGTGCCAGATTCCTTTCATGCATTCTCTTGTTTAATCTTTACAGCAGGCCAGAAATGCAGGGATGGATATTCCCATCCTGTAGACAGGAACTAAGCCCCAAGTACCCTAAGTCACACAGCTGGCAACTGGCAGGACGGCAGGGCCATGATTCAAATGCAGGGAGGTCTGGCTCCGGACCCCATGTTGTTCCCACTATATCATGTTACTTGCACTTGAAAAAGGGTTCTCTGTTTGAAGCACGTTCTAATTTTAGAATTATAAATAATATCTTACAGGTACCTTTCTCTAAGAAGTTAAACAATATTTATACATATACGAACTCTGAAGAATATGCTTGGGCCAGCCACCTTCCTTGCCAATTATCCTTTTCAACTCTTGGTTCAAGGTCTACATTATCTTCTAGAAAGTTTCTAAAGACTTCTTCAGCCTATTCTTTAATTATGTACTCTAATTAGTATTAAATAAGAATTGCTCAATTTCAGACCCATCTGTCCTCCTCAGCTTCTTGCTATTATTTTAAAATATATGCTATTATTAGTACTTAACCATAACACATGCCTTCCTTTCTTGTCTCCTTTATTCAACCAAAGGTAAGAGGGCAGAAAATAATCTTCCTTCCCCAATGATGCTCAGCTTTGGAGTAAGTACTTTGCACATTATATCCTATCATGCTAAAAGCCTAATGGAAGAAAAAATGGTTAGGACGCTATGAATTACAAAATGGGGAAAAGAACTAGAGCAGTGGCTCTCAAAGCATGGTCCCAGCCTGGCATTACTACCAGTTGATAAAAATTGCAATTCTCAGGTGCCAGCCCAGACCCACTGCTTCCAGCTCTCTGGGGTGGGACCAGCTTCTGTGTTTGTTGTGTCCTCCAGGTGATTCTGAAGCTTGCTACAGTTCGAAAAACACGGAACTCCACCTTTTCCAAGAGCGCACATTAAATCAGGCAGTGAGGCTTGTTGTCTTCTCTACCTTTCTAATCTCTATACTTATCCTAACTTTTGTGCTGTTAGAATAAAGGATTGAGAATTTGATCCATATAAATATGATTTGGTTAAAGGAGAGAAGAGAAATAAACTGCATACCATCACATAGCATTGCTCCACCTCAGTGGAGATAGAACCTAGAGACAGAATACTTGGAATGAAGTAGCTCTTAATCACTTAGAGAAATTTAGATGTCTACAGGTCATTAGGAGAGGGAAGTACTCCAACCTCAGGGACCTTTGTTGAGCTCCGGTCACGCATGTGGAGGGTGAGGCTGTTTCCTCCTTGGACGAGGCTCCCCTTGGTGAGCCTCAGAAGGCTTGTCACTTACTCTGAGTGCAGTAGAGCCCTGTCCAGCCAGGAGTGCATTTACATTCCCCATCGTAGGCGCTGCAGAAAGCTCCATTGTGGCAGTTGCACGTGTGGATGCAGTTTGGGCCCCAGTGGGCAGGTGGACATGCTGAAATTACAGGTGTGGAGAAGTCCATCAGAGTTCTGAGGCCAATATCAAGTAGGGAGAATTCCATCCACCCCTACACATCTCCCTGCATGTGAGAGGTTAGCAGTGTACATTAGGACTAAAAAAGCACACTGTTCTGAATTCTGCACTGAATCCCAGATGGCCATGTCAACTTCAACAATGACTGTCATTATTGACATATGTATTCATTTACAGCTGCAGAGTGAGGTGGCTGGGGCAAAAATCACCTCAAGTTTACAGATTCAGTTATTAAACAAACACACATTCAACACCTATTATGTACCCAACACTGTTCCAGGCACAAGGGAGATAGCAGAGGATAAGACAAAGTCCAAACCATCCTCCGGAAGCTTATATTTTGGTAGAGGAGGCAGGCAAACCAACCAACCAACCAACAAAATGAAAAATCAACGGTGGTAGGTGTTATAAAAAAAATAAGGAGGATAAGGAAGACAATAATTTTGGGAGCTACTCCTCTGAGGAAGGCCTCTGTGAGGAGAGGACATTTGAGCAGAGATAAGGTGTGGAAAATGACTTGACTCAAGAGAGGTTAAAGGACCCAAGGCCATGTAGCTCATGTTCACAATTTCTAAATCCTGTACTCTTCAGTCTACTCTAGAGCTGCCACTTTAGGCTCCTTTTAAATATTGAGGTTCCCAGCGGTATGTAAAAATTGGTTTCCTTGTAAAAACTCTTAACTGGAAGATGCAGAAAATAATACAATTTAATCATTAGGGGTCACTGCCAATTGAAGAGACATCAGAAAGTCAGATAAAGTATCTGTGAAATAATAACATAAGATCGGGGGTAAAATAATTTCACTGACAAAAAATACTTTTTATTCATATTAATACTTCAGGAACATAATTGCATAAAAGGAGGACCACCTGTAATTTCTATATGGCTACCCCATAGGGAATGTGGACCAATAAAGACAATCAATAATACATATGAAGTAACTTTTTAAATGAAAAAAATTCTCCCATAATTGTGTGCACCGTTTTTGTCCAAGAGCAAGGGGAAAATACTAGCTGACACTTGAGGTCTCGAGTGAGCATTAGAACAAATTTTCTAAATACAACACCCTAATTTTACAGATGAAGAAACTGAGGACACAAAAGGTTAATAGTGACTCATACAAGGTCACATAGATTAATAATAATATTTGTTATTTGTTAGACAAATGCAGCTTTCCCAAAGCCACACTGAGACTCGGTGAAAACTGTTGAAGCGTCTAGCCCATTTGATGCTCAGTGAAGCACTCTTTACCTAAAACAACCTATTCCTTAGATGATATTTAACCAGCTTTTGTCAACCCATTTATGTTCAAAATATATTTTTCTGAGGTAACCCACTGCCATTAGGTTTTTCGCCCTATATTTGTTATGATCAGAGAATGGGAATAAGCATCACTCAACTTTATATTCCCAAAAGGTAAATGTAGAGATAGTGCTTTAAAAAATCATTTTCCCAAGGACACCTGCCCCTTTAAATGTACCCCTTTAAGTTTTCAAAGTCTGTGTTTTCACTGTGAAGGACTTTGCTCTCTTTAGACAGGCTCACAATCAGCTAAGAAGAAATATGAAGATGGTTCCATAGAGTCCATAAGGGAATCAATGAAATCAATGATCCCCAGGAGAAGCAAAGGCTTTTGCCAAATAAATCAGCTTCCTGTAGAGTGATTATTGGGACAGGCAACACTATAGTCTCCATTCATAGTTGTGTTTCTATTTTTATTCCTTTTGGCACATTCCTCCTCCAAATGAGGAAGGGACGAATTTCCAAAATAAAGACTACTTTTTAAAGGAGCAATATAAATGAATCATTTTACGACAATGATATTGGACCTTTTACTCTTCCCAAACCCATATGCCCAACCATCAGTCAGAGCCCTTGCAACACATGTAGATTTAAACAGACTGATTTCTTCTGAAGTGATGCCCCCAGAATGGAGTGAAATCATATCACATAACACTTCTTTCACCAAAGAGCTACACTTCTGAGATTTATTAGCTCTCTTCCCTTATTCCTAAAAAATGGGGTACAGCCTGGACTACTTATGGAAAAAGTTAACATTCAGAAAAAAATCTTCCAGCAAAAAAATATTGTTCATCAATTAGTATTTGCAGGTTGCTTGTAACTGTGAAGTTTGAATTAAATTATCAATAAAGCGCCATGTAAAACGACTGCACACAGTCATTCTTTGATTTCTCTTATGTGCATGATGGGGGAATTCAATATAAACTGAGAGTGTTTCATAAAATTTATAATGAATGAAACCAGATTACCCCATACATATGCTATTCTTTCATCAAAAGTTGAATACTTTTAGACATTGCACTGACCCTTTCAAAACATTCATGAATGACTTATAGTCAATGTCATTTTTTTCATGACATGGGTGCTCTAAGAGTCATCTATATAGTCCCTTATAGGGTCACACAATTCCTGTCTGAAATCCAGTGGTGTGGAAGGCACTTGGGTGATGCCAAGGTGAAGCTAAGCATATTAGGTGGGCAGTTCACTCAGATTCCCAATAGGATTCTAAGGCTCACATCATTTAATTCCATTTTTTCTTTCTCTGTAATTAGCTCTCCAGATAAACACAAAATGAAGAAATAGATTTCTCAGTACAGCTGTTTTTGCTTTATTTCAATGGATGATGAATCACTGAAAAGGGGATAAGCAAAATGTTACATATTTAGGTTCTTTCCAAGACATTATTTGGATTTAAACATAGGACCATTGCATAGAGGTCGTAATGGGAAAAAAAAAAAAGAATTTTAAAAAAAGAATTTAAAGTAGAATGTGTCTTTTAATTAGTCATATATTCTTTCTTGATTATATAAAAACACTCATACTTCAATCTTAAAGAATCTGAAAACAAACAAATAAGAACAGTTTACTAATTGTTCTCAAACAAGACTTACGTTGAGAGCAGTCACTGCCGATCCAACCGGGGTAACACTGACAAGATCTGTCAATGGGGTTACAGGTTCCGTTGTTGGTGCAGGTACAAATTCCTGCACAGTTTTTCCCAAATCTGCCACTGGGACACACTGTGAATAAACTATAGGTCAGTAACTCACAATCAAAACCCCTCTCACAGAACCCTAGAATCTTAGCACAGGAAATAACTTTAAAGGTCACAGGCCCAGCTGCTCATTGGTAGCTATCTCTGCTCAACAGCATCCTTCATCTTGAATGGGCTCATTTTTACAAATCCATGAAGCCAAAGATTTGCATTAAGGCATCACAAACCAGGGGACATCATTGCACTTCTAGAAATATGACTTCACGACTTCTTGCTCTGGGAGTCTAAAATCCTTCCGCATATTGATTTTTTATGGGAGGACATGTCCAGCTAAAAGTAGCTCATCTCAGGGAATAAAAAGATTTTGCTGGAGTGGCAAGTCAGCTTTTCCAAAGCTCAAAGTCCTATCTGAGAAGCTGCAGACACCGCACAGCAGAAGACATTCCCAGCAGACAGCTGAAAACATGGCCTTCAGGAAGGCCAAGGGGAGGCCTGAGGACAGACTCTCCAGGGTGTGCTCATCACCACCCAGCTGTCCAGGATGCTTCGTGCCTTACCTTCGTTGCAGAGGGCGCCTGTGAAGCCAGGCAAGCAGTCACACAGGCCGGTGATGTGGTGGCAGGGCCCGCTACTGTGAACGCACTGTGGGCATGTCTGGCTGCAGCGATGCCCATAAAAACCAGGGGAGCAGACTGAAAACAGAAGGGAAATCAGCAGTTATCCTTCTGAGATGCGTTTGTCTCGCATTCCATATCAGGATCTAGTTAAAGTTTTAGAGGTTAAAAAGCAAAACCTTAAAAAAAAAGTAAAAAAGATATGGAGAATTTTCCAAGTAGAAGACAAGAACAACGAAGGAACAAAGGAACTCTTTAATGAGGAAAAGAAGCCACTAAACTCTGAGTTTCTTGAGAGCAAGCAAATGTCTTAGTCTTCTTTATTTTCCCATTTAAGGCCTCAGTTAGCTCAAGTCTTGGCATAAAGCAGGGCTCCAGGAATTTTCATTGAATAAATAAAGAGATAAAAAAATTGAAATACTAATAAGTCTCAAATAAGTACTCTCAAACCATTTGTTGATCCTTTATTCTTTAAGAGTCATTTCTGGCAATAAAAATAGATCAACAGTCAAAATTTGAAGATTTTCCCTCCTCAAAATGGTCCAGGTTAATGACTGTAATCAAAAAGTGATTAACCAAAATGCTATATACTTAAGTTCCTGCCAAGATATTATTCAGATTTAAATATATGATAACTGCATAGAATTCTTATGGGGGAAAGGCAATTTAAAAAATTAGAATAGTGTAACTTATAATTAGTCACATATTCTTTTTTTATTGCATTTACTAAAAGATTAAGTAAAATCTTATGGATCCTTCTCTAACTCAGAAGTCTTAAGGACCAATGTCAACAGTCTCCTTTTTCAACTTTGCAATTCCATTTTCCCCATAGCACTGATTTTAAGACTACTAGCAGGATGAATGATTTGCCTCAAGGTTTGGCTGATGTTGATGTCTGGTAATTGAGGTAAGGCCAATGCCAAATTGCTGAATAAAATATTTACAGGTCAATGAATTTCTAGAACACCATTTGCAAGCTTTCAGGAAGGGTGAAGAAATATATCCTGATGGTTGTGCCAATGAGGCAATGAAGTAATTATTGAGAAGAAATGGTTAAATCCCCATCTGTTAGGTGAGTTCTGAAGGCTGGAAAGAATGAAGCTCTTAGGGAAGTGCTCTCAACACACTTCTGCAAAGGACAAGTGAACCATTACACTCTCTTTTGCCTTCAAGTGCAACAGGACATCACTACAAACTGAGAGGTGGGACAGAGATCATTATTCTAGACATGGTGCCCAGGGAAGGGAAGGTGGAAATTACTGCCTAATGAGACACTTACTCCTCTGACAAGTGGTGCCTCGGAAGCCTGGTGCACACTCGCAGATGCCATCATCAGGGGAGCACGAAGCCCCATTTTTACAGTAGCAGGGCAGGGAGCAGTTGGGGCCCCAGCGTCCCTCAGCACACACGCTGTCACAGTGGACACCTGAAATAATGCACATGGGGCAAGGCTGAATGAGAGGCAGTGCAGAGTTTCCGCAGATGCTAATTCAAAGATGAGGACTAAGCTCACAGTATTAAACCTGAGGATCACGAGCAGCAATGAATGGAGAGTTATCATCTTATAAACATCAATACACAGTATCATAACATTAAAATAATACCCAGAACGATTTTCTATGGAGTCACGAAGAAGGAATAACAAACTTTTGTTATGTTGATTTTTCTTCTTCAGGAGGAGGCAATAAAGTGGAAGCCCAAGGGCTCTGTCTATTGCAAGTAAAATTTATCAACAATACGATATCTTTTAGCCCTTGGTGACTTCCTCCTCCTCCTCCCATTCTTTGTTTTCACAGAGAAATAAAGTGTAAAAGGATAAGGCAATGAACAGTTCTATAAAATGTTTTGCATAAAGAAAACCCTCCCCTGGATTAAACAAATAAACATAATCTTAAAATAACTTGATGGTGCATTGTGCAGAACAGAAAGATGCACTGACACATGTCACCAAATTCCTCCTTAAAAATCCTACCTGACATTGGAGAGATATTGGCAGAATATCACAACTGACATTATTTGTAGCTGTTGTCTATGCTATCGATTATTATGAAACTGTATGCAGGTGTTTAACTCTCATTTTAAATACTGAGAAACTTTAGAATTAAAAAAAATGACAAAAGGAAACAGAAAGGAAAGCCAAGGTTGCAAAAATAAAACTAAAACCAGGTTTTATTTGAGATAAATAAAAGTCTCTTCTGTACATTCGTATTGGAAATACAACAGGGGCCTCTTTCTTGCCAGAATTCCTCACAACTCAAAGAAATGCTCTTCACATTGAAAGGCAATAAGTTATAATTAGTAGTGAACTGGCAGTTGCTGGCCTCAGACCAAATGAAAACACATTAAGAGCAAGCACGCAGACCCTCCAGGATTCCAGAATACTAACAACCACCCAGTACCACGATGCTGAGACGGTCATGTCTTGTGTTACAGTTTTGGCTTCTAAAGTAATCAGGCAAAAAGTCACCACAGTCTGAACCTTAACATGGAAGCAGTCCCAAATTATAATATGAATGTTGCTAATTGGTACACCATTTCCGGTGAACACTGGAATAGCAAGAAGATCCACTTTTTACTGTTCCTGTTTTTTTCCTTCTGAAAGTCTCCCATATGGTAAAGGCCATTAAGTAGGCAAGAAAGCACGCAGACCTCATTGTGTCTAGCTTGACCCAACAATAGACTTTTATTTCATTTGGACCATGGACTGAAGAAAGGAGACCAGGTCTGTTCATAAACCAATTGGGGTTTAAATGTTTCCCATAGAATAAAGTATGAAATCTGGGCCTACTATGTTGATTTTTTTCTTGCAATCATCAATATATTATCTTTTTTTTTTCAAATCTCTTTTGAAAATCTGAGATGAAATTGCAAACTCTACCCTCCCCAGATGTGATACATCAGCCACAGAATCTTACCTGGAATTTATATCCACACCTATACTGGGCAGAAGCATCAAACATATTAAGCAGTAAACCACTTCAGAACGAGGCTGCAAACCTAAACTTTGTTTTGAGTATTTAAAGAAAGTACCAACAAGGATAACCTGCTAAACACTTCATTCTCAATTCAAATTCAGGTCCTAGACTCTGACCGTGAGCCAAGACTCCTGCTTAACAACAGCTAAGATGGGGACACCTGCTTATCACAGAGACTTAGAAAACCAACCCAGGGCATTTTGGTCTGATGCCATCAAGACAAATCCCAATGAAGATTTTGAAGAAGTTGAAGCTGAGTAATTATCTGGTTAATCTGACTGATCATCATCCTGAAAAAGCACTCCCGATTTTTTCTGCTTTTTTGTTAGGATGGGGACTTGGGGGAGAGGTAAGATTTAGCCATTTATGATGACTTAGTTTATCAACTACTTGCCAAATCACTACTTCAAATTGCACTTAATAAATTCAGTTAAGATGGAATGGAGTACACTTTAGGTCAAAAGTATATGCTGCTTTTTTATATCATAGGTTATCATGATTTATGTATAGCTTAGCCTATTCTCAATCACAGCATGTTAAGAAAAATGACTACAGGCCAGATAGGCAAATCTGAATAAACAGATCCTCTCTTTCATAACTGATTCTTCTTCCCTTAAGAGGTTTGTTCAGTTGATTAGCCTAGCCATCAGTCATAATCAACTATATCCTGGTAATGTTTGTATAAGTAACAAGGCCCACCCTATAGCAAGAAGATCCACTGCAGAGGTAAGCTTGTTTCATACGGTTTACCCATCATTTCATTTCCAGAGAATCATAGCAAATTCTATACATCATTGATCAAACCTTCTGTGTCCAATCATATAAGCAACAGACCCAAGCTTACTTGAAAATAACTTTTAGTTTAGAATTGCAAAGAAATGTTTCCTTTGAATATAAATTATAAAAATTCTATTACCAACCCCCTCTTAAAAATTCAAGCCCTTTTATTTTACTCTATCATCAGTAAAAAATGAGTCAGCATTTTGCAGATACTAATGCCTAATCTATGTGAAGATAAATATCAAGTATGTCTCAGTTAGGGGGCAATTCCAGGGAAAGGTATGGAGTTGTCTTTCCTCCTTTTGCTGTACCCTCTTCTCCTATTGCTGCTTCTCCCCTTCTGGCCCTCTGTGCCCTCCTAGTTATTTTTCCCTTCATCTTACAGTCAGAAAAGGACAAGATACATTTATTATTGCTGAGTAGTACCTTCTCTGGAGAATATTGATATTCTAAGAGAGCATATATTGTAAGAACCTAAGAAATAAATATCTAATTGTGGAATTTCAGGCAGTAAGTATCATGAAGAGAGTGTTGGGTAAGTGTTTCTCTAAGTCGCACCAGGTATATGACTGCTGATGTGACTTCCATGTAAGGATAACCCTGCAATGAAATATTCTCCAGGATGAAGAGTTGTAAGTTTTACTTTAACCATTATTTCTGGCTCTGTGTGTGTACATGTGTATTATTGATATTTATCTCTTCTTATTTTTTGCCAGCTTTGCTAGAGTCCTACAAAACATCTTTTTGTTTCCTTGTTTGTCAAAGGCAGAAAAGGAAACCCAACTCAGCAAACATTCAAGGGATCTGGCCAGCTACTGGTTTGCTGTGAGAAGTTTTCTTAAAAATGTAACTCCAGGGTGATAATGACCACAGAACAGGCACACCCTGCTCTGCCTGGGGATCATGATCAGGAAGGGAGGTAGCTTGTGAAGGGGGAAGAGGACTGCAGGCTAAGGGAACAGTGGCTGCAAGGCTCAGAGGCCCAAAGAAGTGTCTGTCCTTTGGGAATTGCAAGTGTTGGGTACAGCTGAAACTCAGGAGCTGGGGAGAGCAGGTGAGGCATCTGGGCAGCCAAGCAGTGGCCATGTTGAGTTGAGCCAAGAGCGCCATGCTATAGAGCGTGAACCTCCCCCGGTGTTAACAGGGACCAAATGAACAATTTTAAGAAGGAAGGGGCATAACTAAATTTGTGCTTTATAGGAGGGCAGAAGATGGCCGGAAGATGTTGAGCCTGGGAAGAAAGAAAACCTGTCAGGTGCTCTTTTACCTGCAGAACCCCCATTTGGGGTTCCCCAAATAAAAAAAATGATCAAAGTGACAAAGCATGAAACTAAGTCAATGTCAGCAGAGATGCAGGGGAAGAGGAATTCTGGAGAGATATAGAAGAAAATGCAGATGAAGACTCCCCTCCAATTCTCCACCAAAGGTAATTAATTCTGGCAGCTCCCTGAGGGAGAGACAATGCCTGGTTTTGCTCACTATAGCACCTAGCACATGGGAGGTATTAAATAAATATTTGTTGAATGAATTGATATGCATAATTCCTATTTCCTGTATGATATTCAGGACCACTTTCCAATGGGATGGAGCAACCACACCATTCTTTGCTTTCCTGAATAAGTCTTCACTCAAACCAGGAAGCCCAACATATTTATAGGTTGTGTATCAAAAATGGTGACCCTTTCCTGCTAAGGAGGTGGAGATGTCTGCCTTGCTTATTCTTGAGCAGATATACATTTAGGGGCTCAGGTCTGTGTTTTTACATGTAAACCCAGATTATTAGGCCATAAAAGAATTACATGACATCTTAAGGAAATTCCTTCAGAAGTTTTAGCAAAAAACAGATAAAAACTTTAATAGTTCAGGAAATAACTTCTAAAATATTGGGAAGAAGGGGCAACGTGGGAAGGGGGTAGGTTTAAATCTGCAGCCATCTCTGGTTCAATGGGAGCGCATTTCTTTTCTGATAAATGTTCTAATGCTGATAAGGAGATCTGTAAGGGACTGTTTTTGCCAGGACTGAGGACAAAGAGCTCTTTGATAGCCTTCACAAGTTGCTAGGCAATGGCTGAATGATCGTGATAAACTTCAGCTAAGCAGCTCTAAAGAAATGTTCGTGCAATTAATGCCTGATGCATTATGCCAGCGGCCTCAATGTGAAATCAGCATTCACTGGGCATTTGTGATTACATGAATGCAGTAAATAAATCATCTGGGGTGTCATTCTTTCCCCTCTCATAGATATTACCCCAAATCCTTGTCTTACTTAATTGCTTATATTCCTTACGCCAGTATTCCAATATTTGGAGCGTTAGTGAATGAAGGAAATTATTTTGATTCAATGGCTAGTTCCTGGGCAACAAGCTATTAAACATATATTAGAGCAAAGAGAGATACTTGTTAATAATAATCGGGCTTGGTAATTATAAGACGGAGGAACTACAGTATTTAGTCACAACACTTTTTCTGTTTTTCTAATCCTTTGACCAACAAAGCAGTGGCGTAGTGTAGTGTAGTGTAGTGTAGTGTAGTGTAGCGTAGTGTAGTGTAGTGTAGTATAGTGTAGTGTGGTGTAGTATAGAGAAGTTATTCACTGGTATATCCATCTCTGCCGATAGAGTGGCTGTCCTGATGCAATGTGAGCTTCTGCATGATGGGAGTTGGCATCACTTCCTCTCTGTGTTCCCAGCACCCAAGCATTATGGTTGCATAGAACCTGGAGACACTCAACAAATGGTTGTTAAACCAAACCTTTCTATTTGGATACTATGGATTTTAAAGATCCAGTTAAAAAGAATCTGCTTTATATAGTACAACAAAGTTGAAAAAAGTCTTAATAAGTCGTATAAATCAGAGATGTTTGCCTTTGCACTTGCAAGACAAAAAAAAAAAAAAAAATACCAGACAGCATGGCCTGCCTCAGTCTGGACCCAGATAAAAGCAAGCAGAAAGGATTGCTAGGCAGATCTTGGAGCTTTGTGTTTTTCTGTGGGCTTTTTTTTGGGGGGGGCGGGAAATGAGCACCTCCCTTCATCCTCACAGCAGGGGCCCAGCCTTCCGCTTTTATATGATCCCCTCTCCCAAGACCAAACAGACAGACATATACATATGAACCTGCAGACACACTCCCCAGCCCTCAATACCCAAAAGGGTCAGATAGTGAGTCATTTGTACTTGTGGCTGATTGGGTGCAGGCATGTTAATTAAACTCATTTGACTAAAGTTATTACCTCCAACTTGGATTTGCACTTATATGTCACTGGACAAAGGAAGGTAGGTCTCCCCTTATTTTAACAATTCAGGCATCCCTTAGCTGCGTGAGACATCACCTCACGACAGATTAGTCCCTGAAGTAGCAGCTCACTCACTCAGCTGGTCAAACTTGGTGTTTCGTAAAACATGGAAAGGAGATCTTTCCTTGTGGAGAGAGGCTGAGGCCACTCTGGGCCTAGTTCTGCTTGCTGGGAAGAGTGGAGAAGTGGGCTCTTCGCATCAACTTGCCCACAGGTGCTACTCCTTCCAATTCCACCCTTCCTGGCTGGGCTCAGATGAGCCCCCAACCTCTCCTCTTATTATTCTTCCCCTCCCCTTACAATTATACCATGCCTTGCTAGTCTCTTCTCTCTTTCTCAAAACCCCTAGAGTCTGATTGGGTGTCCTATTTTCCTTTTTAACTGTTTAGCATTTAACTTTTTTATTCTGGTATAAACACATCCTTAAACCTCCTCTTCTCATTTGCAATTGACTGTGTGGTTTCTGTCAAAGAAATGCACCCCAGACCCCAAGCTCTTCAATAACTAGAGTAATACGACACAGCAGATGCCACTATGCAGACCGTAACTGCCACTGCCTGCCTGGGTCACCAGGGCAGACAAGGCCACCAAGTAAGGTTTTACAAGTTGTGCACTATGCAAGAGCCCCTGCCCAAGGGGCTAAGTTGGGGCAGAAATCCAGCTTGCACTTCATGTGCCAAGGAGTACATCCTGAGGGATTTCCAAATCTTTTCCAAATTTGTATCAAAGGTGCTTTATGGATGGGCAGAGGCACCATAATCTTCCTCCTCCTCAGCCACTTTCTAAATTCTCATTTCGTAGGTGTGAGGTGGGGACTGGGAATATGCAAGTTCGAAGAGTTCCCAGGTGACAGTGATCTTAGCCAGGGCTGGGAATGAGGCCGGACACTGCACATGTTCCCAGTCAGCTGGAATGAAATCTTGATTAGCTGTAATGCTCAGCAAATGGGTGTTCTGGCTGACTGAAGTCAGAGCAGAAAAGAAGACATAAACTTCAGCCTGTTTCTGTAATTTTGGGGAAATACTTTTATAAAGTATATCACTCCACTACTCTGGAAATATACACACATAAGTATACACAAACACTCATAATTACATTTCATTGACATCTGAAATTTCAGTATAATCATTTTGAAAAGCCAGCCTCATTTTATAGCAGAGAGAGAGAGATAGTGTGTGTGTGTGTGTGTGTGTGTGTGTGTGTGTGTGTGTGTATACCAGAGGTCCAGAGGTGTAGGAGAAGCAGCATAGGACACAGCCTAAATCCTGAATGGTATTTCATTTTCCCCATTCTTCTACTGCAATCTGCCTCTTTTTGATAAAATAGTGTATTGGCTAAAAATGACAATAAATTAAGGTTTTAAATAACCACATACTACAATAAAATGGTATATTTTTTGGAAATAGGATCTAAAATGTCAAACACAACTTTTATTTTGTTTACTTTTCATAACAGTATATTTTGAGGACTTATTTTATGACTAGGTAAAATAGGACTATCAATTATAATAGAAATAAAAAAGCCTCAGTTCCTTTGAGAGAACAGACAGCCAAATACTAGATAGTGGGTTGAAGTTATAAGAAATGGTGGATGTGGGTACACAGTAAGACAGCAAGCCAACTTCCTTGGCATCTCACCTTAGGGTGAGACTTCCTCAATTTAGTCATGTCAATTCCTTTGTAAAGAGGAACAAGGCCCTCCTAACCCTTATCTCTGGCTCCAAATCCAACTGATCAGCCTCTCCCCACAGTGTCCACAGTTGACAGAGCACTTAAGGCCATCTTGTTGATTTGGTCAGGGGAAGAGCCCTGGCTTCTGTGTCAGATTTCACTGATTTATTCATAAAAGCCTCACTACACACAAGCCTCCTACCCTACGTACTGCTGCCCTGTCCAGGGATACTTAACAGTTCACCTACAGCAATCTCAGCAACAGGCATGAGAGGAAATACAATTGCTTGCTTCCCTGAGCTTATGTTTATTTTTTGACCTCAAACCTGGTGTCTTAAATGGAAAGTAAAACCTTCTTTACGTTCAAAAAGGTCCTAACAAGGTACTAACCCAAAACAATTTTATGGGTAAAAAATTATTAGTCTGTCCAGTGCAGACAATGAAATGATGTCCTTTGTAAATAATATACAAAAGCTGCTCTTTCCTTTAAAAAAAAAATAAGCCAATTCTTGGTCCAATTGTAGGTGTTTTTTGGAACTTCAGTAATTTTCTTTTCCTCAACATGTGTTTTTGTATACCAAGTGTATTCTGTAATTGTGAGGGATGACCTCACAGCAGGCTTAGATACTGACAGATGCTTACAGACCAACAGCCCACACAGAAGACCCAGAAATGAGACACTGGGGCAACTTAGCTGGTCTAGGAACGATAATGACTGACAGGCCATGAGGCAGAGATGGTGGGCAACAAGCAATAGAGCAGCATGAAGCAGTAGTCTTCCCATTTAGAGAAGCAGGCCGGCCACAGATGGACAGAGGATTACAAGATTACATTGTGTGACAAAGCCACAGCATTCCCGTAGGAGCTTGATAGGTCTAAGGCCAGATGGGATAATTTGTCTTACCCCATGACCCAGACTGTGGAATGCAACTAACACATTTTCCGGCTGGCTTCAGGCCAAATCCTATCTCTTGCTCTTCTCATGTACACTAGAGTGTGCCTTTCACAGGCTAGTTCTAAATCATCAAAGCAGGTGGACACTTGAGCAGTGACTGGTGTGTTCAGGAAGACCTCACATTCTTTCTATCTTCATAAGACAAAAGTAGATTTGGTGGAGTGTTGTATAAAACAAATGATGTGGTCTCTCTGTTAGAAAAGTTCTGAATTTGCCAGAAGGTTAAAAATGTTATTTTGTTTCACCGTGGTCATTGAGAAATTAGTATCGATCTCTCCATTTGAGAACTTCAAGAACCCTAGTGAAGTCACAAAATCTGGTTTAATCACTAGTGTGATGCAGTTTTAACATTTGGGGATGAAGAGCCAAGCCGAAACATTGGTAGGCAGAGTTTCCTATTGTGAAGTCAAAGTTATCTCAGGTTTTGCAAGTCAAGATAGAACTACAGGGTTGGGGAGGCCTCGTGTCTGTGGCTAGCTCCTATTGGTAGAAAATAAAGTCCATTGCACCAGCCTTGGCCTGTTTCCCAAGGTAGCTCTCAGACACTAGAAATCAAGCACATGACAGTTCATCTCAGTTCACTCCTTTAGAAACCAAAGAAGCTCTCAACATTTTCCAAGGGGCTGACAGACACTACTGAAGAGGCTGCTGGTGACATCCCATGTTTATGAATCTGAAGACTTCATATTGTTAAGTGGACAGTATTCCCCAAATTGATCTATAGATTCAATCTCCATTAAATTTCCACCTTGCTTCTTTGTGGAAATTAACATATTGATGTTACCATTCATATGGAAATTCAAGGACCCAGAATAGTCAAAACAATACTGAAAAAGAAAAGCCAATTTAAAAGGACTCAAATTTCTCAGTTTTAATGCTTCCTACAAAGCTACAACAATCAAAACAGTATGGTGCTGGCATAAGGAGAGACATATAGACTAATGAAATGAAATAGACAGTCCAGAAATAAATCCTCTCACATTTATGGAACACTGAATTTTAAAAAGGGTATCAAGACAATTCAGTGGGGGAAACAACAGTCTTTTCACAAATGGTGCTGGGACAACTGGATAGCCACATGCAAAAGAATGAAGTTGGACCCCTACCTCATATTGTATGTAAAAATTACCTCAAAATGGATCAAATATCTAAATACAGAAGCTAAAACTATAAAATTTTTAGGAGAAACATGGACATAAATCTTGTGACCTTGGATCAGGCAAAGTTTTTTTACATTTAACACCGAAAGCACAAGCAATGAAATAAAAAAGGTAACTAGACTTCATCAAAATAAAAACTTTTCTGCTGCAAAAGTCATCATCAAGAAAGGAAAAAATAACTCAAAGAATGGAAGAAAATATTTGTAAATTATATATCTGATAAGGACATATATCTAAAAAATATAAAGATTATAACACCATAGTAAAAAGAAAATCCAGTTAAAAAATGAACAAAGAGTCTGAGTAGGGATTTATATAAAGAAGATAATAGAGATGACCAACAAATGCACAGAAAGATGTTCAGTATCATCAGCCATCATGGAAATGGAAAGCAAAACCACAATGAGATACCACTAAACACTGACTAGGATGGCTAGAATCAAAAAGTCAGTAATAACTAGTGTTGGTGAGGAAATGAAAAAAATGGAACCCTTGTACAGTACTGGTAGGAATGTAAAGTAGTCCTAGAAGAAGAACAATGTTTTTGCTCATGATACTTGGAAGGTGGCACTAAATATCTTAGCAAGTCTGTATACCATGAGCAGAAACTTCTTCTTCTTTCAGTATCACTTTTAGCTTGATAAACTTCCTGGCTGAAACCATGAAGCTATATAAATAAGGAGAAACTCCTACCCTGTGGTTACAGAATTTGTACTCAATCATATTATGAATTTGTCAAGATCTGAACATTATCGTAAAAAAAAGAAAGTTTTAAAACTTTTACTTCCAGCAATGAACATTTTAATATTTGCATATTAACCATACAATAATATGCATATGCATATTCACCATATTAATATCCGTATTTTTTTGCCTCACTAAGGTGACCCTTGTTATATTTTTAGGGCTTATTTCAATCATTCTTTCTTCAGTGCTCAAAATATACCACAGCGGTCTTGCTGAACTCTTCAAAGCAATTCACATTTTCCCTATCTTGCTGGCCTGAATTTTGACAGCTGGACCTTACATGTAGCTCAAGAGAACTGCCCCTGCACAAATCAACAAAAAATCAGCCCTGGATTATAGATTAAAGGTTTCAGTTTACTGGAAACTTTATCGAATTTTCATTTTTTTTTGAAAAGTTGACTTGTGTGTGTTTCTGTGAAGTGATAAGGAACAGCGCTAGGTGTTAAGTTGGCAGGTTTCACCTTTCAATTAGTGGTCCTTGGCTCTCACCTGACCATCCGGGGAGGCAGCGGCAATGGCCCGTGGTAGGGTGGCAGCCATCTGCGTGGCTGCAGTCGCAGCGCTCAGCACAGTTCAGCCCATACGTGCCATCCTGCATGGAAAATAGCATCAAAGGCAGCAATGAGGGCCTGGGAAATTCCACAACAGAAGAGGAAAAGGCCACTGTCAGCTATTTCACTACAGTACCCTGCTGCCCCAAACACTTCTTAGAGGGATGCATCTTTTTTTTTTTTTCTTTTTTTTTTGAGATGGAGTCTCGCTCTGTTGCCCAGACTGGAGTGCAGTGGTGTGATTTCAGCTCACCGCAACCTCAGCCTCCCGGGTTGAAGCAATTCTCAGCCTCCCGAGTAGCTGGGACTACAGGCACCTGCCACCATGTCAGGCTAATTTTTGTATTTTTAGTAGAGACAGGGTTTCACCTTGTTGGTCAGGCTGGTCTCGAACTCCTGACCTCAGTTGATCCACTCGCCTCAGCCTCCTAAAGCGTTTGGATTACAGGTGTGAGCCACCACACCCAGCCAGAGGGATGCATCTTAATCACCTCTTTCTATGTCTTCTTAGTCCCCAAAATATAGGCTCCAGGAAGTCAGTGTTTTGAAGTCAGTGTTTTAAAGTCACTCAAACCCTAGTTTATGCCTGACACAATGGTTGGGACATATAAATAGTGAAGCCAATCATGCCAACACACTTTAAAAATTTTTTAAATTATAAAATTACAGTTTTAAAACTGTAATTTTAGAGCTTTTTTGTGTGGGTCAGGGTCATTTTATTTTTTATTTTTTATTATTATTTTTTTTGAGACAGAGTCTCACTCTTTCGCCCAGGCCGGACTGCAGTGGCGCTATCTCGGCTCACTGCAAGCTCGGCCTCCCAGATTCACACTATTCTCCTGCCTATTTATATTTTAAAAAATATAAAAAATTTTATAATTTAAAAATTTTTTAAATTATAAACTAATCTTAAAAATTATAGTTTTAATTGAATTAAGTTCATTGCCATAAGTTGCCAATGAGATACATGGTACTATAAAGAAAAATGAAGATCTTTTGTTACTTTTCTCTGATTATTATCCTGCTTTTCAGGAAGAAGTCTAAGCCACACAAAATATTCTGACTCACAATCCTAAGTATGAGTTGACACACCTCGCTCCTCCCCTTCCAGATCTTTTATATTTTCACATGCACGTCAGTTTGGATGGTCTGATGGAGACAAGACTCCTCACAGACATGATCGTTTTGTTTATGGAGAAAGAATGGAAAGTTCAGCTCTTTCACCCCAGATCCTGGGAAATGAGGGAGGCATTACAAGCCTTCCCAACAGCACCCAAGAACTAAGAGAAACAGGGGTACAGAATTACCACAGAGGAGGAACGTGGGAACCAGCATAGACAGGTAGTGGGTGCTAGATGAATAATTATTTGTCTAGAACTTGTTAAAATAAGAAAAAGAAAACAATCATTTTGTAGACCCCACCAATGTTTGATACAGCTACACAGGATTTAGTTTTGTCATGATATGAACCACTAAACCCTCAGCCTTCACTGATTTACTAACTCCTCTAAGGTATGAAAAAGGACGAGATTGTGCCAGGGGCTTTGCTTTGTCTACAATCAGATAGGGAGTAAAAAGTGATCTTCAAGCTCATCTCCAAGTACTGATAATGTGTTCACTAGACTGACGAGAGGCAGCAAAGCTGACAGCTCTGTCCATGGGATATCCATGAGTGGGATCCTTTCTACTTTGGGAAGTGGGTTGTACTTAATGAGGAGGAAGCCCAGAGAGACAAGAGCATTGTGGAAGGCCCTTCTCGAGGGGCCCAGTTCAGGGGGTCACATTGTTATCTCGCATCAGATGATGTCCTGGAGGCAGAGAACACACACCACAGAGAGAATGCCTAATGGCTCAGGAGAAAATAATTGCTATAGAAAGAAAGAGTGATGGAAAAGAAATCAGCAGCTTACTCCAGAATGCACTTCCCGTTTGCACTCCCTGACAGCCTGAGGTAGATGCAGTATGAGATTTCTAATGACCTGTATCTCCAGAGTAGGTCAAGGGAATAGAGTGAGCTATAGGGACATCTTAAGAGATTCTTGTGGCTCCAGAGATACTTATGTTAAAAGACATTGTTTCCAAACCTTTTTTCCACCCTTCCATGAGCATTTCTATGACATCAATCACCACCCTTCTTTCAACTCCCTGCCACTTTCCACCCTAAAGGCAGGGGGATTTCCATGATAATGGAAACAAAATATTTGGAGACCAGTACTGTTCACTGGCTGCCACCAAGAGATGGGTGAATAAGAAACAGAAAATAAAGGGTGGGGGTTGAGGAAAATGAATAAGATGAAGGAAAAGAAGGAAGAAATTCTCGCAGAGCCTATCTAACCAGTTTCCATGTCTATCCCTTTTCCAATCCTATGTCCAATTTGAATCCAAATACCTGGATTCTTCCAGTAGTTACCGAAGTTGGGTTCACAGTGAGCCACTTGAAGTCAGGAAAACTGCAAAAAGAAGCCAACTTTACAACATCAGTTCCTCATAGGCGTTTTCCGTCAGGGCGCTGATTTGTGCATACCTGGCAGGGAAGTTCGCATTTCTCCCCGCGCCATCCAGGTGCACACGTGCAGGTCCCGTCCAGGGTGTTGCAGGCTCCCCCATTGAGGCACTGGCATGTTAAGTTACAGCCAAAGCCCCATGTGCCACTGGGACATCTGATGGAGCAGTCCACCCCGTGCCAGCCTGTGCGAAAACGCCAGAGCATGTGAGCGAACAAAGGCAGCAGGGAGCCTTGTTGAGCCTTTCCAAACCACGTTTCTCTTTAGAAATACCTTGGAGATGCAAGCCCCAGACACAGCAGCAGAGAGCACTGGTTCTGCCAAGTTAGGCCTCCATCAGAAATGAACAGAAGGCACCCCTGAGGACCCAAACAGCCATGTGTGTTGTGTGATCTGTCGAGGATGCCAACACTGCATACTAGTGGGCTACTGAGGAAGAGATATAGAGTCAAAGCACCTTTAATGGGCAGTGATGCACACTGTGGAATGCTGAGTTTTGTTCAGATCAGGAAAGTGAAATATTTATATGGAAGGGAGACGAAGGATTCTGCTTGAAAACACAACACCATCTTTAAAGCAGGACCCCATTAACCAGCAACTGTGTATATCCAGGATCCTGGCTGCACCTATGGATGGACACGTTCTAGTGCTCATATAAAATTGGTGCTTGGCTGCATTTCCTGTCATGACTCCAAGCCAGTCAATTTAGGGGCATGAACACATGTCTGCTTGTTTACCCTTCCCAAAAGTGCACAGACACACAGACTTTTGGAGCTGGCAGTGACTTCAGAGATCATCTAATGTGAGCCTCTTCCCTTGACTCAGGAAAGCGTTCCAGCCCACACTGGATGAGGGGCTTGCAGAGGTCAGACACTGAATTTTGGTGCAACTGGAGCTACAACCCTGGTTAAGGTTTCTTTCTTTTTGTGTCTTTAGGAGATAACGTGACCAGGATCGAATTAAAGACTTATTTACCCATTCTTACCTGCCTTGCAAGTACAAGACCCATCCACAGGAGAGCAGACTGCATCATTTTTACAGCCACAGCGAGAGGAACAGTTTATCCCATAGGTTCCCAGAGGGCATGGGGTAGAGCAGTCAATTCCCTAGATAGACACAAGTAGCAAAATGCATTCAATTTTGCCAACTGAAATAAGGCCAACACAAATAAACAAAAATATATCTTGGCAATGCTAATTATACTTCCTCTCTAATTTTAACACACTGTATTATTAAAATTTTGTCATAATGTCACCACTATACAAATTTTAGAAATTTAAGGGCAACACTAGCCGGTCTATGTTTAGGACATATTATTAAATGGGATCCAAAAAAGCTTGCAATTACATTAGCTTCACCTTCATAGCAGAACTAAAACAAAACAACAATAAAAACCCTTTTTGGTTGCTCAGACAAGTAGATATATAAAAATAAATTGTATCTGTAAAATTACTGTCAATAAATAAACATCAATATAAACTATACATTAGATCTCAACCCTTCCTAGACCTCCTCGTATGATATGTAATATTTTTAGTAGGTAAAGCAAAGCAACAACAGAACACATTCAGCAACATGATTCACTTTATCCGACAGGGAGCATTAAACACAGAATTAAGCTACCAAAGGCAACTGGAGGTCATCTCCTTTCAAAACAGAAGGGACTCTTAAGACAAAGCTAATTCAAGGGCTGAACCAAAGGGTTATGACATAGGTTAGAAAACCCTTTAAAGATCCTCTCAGCTCTGTGACTTTTTGATCCACCAGTTCTACATTATGTGCTCTGGAATAATCATCAACATTCTTCATAGTTCAATGTGCTCTTTAAAATGGGAAGGAATAATTCAAGAACAACACATTCTCCTTTAAAGCAAAGATTCCTAGCCTATCACCATGAAATCTTAGAAACTGTGAGCAAAATTCTGCTCTATTATGCATGGAATATAGATGTATTTATAGGGTCTGGATTTTCAAAGGGACCTGAAAACTTATGTACTACCAACTACAGAATGTAAATACATTACAAATGCTAACTGGATGTGTCTTCAAATTTCGTGGAATTAAAAACAAAAGCTGTCAACAATAACAGTAATAATCTACTTGGAAAAGTAACTTCTTTGTCACCTATAAAACAATAAAATAAATTACTTAAGGAATAATTATAATATACTTTCTGACATATGTTTATATTAAAAATTAATGCCACATTTATAGTTTTACCAGCTTTCCCAGTCATCATACTAAGGTAATTCCTTATATCTCTATTAGCATTTTTCCCCTCATTTTCTCTCTCTCATTAATGATGTGGATGACTTTAGCACATTCACAGTATTTCACTGGAGGTCATATAAATCATGGTATTGAGATGCTTCACACTGCACCCCTCTTCTCCTTCCTCCAGAGCCCTAGTCACTCACTTTGAATCCTGGGGCACAGGTGCACTTTCCAGTCACACTGTCACAGTCTGCCCCATTTTGGCAGCTGCAGATCTGCTGGCAAGCTTTCCCGTAGAATCCAGGAGAACATGTCTCATTACAGTAGAGTCCTGACCAGCCCGGCTTGCAGGCACACTCTCCAGACATGGGGTGACAGCTGAGAGACATGGATGAAAGGAATAAGTCACTTTGGGGTAAACATGACACCCAACTTCTGTGCAAATGTTGCTTTAGCAATGATCACTAAACGTGTGGGTAATTCCATGCAGAATAATTCCAACTTCATTCCCAGGCTTGGTATGATTTAATTAATTGGCCGAAACCTGATGGGTACTACAGAAATGTTGTATGAAATCAGCATCGTCTCTAGCAGGATGTATTACAACCACATCCTTTTGTCTGAAATTCTTTTTAATTCTCTTAAATTGAACGCACTAATTTTATAAGAGTGACCTCTATGAGAGGAGCTAAAAAAACTCAATCCAATGGACAATACCAAACCAGTTAACTAGTATGATGTCCCAGGAACAACAAAAGCAGTGACCTTGTCAGCCTGTTTCTCCTCTCAGTTCCCTATACCTGGGAGCTGGCAGCTGTCTCCACCTTAAACAGCAGCCGCATTGACCCACCAGGCAACCAGCTGTTGCTCCACAGCAAATGGACATATCAGCTGCGCTGAGATGCACGCGTAAGTGAGTTGACACAATAGGGCCCTCTGTGGCACGCTGGCTCAAAACACATGTGCCTCTCACCACGAGAAAATCTTAACAATCGAACTAGTTCTCCTGACAACTGGAAGACTGTTTAAAGATGGTCTTCCTTGCCTGATGGAGCTAAAACCCTCCCCTTAACTAGGGCCAGCAACAAACACCTCTGATATATCCAGACATTTGCTAAATGACCTCCCATCAGAGGACTGTTCATAGATTTTCTACTCTTGGAAAGAATGACAACCTGGGAGGGATGAAGACTGAGGATGTAACCCCAGTTCTCCCACTACCTAAGTAGCCTCAGTGAAATACAGCTTCCTTGGGCCTGATGTCCTAGTCTGCCAAGTGAGGGTCTCAGCCACGCCCCATAATCTTATATCCTATATTCCTCCTCCTCCTTGTTCAGAAAATTCCTGTGGGTTGAACAGTTTGGTGCTCATTTTTGGAATTTTATTTAAATATACTTTTAGACCCCTGCTGCCCCTTAGTGTTCACAGGCAAGGGCCTAGAAATTCATCAAACACCCAGAAAACATGGCATGAAGAATACCTAAGTACAGTTCTACATATGAGGTGGTTTCTTGAGTGTAGGTTTAGATTCACAGGACTAGGGTGTGAGTCTCAGATCTACTTAGATCTACTCAAGTCTGCTTATCTTCTGTTATCCTTGGGCCAATTGCTTATCCTTGAGCAGTCACATGGCATCTCCACGGCATCTCAAACTTAACAAGTCAAAAACTGAGCCCTTGGGCCAGACGTGGTGGCTCAAACTTGTAATCCCAGCACTTTGGGAGGCTGAGGTGGGCGCATCACGAGGTCAGGAGAGCTAGACCATCCTGGCTAACATGGTGAAACCTCGTCTCTACTAAAAAACACAAAAAATTAGCGGGACATGGTCGTGGGCGTCTGTAGTCCCAGCTACTCAGGAGGCTGAGGCAGGAGAATGGTGTGAACCTGGGAGGTGGAGCTTGCAGTGAGCTGAGATCACGCCACTGCACTCCAGCCTGGGGACAGAGTGAGACTCCGTCTCAAAAAAAAAAACAAAAACTGAGCCCTTGTTCTTTCACTCAGTATCTACCCCTAATTGTCCAAATTTCCATAAATAGCACCATCAGTCACTTAGTTTATCTAGGAGTTATTCTTTTTTTTTTTTTTTTTTGAAATGGAGTCTTTCTCTGTCACCCAGGCTGGAGTGCAGTGGCACGATCTCAGCTCATTACAATCTCCACCGTTCAAGTGATTCTTTTGCCTCAGCCTCCCGAGTAGCTGGGATTACAGGTGTGTGCCCCATGCCCAGCTAATTTTTGTATTTTTAGTAGAGACGGAATTTCACCATTTTGACCAGGCTGATCTCGAACTCCTGACCTCAAGTGATTTGCCCGCCTCAGCCTCCCAAAGTGCTGGGATTATAAGCGTGAGCCACCGTGCCTGGCCTAGGAATTATTCTTGATAACTCCTTCTGCCTCATCACTAGAATTTAACCATTCTAACTCCAAAATATATTTTGAATCCACCCACATCCCTTTATCTTCACTGTCCTCATTCTGCTCCAGCCAATGCCATCTATCTCCTTACCTCCTGAATAGCCTTCCAACTGTGCTGCCCATATCCACTCATGTCTTATCACCTAAAGAGTAAATCATATCATTCTCCTTCTTAAAACTCTGCAAAGGCTCCCCATTACCCTTAGAAAAAAATCCAGACTGTTTAATATAGCTACAGTGACTATACAATTTATTGTCTAAACCAGGGCATTTTTAAGAGTGAAGAGAGAGCTGCTAATAATTATACTAGGACAACAGGCCTAAACCAGACTGTCCTTGTGAAACCTGATATACAATCACCCTAAACACAGCCCATGGGGCCTCATCATCTGGCCACTGCCTACTCCTCAACCTCTTCTTTCATCATTATTCTCTCTTTATTGCTATGCTTGACCACATTGGATTTCTCCTAGTTTGTAAAAGCATCATTTTTTTTTTCAACTTAGGGGCCTCCATATGGGCTATTCCATGTTCTTAGGATGCAGTTTCCTTACTCTCTGCCTCTCTCTCTCCAGTTTGTCTTTCCAGTCTCAGCTTAAACATCCGTTCCTCAAAGAAACCTTCCCTGTCCAACCAAATTGAAGGTAGGTCTCTCCACTTACACTCTTCCTTACCACTCTGATCCTTCTTCTCATCTCACTTTTCACAACCTATAATTCTGTTTATTTTTCCAGTCCTTTAATGTCTTCCTTCTCTTCTACACTGTGAGTTCCAGGAGGGCAAGAATTAAATCTGTTTTGCCACCTTTCACGGGCACATGGTAGGCCCACAGTAAATGCAGATTGAATGAATAAGTGAAAATGCCACAGATGATACAGAGTGGATGTGACTCCAGGGATCTAGCTTTCCCACATTAATCTGCTTCTCCCTGACATCTCAGAGTCACTGAACAATGTTAAATTATACTCAGTATATATGTATACAAAGGGGAAGATTTCCTCTAAAATTTGTTTTTAAAATGTCAAAGTCTTGGCTTAAAGGAAATAGCCATTAATTACAGAGAACAACTCATGAATGTCACCATGTTTGTGATGATATTGTAAGTGAACGCACAGACCAGGAGTCAGCATTTACTGGGCACTGAGTAAGTCTCAGCAATGTGCTGAGCACCATTTAGTTCAATCCTCACAACCATCCTAGATGGTATGATCCCATTTTACAAATGAGAAAATAGAGGCTTAGAAACGGTAAATTATTTATTCAAAGTCTCACACAGGTAATGAGGCAGAATCAAACTTGAACCCAGGTTTGTTTTTATACCAAAGAAAAGGGAGGTTTGCTAACAGCCTGCTAAGGGGACCAGACATGAAGGAGAATTGCTAAGATTTAGAATTTGGCACATATAAAGGGGTCAACAGGATCAGTAAAAACAAATATTGTACAAAAAACAGGGAAATTTTTAAGTTTACTTCAGTAAGTCCTTACATTTGATAAAGGGAAAAGAAATATTTCAAGTGATGGATTGGTTTAAGTAGCCTACCTTATCTTAACATATTGTAAAACAAATGATATTTTTGGTAGAAAATATTACTTTACATTGAAAAGTAGAAAATAGTATTCATGGTGTAGACATAATGTTAAAGAAAATAGACAATTTGGATGACAATGAATTCAACAAAGCAAGAGGCAGGCTGAGAAATTGATATTCAATGCCCCCCAGTGAGTGTTAGTGCAGCACACTGGTTTTCAGATTGATTGACACCAAAATTAGTATTCTGCAATTTACAATTAGATGTAGGAAGCCAGAGCACTTTGGAGGCATTTGATGGTTCTCATGCAGGCAGCGTAATTGGTAATGAGATTTACATGTTGTTGTAGGAGCAGCAGTTTGGAGGTTGACGGGTGATATACTCATTACCTGTTTTCTGTGTAAAGAACAGATTGCTTTGTGTATATGAAAATAGGATTATACACATATGGGAATAGTTGTCATTTTATAAACACATATAACTATATACATATATTCCAGGAAACTGTTCGATTTAATAGTTGAATTACAACAAAAGTCCAATACTATATAATCTTGGCTGAAACAGAGTCATGTCATTGAACTTCCTTTTATTCATTTCCTTAGATGTTATTAATGATCAAATGTAATGACAATTACATGACATTTGCAAATAGGCACATCCGGATTGTCCATGGCTATTAAATGTCTTTATTACCAAAAGCAGTTAATCCGTCTCTCTATATTGCATGTGGAATATTATTAAATCTCAAATTTTATTTTCTTGTTCAAAATCATTTCCACCATAACAGTTAGTTTTCAGTTGAAAAGTCCAGGTCACAGTGAATATCTTTAGGCTCAATAATACTGCTAAAGTTTAAAATACTAATATTACTTATAAATATATTTAAATTCATTTCAGCTCTATGATAGATTACAAAATAAAAATGGCTACAAATTCTTTGCAACACCTCCCATCGAGAGCTGGGGTATATTGAATCTGGTCTTGGTTAGATGACTTGCCTTATCTAAAGGGGTATTAGCAAACATGACATAACCAAAGGCTTAAAAAGTGTATGTTGGGGGTCTTTACTGTCTTCTGTTTTAGAAGCCAGTCACCATGTGAAAAAGCCCAGGCTAGACTGCTAGATACTGGAGATGTGTAGCTCAGTCACCCCCATCACCCAGCCAAATGCCAGACATGTGAGTGAGGATATCCAGGACCAATCAGCCTCCAGTTGATTTGCCAGCTGAACACAAGGAGACCAGCAGAAGAACCATCAAGTTGAGCCTAGCCCACATAGTCAAGCAAAAAATCATCAGTTAGTAAATAATTGTTATTTTATGTCATTAGGTTTGGAGTAGTTTTTTTGTTTGTTTGTTTGTTTGTTTTTTAATGCTGCAAAAGCTACCTGATACAAACCCTTACCCAACTATATGGCTAAAATATATGTCAATGTGTATATCCATAGAACTCAATATGTACCTAAAGACAATGTATATTATTAATTTACACTGTATTTGTTATCTCATTAATTATCATGGAAGGCTTTAGTATATCATAAATTATGTAACAGCAAGGCTCCACTTGCTTGATAAATGATAATGTAAACAAACTAGACTTTCAATTAATACAAGGAGTCTATGGCTTTTGGTTTGAAGGGACCTTGGGCTTCCAGGAATTTTACACATAGAAGTTTAAGATATAAGAACTAGATAGACGGCTCCAATGATTAATTCAACAAGATAGAGTCATATAATCAACATTAAACTTGTTTTAATAGAAATTTATAAAAGCTAATCTTTAAAAATACCTTTCATGATTTACAAAATCATGAACTGATTTTTTAAAATATTCAGATTATTTGGTATACAATATTAGACAGATTTTAGTGTTATTGATCTATGTAATTGTCAAAAAATGTCATGTACTTCTTTGTAAACACATATATGCTTAGGTACATATGATCTATGTCAAAATTACCACAGTATTGCCATCAATTAACTAATTCTCCACTTTGCACCTTGCCACTACTAATACGGTATCCAATTGCAACAAAACCAACATGCTCTCTGCTTCTCCTATTCTTCTCATAGCAGAGCTCTTCCTTTGCATAGATTTATTATTCCATTTGATTTCAGTTGTCTCTACATACAACGAAACAGCACACTGGTGTAATGTTCTTAGTTGTCACTCCATGGGGCTTACTTTTTGCTGCAACAAGACTTATACTGTAGGAAAGGGACCCAAATTCATGACTAGTCCCTAATCCTGCCAGCTCCTTAAATATTAGAGAGTTGAAAAACAAAACCCTGTGGAGATTATTCATTTTTATTCCCCCAAATATTTACGTAAACTTGTCAAGTAAAGAAAGGCAATATTTTCCAATGAAGAAAACCAAAGTTGACTAATGTGGCTTACAAAATTACTTGAATCATATTGAGAATACACTTCTTTCATATGTCCCACTAAAATGTATTCCAGCACACATACACATGTGCACACACATACACACACACACAGAGTGCAAACTCTATATTTTTGTTACTAAAAATGGTTTAAAGAAGAGACCAACCAGAAGCTTTTGTTTACTTTTAACTTCTGTGCATTTGGGATTTGATGTGGCTACGAGTTATCTTTCAGAAGTATAAATGAAGTAACAGCTGTGCTGAATGCAAATAAAGTAATTCTAGTAAGATCTGAACTGCTATATAATGCCCTACATTTTTGTCAAACTCAGCTTTTCCAGCAGTCTGCGAAAGAGGCCCAGAATTCTAAGTTATGTGTATCTGGTCCCTGGGGGAGGGAAAGAAGAAACAGGGGTAAGAAGATATTTTCAGGGCAGACAAGGTACAGTAGGGTGGGTGGGATCGTGGTTTCCTGTTCTCAAATTCTTGGAGAGGTTTTTGAGCTAAAAGTCCCTTGTGAGTTCTATGTCAGAGTAATCAATTCGAAAAAGATATTTCACATGTGACAGCCACATGTGAAACACTTTCACAAAACTTCCACCAGTTCACTTCCTCTCTCTAGCCTTTTTTTCTTCCACAGATGTACTGTCGAATAAAAGATGCTGCAGTAAGAATCATTTTATGATATTTTTGCATACTAAACTTGGCTGAACTCCTTGTCTCTCATTGCATCTTTGCTTCTAAGGGAATGTCACAGAATCCCTTGCTTAAGGGAAAGTTCTACTAACCTCAGCAAATTTTGTTTGTATCAGTGGTCATTAATAGAGAATAGAATTTGCTATCAACCAGTAACCATCGAACAATTTTAGCATCTCGAATGTGGACCATCACACATTAAGTTAAAATGTCTTCCTTTTACTTGGCGATTCCTGCTCAGAGTAGCCTAGAGGCAGGAGGGGGCTTGGGGTGAGAATCACTCTATCAATCCCTCCTTCCAAATCCTGAAAACCCAGGTTAAAACTTTCACAGGACACATCCTTCCAGGGGAAGCTGACACTCACCTATGAGTGTTGTCCAAGTGGCAGGGACACCGTTTGTCACATTTGATGCCGTAGAGCCCCTCAGGACACAGGCGCGCTTCGCAGCGCTCGCCAGCAAAGCCTGCTTCGCAGAGGCATGCGCCGCTCACGTGGTAACACTTCCCTCCATTGACACACTGGCAGGTCTCAGCACAGAGAACGCCATAGGTCCCAACAGGACACTCATCCTGGCACCTACCAAGCAAGAGGCAGGAGCAAGAAGAAAGATTAGTCAGTGCCATGTGAAAATAAACGGTTGATCCGGAATGGCTTTGTTATGCATAAATTGAAGCTGCTTTTCGCTCTTGCAATTATTTAGTGATTGTCCCATTACAGGGATGAAAAGCATTAAGATACATTACTCCGGCTACATATTGTAGTAACAGCAGCATGATCTGTAGAAAACAAAAACAAAACAAATAACAACAACAACAAAATGAAACCAAAACAAAAATAGGAGCTTAGGACATGAGGCATGTTTACACTTAGTACTTGCCAAAGTTACATAGCACTTTAGTAGATACTAAGAAAATGAGAAAAGAAATTTTCAAATGTTAGTCCATAATTATGAAATTTCAAAACATACTTTCCCAATTCCAAAGAGAAAACTTTGTGTCAAATTTGAAACTAAATTTTAATTCTCTTGGCTTTTATGTGGACATTAATTTTTAATCTTAGCCACGTTTCTACTCTTATTCAAAGCTGAATGGTAATCATTCCTCCTCAGTTAGAAAGTTCTTTAACTAATAAGCCAAGTCCTCTTTAGATCCGGGAAACTCTGAGCTACCAAAATCAGACGTCCTCGATTCCAACATGGGAAGTGCCTGCCAGTAGGAAGGCTTGGAGTTTTCTAACACGAAATGTTTGGCTAGTGGGGTATTGCCCTCTGTTGGGAAGAAGGGCTGCCAAATGGCAAGGAGTAAAGATCAGCCCTCAAAAATTCACTTTATTATCTTTTTAAAAGTGGCGTTGGAGCTCTGTCCAAGGGAAAGGATATGCTCTAGGTAAGACGAATGAAGTGGGAGCTGAGTTGCTAGAGGGAATCGTGATAGAAAAGAGAAAAATGATCTCTTATTGCTCCATGGAAAGCACAAATAGTTCTTAGACTAGCCAAGTTTCTTTTTGACTAGGCCAGGTGACTGGCTCTCTGCAGCAGAAGGGGAGCTTTCTGCCAAGGGAAGGAGACAGGGCTTTGCCCAGCCGAGCACTCGCCGCAAGAAGGGTACACTTTGTCTCGGCAGCCGCTTCCCATGTGGCTCTCAAGTCAGGCCAGAACCAGAGTCAAAAATGTAGGTCAGCTTTGCATTTTTTAGATCTGTAAAATGTGAGCAGCAAGGCATAATAACAAACTGAAGCACACTTAAAAGAAACAGAAAAGAAACATACTTCAAAGAAATAGTGTTTCCACAAAACTTTGCATATTTTTAATGACAGGGTGCAACAAGTAACAATACCAGGGTGGGAGGAATTCTATTTTAGTGTAGAGGACAAATCTTGATACTTTTTTTTGAGACAGGGTCTGCCTCTATCACCCAGACTGGAGTGCAGTGGTGCCATCATAGCTCACTGTAACCTCGAACTCCCGGGCTCAAGTGACCCTCCCACCTCTGCCTCCTGAGTAGCTAGGACCACAGGCACTCGCCACCATGTCAGGCTAATTTTTAAATTTTTTGTAAAGATGAGGTCTTGCTATGTTACCCAGGCTGGTTTCAAACTCCTAGACTCAAGTGATGCTCCTGCCTCAGCCTCCCAAAGTGTTGGGATTATAGGAATGAGCCACTTGGACCAGCCCCTTTGATGCTTTTCTGGTTACCTCTGGCTCTAGCATATATTTAATGTGATGGAGACAAGGAAAAGAATCTCATGTAAATTTAGTTTCACAGATTCTAGACATCTTCAGGTGTATTTGTCAACAGGTAAAACCTTCAACTACTCAACAAACCATTAGAAAAGTTACGGAGTAATTGAACTAATACTCAGCATAAAATAAAATGTGTGCCTAAAAGTTATACATGGGTACACCTATTTTTGGACCAGAGTGTATTTTTAAAAGGTGCTCTTTATTTTTAACCTGTAAGAAGCTTCAATAAGCCAAGTCATTTAGTTTCTTCCTTAAAGATGTAAACTTTAAGGAAATAAATGCTTAGATATAATAATGTGGTCTCATTATGGCTCCTACTGAAGGCTGTCAGGACAACTTTTCAACCTGTCTGTTAGATTTTCTCGCAAGTCAGTACCAAAAGGAAAAAGGTAAAGATAAATAATATCATTTTCTGTCTCCTAAAAGGATTTGAAAACAAACCCAAATGTTAAGTTTTAAACTATCTTCATGATTTCAACTTGGTAAAAAGCACAGCTTTAAAAGTGGTTGAAAGTGGTATAGATCGGAAGCCTGGGAAAGTATCTGTTACCAAATTACAGGGAACCAGTGTGTATATTTTATCATATCTTGGCAGAGACTTCCTTTCTCAGGAAAAATAAAATCTATAATAGCTGGCCTTGACCCACATTTACCTTTCTAACCTACAATTAAACACACTACTAGTTTGTATTATAAATATAAAACAAAAAGTCCTATTTGAATATTACTTACTAAAGCAGCCATTACTTAAGCTGGATTCATATTCCCATTTTATGTTTTGTCAATGTTGCACTTGTAGGACAATCCTGTTAATAATAGTTATGTCTACTTCCATCTGCCAAAGGAAAATGGTAGGATATCTTTCTAGAAGTATATATTTTCCATCTTGAAAATAAACATAATCATGAAATAGCTGATGCCTGTCTGATTGGCTGCATTAAAAGTCTTTATCAAGCAGTTTTATCTCCTTCTTGGTCCCTTTATCTTCAAGAAGCACCATTTCCCAACAAATTTTATGCCTTTAATGCTGCTTCTGCAGTTCCAAATGGAACAGAAAAAGCTCTCAAAAATCAGTGAAATAGGAAACGCATTTTCTTAGGACAGATAGCAGAAAAGTAATAAAGATATAGCAATAAATATCAGCCACAGTAGACATATGGAAATTTGGGGTTTCTAATTTTTTTACATTTCAAGTAATGTCCTGGAATTGGTAAGAATGGATAAGCATTAAGTAGAGCTAAAGTATTAACACATCAATTCCCAAAACCAATGAGGGTCATAGACTGGTTTTAATATTGTTTCTATTATTATGTTGCATGTCATTGTGAACTTAAGGAAAAAAGGAAATGAGTTAACGTGTAAGGGGTGACAGGTACTGCTTTCACCCCTGTCCTTCTGAGCATATCCTTCCCTAGAGTGATTTGAATAGTTAGGCCAAACCATGATTAAGTGTGAAAGAATCGCATTCTTCATTAAACCTGGAATCTATGAATCAGCTGCCTACCTTTCTAACATCTGGAACTGCTGCTCTGGGGGAAATGTAAAAAGCACTGGGAAAAAGTCAACATTTCCATGCTCCTAGACAGAGGAAAGAGTTCCTCCATTGACAACCAATGCTGCATTCCCCCAATTCCTGTCTATAATTTTTGACTTCACCTCCTTTCACCCACATTTATCTTCACCTTCCGGGTACTATGGAACACAGACTTGGCAGAGCTGTTTTGGGCTTCACCTTAACAGAGTTCATCACTGAGTCATGCATCCCTTCATCCAGCTAATACTCACTGAGCACCAATCGTGTGCATGGGCCCCTAATAGGCTGTCGCAGGGCCCAGAGTGATCCTACAGCAGCACCATCGGCATTCAAAACTCTTTTAACCCCTTCAGAAGGTGTTTTTTAAGGATCTGGAAACCATCATCTCTTCACTCTTACTTGACTGTGTCATGTTACATTTACTCACCACAATATCCTCTCAACCTTTCCACAAACCCCAAAGCCTTTTATTTGGGCAATACATGCACTACTCTGCCAGCCTACAGGGTGCCTGTTTGGATTTTTCTTATTTCCCTCTGGCGGGGAGGACTGTCCCCACATCCTGGGAATTCTGTGCAGGCTCCTGGGGCTGGCAGCCCTCTGCCCTAACCTCACTGATCAACTTTCGCTGACTTCTCAAAACAAGAGAAATAGCAAATTAAGACCCCAGCCTATCAAGGCCTTTCTCCCCACACCTCCTGCCACAGACTGCCTCATGGCCATTCATTGTTGTCCTTTCATAGTGACAAATGTGTTTGTTGTATATATGTGTTAACTATAGAGCCCAGACAGGGATGACAGCTGAAAACAGGAATCATGTCACTGGCTCATCAGAAAAACAATAGTTACAAGAGCAGCAGGTCGAGAAGCAAGTTCTCTCTTTACTTGCCTTCTCTTTCTCTGGCCCCTGGCCTTCCTTGGTTCAAATGTAAAATTTATCTGAAAATTAACTGTTATTCCCTTTCCCTGTACTCCAGATGAAATAGGTATAAGCTCATTTGCCTTGTATGTTTATTGTTCTTGTGCTGCCTCTAATTTGAAACTTAAATCCCTAGAGAGCAAAAAAATAATTATATTGCCATTTTAGTGCCCTAAAATATGACAAGAAACTATTATTAAGATTGTGCTTGGTCTTGTGCCTCCCTTATCCCAACTCATTTTTCTATAATAAGATGTTAAATGGATCCAGAAATTATCTAACAGCCTAATCTATCCAAAATACAACCTAAAACTAGGATGTCAGTTACAAAATCTGAGTAGTCCAATTACATGTTATAAAAACTGTGTACTAAGGATATCAATAATTCATTGCATGAAAAATTAAAGGAAAAATATGTAATTATATTAGCAAAAGACAAAAAGGCATTTAATGAAATTAAGCAGCTACTATTAACAAAATTTTTAATTAAAAAAGGGATTTAAAAAACTACTTAAGAATGAAGAAAATAATTTACTAAATACCGATAGCAAACATCTAACTATACTGAAGCCATTTCCAATAAATTTGGAAACAAGACAGGGGTTTTTACTTTTACTGCTGTTTGTCAACATTAATTTGGAGGCTCAAATTTATGCAATAATTCAAGGAAATGAAATAATCATTATACATATTGAAAAGAAAAGACTAACTTATGTTTATTTGTAGATATGATAGTATAACTAAATAACTCCAGAGTTTGCTAAAAACAACATTAAAATTACCTTAAAAGTTTGGTAGTATGAATAAATTAAAAAGTAAATAGTCAAAAGCAAGTTTTTCTTCAACCAGAAATATCCAATTAGAGGCAGAAATGAAATTTTAAAAAATTACAAAATACTCAGAAATAAATTTAATAAGAAAGTACAGGGTCTAAGTTGGAGGCAGGAGGGAACAAACATGACAGTATCTTATTAAAAGTCATAAAATTAGACCAGGATTTTAGAAAGAGAAAAAATAAGGGAAAAAAAGTTGAAGGAATTCTTAATTCAAAGACATCATAAAAAATAATGATAGCTAATATTTATACAGCTCGTAAACAGCACTCAAACTGATAATCACTAGTATTTACACAGTTCACAGAAATTGCTCTAGAATGATAAAATCTAATATTGATAAGTTCCAGGGCTGTTTTAAATGTTTTAACACACCAAGTTATTTAATACTTACAACAACCCTAGAGAGAAGCAGAATTATTATTAGGATGTTACAGACAAAGGTGTTTCCAACGCCTGTAATCTTAGCACTTTGGGAGGCTGAGGCAGGCAGACTGCCTGAGCTCAGGAGTTCGATACCAACCTGGGCAACACAGTGAAACCCCATCTCTACTAAAATACAAAAAATTAGCCTGATGTGGCAGCGTGGGCCTGTAATCCCAACTACTAGGGAAGCTGAGGCAGGAGAATTGCTTGAACCCGGGAGATGGAAGTTGTGGTGAGCCGAGCTCGTGCCACTGCACTCCAGCCTGGGGGACAAAACAAGACTCCATCTCAAAAAACAAACAAACAAAAAAAAGTGTTTCCAGGGACACATTGACCTAAACCTAGATTCCAAATAATTGTTTTTAATCACTATGACCTTCTGCCTCTCAAGTCTCTTCTCAAATCCTACACACACATCCAGTGAGCTTGGCTACCTAGTCTTCCAGGACATGAGAGATTCAAGAGCATTAAAAGAAGGATGTGCACATCATGTTAAAAACCTTCTGCAGAGCAAAGAATACAACCAACAAAGTGAAGAGCCAACCCACAGAATGAGATAAAGTATTTCCAAACTATCCATCTGACAAGGGGTTATAGGTTGGTGTAAAAGTAATTGCGGTCTTCACCATCACTTTCAATGGTAAAAACCGCAATTACTTTTGCACCAACATAATAACCAGAATATATAAGGAGCTCAAACAATTCTATAGGAAAAAGTCTAATACTCCAATCAAAAATAGGCAAAAGATTTGAATAGACATTTCTCGAAAGAAGACATACAAATGGCAAACAGGCATATGAAAAGGTGCTCAACACAACTGATCATCAGAGAAATGCAAATCAAAACTACAATGAGATATAATTTTAAGCCAGTTAAAAATGGCTTATATCCAAAAGACAGGCAACAACAAATGCTGGTGAGGATGCAGAGAAAAGGGAACCCTTGTACACTGTTAGTGGGAATGTAAATTAGTACAACCACTATGGAGAACAGTTTGGAGGTTCCTCAAAAAACTAAAACTTGAGCTACCTTATGATCCAGCAATCCCACTGCTGGATATATACCCAAAGAAAGGAAATCAGTATATGGAAGTGATATCTGCACTCCTCTGTTTGTTGCAGCACTGTTTACAATAGCTAAGATTTGGAAGCAACCTACGTGTCTATCAACAGACGAAAGAATAAAGAAAATGTGGTACATATGCACAATGGAGTACTATTAAGCCATAAAAAGAATGAGATCCAGTAATTTGCAACAACATGGATAGAACTGGAGATCATTATGTTAAATGAAATAAGCTAGGCACAGAAAGACAAACATCACATGTTCTCACTTATTTGTGGGATCTAAAAATCAAAACAATTGAACTCATGGATACAGAGAGTAGAAGAATGGTTACCAGAGGCTGGGAAGGATAGTGGGAGGGTGTGGAGGAAATGGGGATGGTTAATGGGTACAAAAAAAATTAGAAAGAATGACTAAGACCTACTATTTGATAGCATAATAGGGTGACTATGGTCAATAGTAACTTAATTGTACTTTCTGAAATAATTTGAAGAGTGTAATTGAATTGCTTGTAACTCAAAGGATAAATGCTTGAGGGGATGGATACCCCATTCCACATGATGTGCTTAGTTCACATTGCATGCCTGTATCAAAACATCTCATGTACCCCATAAATATATACATCTACTATGTGCCCACAAAAAAATAAAAATGAAAAAATTAAAGAAAAAGAAGTAGGGTGTGCTCTGAGATAACAGTTTACCATTAAATACAGAGGATGATAAGCAGGGGCAGTAAGACCCGCACAAGCACAGCCATTTTTTGCTGTTTCTTGTGGGACCAGAGGGCACTATAAGTTCCAGCAGATCTGACTCTATCACCACCACACAATATAATGATCAATATTCTTAACAGAATACTGAATCATAAGAAAGTAACTTTATACTTTTGAAAGGTACCTAAGTACACATCCCATTTAAAAATAAATCTATCACCAAGTACTTACAACATAAGTGGCAGTCCTAAACACTCAACTCTCTAGAATGACATTTTCATCATGGGTTCTGAATGGCTGATATTATATGGTCTTTTTTTAGTGCTTTTTCTGTTATCTTCAATTTACCGTTGCTATTTATAATTCAGTTTCTATACACTGAATTAGGATAGAATCTGTCAAATACATTGAGGTTGTATAGCTACTTCTGAAGTATTAGGAAGAGTCATGGACACATGGTATTGAAGGTGCTCCCTGGACCCTACAAACTTTCCTTTCACATCATTATGAACAGTCAGAGAAATACAAGGGCATCCCTTACCGTTCCCCTGTGTATCCTGGACTGCAATGACATTGGCCTGTGGCAGCATCACACGTCCCTCCATTATGGCACTGGCATTCTTGGGAACAGTTCTTTCCAAAGCGACCCTCGGGGCAAGGCTGACCACACACTGTGCCCTGCATTCAAGGAGACTTGGAAAATTAGATGGGCCTCCAGCCAGGGAAAGACGACTGATGGATGAAGAAGAAAAGAGAGGAAATAGAAAGGAGGGATAGGGTAACAGGGCTGCAAGAAAATTAGATTAGAGAATTTTAGAGCACATAAACTGTTCATCATCTTTAAAATATTAGAAACATTAAATTGACTTAATTACTCAGTAAGCCCAAATCTCAAGATACATTCAAAGATGGCTGAATAGTAATGTTAAGCAAAATCCATATTAAAAACTGAAGTTTAAGACAAAGTCACATCAAATTATTATGGCAACCTAAGGAATGTATAAATCCTCGTAAGTGTTCTTCCTTGTGTCTTACATGCACAATAAGTCAACAATACTTATTGAACATCCGTTACATAAATGGCAACATCTGCTGCACACAGAATATCCAAATGCTTTACCATATGTTCTAAAGAAAATACATGTTTTATCATTGGCTTTATTTCTTAAAATGTAGCATAACACAAGATTGAAATTTTGTGTACCTGAATTAACAATCACATTGCCGAATAAAGACTTCTACAGGAACGAACCTAGACATTTATTTCAGAAGAAAAACATTTTATTTTCAGCAGATTCAACAAGCATTGCTGAGCCAAGATCAAAAGGAAAACTTATTTCCTGGGAAGAAAAACCAAGAGAGTAACTTGGACATTTCTCCTTACCCTAGAGGCTGTCCATCTTGTCAAGCACAGTCATTATATTTACTCCAATCTTGCGTGGATAAGAATAAGATACTGTACCAATAAGTCAATGAAATACTCTGCTTTCTTCTTCTTTTGGCTGTATCACTTGGGCTCATAGCTTCTCATCTATTTATTGGAGTTATAATTAGACAAACAACATATCCCAAATAACAGGGATTTTTCTAATGTTTTTAACTATCGGAAGCTGTTGCTCTGTCCTCCTTCTCTCTAAAAAAAGGCAGACTGTGGGCACTCTGAAATTGGAGGCTAGTGAACACCAGATGGTTTCCTAAATGTTTATTCTGGACGGCATAAGAAAATACATTTCCTCTAACTCCTGGCTACCCATAAAGGCAGTTGGTGTGCTAATTAAGTCTCCTCTGGTGGTTTCTAGCTATCTACAAATAGAGAAATTTCTTCCACAGACGCTTGGAATGGAAAAGGCCTTTGAGAGATGATTCGAATCAGCACTTAACTGAGAATCATTTACGTGCCTGTGTTGAGCTAAGCACTGAGAATCAAAAATAAGGTAACAACACTCAATTAGCTCACAATGTGGGGAGGGGAACGGATGTAAAAATCACTCTAGTCTCTCCACTCTAGCCTGACATGGTATACTTAGTGTGAGGTAAAAGCAGGACTGTAGGAATAACATACTGAAGGTTGGTCTGTGGTAAGCAGGGGTGAAAATTCTCACTCTCCCAGGGCCTGACTTAACTACCCATAATGGTCCCACATAAGCTTCAGAAATGCGCTGAAATATTTTCGTGCATAAGGATTAACATTCACAAGCAGCTTTAAAGAGGACAAGATTTCTCTTAGTTGCAATACGAAGGTATGTGTGTCTAATAGGAATATATATTCATCTTTGAAAAGCACCTAGGATGACAGCACAAATAACATGTTGTAAAGAAGAAGTATAAGTTGAAAGCTCAGCTACACAGAAGAAAAAAACAAGCTGAAGCATTTTTGAAGCAGAAGTAAGGTAAGGGGCCCAGGACACAGATAAAGAGGTGAGGGGAGGCTCCGTTGGGCTGCTAGGGAGGGGTCCATCTGTCCACGTACTGGGACTCACAACCCAAGCCTGTGGTTACCATTAACCCACATCCTGACCATCCCAACTGAGAAGAGCTTCAGCCTCAAGGCAAGGCAACTCCACAGACAATATCTACACAGAAGTCCTAGGAGTAAAAGGCCTGCAGTTCCTTATCCAAAGAGCATGGGGTTCTCAACACTCTGCTGCTCCAGAAAAATACTTTCATCACAAAAGACCAACGTTGGCAAAAGGCTGAGTATAGGAAATGAAAGAATAAGAGTCAGAAATAACCCAGCTTCTTTACCTCAGATAACTAAGAGAGAAGTGTTAGTTTTAACCAAGACAAAAAAGGTAGAGGAGGAGTAGCCTTACCAAAGGCTTGGGTGTACAAGTTTGGATTTATTAAATTTATTATCATTGACTCTGCCAGGCCTGCTCAAACCTGCTCAGTACTCCTTAAACAGCTTCTTTTTCACCTTGTCTTCATCCTCAGGCACTCAATTAAAGTTCTCCTCTCTCTCTAACTCCATTGCCTCATGCTGTTTCTCCATGCTTTGGCTCCAGAATGAACTTTGTCTGGGCTACTCACCATTTCTAACCCTCTCGGATCTGATTTTTATTGTATACTTGTCCCGGTGGCCTTGACATCTTAAACTGTTCTTACTTCCCAAGACCCTCATGGAAAAGTGGACTCCAGGTCTCCTTTGTTCCATAGCCACAAGAAAGGGCAATACCGGACCAATTCTACTACCAGGTCTGGCTGTGGAGACTCTAGCTTGGGCATTGCCCAAACAGACAGTGGCTTTGTGTCTATAGGTTATCAAGGCTGGGGTGACAAATATAATTCTAAGCTCAAGGCAGGTAAGATCAAAATCTAGGAAAACCATCAAGTACTTCTTAAAGCTATGGGTCTGGATGAGATTGCCAGAGTGGATTTATGGTGAGAAAAGAGAAGAACAAGACTTAAACCTACAAAATCCTGTAATGAAGTAGTGTGCAGAAGAAGGGAGATTAGAAAAAGAGATCTTTAGTATGAAAGGTAAGAGACGGGATGATTAGAAAAATAGAAGGCAAAGGGATTAAGGAAGAGAGGTTGGTACTCAAAAGAGTGAAAAGCTTTGGAGAAATGAAGCTGAAGGAGAACAGAAGAGTCTTGGTAATTAAGTGCCTTGTAACCTCTGAAAGAACAGCTTCAGCACTGCTCATGGAAATAGAAGATGATAAAAAAGTCAATTGCTCTGTTAAATAGTTTGTTAATGAAGGAAATAGATATTGGTTGCTCACTCATCTGCCTTCAAGCAGACACAGGCACAAATCAACTCAGAGAGATGACATCAATATTATTATATTTCCTGATTTCAGATGTCTAATTTGAAGCTAATTGTCACTGTGAATTATACGTAACTCTAAGCATGTGAAATTGCTACATGAAGAAAGGGTATCCTCGGAAAAATTTGGAAAATATGTTGAATAGCTTCCTCTTGGATTATCACATTCAAGGCTCTGAGAAGTCCTGCAATACTTGGTAAATGTGGTTTACCTCAATGTATCCCCAGATTTATATGATTTTTTTCACATGACACTTATACTATTGGGAATAATGTTCCCAAAGAACAACAGCAACTCATGGAACAAAATTATGAAAATGATTATTAAATAAATCCAGTGTTTATCAGCACTGACTGTCATGTGAGACTAGATATTTGTCTCTCTTTTTTTTTATCCTTAAGGGAAATGCAGGACAGATGGCCGCTACCCTTTACGTGACAACCTTCAATGCACTTCAAGTCTAGGACTAAATCACCTTCTTCTGTCTCCTTAGAACTGAAGAGTTTCAGATTTAAAATGGCTTGAGTCTTTCCAATTTTGGAATCTTCAACCATCATGGTAACTTTCTTTTGTGCTAAAGTCTCCTGCATGTGTGTGCACTGAGTATCCTGGAATGGGTGACTTTGGGGTAGGGGCAGAGGAGGTGGAAAGGAAGCTTACCATCCAGCCAGAAGGGCAAGAGCATTCTCCAGTGACATGATGACACACTCCTCCATTTTGACAAGGGCATCTCTGCTCACACTGTGGACCATGTTTACCAGGAGGACAAAGATCCTCACAGCTGAGGGATTAACATGTGACAAAGGACACTGTTATTTCCCAGACACATGACCCTCGGGTTCACTGTACCCAGGGTCCCCAAAATAGACAAGCTTTCTGTGTTCAATAATTGTTCTTTTAATTAATTAACATCAAGAACATTAATCATATTGCCTGGAAGTGTCTTTGAGGAGTCACCCAGTCCTTCCCTTTGTTTTGGAGTACTTTCTAATAAAGCCATTTCGGTTTGAAGAGAAGCTGTCCTATCTGAGAACACTGAGGAAGAAAACTGGCCAAACACTCACTGATGACAGGAACTTTTCATCTTATAAAGTTTATAACTTTATAACTCTTACAAAGCGCTTGTGCTCCAGTTTAAGTCTACTCTTGTTTATGTGTTTGTTCTATTCCCAAAGAAAATTGAGATGTTGCACATCACACCCTTTGTGCACATATTCATCATCCATTTTTTTTAATTTTTAAAATTTTACTTTAAGTTCCAGGATACATGTGCAGAATATGCAGGTTTGTTACATAGGTGTACATGTGCCATGGCGGTTTGCTGCACCTATCAACCTGTCATCCAGGTTTTAAGCCCCGCATGCATTAGGTATTTTTCCTAATGCTCTCCCTCCCCTTTCCCCCCACCCCCAGACAGACCCCAGTGTGTGATGTTCCCCTCCCTGTGTCCATGTGTTCTCATTGTTCAATTCCCATTTATGAGTGAGAACATGCGGTGTTTGGTTTTCTGTTCCTGTGTTAGTTTGCTGAGAATGATGGCTTCCAGCTTCATCCATGTCCCTGCAAAGGACATGAACTCCTTCTCATCATCCATTTTTGGTGTTCTCTCCTCCTGACTGACAAGTTTCCCTTCCCTCACCCACCCACGTGTCGCATGGTCCTTCTTCTTTAAGCCTTTGTCTTTCCTGCTCTCCTGGGAAATCGCTCCAAGTTTCCCAGAGCCCAATTCAATTGTGGTCTTGATGAAAATCCATAAAAGCAATATTAACAATTAAACAGTTTGAGATAATCATCAATTCTGAAAATCAGGGCTTTCTAGGCTAATGCAATTTTTTTCTTTAGCTCCACTCTACAGACATTTAACACTGTTGGCAGGAAGTGTTTACCTAATCAGCCACATTTTGTTTTTTCAGGTTTTAGTTCTTTGATTTATAAATGTAATTTTCTCAGTAAGGGAAGAGGATTTTTCTATCTCTCACTTTTTTTTAGCAACTTCTGCCTCTTAATTCTGTTGGTGAATAGAAGTGAACTGAAGAATGCCCTTCCAACAAAATAAAGACAGTGGAGGTTAAGTAGTTGCTTGAATGTTCCTCAGAAAGAATTAAACTACGTGTGTGCACATAATCTACATAGATGTAATACATATATCTATACATTCACAAAGCAATATGTATCCATGGGCATTAAATGATGTATGTATCCCTAAGAGTTAATCTTTTATTATAGACTATTTTTAACACCTTCCTCCTTTTCTCTTCTAATGCACTGAACCCACCCAGCTTTCCCCAGCTAATTAATTGCCACAAAGAGCAAAAAGACATGGACCATTAACAACCAGCAGTATAAATGAACGTAATCTCAGGAGATCCAAACAGAACCCCAAATATGCCCCAACAACCCCCAAATAGTGTCATTCAACACAACATCCTGACTGACCCTCTCCCTCTTTGCCTGATAGAAGGAAAGCATGGAAGCTGGCCCTTAGATTCAGGCTGGGATCTGATGTCCAAGGGCCAAACAGCAGCAGCGCCTAGTGGCCATCACTGCTGACCTCTATAACTGTGCCTGCAGCCTAGACCCATCAGTAACTCTTCAGGCAGCAATGCAAACTGAGGCACAAGAAATATGATGGCAGCAACAGCATGAATGGAGAGGGTGGGTGGGATCTGCTCTGCTGCTGGGCAGCATGTGACTTACAAGGCTCCGGTGTATCCTGGTGGGCAACGGCATTCTCCCGTGACGTGGTCGCAGGTGGCTCCATTCTGGCACTGGCATCTCTGATGACAGTCGTTACCATAGGTGCCCTGCTCACAGCGGTCCTCGCAGCGCCAGCCCCGGAAGCCCGCAGCACAGTGGCAAGCCCCGGTGATGGGGTTGCACAGAGCCCCATTTTTGCACTGGCACCGGCTGGTGCAGTGGGGACCCCAGTGATCACCATCGCAGGCTGAGGTTGAGGAGAGAAACAGTGGATATCAGTGGGTAAGGGAGAACCAGATTTCTTCTCCTCTTGGGGAGAATGGCTTGGTGACCTCTCATCGCCATTCATTAGCTGGACATCAGGCCCCTGGCCCCAACCCATGACAATGCTTCACAAACTGGTGCTCAGCACCAACTGGGCCACCGCCTGTCACTCCATTGCTTAACTATCACTTCATTGACAATCATGTCAATAAATAAACAAGAAGTCTCCATGCCTTTACTCAGACTGTGTTCTGCATCCAGAGTGTGGAGTTTGATGTGGCTAGAGAAATGGGCTATGGGAAGAGCTCAGGGGTTCTGCAAGGACAGCAGGCTGGCTAGGCAGATGGGAATGATCAGCTCATGCAGGGACTTTTTTGCATATTAAGGGGTTTGGATTGCATCTTGTGAACAAGGGATTGGTAGTGAAAGATTTTAAGAACGGAGAGCACAGATTTGCCTCCTCCTACGTGTGTGGAAGGAGCTGACGATGAGAGGCAGACAGATGGAGCAGGAAAAATGGCAACAGTCCAGATGACCATCACAGGCAGTAACTGTGAAAAGGGAGAGGGGACACAGAGTCAGAGGTACTGGGGAGTGGACTGAGCCTGCTACAGGTCTGGGCCAGAGTCCTGAGTTCTCTAAGAAGTAAACTATTGATCTGCTTTTAAGATATCAGTCAATGGTGGCTCACGCCTGTAATCCCAGCACTTTGGGAAGCCGAGACGGGTGGATCACGAGGTCAGGAGATCGAGACCATCCTGGCTAACATGGTGAAACCCCGTCTCTACTAAAAATACAGAAAATTGGCCGAGCGTGGTGGCGGGCGCCTGTAGTCCCAGCTACTCAGGAGGCTGAGGCAGAAGAATGGCGTGAACCCGGGAGGCGGAGCTTGCAGTGAGCTAAGATTGCACCACTGCACTCCAGCCTGGGGGACAGAGCAAGACTCCGTCTCAAAAAAAAAAAAAAAAAAGATATCAGTCAATATCAGTCAAAAAATCTGTGATTGGAAGGTAATCTGAATTACTGACCAAAAAAAAAAGGGCAGAAAAAATGGACAAATATGCTTAAATATATTGACATATTTAAAAAATAAGACAAGCCTGAAGCTGAAGAATGCAAATTAAATGAAAAGATACTAGGCAAACAAAACTAGGCAAAAGACAAAGGAAGAAAATAGCATTTGAGAGATAAAGTGCAGTTCCAAAGAAAAGAAAGAGCGGCTGCAATACAAAAATCAGTGAGTAGAAAAGGGGAGCAGGGAAGGAAAAAAACTTCAATTCCAAACATTCTAAAAAATTAAAGAGGGTGATGATAAACAAAATCTACTCTTAATATGTATTGCTGAACCAGCAGTATATTTATTAGATGCTATAAAAATCACTTGAAGAAGAAGCACCCTGCCTAGAGCTCTTAAAATAAACTGCTTTTACGATTTAAAAAAGTTTCATTTCATAAAAATTTTGTAACTTCAACAGATCTGGAATAAATTGTTCAAAAGAAAAAACTCTAGGTACACAGCAAACAACTCATCAGAAGTACTGAATCCATCTTCCAATATTAGAATCTACCTTGGATTTCATAATATCAAAAGGTTTAAATGAATAATTCTGTTTTTAATCAGTATGACTTTGGTCTCATTAGTACTTTAATAAACACACTTTAATACAATTAAAAACAATGAGAGAGAATTATTGAACCTAAAGCAGATCAAGAAAGCAATTACCTAAGAACTCACAATCTTCTTTCACAAAATAAGATTAGGTGGTAGTTCCAAAATGAGACTGAAGCCTAATTGTTATTCATATGAGTTGTTTCTTTTATTGACTATGGATATGGACAATGAGTCTTTTTTCCACTGTAATTCTTTTAATCTAGGATCTTAAAGGAAAAAAATCTTTAAGAAAATTACATGGTATGTTCCTTTTGATCTTCTCAGCTACCCCAGGTAGAGAAGACTCCGTCCTGTTTTGAAGGGCCTCCAAAATAAATTACACAGGCCTTTGTAACTTGTTACTTGATTCATCAATCCTAAAGAGTAAGAAAAATCATTCCATATGAGCCAAATCCATTATCATTGAATCCTTTTTTTCTCCTTACTGTTTCACAGTATAGTAAACCAGTTCACCACTCTCCTCTATATTAAAAATGACCTTATTCCCAAACGTAAATGCAGCTTGGCCTGCTCTTCTCTAAATACTACAACTCCAATACTTTTCCTTAGTTTCAAAAGGTTTATTCAATTTCATTTATCCTTTTCCTGAATGCTCTCCAAAGTTTCCGTGTCCCTCTTAACTTCTAGGAACCTCAGATATTGAATTAAATATCTGTCAACTCCTTATGTTCAGTAGAGAATTAGTTGACTGACAAAAAAGAAATTTTACGTAATAAAAATTACTTTGATAAAAACAACAAGATCATGTCAAAAGCACTTTAAAAAATCATAGTGGGTTATTACAGAATTTTCCCCCATGTGACACTGTGTTCAGGGTGGCCCCAAGCACATACACTTTACAGAACATGTTTTATATAACAAGAGAGTGGTAGGGAGAAGTAGAGGAACTGAGGGGACAGAACTGATTTCTCCTCTTCTTCACAACCCTGTTCTACACCTCATTCAATAACTTATCTCCCAGTGAGGCAGTCAGGCAGACACCAGCTCTGTTTTCTTAGGATTAGAACAAAAAAAAAGAACAAAAACAACTTTGAAGATATCTTATCATAATACAAGTGAGTTTATAGCAGAAACTGATAACTATCAGCATATAAAAATGGGTTTCAGGCTTTTCCAGAAATATTATCATGCTGACATGGTTAATTTCCTGGCTATATCCAAGCACGATGACATGTTTTCAAGTGACAGCTTCCCCACTTCGGGCTATATTTTCCTAAAATGCCACTAATACATGGACCTCACAATGTGAATACCGTACATCAACATGGTCTATTCAGGAAAAAAATCCACATACAGATGTTTACAGACAAACAGGAATTAGAACAAGTAGGACACACAAACCTGGGTTGAATTCAGACATTACCGTGACTTCCTTTCCTTTCTTCATTTGTCATATTTAACCACTTCAACGCATCCATTTTTAAATGTATCCCAGTGAGTTACACAGTCTACAGCACATAAGCCAGCTCTCATCCCTGATAACTACAAAGGTACACTGACTTTGTCTAGACTGGAGGCAGAATTCATTCCTTATGTTTAGTGCAGAATTTGACCAGCTATCCTGAATTCAAGTACCATGTTTGGAGAGACAGCTCGCAGAGAGTCTGAATTCAAACTATCTGACATCTTTTCCTTAACACCTCACTCTAATCTCACAGGGCAAGAGTTTCTTTCACTCCACAAGAGAAAGTGACTAGTTGGCTATTCCCACTAACAACTTAGAAAATATATAGTTAACATGAAAATAGCTTGAGTATCCTACTTTTTAAAAAAGAGGTAAAGGAACAAAATTTTATTTCAGATTAAATGGAAAGTGACCTAAATGCTAGTGAGCAAGTGCCGACTCATTTTCAGCCTCTGGTTTCAGTTCTAACTGTGCTAACCGCCAGAAATGGGCTCTCAGATGCAAGATGCCAGATTCATGCAGATATTTCATGGAATGGCTTAATGAGAGTCTCAGACAGGCACAGACAGCTTGCTCTAATAAGCTCTCATAATAAGTTGGAAGTTTAAACTGCTGGGTACTACTTGGATTACATAAAATCCAAGCTCCAATCCTTAAGTGAAAACTAGTAGAGAACTGGATCTTCTCAAGACAATAGACTCACATTGGAACCCTTATGGCTATAACTTCCAATACCCCAGTAACCCCAGGTTACATTCATGGGCTAGGTACTGAAGTACATTCAAATGATATTTTTTAAGTACCTGTCATGTGTCAGACATGGTGCTAGACTGGAATTCAAAGGAAAATAAAGAGCACAGGCTTCTAGCAGTCTTCCATTTAATGACAGAGACATCAAGTCTGAAGCAATACAATACTGAATAATAAGTAATAAGGTCAGGGGATGGATAAGTTACAATGGAAAACATAAGGAGATGGTACTTAACCAACCAGTGTTGGTGCATCAGAAAAGGCTTCCCAGCTAAACTGATGCCTAAACTGAGACCAAAAGTCAGGGTGTGCCACATTTAGGTACAGGGTAGAGGACTGTTAAGTAGGAAGTCTGGGTGTGAGGGGTGCAGGGGCTGCAGGGAATGATAAATGCAACAGCCAAAAGCTTATGAACACGAACTTGATTCTCTCTGCTATTGTACTATGGCCATTATCATTTTCACAGCTCTGTACACAACAAAAAGAAGTAGAAATAACTATGGAGAGATAGTAGACCTGTCCTCTCACTCCCTCAGTACTCCCCAGCCTTCCAAATGCAGCTCAGGAAGCTCTGTCCTTAGGCACACTTTTGAGAACCGATCTAAGATGTTCTCTGAAAATGACATTATCTATTTTCCATGTCATTCACTTTGAACTCAGATGATAATTTTTCTTTATTTTACTTTTTGTAGAGATGGGGTCTCACTATGTTGCCCAGGCTGATCTTGAACTCCAGGCCTCAAGAGATCCTCCAGCCTTGGCCTCCCAAAGTTCTAGGATTACAGGTGTGAGCCACTGTGCCCAGCAACTAGTTCATAATCTTTATATTTGCTTGCCTTGTTTTGTAATTTCCAAATGAAATGGAATTTCATAGATGTTAGGATGCAATGACACTCTTTCTTCATTTCAGCAGAGTCAACAGAAGGTTTTGTACAATCATGAATGACAGTCATCTGTTTGACAATGATGATTAGATGCATTCTGATTTCAGAGGTGAAAATCTGTGCACCCTGAGTCATAACAATAATAATGTTGAGACTGATACTTACAGTGATAATGGTAGCCTCTCCCTTTGTGTGGAAACCAGCACTGTTTTTTTTTTTTTTTTTTTTTTTTTTCAGACAGGGTCTCACTCTGTCACCCAGGCTGGAGTGCAGTGGTGCGATCTTGGCTCACTGCAGCCTTAACTTTCCCTGGGCTCAAGTGATCCTCCCATCTGAGTAGCTGGGACTATAGATGCATGCCGCCACGACCGGCTAATTTTTTGTATTTTTGGTAGAGATGGGGTTTCATCATGTTGCCCAGGCTGGTCTTGAACTCCTGAGCTCAAGCTATCTGCACACCTTGGCATCCCAAAGTGCTAGGATTACAAGAATGAGCTGCTGCACCCAGCTAGAAACCGGCACTCTTATATAGTACTACAGGACAGTAAATTACCACATCCTTATTAGAAATTACTCTGGCAAAGTCTAATAAAGCCCCTTTACCATAAATTCTTCTTTTGGGAGTTTTTCCCAAAGAAATAAGCATGTATGTGTGTGTGAGTGTGTGTGTGTGTGTGTGTGTGCCCGTATGTGTGTGTATGTATGTATATATACACATAAAGACAATAACCATTCATAAAAGATAAATAGCTAACTCATTAATAATACCTTAGCATGCCCACAGACACTGTTCCAAGCACTTGCAATAGATTAACTCTCATAGTGACCCTATGAAATAGGTGCTATTGTTGTCCCTATTATGTAGATGAAGAAATTGAGATCCAGTTGACTTGCTCAAAGTTACACAGGTAGCAAGGGGTGAAGCACAGACCTCCTGCCTCCAGAGTCCATGTTCTAAACCACTATATTTCACTCTCTCCAAAGCTATAAGGACATTTATCCTAGCACTGATTATAACAATAAATTGAAAACAACCTAGTTTTCCAGGAAAAGGCAGCTGGTGAAAAAATTTTGGTACAGTCATACAATGGAATACTATCCATTAATTAAATGATTTTTATAGAAGATGATTTTATGAAGTGGAACAATATTTATGATATCATAATTATAAAAAGTAGATTTAAAAAAGGCCAGGCACAGTGGCTTATGCCTGTGATCCCAGCACTTTGTGAAGCTGAGACAAGAGTATCATTTATGGTCAGGAGTTAGAGTCCAGCCTGGAAAACACAGCAAGACCCCACCTCTACAAAAATATACAAAAATTAGCCCAGCGTGGTGGCTTGCACTGGTAGTCTCAGCTACTCAGGAGGCTAAGGTGGCAGGACCACTTGAGCCCAGGAGGTTGAGGCTGCAGTGAGTCGTGATTGCTCTGCTGAACTCCAACCTGGATGACAGAGTGGGATTCTGTCTCAAAAACACACACACACACACACACACACACACACACACACACACACAAAACAATGTACCTTATAATCCAATTTTAGCAATATATCAGAATGAACCTGATGAAACTGTCATTAATTTAGGTAAGGATGCAGCAACTGCATATAGTTGAAACTACTATCTGGGGAAAAGAGGGAAAAGGGTTAAAATGAGAAAGAGAGACAGAGCTACAGTGAAATGGCATCAGTGGGTATCTCTGGATCTTGAGATTATGCATGATTATTCCTTTATTCATTTGGTTTAACCAGGTTTTCTAAATGTTTTACAGTAAATGTGTATCCTTTTGGCAGTAAAAGAAAATCAAGCAGTAAGGTTTTTTAAATGGTTCTATCTGCTGGGCATTTACGTCATGCCAGGTTCAGTGTTTTATGCTTTACATATCTCTTTCTTTTTGAAAAGGAAGTATATGTGTGGGTTTGTTATGCAGGTAAACTTGTGTCATGGGGGTTTGTCATACAGATTATTTCATCAACCAAGAACTAAGCCTAGTACCTAATAGTTATTTTTTTCTGATCCTCTCCCTCCTCCCACCCTCCACTTGCCAATAGGCCCCAGTGTCTGTTGTTCCTCTTTATGTGTCCATGTGTTCCCAATATTTAGCTCCCACTTATAAACGAGAACATGCAGTATTTTGTTTTCTGTTCCTGCGTTAGTATGCTAAGGATAATGGCCTCCAGCTCCATCCATGTCCCTGCAAAGAACATGATCTCCTTCTCTTATATGGCTGCACAGTATTCCACGGTGTATTTGTAGCACCTTTTCTTTATCCAATCTGCCATTGATGGCCATTTAGGTTGATTCCATGTCTTTGCTATTGTGAACAGGGCTGCGATGAACATGTATTCATTGACGTGCATGTATCTTTATGTTGGAACAATTTATATTCCTCTGGATATATACCCAATAATGGGATTCCTGGGTCGAATGGTAGTTCTGTTCAGCTCTTTGAGGAATCGCCACACTGTTTTCCACAATAATTGAACTAATTTACACTGCAACCAACAGGGTATTCCCTTTTCCCCACAACCTCGCCAGCATCTGTTATTTTTTGACTTTTTAATAGTAACAATTCTGACTGGATTACAGCTATTTCTAGTCCTCATGACAATTATGACAAGCACATAGACGATATTTAGGATTAGAACATTTAGGTAAAATGTCCCAAAACTAGTCAGTGGTGGCATCAGTACTCAAACCCAAGGCTTTCTGCATACAAAGGGTCAAGGGCTTTACATGAGGCCATTCTGCTCCTGAAGTGCTGAAATGATATGTTTCGGTTAAGTATAATATTCCACCATTATATTTCTCATCTAATATGAAACCAGCACTCTTTCTAAGGCAGAGCAACAAATGATTAATGATTCACTGAGTAAGGCTTTGGGGGTCAGCCAATTACTCAGTATTTAAGGACACTGAGAAAGAAATTACCTCAGTAGTGAGAACATAAGACATTTCTCAAAGAAAAAATAAAATTGGCCATGGGCGGTGGCTCATGCCTGCAGTCCCAGCACTTCGGGAGGCTGAGGTGGGTGGATCACAAGGTCAGGAGATCGAGACCATTCTGGCTAACACAGTGAAACTCCATCTCTACTAAAAATACAAAAAATTAGCCGGGCGTGGTGGCGGGTGCCTGTAGTCCCAGCTACTTGGGAGGCTGAGGCAGGAGAATGGTGTGAACTCAGGAGGCGGAGTTTGCAGTGAGCTGAGATCGCACCACTGCACTCCAGCCTGGGCGACAGAGCCAGACTCTGTCTCAAAAAATAAATAAATAAATAAATAAATAAATAAATAAATAAATAAAAAGAAAAAAGAAAATTAAGGAGATAGCCAGATTTGAAGAGCTTCTAGAAGTTGATAATAATTCTATGTAGGCTGGGCATGGTGGCTTATGCTTGTAATTCCAGCACTTTGGGAGGCTGAGGTGGGTGGATTGCTTGAGCTCAAGAGTTAGAGACCAGCCTGGGTAACGTGGCAAAATCCCGTCTCTACAAAAGATGCAAAAGGGAGCTGGATGTGGTGGCATGCACCTGTAGTCCCAGCTACTCAGGAGGCTGAGGAGGAAGGATTGCTTGAGTCCAGGAGGTCGAGGCTGCAGTGAACTGAGATGGTGCCGCTGCTCTCCAGCCTGGGTGACAGAGTGAGATCCTGTCTCAAAGTAATAATAATGATAATTCTATACAAACAAAAAAGCTAGAAAGCTTTCTATGAACATAGTATCAATGTCATTAGCTTTAAGAGTATATGGATCTGAAAATTAGGCCCATGTAGTACCTGGCACATGGCTGGCACTCAGAAAATATCTGGTGAATAAATGAGAGTGATTGTGAGTGTAGAGCGCTATAACTTTCACAAGCAGAGAAACCCAGAAAATCATCATCAAAATTCTAGGTACATTCTTCTCTCCTAACCTGTCTCAAACCCTCAGCCCAATTTTCCATGCAAACGACATGAAACAGAGAGTGGAGGGGGAGGCTTTCTAAGATACATTGAGTTTCTAACATGTGCCAGGCATTATTACATTATGAGGGACATTATGCAGCTATTTTATTTAAACCTCACAATAACTCAATGAGTTAGGTATAATTATTCCAATATTTCCATTTGCAAAATGAACTCAGATGGCAATTTGTTCAAAGCCACTTGGCGTTTGAGTGGCAAAAGGAAGGGTTCAACCCAAATCCATCAATGCAATGTCTCCAAAGCTGCAATCATCCCTTATACCATGCTGACCACCCCAAAGAAGTGATGGTCATCAATTACAAAACCAGAATCAGTGCAGATTAACTGCTTCTGCCTGGTTTTCAAAGGGGGAACATTCTAGAACAAATGTCTCACAACTGTGTATCTGAGAAATAATAGTTGTTTGCTTAAAATGACAGTTCCCAGGCTTCAAGATGTAGCAGCAGGTTCATTAGAATAGTTTTGATAAGGAATATCCTATCATGTCCATAATCACACAGGTACTGACAAAAAAACAAGGCATTAGAAAAAGTCTTTGAACACATGGAGATAATCTAGTAAATCTCTTGTTTTCATGTAGACAAAGGACAAGAAAGGGGGCACGATTAGAGATAAACAGAAATGTTAAATGGAGAGGTGCTCTGGAGGAAGCAATAAGGGTACATTAATACATTGTCTCATCCAAAGGACTCCATCAGCAACCAACCAAGCAATTGATAAAAATATATGAACTCATTTTGCCCTTTAAGAAAGAAGTGATGTTTACCATCATGTTCACCTTGTTACAAAATTCCTCAATCACTAGCTGGCTGAAGGAGGGACTGTAGCCTCTTTACATTGCCTAGACCTGGGCCCTAGCTGGCCCATGGCCAATTCATTGCTATGGAACCTTGGGGTAGTCCCCAACCTTTATTTTTTGTAAAATGAAGATAGTGGAACACACTAATTACACAAAAAGTACTTTTTGTTATATGCGACACTGCACAGATCTAGTAACAGCAGAAATTCCCTGATTTGCACATTGGGATGTCCCAGCCCAGCAAAAAGAATGCCCTAGACAAACATCCTCCAACTGTGTATGAAGCTGCACTAACATATCTGACCTTGGTTTGTATTATTTGTTTGTCTTGCATGAATCATTCATGCCAGAAAGGACAACTTAGTTCTCACAATGTAAAATTTCAAAAACAAAATTGCCCAGTAACTCTATAAAGAAAAAAACAAGGCTTGGACCTTTTATTCATTTTTACAAAGACAACTGGAGTGAGTTCAGGCCTGAAAGGAAACCCAGAACTACTTTACATTTAGTCTTCTTCATTGCCAATTAAAAACTGGAGTTTAGACATTTCCTACTTGCTGGTGACTGTATGTCCAGAAGTGTAGGCTTGTATATGGGGTCCAGAAATATAAAAGGAGAAATAAACAAAAACATGACTTTCTTAGTAATCCCCACTTTAGCATAAAAAGATGTCATAAATAAAATCTGGAGAGCATTGCCAAATTGAGAGGCGCCAAATAATCTCACTGCTTTGATTTTTCTTCAGTTTATCTATGCCTATGGTTCACCAACTAAGACAACAGATACAACCTTGAAATGCATTTTGAACTGTAAGATGCTTATTAAAGGAACTGATTCTAAATGACAGATAGCAACAGAAATGCCCAGTTCTGTGTACCTGTACTAGGTGTAAACAAACCCTAGATGAACTGAGCAGCTCAGGTGTTTTTTATTGTTTCTTTTGTTTGTTTGTTTTTAGAGACAGTGTCTCACTGTGCTACCTAGACTGGAGTGCAGTGACACAAACGTAGCTCACTGTAACCTCTAACTCCTGGGCTTGATCGATCCTCCCACCTCAGCCTCTAGAGTAGCTGGAACTACAAGCACATGCTACCATGCCCAGATGATTTTTTAAAAATATTTTGTAGAAGCAAGGTCTCACTATGATGCCCAGGCTGGTCTTGAACTCCTGGCCTCAAGCAGTGCTCCTGCCTGGGCCTCCCAAAGTGCAGGGATTATAGTCATAGCAACCACACACAGCCACATTGTTGTTGCTATTGTTGTTTTAAAGTCATAGTTTAATAGACTTGGGATCTAATTGTTGAATTATATAGGGGTCAAGAACTTTAAGATACATCTCTACCAGATACTTACAGTGGGATAACATATCAAATCTTAGAACTCGAGCTTATCATAGGGAAAGAGATGCCCGCTTATAATACATAACTAACCCCACTGGTGTTACTGTTTGCAATAACTAACACTACATGTGCCTTCAATATTATAAATGTCGGCCCGGCACAGTGGCTCATGCCTGTAATTCCAGCACGTTGGGAGGCCAAGTCGGGCCGATCACCTGAGGTCAGGAGTTCGAGACCAGCCTCGCCAACATGGCGAAACCCTATCTCTACTAAAAATACAAAAATTAGCCGGGCATGGTGGTGCATGCCTGTAATCCCAGCACTCAGGAGGCTGAGGCAGGAGAATCACTTGAGCCAAGATCACACCACTGCATTCCAGCCTAGGCAACAGAGTGAGACTCTGTTTCAAAAAAGAAAAAAATTATAAATATCAAGTATTTATTAGGATGCATCAAAATCAGTATACTGACTTGACAATATATATTTACATGAGGTTTGGCTATAATATTCCCCATGGACTTTAAACATAGGAAAATCCATGACTATGAGACAAATTAATAGAGAAGAAAATTTAATACTTTATAGTCTAAAACATAGGCAAAGTACAAATAAGTCACTTTCAAGAAAATATCTCTACAGAGTGCCTTTTAGAGGAGACCAAAATAATTTTCCACTGTCTCAAAGGATAGAAAAACATGGTTCTTCCTGAAACATACACCCTTTCTTCTTAAGCCTCAGTTCCCTGAGGGTCTTTTATCTCCCTGGGATTTCATTCCTTGCGCTTCAGGCTAACAAGGCTGTGGTGTGTCATTCCCTTTGTTAATGGTAGAAGAAAAGATCCTCATTCAAAACATCAAGCACTTTAAAAATAAAACAACTTCGTAAAGCTTTTCCATCCATGAAGAAGAACAATAAAAATGTATTTTCCAGATACTCTGAAAGCACTAAAACCTCATGTCCTTCACATGTCAAAAACCCCTCTGGAGAGCTGACAGAGTGCCAACGATCACCGTGGACAACCACCCAGTGCTGTTTATATTAATTTTATTCAGTGACTAAGAGAGAACCTTTATTCTTCTTTTAAAATGTTTGTTAAATGAACTGTCATTTTATAACTTCAGTGTAAGCTTATCTCAAATTATGAACCAGAAAAAGAGGTGTGAAATATTTATTCTCTATTGTGCTGAAGTGTAAATGTTGATGTGTCTCTATGACAACATATTGATGACCCTATTCACGATGCAGGAAAATCTCAAGGATATAACTTGTAGGCTAAAATTACATAATTTGGGAGGATTACATTCATTCACTGACGTCAAAAGAATAATAACAACCTCAGGAGCCCTTATAAGATGTCTTGCTATAAAAAGTCTTGTCATATTTTTATTCTGTTGATTATTATTCTTAAAAATTTGTTAAGCATCTTCTCTGGCTATGAAGTTCTATTTATTGAGCACTTACTACTTGCTCCTTACCAACACATGTACCATAGCTAAGATTTCCTTATCTACTGGAAAAGAGTAGCCCACAGTGAGATTTATCACAAAAGAATGTGCTAGGTGTTACAAGACATAGGGTTGCACACATTGCTGGGGAACATAGAGGACCTATGTCCCTGTACCTTTGGGCAGTGGAGAGAAAGGAGGGAGAGAGAAGGTTTCCCAGAGGAAGAAGGAATTGAGATGAATATTAAAGGATGAACATTCAGGACCACTGTTGTGAAAATGCTTATTATCTTCCTTCTGGATATGTGAGGATAAAGATAAAGGCTTTCAATGACTTCCCTAAAAGTCATTCTCAGAGTAAGAAAACTAGAATCCTTAATGCTAACTGTTTGGTCTGAAAGATTTAATATGGTTTTCTTGAGAAAAAAATTTAAACGATGGGACTATGAGAGACTACAAATAATGCTATAACAAAGCCTCATGTACCCACAGCAGAGACTTAACTGTTTATGAACATTGTATAACATTTGTTTCCTCATTGAATTCAAGAAATAAAACATGGGGGGAGGAGCCAAGATGGCCGAATAGGAACAGCTCTGGTCTACAGCTCCCAGCGTGAGCGATGCAGAAGACAGGTGATTTCTGCATTTCCATCTGAGGTACCGGGTTCATCTCACTAGGGAGTGCCAGAGAGTGGGCGCAGGTCAGTGGGTGCATGCACCGCGTGCAAGCCGAAGAAGGGCGAGGCATTGCCTCACTCGGGAAGTGCAAGGGGTCAGGGAGTTCCCTTTCCTAGTCAAAGAAAGGGGTGACAGACGGCACCTGGAAAATCAGGTCACTCCCACCCGAATACTGCGCTTTTCTGACGGGCTTAAAAAACGGCGCACCAGGAGATTGTATCCCGCACCTGGGTCAGAGGGTCCTATGCCCACGGAGTCTTGCTGATTGCTAGCACAGCAGTCTGAGATCAAACTGCAAGGCAGCAGCGAGGCTGAGGGAGGGGTGCCCGCCATTGCCCAGGCTTGCTTAGGTAAACAAAGCAGCTGGGAAGCTCGAACTGGGTGGAGCTCACCACAGCTCAAGGAGGCCTGCCTGCCTCTGTAGGCTCCACCTCTGGGGGCAGGGCACAGACAAACAAAAAGACAGCAGTAACCTCTGCAGACTTAAATGTCCCTGTCTGACAGCTTTGAAGAGAGCAGTGGTTCTCCCAGCACGCAGCTGGAGATCTGAAAACGGGCAGACTGCCTCCTTCCTCAAGTGGGTCTCTGACCCCTGACCCCTGAGCAGCCTAACTGGGAAGCACCCCCCAGCAGGGGCAGACTGACACCTCACACGGCCAGGTACTCCAACAGACCTGCAGCTGAGGGTCCTGTCTGTTAGAAGGAAAACTAACAAACAGAAAGGACATCCACACCAAAAACCCATCTGTACATCAGCATCATCAAAGACCAAAAGTAGATAAAACCACAAAGATGGGGAAAAAACAGAGCAGAAAAACTGGAAACTCTAAAAAGCAGAGTACCTCTCCTCCTCCAAAGGAACGCAGTTCCTCACCAGCAACAGATCAAAGCTGGACGGAGAATGACCTTGACGAGCTGAGAGAAGAAGGCTTCAGATGATCAAATTACTCCGAGCTACGGGAGAATATTCAAACCAAAGGCAAAGAAGTTGAAAACTTTGAAAAAAATTTAGAAGAATGTATAACTAGAATAACCAATACAGAGAAGTGCTTGAAGGAGCTGATGGAGCTGAAAACCAAGGCTCGAGAACTACGTGAAGAATGCAGAAGCCTCAGGAGCCGATGCGATCAAATGGAAGAAACAATATCAGCGATGGAAGATGAAATGAATGAAATGAAGTGAGAAGGGAAGTTTAGAGAAAAAAGAATAAAAAGAAACCAGCAAAGCCTCCAAGAAATATGGGACTATGTGAAAAGACCAAATCTACGTCTGATTGGTGTACCTGAAAGTGACGGGGAGAATGGAAACAAGTTGAAAAACACACTGCAGGATATTATCCAGGAGAACTTCCCCAATCTAGCAAGGCAGGCCAACATTCAGATTCAGGAAATACAGAGAACGCCACAAAGATACTCCTCGAGAAGAGCAACTCCAAGACACATAATTGTCAGATTCACCAAAGTTGAAATGAAGGAAAAAATGTTAAGGGCAGCCAGAGAGAAAGGTCGGGTTACCCTCAAAGGGAAGCCCATCAGACTAACAGCGGATCTCTCAGCAGAAACTCTACAAGCCAGAAGAGAGTGGGGGCCAATATTCAACATTCTTAAAGGAAAGAATTTTCAACCCAGAATTTCATACCCAGCCAAACTAAGCTTCATAAGTGAAGGAGAAATAAAATACTTTACAGACAAGCAAATGCTGAGAGATTTTGTCACCACCAGGCCTGCCCTAAAAGGGCTCCTGAAGGAAGTGCTAAACATGGAAAGGCACAACCGGTACCAGCCGCTGCAAAATCATGCCAAAATGTAAAGACCATCGAGACTAGGAAGAGACTGCATCAACTAACGAGCAAAATAACCAGCTAACATCATAATGACAGGATCAAATTCACACATAACGATATTAACTTTAAATGTAAATGGACTAAATGCTCCAATTAAAAGACACAGACTGGCAAATTGGATAAAGAGTCAAGACCCATCAGTGTGCTGTATTCAGGAAACCCATCTCACGTGCAGAGACACACATAGGCTCAAAATAAAAGGATGGAGGAAGATCTACCAAGCAAATGGAAAACAAAAAAAGGCAGGGGTTGCAATCCTAGTCTCTGATAAAGCAGACTTTAAACCAACAAAGATCAAAAGAGACAAAGAAGGCCATTACATAATGGTAAAGGGATCAATTCAACAAGAAGAGCTAACTATCCTAAATACATATGCACCCAATACAGGAGCACCCAGATTCATAAAGCAAGTCCTGAGTGACCTACAAAGAGACTTAGACTCCCACACATTAATAATGGGAGACTTTAACACCCCACTGTCAACATTAGACAGATCAACGAGACAGAAAGTCAACAAGGATACATAGGAATTGAACTCAGCTCTGCACCAAGCAGACCTAATAGACATCTACAGAACTCTCCACCCCAAATCAACAGAATATACATTTTTTTCAGCACCACACCACACCTATTCCAAAATTGACCACATACTTGGAAGTAAAGCTCTCCTCAGTAAATGTAAAAGAACAGAAATTATAACAAACTTCTCTCAGATCACAGTGCAATCAAGCTAGAACTCAGGATTAAGAATCTCACTCAAAACCGCTCATCTACATGGAAACTGAACAACATGCTCCTGAATGACTACTGGGTACATAACAAAATGAAGGCAGAAATAAAGATGTTCTTTGAAACCAACGAGAACCAAGACACAACATACCAGAATCTCTGGGATGCATTCAAAGCAGTGTGTAGAGGGAAATTTATAGCACTAAATGCCCACAAGAGAAAGCAGGAAAGATCCAAAATTGACACCCTAACATCACAATTAAAAGAACTAGAAAAGCAAGAGCAAACACATTCAAAAGCTAGCAGAAGGCAAGAAATAACTAAAATCAGAGCAGAACTGAAGGAAATAGAGACACAAAAAACCCTTCAAAAAATTAATGAATCCAGGAGCTGGTTTTTTGAAAGGATCAACAAAATTGATAGACCGCTAGCAAGATTAATAAAGAAAAAAAGAGAGAAGAATCAAATAGATGCAATAAAAAATGATAAAGGGGATATCACCACCGATCCCACAGAAATACAAACTACCATCAGAGAATACTACAAACACCTCTACGCAAATAAACTAGAAAATCTAGAAGAAATGGATAAATTCCTTGACACATACACTCTCCCAAGACTGAACCAGGAAGAAGTTGAATCTCTGAATAGACCAATAACAGGAGCTGAAATTGTGGCAATAATCAATAGCTTACCAACCAAAAAAAGTCCAGGACCAGATGGATTCCCAGCCGAATTCTACCAGAGGTACAAGGAGGAACTGGTACCATTCCTTCTGAAACTATTCCAATCAATAGAAAAAGAGGGAATCCTCCCTAACTCATTTTATGAGGCCAGCATCATCCTGATACCAAAGCCTGGCAGAGACACAACCAAAAAAGAGAATTTTAGACCAATATCCTTGATGAACATTGATGCAAAAATCCTCAATAAAATACTGGCAAACCAAATCCAGCAGCACATCAAAAAGCTTATCCACCATGATCAAGTGGGCTTCATCCCTGGGATGCAAGGCTGGTTCAATATATGCAAATCAATAAATGTAATCCAGCATATAAACAGAACCAAAGACAAAAACCACATGATTATCTCAATAGATGCAGAAAAGGCCTTCGACAAAATTCAACAACCCTTCATGCTAAAAACTCTTAATAAATTAGGTATTGATGGGATGTATCTCAAAATAATAAGAGCTATCTATGACAAACCCACAGCCAATATCATACTGAATGGGCAAAAACTGGAAGCATTCCCTTTGAAAACTGGCACAAGACAGGGATGCTCTTTCTCACCACTCCTATTCAACATAGTGTTGGAAGTTCTGGCCAGGGCAATTAGGCAGGAGAAGGAAATAAAGGGTATTCAATTAGGAAAAGAGGAAGTCAAATTAGCCCTGTTTGCAGACGACGTGATTGTATATCTAGAAAACCCTATCGTCTCAGCCCAAAATCTCCTTAAGCTGATAAGCAACTTCAGCAAAGTCTCAGGATACAAAATCAATGTACAAAAATCACAAGCATTCTTATACACCAACAACAGACAGAGAGCCAAATCATGAGTGAACTCCCATTCACAATTGCTTCAAAGAGAATAAAATACCTAGGAATCCAACTTACAAGGGACGAGAAGGACCTCTTCAAGGAGAACTACAAACCACTGCTCAAGGAAATAAAAGAGGATACAAACAAATGGAAGAACATTCCATGCCCATGGGTAGGAAGAATCAATATCGTGAAAATGGCCATACTGCCCAAGGTAATTTACAGATTCAATGCCATCCCCATCAAGCTACCAATGACTTTCTTCACAGAACTGGAAAAAACTACTTCAAAGTTCATATGGAACCAAAAAAGAGCCTGCATTGCCAAGTCAATCCTAAGCCAAAAGAACAAAGCTGGAGGCATCACACTACCTGACTTCAAACTATACTACAAGGCTACAGTAACCAAAACAGCATGGTACTGGTACCAAAACAGAGATATAGACCAATGGAACAGAACACAGCCCTCAGAAATAACGCTGCATATCTACAACTATCTGATCTTTGACAAACCTGAGAAAAACAAGCAATGGGGAAAGGATTCCCTATTTAATAAATGGTGCTGGGAAAACTGGCTAGCCATATGGAGAAAGCTGAAACTGGATCCCTTCCTTACACCTTATACAAAAATCAATTCAAGATGGATTAAAGACTTAAACGTTAGACCTAAAACCATAAAAACCCTAGAAGAAAACCTAGGCAATACCATTCAGGACATAGGCATGGGCAAGGACTTCATGTCTAAAACACCAAAAGCAATGGCAACAAAAGCCAAAATTGACAAATGGGATCTAATTAAACTAAAGAGCTTCTGCACAGCAAAAGAAACTACCATCAGAATGAACAGGCAACCTACAAAATGGGAGAAAATTTTCGCAACCTACTCATCTGACAAAGGGCTAATATCCAGGATCTACAATGAACTCAAACAAATTTACAAGAAAAAAACAACCCCATCAAAAAGTGGGCAAAGGACATGAACAGACACTTCTCAAAAGAAGATATTTATGCAGCCAAAAAACACATGAAAAAATGCTCACCATCACTGGCCATCAGAGAAATGCAAATCAAAACCACAATGAGATACCATCTCACACCAGTTAGAATGGCAATCATTAAAAAGTCAGGAAACAACAGGTGCTGGAGAGGATGTGGAGAAATAGGAACACTTTTACACTATTGGTGGGACTGTAAACTAGTTCAACCATTGTGGAAGTCAGTGTGGCGATTCCTCAGGGATCTAGAACTAGAAATTCCATTTGACCCAGCCATCCCATTACTGGGTATATACCCAAAGGACTATAAATCATGCTGCTATAAAGACACATGCACACGTATGTTTATTGTGGCATTATTCACAATAGCAAAGACTTGGAACCAACCCAAATGTCCAACAATGATAGACTGGATTAAGAAAATGTGGCACATATACACCATGGAATACTATGCAGCCATAAAAAATGATGAGTTCATGTCCTTTGTAGGGACATGGATGAAATTGGAAATCATCATTCTCAGTAAACTATTGCAAGAACAAAAAACCAAACACCGTATATTCTCACTCATAGGTGGGAATTGAACAATGAGAACACATGGACACAGGAAGGGGATCATCACACTCTGGGGACTGTTGTGGGGTGGGGGGAGGGGGGAGGGATAGCATTGGGAGATATACCTAATGCTAGATGACGAGTTAGTGGGTGCAGCGCACCAGCATGGCACATGTATACATATTTAACTAACCTGCACATTGCGCATATGTACCCTAAAACCTAAAGTATAATAATAATAAATTAATTAATTAAAATAAATAAATAAATAAAACACAGCAGGTAAAGTCCTATTTGACTCTTTGTGCCTGGTCCCCAGCTCTTTCCCTACCCTTTTCCCAAAGGTAAATGCTGTGATAGTTTTAATATATGTTCTTCTGGTCTGTGGGTGTGTTGGGGGGTGTATTTAGAAATAAGATATAGAATTATTTTACATACGTATTAGCTTTATATAAAATGTTCATGTTGCTGTGAATCTTTTGTTTTCACCCAATATTATGATATTGAGATTTACTTTTTATTTTTACTTATTTATGTATTTATCTCACTCTGTCTCCGAGGCTGGAGTGCAGTGGCGTGAGCCTAGCTCACTGCAGCCTTGAACTCCTCGGCTCAAGTAATACCCCCACCTCAGCCTCCTTGGTAGCTAGGACTATAAGCTGATTAATAATGATACACCTGCTAATATAATGGAATGCTATATACAAGTTTATAGTAATGGAGTTCATTATTATACTATAAACTGCTATGTAACATTTCACTATATTAACAGCCTCCAAAAAATTTACTTTTTCCCATATACACAGATATTTTTAGTTGTTTCCAAATTTTCACTGTTAAAAAGATGCAAATAATATATCTCCTAATACATGTTTCCCCAAAATATATAAACAAATTATAAAGAAGTAGAAATAAAATTGCTGGGTTACATGGTCCACACATTAAAATTCTACTCTAGACATAGTCAAATTGATCTCTAAAGTTACTCTTGACAATTTACCTTCATGGAAGTGATATGTGGAAGCTTCCTTTCACATCCTTGGCAACACTTAACTTTTTAACCATTGCCAGACTTCTTAACCATTGCCAATCTGATGGTGAGAAATGACATCTTGTTTCTTTATTATGTACTTTCCTGTTATTACAAAGATTAGCATATTGTCATGTTCATTGTTCAATCAGGTTTCTCGCCTCTGAATTATCTTATCCTACCCTTTGCCTATTTTAAAGTTCAGAGGTTCTTTTACTTATTGATTTGTGAGGGTTCTTTACATATTTTATATAATAATCATTTGTCTGTTTACTTATGTTGCAAAAATATTTTCCTAATCTCTCACTTCTCCTTTAACTTTGCTTATAGTATCTTCTGTCTTAAAAATCTTTTAAACTCTGATGTGGTCTAAATATTCTAAAAACTAATTTAAGGCATGGATAAATCTGCTTATATAATACTGATTTTATCACATAAGTTTCTTTTTTCTTAAAATGGCTGCTTTTCTTTAATGTATGAACAAAAATTTCCAATTATATACTAATATCAAGTTCAAATCAATTCCATTAAAATTTAGACTTTCTTTACAAGCTACCTACCTCCACCAGTTTTATGCAAAAATAGTGAGTAGTAAAACCATTTGGTTTTCACAGAACTTTAAGATGACACCATTTATTTATGGACCAAGAGCTATGTTGTTATAAACTCTACTATTTGTCCTAGTGGAATAGTCTATATAACTAGGACAAATATTATTGTTTTTTACTTCTGCCCTTCATGAGTTTTATCCATCTCAAGAACACTTAATTTTCTCCAGGCTATAGGCACAAATGTTTAAACTCATTAAAATTAACTAGGTTGTGTATGAATTTTAAAAATACTTTGATCAAAGAAGGAAAAAGAGTCATTAGCTTTTGGGGAGAAATTCTGACCTGGGGAAATTTTCAAGTGTTTTAAAAAGTTCTTTAACACACTCACAAACAATAAGATATCAGATATAGCCATGACAGATGCCAAATTATAAAAATAAACCAGAACAGGCTGGGTGCAGTGGCTCACGCCTGTAATCCCAATACTTTGGGAGGCCGAGGTGGGTGGATCATTTGAGGTCAGGAGTTTGAGACCAGCCTGGCCCACATGGTGAAACCCCGCCTCTACTAAAAATACAAAAATTAGCTGAGCGTGGTGGTGGGCTCCTGTAGTCTCAGCTACTCAGGAGGCTGAGGCAGGAGAATCACTTGAACCAAGGAGGTAGAGGTTGCAGTCAGTCGAGATCACACCACTGCACTCCAGCCTGGGTGACAGAGCGAGACTCTTGTCTCGAAAAAAAAAAAAAAAACAATAAAATAAACTAGAACACCTAGTTCCAGCCAATGGACAATGGACAGTATAATCCCCTGAGACAAGACACACATGGCTCTATTAGAATCGGGCAGTAGCCCAAGACAATAGGAGAGGGAAACAAGCAGGTCTACAGCACCATCTCGTACATAATCATCACTTCACTCTGAGCACAGCAGCCAGCAAGCACATTGGTACAGTCAGAAAATGGTTTGTATATGTTTCATGTATATGTTTATATGAAAGAAATTATAAAGATTTATGATCTAATATTTCTGTTCCCTGTACAAACATTCTTTTCAACCGGGCTGTTATTTCCTGCTATTTATTTAATTAAAGAGGAGTCTAAGAAGATTAATGAAATTCGACTCATCACTATGCGATTAGAAATAATTTGTAGTCTGCATTTCTTTGCCTAATTTCTTACTGTTCATTTGCAGTTTGTACGCATTTGTACACCATTTGGGTACAAATTTAACAACAAGTTCTATATCCTCACATAGAATTTCCACCTTGAGAAGTAATATGAGAAAGTTTAGACAGCAAAATTGTTAAATATTCTCCACTCAAACAAGGGCTGATTTTCAAACACCTTCCTCAGTCATGGGGCCACCGTTTCAGAAGTCACTCCTCCATCTCAGTAATAACCTTGATGTTTACACTATAATTTTTTCTCTCTTGAGGGTGAGGAACTCCCAGATACACATTTTCCTCAAAGTTCACAGAAACCACACCCAGTACATCTTGCCTGACTTCTATAATTTCATTGCAGCTACCAGTCTATGGCCAGGGGATCTTCTGCCAAGTCATCAAGAATGAATGTGTCAGCTGGGCGCGGTGGCTCACACCTGTAATCCCAGCACTTTGGGAGGCCGAGGCGGCGAATCATGAGGTCAGGAGTTCAAGACCAGACTGGCCAACATGGTGAAACCACGCCTCTACTAAAAATATAAAAAATTAGCTGGACGTGGTGACAGGCACCTGTAATCCCAGCTACTTGAGAGGCTGAGGCAGGAGAATCGCTTGAACCCAGGAGGCGGAGGTTGCAGTGAGCCAAGATTGCGCCACTGCACTCCAGCCTGGGTGACAGTGCGAGACTCCATCTCAAAAAAAAAAAAAAAAAAAAGAATGTGTCTACACTGCACGTAGCCAAGGTGCGTCCTGAAGCCACAGGAGCCTAAGCAACCTTAGGCCACTGAAGGAAGGACTTTGCATCATGCCCTCTCTGTTGAAGACCTTTGGTCCCTTCCTCCCTGGCTGCTCCAGATGCTTTGCCAATCTGTTTGTTTACATACTTCAGCTCCTCTATCAAACTAAGAGCCCCTGGAAAGAAGAGGCAGTGTCTTACTCATCTCTCATATCTCATTTTTATATCTGTCACCGCTCCTGGCACATTTATGCCTTCATTCCTTCCATCCACAAATACTTATTAAGCATAACTGAGTGCCCAGGACTGTGCTAGACATTCAGTGATAGCTAGACAGCAGGGATAAAACAGACAAAAACCCATGTTTTCATGGGGCTTACATCCTGGAGGGGAAGACAGACAAGAAAAAAAAAAAAAACAAGTTAACAAATCAAATATTTTTAGAAAGTTCCTATTTAAAAACGTTAAAAAGGAGATATGATACAGAGTAATAGGGTCATACTCTGCATATGGAGGTCAGAGATAGTGTCTGTATGGTGGTGGCACTTAGGCTGACTAACTGACCTACAGAAGCCAGCCATGTGGCCAGGCGTGGTGCCTCACACTCATAATTTCAGCACTTTGGAAAGAAGCTGAGGTGGGCAGATCTCTTGAGGTCAGGAGTTTGAGACCAGCCTGGCCAACATGGTGAAATCCCATCTCTACTAAAAATACAAAAATTAGCCAGGCATGGTGGTGGGCGCCTGTAATCCCAGCTACTCAGGAGGCTGAGAGACAAAAATCACTTGAACCCGGGAGGCAGAGGTTGCAGTGAGCTGAGATTGTGCCACTGCACTCCAGCCTGGGCAACACAGTGAGACTCCGTCTCAAAAAAAAAAAAAAAAAAAAAAGAAGAAGCTGGCCATATAAAGAACAAGGGAGACGAGTATTATTCTGAGCAGAGGAAATATCAAGTGCAAAGGCAAAAATAAAACTAGTGTGCTCCATAAATAAAGGGCAGAGGCTGAGCAGTGTGATATCCTGAAAGGCAGAAGAATGAGAAGGCATCAGGGAAACAGGAAGGAATAGATCATGCATGGCTGGATGGATTGTGCTCAGGGCTTCGGAGTGTATTCTAACCGTTAAGGGGAAATTCCAGCCAGTTTTGGGAAGGAGAGCAGCATGCTCTAAAGTACATTTTTACAAGATCACGCTAGTCTCACTCTGTCATAGATAATTGACTTGGGTGGCATCTGAGGAAGAAGCAGGGAGACCAGCAAGGAGACTACTGCGATCACCAGTTTAGAGAGAATGTGGCATGGACTGGAGTGGCAGCAGTAGAGATAATGAGAAGAGGTTGGATTGGGTTATATTTTGGAGTTGAACCAACAACATTTGCTGAAAAATGAATATTGCACCAAGTATCAGGAAAAAAAAAAAGAAAAATCAATGAATGATATGAAGTGGAGTTAAACAACATGACAGCCCAGTCTTATCTTTAAAGCCACTGCATGAACTCACTAGCACAAGTAATTTAAACATCATTAGTATTCTCACTATGCCAGAAGCAATATAAACTGGATATGATTTCATCTGGTAAGGACATCTGTGATCAGAGGTTGGAAATAATGCACCAAAAAAAAAAAAAACCAAAAACAAAATAAAACTTTACTAGGTCTTCTGTCTGGGGAATCTTGTGGCAAGCAACTGTGGACAAAGAGAGCCTCCATTTAAAGCAGGGTGTACGGGGCAGGGCGCAGTGGCCCATGCCTGTAATTCCCAACACTTTGGGAGGCTGAGGCAGGAGGATCTCTTGAGCCCCAGAGTAGGGACCTGCATGGGAGACATGGGGAGACCCTGCCTCTACAAAAAATACAAAAATTAGCTGGGTTTGGTGGTGTGTGCCTGTTGTCCCAGCTACTTGGGAGGCTGAGGTGGGAAGATGGCATGATCCCAGGAGGTCGAGGCTGCAGTGAGCTATGGTCACACCACTGCACTTCAACCTGTGTGACAGAGCAAGACCCAGTCTCAAAAATAAATCAGTAAATAAAGAAGGGTGTGGCCTGTGAGACAGGAAGAGATGTCACAAAGGGCTGCCCCATCCTCTTTTCAGTCAAAAGACTGGGCCATGTGTGAAGAAGTGTGGTGTAAGCTATGTTTGTCACACAAGGAATCATAAGTAGCATTTACTTGTCATTATATACTGCCATGCACAGCACTGGAGAATACCTGTTAAGTCTTCATTTAATCCCCACGAGCCTATGAGTATAATAGATATTCTTATCCTTGTTCAAAGCATGAGGAAAGGGAGGCACAGAAACATCACAGAAAGGAGAGCAGTTAGGGGGATAGCAATTCCATTCCAGGATGGGTGACAGAGGGTGGTGGTAGTAGTTCTTTGCCCCTCCTGAAAGTGGCAAAGAACAGTCCAAATTTTGGACTCCTTAGGAAAGGCAAAATCAGCAGTTTCTGTCTGTGACCTCTATCAAACTATTTGGATGGTCCATCAGTGAAACTACCTTTGGGACCATTCTGATGAACTGTTCAGAACCCAATCCTTCCCAGTTATCATCATCCTGACCCCAACACCAGTGAACCCAACTGATCTACTCTTATTCTTGCTGCTCCATCAACCTGATTTCGAAAGTAATTCTGACAGCACAACAGGCCTGTTAATGACTGCAGCGAGGACTGGGCTCCCAGCGTCTACTCTCCGCAGACAGCATCGATCCCACCATTGTTGCCAGTCAATAGATCTTTACAGTAGACTTTGCTAGGAAATATGTCAGCTTTTTGTGCCTTACGTTTCTGGCTCATAATATCCTTCAAATGGATTCCCCCATTAGAATATCCTGCAGGCAAAATCTTATTACTTTCTCCATACTGTACATCAAGCCTGCTTTACACAAAAGGTTATCAGTGTTCCTTACACTGCACCTGAAAATGTTTGAGCTAGTCTTGTCTCCTAGGGATATTTTCACTACTGCCAAGTATATTTAACCAGAATGCTATTAGTGACTCAATAAAACCCAAGTTTGGAGTTTCTAGACCAAAGTTAATTTCTATTTTTGCCGCTATGTGGTACTAATGTCAAAAGCAAAGTGCCCGAGGGACAAGCATTTGAAAACCATATGCTGGCTGATGTAGGACTCTACCATTTGTGCCCTATAGCTGTAGGTGAAATAGATTTCTCTATAGATGTTTGGGAAATTATAAATAGGATTATATGGATTAAGAAAACAAATGTGTTATTGCAATTCATACAAAAGGTTTAAAGGGTTTCCATCACAAAGAAAGATCTCAAGAGTTGCATATACATATTGATTAAAGTAAGTCGTACATAAAATCACAGACTTGAAAAGGATCATAAATAGAATCTGCCCCAACATTCACAAGATTATGAATGAGGAAAGTCTAGATGGGTGCCATTATGAATTCATCATCTCTAGTATTAATGGACCCTCATTGTCTCTCAGAGGGTTTATTTTCATAATCGTCTGGTGTCGTCTGCCCCTGTCTCCTGCTCTCATTCTCCTCACTGTTGCTGACTCTTGCTACTTTCAGTAAACCTTTTTTCCAACTTCCGTTAGCCCCATACCACGGTGATTAAAGTTACTGGCTCTGAATGAGATGCAAGTTTGGCTCCACCACTTAATAGATACATAAATTCAGGCAAGTCACCTAAATGTTCTGCACCTCCGTTTCCTCATCTGTAAACTAGGAACAATAACTGCAACAATCTCATAGTATGTTATGGCCATTAAGAGAGTAATTCCTGTAAAGCTCTTATAGTGATGATTGCATATCAAGTGTTCAATAAAGGTGAACTATTACTATCATCATGATCATCAATGTAACCGCCCTTCTGCCCCCTTTTGTATCAGCAGACTCTCTCTCCTGCCAGTTTATCAAGAGAAGGAAGGTCATCTGATATAGACTTCCTCAGATTCTCCACCCCATTGCCCACCAGCACCCCTGACACCTAGAAACCCGTTTACACCTATTCTGGCCATGCTTTTCTTCCTCATTCTATTGGGAATGGGCATTACTCCTTACTAATCTCTCCGTCAGTGCCCAGGATCCCATCCCATCTGCCAGCTGTCTTCTCAGGAGCCTTGTTGCCTCTATTCCACAATCCACTCTCTCAACCCGGTCTCCAGCCTCTCCCTCTTTTCTTTCACCATCTTCTCAGCTTCTGAGTCTTTTTCACCTTAAAACATAGACAAAGGCATGAAAACAAAAAAAACTTTTTCTTGACCCTACACTTACTTCTTACTAACTCTCTATTTCTCTGCTTCCTCTCCTTTGCTTCTCAGAGAAGTTTCTGGAAGAGTAGTCTATTGCAATCTGTTTTCTGTCCCCAACTGAAAGTGAAGGGCTGTACACTCTTAGCCCTTCTCTCCCTTGTCCGCTCAGAAAATCTCTCACTACCTTATCTGACTCCATCCAGTTTCCCTCAATCTACCTCTTCTACAGAGGCAGTTCTCTTTCTTTCACTTTATTTTTCTCCCAAGCTATGAGCTCTATCAGAGCAGCAACCATTACTCATTTGTTCCTTTATCCCCAGCATTCAATGCAGTCCCTTGCACACAGTAATTATTCAATGAAAGTTCACAAAATGAACACATGAATGACCTTCTCAGAATCATATAGAATCATATGGTTCCTTCAATCTAATTAAATGGAAGTTTTACCATGCTCCAACCACATGCCAGGCACAATGGAGGCTTACAGAGATTAATAACATATGGCCTTTGCCCTTCAGGAGTTGTTTATCATCCAGTGAGGGGAGAAGAGCAATGGAGGATTGATGCATGGGCAGACAAATTGAAGGGGGGAAGAACAGAGCTAGAGCAGGAAAGAGGGGAGGGAAGAAGGAGATGGGACAAAATAGATTAATGTCATTCACTCATAAAAGCCAGGATATGCATTAGGATGCTAATAAAGGTAAAACACATGTGTGCTTTTTTAAAACAATAATTTAATCAAATTTAAAAAGAAGGAATATGTCTAAGCCTAGTCAAATAAATCATGATTTCATTCTGGGAGAACAAACTTTTTACAATTCTCTGACATACCTGGTTTTTTATACAGAGAATACATTGAGACCCAGGAAAGCCAGGAACACTGACTGTTTGTCACAGGCAGGAACCCTTCCCTCAGCTGCCAAGGTAAACAGACATATCAAATCTCAAAGAGAAGCCTTTTGAAACTGGAAATTTGAAGCTATTTGTCAGTCCCTTAATCACCCATGTATTTTAGAAGGAAAAAAAAAAAGATAGCTATGTATGACAGTTATCAATTGATTACCATCTGACCATTTTAGACTCCTAATGTCAATAAAAGGAGTTAAACTTCTGGTTGGAGTGATTTATCCAGATTATCAAGGGAAAATTGGGTTGCTGCTGCACAGGGAGGGAAGACCTAGGTCTGGAACCCGAGGATACTGTGGAATACCTCTTAATACTCCCATGCCAGTAATGAAGGTTGATGAGAAATGTCAACAACCAAAAAAAGGCAGGACAAGTAGGAATGCAGATCTTTCAGTAATGAAGGTTTGAGCCACTCCACCAGGTACATAACCTTAAGTAACTGAAGTTTGGGTTGAGAGTGGGGGAAATATGGGATGGGAAGTAGAAGAAGGAAGCCATAGATATCAGTTACCGCCTTGTGACCAATTACATGAAAGACGTTTGTAACAGCTCTTAATATTTGTTATTTGTTTGTTATATGTATATGTTTATTTTATTTACTATTTTCTTTTTTTCCTTTTTGTTTTACATGCTAGTTGTTTCAAGTTAACTTTAGTATCTAGGAAACAGAATATTCAGTAGAACTGTGACTTAATTTGAAAAAAATTTAATATAACCAGCAATGAATCCAATGAATGCTGGGACTTGCATCTCCTCATTTTAGGAAGAGAGTATGAGCATGTTCACTTCTAAGATGAATTGCTGTATATTAGGTGGAAATACACGGGTTTTTTTTATGTATAGGAATGCAAACGTGTGTGGAGGGTGCATATAGGAATTGGATAACCAAAGGACTGTGCGTCAACAGTTATCAGTTTATTGCCTTTCAGCTCTAAATTTATCCTTCATTGCCTGCTCTACAAAAATGGATATGTGCCCTCCAAATATTTTTCTATTGCCGGTTGGCCAAATGTTAAGTATTTTCAATAGGGGGCGCTAGAGAGACATTGCAAAAGGAGTTTTCCATTCTACTTCCAGTGCACTCAGAGCACGTAGTGCACTAGTGCTCTTGGCTCCTAAAGCACCAAGTCTCTGCAGTGTAAGCACAGTGCCAATAGCTGCTCCAGTACCTGGCTCCTGGAGCACCTATGGCTTTTCCAATGCCTTGTTTCTGTAGCACAAATTGCTTATCCAGAACCAAGCTCTTGCAGCATGGACAGCTTCTCTAGCATCCTGCTCCTGCAGTACACTGTGGCTAGCAGCACCCATCAGCCAACAACTTCCCCTTTTTTGTAGCAGAGTGCTTCTGGTGAGACTTTTCCATGAAGAGTTTTTTTCAAAAGTCCTATAAAAGTTCTCTAGAGGGAATATTTCCAGCAAGTTCTGCTAGGATAGTACCACAGCACCTCTCTGGATCTGAGTGAGCTGTGGCTGTGCCCTCTCCAGCAGGTCTGGATCACACTCTTAGTGGGGTTTCCTTTTTGGACATTCTATATCCACCCTAGAGGTAGTGGTTGCTTCTTATATCTGCTATTCCTATATTCTCCAGAGATCTATCTACTTCTTACTAGCCCATCCCTCATTACTCCAATCTCCTGTTATAGTTAGTTAATAATTCTTTATATTAAACTTTCTCCTTTCCAGTTACTCTGTGTTGTAGTAGCAATGATCACACCAGCACCTAGATCTTGGTTTATAAATACCACTCTACAATAAAAGCTACCAAGTTTCCTTTGAAAAATGGTTCATTTTAGGGCTGCAGTAGGAAAAATAAAAAATGAGCCTGGAATATCTTCTAGCACCAGAAAGTAAGAAAGCACTCAAAATCAAAAAGATGAGTCATGTCAAAGGGACACAATGGGTTGGGTGCGGTGGCTCACACCTGTAATCCCAGCATTTTGGGAGGCCAAGGTGGGTGGATCACCTGAGGTCAGGACTTCAAGACCAGCCTGGGCAATATGGTAAAACCCCATCTCTGCTAAAAATGCAAAAATTAGCCAGGTGTGGCGGCACATGCCTGTAAGCCCAGCTACTAGGGAGGCTGAAGCATGAGAATTGCTTGAACCCAGGAGGCAGAGGTTGCAGTGAGCCAAGATCGTGCCATTGCACTCCAGCCTGGGCGACAGAGCGAGACTCTGTCTAAAAACAAAACAAAAAAAAGGCACAATGGCCAAAGCTGGAATGACCTGGGCAACAAAATAAATTATGTAATACTGTTTTATAACCCAAAATGTCAAATAAATATACATGAGTCCTTACTGATATAAATAAATGTTTGAATAAATGCAGGAGAAGAAGGAAATCTTCCTTACAGAAAAATTCCAAATAATATAGGCAGATATTCCTGCCTCAAAGACATGGAGCTTGAGTCCTGCCCTTCATCCCTGAAGGTTGGATAGTCTTAGTGACTTGCTTCTACAGAGTAGAGTACAGAAAGAGAAAATTGTAACTTTGTGTGGAGAAGCCTAGCACACTACCTTAACCAGGTGATGAAGGTTAACCAAGTGATGACATCAGTGATGTCACATGGATATCACGATATCATGTGAAGAGAAAGAGCACTTCAATTTTGGTATTCTCTTCAAAACTCATAACCCATGTCTCATCATGAGAAAAGCACCAGACAAACACAGATTGGGGAACATTCTACAGGATACCTGGCCAGTTCTCCTCTAGACTATCAATTTCAAGGTCATAAAAACAAGGAAAGACTGAGAAACTGTCACAGACCAGAGAAGATAGGGGAGACATGACAGTGAAATGTAGTGTGTTGGCCTGAGCTGGAATCTGGAAGAGAAAGAGGACGTTAGTGGAAAAATTGATAAAATCCAAATAACATCTGCAGTTGATTGAATAGTAATATACTATGGTCAGTTTCCCAGTTTTGACAAACTAATAGTAATTTAAGAAGTTAACAATGGGGGAGACTGGGTTTGAGCACACAGGAGCTCTGTACTATCTTTGCAACTTTTCTATAAGTCTAAAAGTGTCCCAAAATAAAACCAATTTATTTTTTAAAAATTTAAAAATTACTGTGGTTTCTGTCTCCTGATTGGATCTTAAGTGATACAAGGAGCCAGTCTAATTATCAAAGCAATTATATTATGGATCTAATGTCCACCATCAAATTGATGCATAACAATAACCAAAGAGGGGGAGAGATGGAAATAGAATCCTTAGAAATTAGGCCATTTATACTCTGCTAAGTAGCATATTACTTGACAATAGATTTTGGTTCCAGAATTATCTAGTCAAGAATGAACAAAATGATACATTTCCCGATATTAGGTTGATTGCCACAGACAAAACCCAGATAGCAAGACCTATATGCTGGGTTCAGCTCAGAATATCATTTTTTTACCTGCTTAAAAAGGTATCAAAGATGTTTTTCTCAGAACACCTTTAAACATTTCAGACATCTGTTCATGTTTATTTGTGCTTTTGTTCATCATAAAGCCAAAACATGAGTTGTAAAAAATAAATTAAAAGTTGCTTCAATATCATATTTCAGTGTTAAAAGAACATCTGTTCTCAAAATTCTAGAGTCTTCATTAAACTCCAAAATAAAGCAACGGTTTATTTTCTAGAAGGTCCTAATCAGTTCTAGAGAGTCTGAAACCCATGTAGGCTTTTGTTTTGCTTACACAAACACTTCAGTCTGAGCCCTTAGCTCGAGGTAGTCTGCAATTCTTAGGAGACAAAGTATGAATACAACTGAAGTTATTCTGTAGCATTCTTGCCCTGGAATTAGTGGCAAACCACATAGTTTTAAATGACTAATACGCCCACTCTTCCCTATCCCACTAGTTTATAATAATGTTATTTTTCTTCAAGATGTCTAGGCACAACTGATTTTTAAACTGGAAAAGTTAATGAAAGCAACATCACATTTGAGGTCAGTCGGCCAGAAAAATGGACATGAGCCAAATCCCACATCCCAAACATTTTGCCTCAATGGCGTGTGAACAAAATGCCCACTCTCCTCCTGATTTCCAACAGAAGCAAAACAAAAACCTGCAAGACAGTTTTCCCCTGGAATTGACAAGCCTGTCAGGGGCAGAAAGACACACACACACACACACACACACACACACACACTCCCAGTCCCTGTTTAAGGTACAGTAAAAAGGCTCTTTCACACCAAGTGTTCTGTGCACAGACAGCACAAGGGCTTCCCCTGGAGAAGCTGCTTCAAGGAGAGCCAAGAGATCACAAGTCCGAAACAAGTAGTCCTAGCAAGATAAAGAATAATCTCCCCAATTCCAAAATAAGCAAGTAAAAATTTTTAAAATCAGCTTATTGAAATAAGTCCATTCAGACTAATTTCAAAAAATTACTTGGTGGCAACGAAGAGAAATGTGTGCTCTCATGTGAACTTGCTAACTTTTTAAAACGATTGCTTCCTTTTTCAAAATGTAATGTTTCATGCATTACAATTTAGTTGCACTTTAATTCCTTCTCACGTTTCTCAAGGCGAAAAAAGAAGTATAAAGGAAAAGGAAGTGGATGCAATTACGTGTACAGCAACAAGTTAGCCAGAAGATTTTAGTTTAAACTGTGAAATTTAGAAAAGCAACTGTATTACATGACATTCCATGATATAATCTTTATGATAATGCATATGAAATGTTATGTGTAGACTGCTTTTAGTCCAAAATACCATCATTTTAGAATTATAATTCTAACATAATGGAGACAAATTATATACTATGTTAGGAATTGATTTAATAAGTACCAAAATGTTCATGAATTTTCATTTATTACAGAGAAGTCTCCCTAAAGTTATCTGAACAAGTACTCGTTATTTGCATCTCAGAATTCAGAGAGAAAAAGATATGTTAGCGTCAAAAATGCCAATTTCACTTCTGAGTTAAAAACCAACAGGTGGTAAATTTTAATCACCAAGAGATTTTCTTAGAGAAATCAACAGGTAAAAACAGAAGTTAGGATACAATAGCTATGTTACCACAACTGCCTTACTGAGGTAAGGAATCTAAATTGTGGACCCTACTCTAGAAAATGCATTCATATCCACAGAAGTATGAGCTGTTGTATGATCGTTGAAATTTTCTTCTTTCCAAGAACTTTTCTTTATACTTAATTAACGAATAATGTATATGTACATGTACAGATTTAAAAGAAACTGTATGACTGAGTTGGACGTGGCATTCACACTATGCTCTGTGTAGGGATGAAGAGGGAAAGCATGGCTCAGGGTCATCTGCAGACAAGGAGGGCCTTACAGCAAAAACATCCCGAGACAGACAACAGCAGGTGGAAACTTACCACTGGAGCAGTTGGTCCCTCCCCAGCCAGGCTCACACTGACAGGTGTTTGGAGCAATACAGCGACCATGGACACATTTATCAGCACAGTGGGCTGTCAGAGAGAAAATCAATCAAATAAAGAAAGTTGGCACAAGAAAAAAAAAAGCCAACAACACAGCTGTTGCACATCCAAGGCTCAAGTATCACTTAAAAACAACATGCATGCTTGATAATTTTCTTCAGTCCGTTCCTCAGCCCTCTTACAGTCTGCTGTAGGACAAAACAATTCCCCTTCTTATTTTGGTATCACCAAATAAATCCCATCATTTCTACTATTCTATTCTACTTCATGCTAAATTAGAAAAGAAGTTTCAAGGAAAATTGCCTAATTCACTCTTTAAAAAAATTATCAGTGAGTATCAAATATTCCTTTTTGTTTCAGAAGAAGCCTATATAGAGAAAGAAACCACAAAGCAAGATATCAGGGCCTCAGAGTGACAGAGTAGATGGGAAGTATTATGATTATATATTATGATTTTTTTTACATAATACATTCACCAGAAACAATAGTCACACTTCTTTGTGAACACGTTGTTCACAACTATGACACAGCAGAATTGCTTGCTCTTTTTCTGTTGAGGAGAATATTTGAAAAATGCCACCCAGGTCTTTGGGAAAGAGTAAATCTCAATCCTCTTTCATTAGTAAATATCTTAGGTGTACTCAACCCTTGGAGACAAAAGGGGCATCACTGCAAACATGAGTGAATGGACAGTCTGATGATTTCCAAAATAGGCATTAAAATATGCTGTGCCAAATCTTAGCATTATCATCAACCTTAGTACCATGCACATTGGTTAAACATTCTTTAAAATATCTGGATATATACATAATTGTGAGAATGACTTAAAGGGTTTGGGGTTCAGATATTCTAAAATTTTATTTAAGGGTGGGATGAGGTGCTCTGTACTTTAGAGATGCATTTTATTAGTGTATGTCTTATTACAAAAGACTTACTGCTCAAATATATAAAACACCAAAAAGTAAAATAAGCCTTATCTCCAGTAGCTCAAACTGGTTAACATTTTTGTGGATGTAGAACCTTCAGAAATTTTTTTCCTACATATTTTTCTCCTCAAAAAAATAGAATCACATTTTTCAATGTGCTTTTTCCACTTAATATAATGGCAGTAGTATTTCCATGTCATTAATATTAATATATGTGATTTATGCACTAAGGTGTATATTTAATATGTGTGTATATATGTATATACACACGTGTGCACACACTCATAGTGCATATATATTGCTGAACCAAAAATGACTACTTCTAAGGTCTTGATCATAAGATTTAGAGATGAAGATATATAAGGGAGGGCATTTTAGGTGAAGAGAAAGCAAAAGCAACAGGTAAAAAGAGAAACAAATGAAATAAGTTCTGTTGGGTGCAGTGTTTGGGGCAATAGCTTGCAAGGTAGAGAGAGAGACCCTGAAAACCAAATTAAGGTGTTGGGGCTTTATTCTGAGAATTCGCTAGGAACAGTTTAATGAAAAGTATACATTTGTTATAAGAAACCAACAGGGAGAGGACACCACAATGAAATAAAGTGGCCATAAATTTTGGAAAAAACACAAGCTCTCTTGCTATCATCGGAATAACTCTTTAGCACCTAGGCAATTTAGTGAGGAATACCAGGACTGGTGAGCTTGGGACCCTGGTCCAGGGTAGAGTTTTCTGATACTAGAGTTTGAAGGAAGTGCTTAGCAACCTCATAATATTTGAGTCAGACAATTACATATTTCATTGCAATTAAAAGCAGAACTTACTTGTAACATATGAGCACACTGGCCCTGCATTATTTTGATTTTTGCTGCCAAGTTAAGTCAGTATGTGCCAACCTCAGGGTTCAGTGTCTGCTTCCCCCTCTAGGTATGTGTTTGAACTTGTAGATGTCATTCATTTGTAAGCACAAGGTCCTGTTCTTTCGTTAAAATTTAGATATGTACATACCTAAAGCCAGCAAACTACCATACTTGAGTGTGGGAAGTTCAACTAAATGTCACAGTAGGCTTGGGTCTAACAGTGCAGGGTATGCTCTGGATGCTATCTCACACTGTGTTAAACGGCAGCATGGGTACAGGAGACTCTCCCACCAGTGAGAGCTCTGGCACCCACTGTAAATATGTCAACACAAGAGGGTTTTGCCTCCCACTTGTCTTAGGTACTGATGGCATCTATGTTTGCAACTATTACAGTGAACAGCCTTCAGACCCAAGTTTACCAATTCTCCTTCTTCAACATAGTAAAGCTACTAAAATTCTGTCTGAATATTTTCAGAAGTTTTAAAAATTAGATACTCTTTGCCTTTAATGTGAAACAAGACTTCTTTGACACTGTGCATTTAAACCAAAACACAGAAATTGAATGTGGTGGCTGATGAAAGGAAGTATTCTCCATATTCTTGAATTTCAGACTTTTGTGTTTAATAGTGTAGTTCTCACCAATTAACTTCACACTGAAGAAATGTTATAAATGTTCATTTATATGATAAATTTATATTAATACTACTTAAATTGTTTTATATCTTGGACATCTATGTAAGATTTTATTTAACAAAAGGATTAATATTACCATTTGAGAATTTGAAAACTTCTGGGTACTCAGAAAGCTGGATTCCATCAGAGCAACCTAGAGTTTTGTATTCATCTAGCAAGAAGCTGGCTATGAGGGGAGAATATTTCCAGTGTTCTATGGACAGGTCTCAATTCACTGCTCTCCCTTTCTTCTCTATCCTTTCATTTTTTTCACTTTTTATCTTCATTTTCACTTTTTACCACTCGTCTTTCTCTCCCACACACTACTTATTTGATATACACCATAGAAGCTGGAGATTAAAATTTGGTTTTAATTGTAGTTGTGTTGACTCCTAACTCCAGGGTGACGTCAATTGAGTTCCACCTGAATCAACTGGTAAGAAAGGTAAGATTGAGCAAGCCAGCATGGCACCTTGCTCTAATATCAAGATAACACTTATTAGAATGGGTAAATAAGTGCATGACAAGTTAAGCATATGTTCCAGAGAAGTAAGAATCAGAATTGCATATGGTTGGATCCCAATCCATTGTTTTTTTGTTGCTCTTATTTTGTTAACTCCAAAAAAGATAATAAGTAAATTTCTAAGTGCAGAATCAAAGGAGACCTGCTTCAGAATGCTTTGAGATTGCTAGATAATCACACAATGTTCTCATGTGTGATTCCTGATAGTACAAACTTTGTGTTTTATGAAATGAATTCCAAGAAGTTCAGTCAATTGTAATATTTTTTTAAAAAAATCCGTGATGGTAATTTTAAAATATGGATTACATTTATGAAAACCTTGAACTAACATTTGGCCAAAGTCTGAAACAAAATGTGGATGCGTCATTAGCAGAAAACAAATTTGCCTGTAAGTTAATTAGGAATTGGAAGGGGGAATCTGCTTCCCTAATGATTTCTTTTTTCTTAATTAAAGCTAAAGCCAATGGAATCACCTCTAAGCATTGATGCCTAAAGGCAAATAATGATCTAAATGAAGAGAAATATTGTTGGGATGGAGTCTAAAAGGAAAGAACACAAAATCCTACTTCCATGACGGAGAATCTTCACACATTAGACTCCCTTATACAAGTGCCATCTCTGCTCCATGCCCTTTTCCACCATCTCTGGGTTCTCCACATCCAGCAACAAACCTCGTCAAAGATGGAAAAGAGCAAAGGGAAGCAACAGAGGAAGGCAGAGTAAGCTATAGAACTCTCTTTATTCTCTGATGTGCCAACTCACCAAGGTGCAGAAACACTGACTATGGCACATTCATGACACAGACGCCCACACCACCACCAAGAGATTAGCTGAGCTCAATTACTACCTTGGTCTTACCTCCCCTATTCAGCTTCAGATGCCACCTACTCTGGGTGCTGCTTCTATAACTAACATGCTCCACATGAAAAACCAATGTAGGCTAAAGACATTAAGTGTGCATGTAGAAAACCCCAAAATCAACTAGAAAAAGAAAAAAGGGAACAGAGGTCCACTTAGCAGATGTTCAGTAGCAGAGATATAAAGAATAGGTACAAAGGACCCATTATAAGTGTGGCTGTCCCATGAATGGGAATAGATATTTTATTCCCTACCCATGTCCTTTCTTCCTATTTTTAAAAGGGCAATTAAAACTAGAATAACCTAAGCAAAGATAATCTATCCAATATGATTTCTTTTCTGCACCGATCTTTAAGAAAATCATTAAAGATCATATTCTGAGTCCGAATCTTTTTTAGAGGCCAGATATAAGCTGAATCTCAACCTACTCTCAATATGCTCCTTCAGACACAGCAAGCTGCATGGGGCAGCCAAGACGTCTTTTCCCTCAAGAACTAGGAGGCAAGAGACACTGATGAGAAGAACAGGCCATGTCTTCGAAACAAAAGCTGTGGACAGTCTGTCTGCCTGATAGACAGGTGGGCACTGACATGATGACCCTGAAATCTTCTCTAATTAGGCTCCTGTTTCAGTCTCAGTTCCTAAATCCATTTAAATCCCATTACCAATGACATGGACCTCATTCCTTTTACTTGTAAATACTTGGCTTTAATACTGAGAGCCATTAACTATACTCAATAGTTTTTCTTCTGCCACATACAATTCCCTTTGGATTTTCACCTAGGGATGGCAAAAAAGTGAAAGGAGGAGTAGAAAGACTAAAGACTTCTTAATAAACCAATTATATCTCTAAAGACAGTATATATCATTGTCTTAAAGAATATATTTATTTAAATTAATATGGAAAATGTTTCCAGAATCAAAATAGTTTTTTAAAACAATTATCCAATAGAAACACAAACCTTCCAGCTAACCTATCTGTCACCAGAAGTTCCTTTTATTCTGATGCTATGAGCAAAGAGTGTAAGTCACAAATCTTAATCTTATTTTCTCTCATTTATTTGGTGAGTTGCTACAGAGGGATATAGAGTTTTAGAGTTAAAGGTGCCTTTACTGAGCATCATTCCTGCATTTTTCAGACAAGAAAACAAATCAGGAAAATGGGTAATTTCCCCAATATTCATAGTTGGTATTAAAGACAGAAATAGGATTAAACCCTGGTCCCTGACTCCCAGTGGACCAAAACATAAGATGGATTTTAATAGGAGTGAGAGGGAGTAGGGGTGAAAAGGATGATAGAGGATGTTCGGGGTCAGATACCATGGCAGGTGTACCAGATGACCAGGAGTCAGGAGTCAGAAGATTCGAAGGAGGAAGGAGAAAGAAGCAAACAGAGAGTTGACTTCCAAGATATACTTTATCTTCCCCACACTTTTATCTGAGGACAATTACATGCAAAGTCCTTACAAAATTACAAAGTGCACAGGAATCATTTTGCTTTCATATTTCCAAACATTATATTGCAGCCTACCCTATTGTGTTTGCTTATAAAAAAGGAAAGGGAATTCTCTTTTTCTTCAGTTTAATATGTACTGATGCACTAGGTACACTGATAGGCACTACTGTGTATATTAAGATAGCAGACCGGGAACTCTTAGTCTGTAAAGGAAATCTGATGTAGATCCATCAAACTCAATAAATGCAGAGTAGAATCCAGGGATAATAAGAGAGGTTTCAGAAAAATACTATGAGAGCATATTGAATGATTCAATTTATTTGAAATGTCCAAATGGACAATTCCATATGGATAGACAGAATATTAGTTGGTTGTCTAGGGCTGTGGGTTAATGTGGATTGATGGGTAATAGGTACAGGGGTTGTATTGAGATGATGAAAATGTTCAAAACTTGATTATGTGATGGCTGTACAACTTTGTGAATATACTAAAAATGGTTGAATTGTACACTTTAAATGGTTGAATTGTATGGTATGCAAATTACATCTCAACAAAACTGTTATAACAATACTGTGGGGACTGTGGAAGCAGTTAATTCCAACTGGGGTGAGATCAAGGGGATCTCATGAAAGACAAAACATCTGAGCTGAAAAAGTGGATATCTCTGAAATAATGTTGCAGGGAGGAATGCCCAAAAACAGCTGCTTCACACACCTTTTTCCTGGCATCCCATTCCTAAAGTTGCATAACTTTTTGCTTGGGGTCAAGGGCTCTTACCCCACAGCCACCAGTGGTCCACATGTGTGATGTCCATAAATGGCTGATCAGTGGTGGAAAGAGCTTGAGAATGCTAGGAACCTAGATGTTTGCACTTAGTAAATGTAATAATAATAATACAAAAACTTTGTATCTATAAGTCTTTTCTCTCCATTCCTTGTAGGGCTTTCATGTCATTTAAGGGCAAGTACAAAGAGCTATTACTGGCAGTATCTTTGGCAGACATTGCCAATTGTATACCCAATGTCTATTCTTCCTTCAACCCTTATTAACAGAATCTTACTTGTACCAGGGCCAGCAGTGATGTCAGCAATAAACTACATTTATTGGCCCTCTTTCTAGATTGAAATGCCCATGTGGAAAACAGTTTTAAGAGACAGATTCAGGTGGTAAGTGCATTTCCCCTTCTCTTCCTCCTTCCTGCTGCCTGGTGTGTAGACATGGCTGAATCTGCAAAAAGCACCAGGCAACTCTGAGGGAAGGACCAAGAGAATCATGGAACCCTTCACTCTGAATTCTTTGCATGGATAAATAAGTGCCATAAACTACCCACTTCCAGACTTATCATGACATAAGGATCCTTATTACGTATATGTTTCTATTTTTCAGATCTCTATTTATTGCAGCAAAGCATGATTTGTAACTAATACACTGATCTTTTGAACGATCTTTCAGGTGAGTCAGTTACTAAATTAAATAAAAATCTATACTAGCAGAAAAATGGAAGACCCATCTATATAAGGAGGAGATACAAGAACTCAGAACTTCTGCCATACATTTTAAGTAAAGGTGTCACGACCTAGTGCAAGTGGGATGACCAAAAGATATGAGGGGAATTAGAAATCTGGCCATTAGATACATACCTCATTCTCTCCCTGAAGCATCATTTTGCCTCAAATTACAATGTGAGAAGAGTTAAATGTGGATACTATAAACCCCAAAACAATCACAAAAACAATACAACTAACAGTTATAGCTAGTAAGCCAGTGAAGAAGATAAAATAGAATTATATAAAATATTCAACTTAAAATGAAAGTATAAAAGAGAAAAATGAGAACAAAAAACAGATAGGACAAGCAGAAATCAAATCGAACTACATCAATAATCATATTAACCATAAATGGTCTAATATCTAAATTAAAAGACAGAGATTAACAGATTGGATTAAAAATGTAAGACCTAACAATATGCTGCTTATAAGTACAAGAAACACACTTGATAAAAACGCAAATATTTGGCCAGGTGCGGTGGGTCACGCCTGTAATCCCAGCACTTTGGGAGGCTGAGGCGGGTGGATCACGAGGTCAGGAGATCAAGACCATCCTGACAAACACGGTGAAACCTCGTCTCTACTAAAACTACAAAAAAATTAGCCGGGCGTGGTGGCAGGCGCCTGTAGTCCCAGCTACTTGGGAGGCAGGAGAATGGCGTGAACCGAGGAGGCGGAGCTTGCAGTGACCCGAGATCGCGCCACTGAACTCCAGTCTGGGTGACAGAGCAAGACTCCGTCTCAAAAAAAAAAAAAAATTTTTTTTAAAGTAAAGGTATGTAAAAAAAAAACCATACTAACGCTAATCAAAAGAAAGCTGGAGTAGCTATATTAATATCAAGTGAAGATTTCAGAACAAAGACTATTATTAGAGATAATGAAGGTCACTTTATAATGATAACATGTTGAATTCATTATAATGAAATAATAATCCTAAACATTTATGCATCTAATAACAGTTTCAAAAACTGCAATGAGAAATAGATACAATTAAAGCAGGAGATTTGAATAACTAGTCTTAATAATTGATAGAACAATTAAAAAGAAAATAAGAAAAGATATAGTAGATTTGAAACTAAAAACCAACTTGATGTAATTAATATTTATAGTACGCTCCACCCAATAACAGCAGAATGTATTTGCTTTTCAAGAACATACAGAACAATAATCAAGTTATATCATATTCTATGAAATAAAACAAATCTCAATCAATTTTAAAAGATTCAATGCATACAAAGCAGTTTTCTAACTATAAGGAAATTTAGTTAGAAATCAGTAACAGCAAGATATCTGGAAAATCCTTCTAAATATTTGGAACTGAATAACATACTTCTAAATAACTCAAAGTCAATGAAGAAATCAAAAGATATATTAATCAGAAAGTATTTTAAAGTAAATGAAAATAAAATCACAACATGTCAAAATTGTCAAATGCTCTTAAAGCAGCACTTAGAGGAAATTTTATAGCACCAAATGCCTACATTATGAAAGAAGAAAAGTCTGAAATTATCTCAGCTTCCACCTTAAGAAACTAGAAAATAAAGATCAAATTAAACCCCAATGAAAGGGGGAGTAAAATAAATAATAAAAATCAAAGCTGAAATCAATAAAATAAAAAACAGAAAAGCAAAAGAGAAAATCAACAAAAGTAAAACCTAGTTCTTTGAGAAGATCAGCAAAATGGATCAACTTCTAACCATACTTATCAGGAAAAAAAGAGAGAAGACACAAATTACCGGTATTAGAAATGAGAGAAGTGATATCACTATAAAATCTATAAATTTTTTTAAAGGTAAATGTTAATAAAAACTTTATGCCAATAAATTTGATAACCTAGATGAAATGAAGAAACTGCTAAAGCTTATTCAAGTAGAAATAAATAACCTGAATGGACCTATATATTTTAAGGCAATTAAATTATAGTTAAAAGCTTTCCCATTTTAAAAAACCTCCAATTCCAGATGGTTTCAATGATGAACTACACCAAGCATTAAAAGAAGAAATAATACCAATTCTAAAAAAAACTTATTAAAGAAAATTGAAGGCCAGAGACTAATTCCCAGCTTCCAACTGTGAGGCCAAAATTACCTTAACACTAAAACCAGAGACATTTGCAGTAAGAAAGAAACAAACTGCAAACAAGTATCACTCACATAGGTGCAAAGATTCTAAACAAAATTTTAGTGAATTAAATCCAACAATATGTAAAAGGATTAAACTTTATGACCATGTGAGGTTTGTTCCAACATATATATACACACATATATATACACATATATATGTTCCTTCATATATATATATAAAAAACCTATATATATAGTTCCTTCATATATATATATATATATATATATATAAAACCTAAGTAGACCTGAATGATACAATAATCACATATATGGTTATTTCAAAAGATGCCTGCATTTAGCAAGCATTTAGAAAAATATATTTATTCCTAACAAAAAATTTCTGCAAACTAGAAACAGAAGGGCGTTTCCTCAACCTGATAAAGCACAAATATGTAAAACCTACTACTAACATACTCAATGGTAAAAGAATGAAATGCTTTCCTCTAAGATTAGCAACAGAACAAGGATTCTTGCTCTTACAATTTCTATTCAGCACAATACTGGGGGTTCTAGCAAGTGTAATAAGGCAAGGAAAAGAAATAAAGCTTATATAGATTGGGAAGGAAGAAGTAAAACTGCCTTAATTTACAGACTATGTAAATATATGTATTTAGAAAATCTAATGGAATCCACAAAAAAAACTACAAAAAAAGAGCACTTAACAAAATTACAGATAAAAGGCACTATGCAAAACCTCAATTATATTTCTATATATTAGCAACAATCAAAAATTGAATAGCCACTTACAATAACATCAAAAAATATGAAATACTTAAGGACAAATCAAGCCAAAGATGTGAAGGACCTGTACACTAAAAACAAACATTGTTGAGAGAAAGTAAAGAAGAATTGAACAAAACTGTCAATCAATTTGATCTATTTGACATTTATAGAACACTCTACCTAACAACACCACAATATACACATTATCTTAAATAGTGAGACAGCACTTGTTTGTGAGTCAGATGACTCTATTAATAAGATATCGATTCTCCTCCAATAGTTGTATAGATTCAAAACAATACCAAACATTTCCAGATTTTGGCTATTTCAAATAAAGTATCTCTGAACACTTCTGTACAACTACCATGTGGTTCAGCCATTCAACTCCAGGTATTACCCAAGAGAAATGAAAGCATATGTATGCCCATACAAAGATGTGTACGTAAGTTTTCAGAGAAGTTTTATGTGTAATTGTCAAAAACTGGAAAAAATCCAAATGTGCTAAGTACATGAAAGTATAAATTGTGGTATAGCTATACAATAGAATCCTACTCAGCAATAAAAAGGAATGAGCTAACAGCACATAGGGCAATGTCATAAATCTCAAAATGATTATGATGAGTGAAAGAAATCAGATATAAAAGCGAGCATACTCTATGAGTCCACTTATATAAAGCTCTAGAAAATACCAAGTAATCTAGAGTGACAGAAAGCTGATCAACGGTTGCCTGAGCAGGGAGGGGTGGATAGGAGAAATTACAAAAGGGTATGAGGAAACATTCATATGTGATGTATAGGTTCACTATCATGATTGAGGTGAGGGTTTAAGGGTTGTGTACACACGTCAATATTTATCAAATTGTACCTTTTAAAATGTGCAGCTTATTGTATGTCAATTTTACCTCCCTAAAGCTGTTTACACAACAAAAAAAACCCTAGAGTATGAGGAGAACTTTTAGAGAGAGGCAAAGAGCCCTCTCTCCATAGAGAAAAAAAAAAAACCTGAGCTAACAGTCAAATCCTCTATGTACATACTATTCAATTTTACCGAGAGTCTGTCATCACTGGAGGGTAGAGCTCTTTAAATGCCTATGAAGCATTTAAAGGGTATTGGCTTTAGACCCTCCCAATAAATATTTATTTGGGGAACTGCTAATACTAAAAAATGACAATGCGGTGTTCTACTAAGCTTTTCCTCTACAAAGTAATTGACTTATACAGAAAAAAAAAAAAAAAAAAAAACAGCTTGTGTTGAAATAGTCTATTGTAATGGATCCCACACAAGGGATTGAAATACCATCTGTGGAGCACATAATCCTATTCATTTATTTGAAAACAGAAAGAGTTTTTAGCTTAATTCCACACTTACATAGGCATTATCTATTCTGGCCACAACTCTCACAGTGTGTCTCTGTAGGTTGAGTCAGATTTAAGTAACATAAGTAACATGAGCTTAATGGACTATAACATCAAAATGTTAACCAGCACTGGAATAAACTCTAGTTTTCCTGAGCACAAATTCCTAACAACTGAACCTACAAAGGTCTGATGATACAACTGCAAATTGATTCAATTCGAGAAGGATTTCAAAATCGTCAGCATATTGTTTAGGGAAGAAATCAGAAGGAAGGTACCTTCATTTGGGACAAATTATTTACCAGCTGGTCCTGCCGTGTCTGTGTCTATGAGGAAAGCATGACGATTCTATGCACAGGAAGTGCCATCCCAGGCTCTTCTGTTTTTAGAATGGCATTTCTCTTGACCTGACCACTCTCTGTGGAGCCATGAAATTCTTTTACAAATATTGTTTCCCACAGCATGTTTCCCACCACATGGCATTTCCCCTGGTCTGCCCTATTTCATCTTGCTGTCATTTTTCTTCCGGTTATCCAATACATCTGAATCACATATGAATAATAAAGGCCAGCCCTAGAGAAAGTTAATAGGGCAGTGGAAGTCATAATTAGAGTACCACTTTTCCCACTCAGTTTTTTCTGCCCCTTCTCCCTCCTTAGTGGTTGTCCCTGGACATTTCCTCTAGAACTCTTGTGCTCTCATGTTCTTTCCACTCTCTTTCCCTGTCTACACCAGCTTGAGAATAAATGGAGTCAATGACTAGTAACAACAGCTGAGATTATTTCCCTTGTCAGGAACCTTCGCATTTCGGTATGAAAGTCTTAATTCAAATGTATAAATCAAGCAGTTAGAATTTCTTCAAAAGGAGAAGGGTTACAGTTTCAAGAGAAAGCTGGCAGCAGAACCTTTGCTATGAGAATGCCCCAAAACCAGGGAACACAAACTCAAATGCCTTCAGAGGCCATATGGATAAATTAAAGAACTATTACAAATCAGGTTAGACCTGGGGAAACTCAGGGAGCACTTGCTCATCCAAAGTAGGATGCTTCCCTTCAGTTTCTTGTCTGTTGCCACATAGGAATATCAAGCCAGTGTTACCAATAAACTGATTTTTCCATGGAAGATGAAAGTCTCAAGTTTTAAATTAAAATTGTTTAAAATATAAAATTGTATGGGCCCTAAAACCCCTACAATTATGCATCAGATCATCCAGCCCCTGCTAAGTGATGGTCCTAAAAGAACACAGAATAAAGGGATTTTAAGTTCTTAGCTGGGTCACTTTTTTTTTCTTTCTTCCTTTTTTAAATTTTATTTATTTATTTATTTATTTTGAGGCAGGGTCTTGCTCTGTCACCTATCCTGGAGTGCAGTGGCACAATCTCAGCTCACTGTAACCTCTACCTCCCAGGCTGAAGTGATCCTCCTACCTCAGTCTCCCTTTTGTCTTCATTTCACTTTTTTGACCCTGTATCAGCTGCCCGATCTACCATTTATATAGCTATTTTGATTCTTTTCTTTCTCTCTACCCTATTAACCGATCATATAGTTATTTTGAATTTCACATCAGGAGCCACTTTATATGCATACTTATTGACAACTCTACTTTTGGTGAACCACTGTTTGTCATAAAATACCTCTGTTGATAATAGTTCAAAATTTGGGGGAGAGGTCCAGAAGAAGTTGTCCCCACCAATGAGGCAGTAAAATATGCATCTCCTCCATGCCATAGCAAAGGTAAGGAAGTATCTATCATAGCCTTCCAGCCTCAACTAAAGCTTTCCCTTTCTTGAGTTGTTAGAACAGATAATATAATTGTCCTTAGAAGAAATTACAGGTCCAAAGAGTCTCAAATAAATTATAAATATTTAAAATTACCCAGTCTATGTTTATAGAAAACAAAATCCCTCAAAGCAGTGTTTTCCAAGTAAGTAGATTCTGAGAACTATTTCTTTCATCATGTTCTTGGGGAAAGAAAAGGGAAGTGAGTATAGGGAGTAAGGAATTCCATGGTCAAAAAAGTTTGAGATGTGCCTTTACTGCAGGCATTCCCAGAGCCTTTAATAGGCTGAAGCAAATCTTCAAGAAAGGGGATCCAACATACTGCATTTCCCAAACTAATTGGATAATGCAACAGTGAATTCTGCAGGATGAGTATTCCATATCTCACACTAGAGGGATTCAACTACAGATAATGCCTAGGATCCAAGTTTCTGGAAACCTATTCTCCTCCCTGGATCAACAAGTATGTTTCATTCATGGTGGCATATTTCCTTTTATGTCCCTCAATTTCGTGCTAAGTACAATAAATTAACTTAGCTATTGTTTTTTAGCTTAAATCTCCATTACTTTGACGGCCATATCTTTAAACTTACCATAACCACTTTTGCCCTTCCAATGTGGCCAGCCAGTCAGGGAGGCCCACCTTGAGCTAATGCTGCCTTCTGTCACTTGAATCAAGAAGTCTGAGTTTCTCTGTCTTAATCTCTTTGAGCTCTCTGATTTTCTTCCAGCCTTTTTTAGAATTGGTTATCAATAAACAAAATAGGTCTGGACCTTGAGATATTACTACAACCAAAGGAAAGAAGAATGTCAGTGCAGCATTGATTCTACCAGCGCATCAATCTCTCCCTCCTTTAGCATCTCTGTGTGTGGCCCAGATGGATGCACTAGGTTTACCACTGGATTATCTGTAACAGCGCTGGCAGTCGCTATCCCAGACTAAAAACATGCAAGTTCTGTCACCACCTGGTCATGTCATTGTTTTGTGGTTGGTCACTTAGATCAAACTGTGTTTTTTCCATTATTTTTAAATTACTTTGTCCTGAAAAGATTTGAACCATAGTACAATAAAAATTGCTTCTCAGTTCTTGGCTTTTATTTTAGCCATTTTCTATCCCTGCAAGGGGATTGTCTAAATTATTAGGCCTGTAAAAATTCTACCTGTCCTGCAAAGACTGCAATTTCAGGAACTAATTTTCTAGAGATAAGGTGAGGATTTTTTCATTATTTCCTTTTGACCCTGTCTCCATGGAACTCTAAAGTCAGGCTTTCTCAAGCAAAAAAAAAAAAAAAAATAGGCAGCAGACATGATCTCCTTCTGTTTAGATTGAGGCTATCTTGAATTTATATTGGGTTTTTAAAAAATTAAATTCTTAGTTTCTATTTATAAAATCCTAAACACTGACCAAGCATTGTCAATCAGTAAAGCAACAAAGGTTTCTTGTGTTATTTATTAGATTTCCTATCTTCCCTGCTAGCAGAGACCAACGACCCAAACTGGAAAGCAGCAGTTTAGGTTCCGATAGATGTGTGGGAAAATTGGAATTTCTGCTGGCATGGTATGTGGACAAAAGGCCTTCCCCTGTATTTACTGGTAGGTTCCTCTGAACCACGTCGGACACCATAGCAACAGAGTACAGGGTCCCTATGGAAACAGGAAAAAAATCCACGGCCGGTGGCAGGGAGGGCATCATGGGTAGGTATATTTGGGAACATGCCGTCTGATTGTTGTCAGTCAGGCTCTCTTTGACTAGCTTAACAGGATTGTCTCACTTTTATCTCTACTCAAAAGGATCTGCTTAAATGAATCAAAAGACTACAGTTTTGGGTTTTTTTTAATATTTGAAAAGATCACAATTTTATCATTAAACAAGCCTGAGAGAATCAAACAAATCCAAAACAGAAGGCTCTGTCTGCCTCGAACTCCAATAAGAGGTACTCCTCCTTTCCTGAAGCTCTCCTTTTGCTTCCCTAAATCCACTCAAGGAGCCTAGCTCTCCCCTAAACAGACCTCTGCCGAAGGCTAACTCTTCCCACCCCAAAACAAGGCATCTTCCCTGCACTGAAGCTCCTCTCAGCCTGAAGAATCTGGGCCCTAAACTTTTCAGCAGGAAAAGACCAAAATGATACAAAGCCAGGATAAATAATTAAATGTGTCCTCACATAATTGTAAGGTAGGGAAAGAAACTATCTTCAGTTCAGCTCTTCCCAGAAGCCGTGCCCAATTTGCTCAAGCCTGCCAATCCCTCTGCTAATCAGACCCCCCTGTGGCTGACACTGAGGCAAAACATAGCCATTGAAAATCCTTTCCCATCCCCAACACAAAACTGTTGACAATATGATCCCGAGTTAAGCATGTCAAATATTCCAGCTCACAAAGGAAGCTGATTTTTTTCTGGGGACAATAGCAAGAACAGTAAATATAACTTCCCACTTAAATGACAGACGTAGGTATAACAGGAGCCTTTGGCCAGGTGTGTGATTCAGGAGCCTCAGTTGATATCTCCATGATTCCAGAATGCCACAGGATACTATGCAGTCAAATACACGGATGGCAAATGAGGCACACTCGGGCCACCCACTGCCACTCCAATCCCGTGGCAGAAATCACTAGTGAGTCACTCTGCTCTTTCTCTCAGCCCAGACACAGCCTCAGAATCCTTCTAAACACAATGTTCCAGGCAGCCACTTCCAAGAGATGGCACTCCCTTTCCCAAAAGAAAGCTTTTTGTTAATTCCAGTCTAAAATAACATAATATTCCAATATAAAAAAAGAAGAAATAAAGAAAAACGTATTATATGGCAAACAGTTATTGTGACTCCCAAAGTGCCACCTGTGTAGCCTATCTGTCTCCTGGAAGGAAAAGAGTCCTGGGTTAGTGAGCTGCAGGTGTTTTTAAGCCCTCGCCTCAAAATTTGGGCTTAAAACCCATTGTTTTCTGAAGCATGACATTCAAACAAGAGTAAAGTTCATCTACAGAACTACTTTTCGTATAAACACCAACCACAGTTCCAGCTCCTTATCTGCCCACAGCCAGTTCAGTTTTACATAAAGTTGGCCAAGTCAAAAATCAGCTGTGAATATTCATTCACTGCTCTGATAATCGATTGTCACACTCCTTTCTGTTAAGAACAGGAAATCATATACAGTTCAGTGTGTGGGAGTTAAGGCTTCTTATTTACGGTTCCAAAGTTCTGTTAACCAGTGCCAACGACAGGCAGGACACATCCATGGGAACTGATCTCTCACCATCAGAGCTGGCCTGCCAGGCAATAAAGTGGGTTACCCAGTCCCCAAACCTCTTCCCTCTGTCTTTCTTACAAGCCACACTTGCCTGGACGCCCCCATTAGAACTTGAACTTGGAGTTAGCGTTTGACCTTCTCCATCTAACAAAAACAGAGTTAGCAGACTTAAGTCTACCCCAAAGAAAACAATCATCAAAACAGTCCCTTCCTTTACAGCAGTATCCAGCAGGAGAAGACAAGGCATGTGGGGCAAAGAGAATGGGAGCTGGACTGGAGAAGGGACCCCTGGCCATCTCCTTTGTCCATTCACGATTCTGCTGCAAGCGGCCCTGCTTACAATGATCCGCTTTCTCTGCCATCAGTGGAGATGAAGCCAAGAACATCCGACTGAGAATGTATGGCCAGCCTTCTCTCTGGATTAACCAATCCTTCCCACAGAGGGTAGCTGCCAACTTCCCACTCTGCTCTTCTGCTGCTTTTCCTGTGAGCTTTTCCAAGTCCCATGTCACTAAATCTATAAGCAGTCCCCAACATGCTAAGAGGTCGGGTTTCAAAGATGTGTTTGGAAACCAGTTGTGTAAATTTTCTTGGAGTTATAATGTTGTAAATAATGATTAGGTCCCTAAGGCAACCTCAATAGTTGTTCATTTATTCCAGCATGTGCCTGAATGAACCACAGTACTGTGGGGATCACGAGTCTCTCTCCTTTCCATAGGTCAAGCCATTCACATATCAGTTTGGACTGCCAAGAGCTTACCTCACTGCCAGAAATCGGAGATCATTCCTCTATCCACAATGCTCATGGGAGAGGTAGGTAGTAGGAGAAGACAAGAAATTTCCCTGGCTCCAGATCATCCCTGCAAACTGCAAACAGTTGAGGTCTTGGGAAAGGAGGCCTAATGGAACTATGGGGTGAGGAGAGAACGAGCATCCGTGATGTCGATGAGGGCAAGCGCTAGGAAGGGCCTGGGCCTCCTGCTGCCGCTGGGCACATCCATGGGAACTGATCTCTCTGGGGCATATGTTAGTAAAGTCTCTCTCTCAAACTGTCTTCTTTATCAGCCCCCAAATCAACCTGTTTCTCTTTCATTTGCCACTGTCCCTTGTTGCTTCTATTCATTGTTCTTATGGCTCTCTGAAGAACAAGGCAGTCTCACTGTATCTCCCACCCTGGTCCTGGCCCTAAAGCCAAAATACAAATGGTAAAAAAAAAAAAAAAAAAAAAAAAAAACCCTTTTTTTTTCTTTTTTTTGAGACGGAGTCTCACTCTGTCGCCCAGGCTGGAGTGCAATGTCGCCATCTCGGCTCTGGCTCACTGCAACCTCCATCTCCTGGGTTCAAGCGATTCTCCTGTGTCAGCCTCCCAAGTAACCGGGATTACAGGTGTGCATCACCAGGCCCAGCTAATTTTTTTATTTTTAGTAAAGACGAGGTTTCGCCATGTTGGCCAGGCTGGTCTCAAACTCCTGACCTCAGGTGATCTGCCTGCCTCGGCCTCCCAAAACGCTAGGATTACAGGAGTGAGCCACCATGCCCGGCAATAAACATAAGTTTTTAAAGTGAACAGCATTATTAATAATTAGGAAATGCAAAATAAAGCTAGGTACAATTTTTCACCCAAAAGGTTGAAAGCAATAATAACACCTAGGTCAGCAGAAATGTAAGGAAATGGGCACCTTCATACATTACTGGTGGGCATGGAAGTTGTTACAACCTGTCTGGACAGCAATTTGGCAATGTGTCTCAAAATGCATTAAAATGTGGCTAAGATTATTCCTGTCTCCCAATATCCATTTTCCCCTTCCCACAGAAATATATATATTTATATACATTTTTACTGGGCCTCTGACCACACAGACTAAAGATGCATTTGCAGCTTGGTGAGACCAAGTAACCAGTGGGATATAAAAGGAACATGATCACTTCTAGGAACCTTCCTTAGGAAACAGTTGCCATTGCCATTTGCCTATTTCTCCCACCTATTCCGTCTGTTGACGATGTGTGGAGGTCAACAATGGTACATGGAAATGAAGACCATACCTTTGTAAATGTTAAAACGATATCCCATTGCACTTTGCAAGTCTCATGGCTATGTTTGGAAGTGAAATCACGACCTCTAAGGTCGTCTTGTTCACTCTCTTCCACCTTGCCTTTGAGCTCATTCCATGTGTAGTGTGAAGTTACAGGAGTGGCAGAATAAAGATGCCCTTGTAGCTTGGCGAGAGCATGTGACAAAGAGATGGTGGAGCAGAAAGGTAAAAAACTGCTTGGGTCCCCTGCTGGCTTGCCTACTTCTAGGCACTACATAGCCAAATCTAATTCTAAATGATACAGTATGCATACCTCATATGTGGAATTCCAGAAATTCCACTTAAAATAATTTATCGTATGAATCACTCACACATGCAAAGGGGTAAATAAAATGATGCTCCCTGTAGCTGCAAAACTATGTGTGCCTAACATTAGTATATATTAACATAGTAAAATGTAATTATAAAATTATTATTTAGATGTAATTTATAGACAAGAAAATATGTCTACAATATAATACAAATGAATAAAGCAGCTTACAAAAAATATGCATGGCATAACCTACAAATTTATATTGAATTTAAAGAAATGGAAATATATCTGGAAAGATACAAACAAAAATGGCAGGACTGTGAATGATTTATTTTCTCTTTTTGCTCATCTGTTTTCCAGTTTTTTACACAGATAAAAAAATAGCTTCACTATGAAAAATAATTTTAGGTAATTAAAAAATATATACAACAAAAAAATCCAATTTTACTCTTTTAGTTATTTTTTAAAGTACAATTAAATTATTACTGACTATAATCACCCTGTTGTGCTATCAAACACTAGATCTTATTCATTCTATTTTTTTCTACCCATTAACCATCCCCATTTTCCCCCTACTCCACACTCACTATCCTTCCCATCCTCTGATAACCATCATTCTACTCTCTACCTCCATGAGTATAATTGAATTGTTTGCAACACAAATAATAAATGCTTGAGGTGATGAATACCCCATTTACCCTGATGTGATTATTACATATTGTATGCCCGTATCAACATATCCCATACACTACATAAATATATACACCTACTATGTATCCACAAAAACTACAACTTCAAAATTTTTTTAAAAATCAATGAAAAAAATATATACAACAAATTTATGTCTTTTTTGAAGCGGCCTAGGTGTTTTACTTCTGATAAACAGAGTAGCACTGTTGAGAAGGGAAGGGCCCAAGGGTCTTTCCCTTCCTTCCGCAGTCTGTATTTCATTCCTTCTCTTTAGGACAGACTGAGCCCTAAAGAACATCAACAGTGGTTTACTCATCCTTCAGTCTTCGATGTGCCTGCTGCTTCGAAAGGAAGGAGAGAAGAGGGGAAAAAATGGAGGAGAGACAAAAGGAGGAAGAGAACCAAGGGAGGAAGAAAAAAGGAATGGAGGACAGGAAGGGGCAGGGAGAAAAGAAGGAGAAAGTGAAGCAAGACAGGCACAGCAATTGGGAGGGAACAGACATTAACAGACAAGCTTGGGACACACAATATTCAAGACAACTTGAGTTATACATATTTTTATCTTAGGAACAAGATCAAAATTCTAAATTAGAGAACTATCTGGAGCCTTGGGCAGGCTGAAAGGTGGGGACAAAGAAATGGAAAGTGTCTAGAGATTGCTGATATTGCAGATGAAATTAACACCCTGGAGAAAGCGCTACACCAGTGTTGCTGGTGTAACTTCAGACTATACGTGAGATGAGCCCAAAGGCAAAGTGGAAGAGAGTGAACAAGATGACCTTAGAGGTTGTGATTTCACTTCCAAACATAGCCATGAAATTTGGAAAATGCAATGGGTTATCATTTTAACATTTACAAGAAATAAAGGACCACACATCTTATAAGATTTTCATATAAGAATTATATGAAAAGAATACATAATTCTGCCAATTATCATGGTAGTTAGGCCAATATTTACATATCTCAATGACCAAAGATATGCACAAAAATTTAATCAATCAGAGTAGCCAACTGGATTGAGAGTTCTAATCTAATTTGAAACTAGTACTAGGAAATAATATGTCTTACATTGAATGAATACAGGGTATGCCATCTAGAACAGGTGGTAGGTTCAGTATGCTCCATCGAGGTAGTAGTCAAGGACCATGTTCTCTGATATTTAAAAACTTCAGAAAAAATATTGTGTAGCCTAAAAAAAACAAAAAAAACAAAAACAAAAAAAGGAAGTCCTGTCCCATGCTACTATGATATGGCTGGACCTCAAGGACATTATGGTTATGGTAAGTGAAATAAGCCAGTCATGAAAGGACAAATACTGTCTGATTCCACTTATATGAAGGACTTAAAGTGGTCAAAATCATAAAAACATAAAGTAGAAAGTTGGTTGCCAAGGGCTGGAGGTGGGTAGGGGTAGTTAGCGTTTAATGAGTCTAGAGTTTCTGTTTTGCAAGACAAAAATGTTCTAGAGATATGTTGCACAAAAATGTGACTATATTTAATACTGCTGAATGGTACACTTAAAAATAATTAAAATGGTAAATTTAATGTCATGTGTTTTTACCATAATAAAAATAAATATCAAGAAATTCAATGAATTGAAAAGACTACCAAACTTATATTAAAAATTAAACCAAAAATTATGAGGTGATGCTTAGAAGGCAACTATCTTTCAACTTTGTGAAGATTTTCAATTAAGCACAGAAATGTGAGAGAGAATCAAAATCTATAGCGTTCATATTTTTAGTTTTAAGAAGACATTTATAATATTTAAGAGAATGTGGTATGTAGAATAAAAGGTCAGCTTTCTCATTTTATTCTTTAAATGTGTACTGGAATAATTGATTTTAAAATGTTATTTTAAAGCTTAATCTTACTAATACAAATTTTTTTTGAGATGGATTCTCGCTCTTGTCACCTTTCAAAGTGCTGGAATTACAGGCGTGAGCCACCGCGTCCAGCCTATATTTTAACATTTTAGAGTTCATAAGATTTCACTTTATTTGTAAGTTGGAATTATTAGATTTACAAAAATTATTTAAGTATATGGTAAGGTTTGTCAGCCTGGAAGCTGAATTATTTAAAATGAAAATCAAATCTATTAAATGTACGAATTCCATTTTAAAAACTTGAAGGTGTTTAAGTTTGTAAAACATTAGTCAAAGTCTTCTTAATGTGTTTGTTAAATTTGTTAGACCGATGAATGAAACATCTGTCAGCTGAATTTTGCTTAAGAAGCAACTATGTTTTTGGATTTATAACTATAGCAAATCAAATACTAATTATTAAAAACAAAGTAAAGCTCTGAATAGGCTTTTTTATATTGCATATATGTGTGTGCACATATGCACCCACCCACACATACAGAAGCACACAAACTTCACGTTTAACAAGTACTAAATAGCAGTTAGCATATTTGGGTGATCTGGCTTATTGTACGAAAAATTCATTGCCTTTGTAGTTTGAGATAAAAAAATCAAAAAAGTATTTTTGATATAAAAATAATTCCACATTTAAATTTGATTGCATTTCCATTTTAAAATAGCTACATCTGTTACAAAGCTAGAATCAGAAAAAGAAGGCAGGCTTTTTCATTTCAGGGACACTCTTCTGCTGAGAGAAAAGCAAAAGACAATACATTTTATATGACTAGAAAGGAAGATTTGATCATATTTATTATCTCTAATCACAGTAGTCATAAGCACATGGATATAAGTAAATGGATCATGGTGCACAGTTTAGCAAGTCAGTTTGATATTTGTGATAAAGAATTGCCATGAGAATTACTTTAAACTTCATGAAAATCTTATGGCTTAATATTTACTCAACTTTAGAGCTACAGCAGAAGAATTCTTATCTTCTAATTGAAATCCAAACATCACAAATACTACTAAAATCAAGTCCAGAACCATCACTTTCAGTTAGTTAATACTGTACATGCAAGTCTTTTGCATTTTTCAAAACACTTTCATATATCTTACTAGATCCTAACAGCAACCCTGCATGATTAATAGGCATGAGAACCCATCTTACAGATTAAGAAGTGAGGTTCACAGAAATCAAGGGTATTGTGGCCCAGGGACATTATACATGCAGGGTAGCTTTGGGATTTGAACCTAGGTTTAATTCATGTGTTTTCTCCATTCTATGTTAACAATCTGAACTGAATTTTTTTTTTACTGGAGGCCAAAAGGGAGAGACAATAAATGTAACAGTTTTCCTTGGAAAACTATACATTGGTCATGTGCACTCCACTTAGGATGTCCATATTTGCATTTACAGTCAAATGATGGTTATATGTTGAAAGCAGAGAATAGTATCCAGTGATTTCTCAACCATAAACATTTAAACTAATCACACTTCTTGCTTCTCTATCTCCCTAACATAACTATAGTTCCTATATATGCATTAGGATTAATGTATACAACAAAAAAGTGTTGGTTAACTCTAAGCCATCCCATGAAGAACCACAGAAGTCTCTCAAATACATAAATATTTATTATAAAAACTGATATGTGTTAATGAAAATATATTGGAATGTGTTTGGATCAATATTTATTTAGGTTCAAGAACTGAGATTTAAATCAATAGCAATTTTATAAGAGGCAGTTTTGTGACATTAAAAAACATACAATATATATGCATACACACAACACAAACACATATATACAAATACACACATGTATATGTACACACACACATATATTACAACTATTTCATTCCTCTGGACATTTCTCGATTTCATTTCTCTGAGGATTTCTTTATTAATGCAGGTGGAGCATCCCTAATGCAAAAACCCAAAAGCCAAAATGCTCCAAAATCTGAAAATATTTTGAGTACTGACATGAAGCCACAAGTGGAAAATTTCATTCCTGAGCTCCTGTCATAGTCAAAACACAGGCAAAATCTTGTTCCATACACAAAATTATTTAAAATGTTGTATAAAAATGCCTTTAAGCTACATGTATAAGATGTATATAAAATATAAATTAATTTCATGCTTAGACTTGAGTTCCATCCCCAGAATATCTCATTATGGATGTGAAAATATTCCTAAACTCGAAAAAATCCAAAATCTGAAACACTTCTGGTCCCAAGCATTTTGGATACTCAACCTGTACTTAAAATTCTCCAAATTATTATGACCAAAAACGCAAAAGCAAATGCAACAAAAACAAAGATAAATAGATGGGGCTTAATTAAACTAAAAAGCTTCTGCACAGCAAAAGAAATAATCACCAGAGTAAAAAGACAACCCACAGAGTGGGAGAAAATCTTCACAATCTATACATCTGACAAAGGATTAATATTCAGAATCTACAAGGAACTCAAACAAATCAGCAAGAAAAAACAAACAATCCCATCAAAAAGTGGGCTAAGGACATAAATAGACAATTCTCAAAAGAAGATATATAAATGGCCAACAAACATATGAAAAAATGCTCAACAGCACTAATGATCAGAGAAATGCAATGAAAACCATAATATGATACCACCTTACTACTGCAAGAATGGCCATAATCAAAAAATTCAAAAATAATAGATGTCGGTGTGGATGTGGTGAAAAGGGAACACTTCTACACTGTTGGTGGGAACATAAACTAGTACAACCACTATGGAAAACGGTGTGGAGATTCCTTAAAGAACTAAAAGTAGATCTACCATTTGATTCAGCAATCCCACTATTGGGTATCTAGCAGAGGAAAAGAAGTCATTATACGAAAAAGATACTTGCACATGCATGTTTATAGCAACACAATTCGCAATTGCGAAACTAAGGAACAAGCCGAAATGCCCATCAATCAACAAGTAAAGAAAATGTGACAAATAGATAGATAGACAGATACATACATACATACATACATACATACATACATACATACATACCATGGAATGCTACTCATCCATAAAAAGGAATTAAATAATGACATTTGCAGCAACCTGGATGGAACTGGGAACCGTTATTCTAAGTGAAGTCACTCAGGAATGGAAAACCAAACATTGAATATTCTCTCTTATTAAGTAGGAGCTAAGCCATGAGGATGCAAAGGCATACAAATGATACGATAGGCTTTGGGGACTTAAGGGAAAGCGTGGGAGGTGGGTGAAGGATAAAAGACTAGACATTGGGTACAGTGTACATTACTCGATTGATGGGTGCACCAAAATCTCAGAATTCGCCAATAAAGAACTTATTCATATAGCCAAACACTACCTGTTCCTTAAAAAACAATGGAAATAAAAGAAAAATCTCCAAATCAAAAATAATGAAACATGCCTAAATTCTTACCACAGATCAGGCAAGAATATTAATCTTGAAGGATGAACAAATTTAGTCTAATTAAATTTATAAACAGAGTAAAACCACCACAAGGAATCACAGATTTCTTCCTGTCCTAGTAATATTTTAATTTAAAAATTTCCAATCCTTTCTGTTTTTCTAACCACATTCTAAGAAAAGGCTTCTAACCACACTGTTGCCCACACTCTCTGCTCTGGTCTTTCCTGCCTGATGACATGCATTGGTCTTTCAGACAGACAGCCTTGTTACTCAAAGTCTGCTCTGTGGACCAGGAGCTTCCTCACAGCCTGAGGGTTCAGCAGAAATGCGTACCTTTGGTTCCCACTCTGGACTCATGGAATCAGAATCTGCATTTTGCCAGCCTCCCCAAAAGTTCTGTGTGCTCATTCCAGTCAGAAGCAGAGCCAGTCTCTTCATCATGCTCTAAACACAAGAAAACTAGAGTTTTTTTCTCCAAGAATCTCCACAGCTGACAGAATGAAGAGCCATTCAGTGACCACCTGCTGCTTCTATTGCACATAAACGTGAAATGAGAGCCTCGTCTTGGGACAGTTTCCATATGAATCTACATGAAGGACTAACTCCAGGACGCTCTGGCCCTCAATGTATTAATATGAAACTTAAAATCTTCAGGATCTTTCTGAGCTACTGTCCTTTTCCCTGGAACCTTGACAGTACAGAGAAGGCAGGAGCACCTGACTAGGCTGCCTTGCTAAATTTCCCAAAAGTTTAGAAACTGCAGCAATAACAACCATCCTGAATATCCACCAACAATGCCTGTAAGGTCAGCCATCAGTCCTCTGGTCGATGTAGACAGAATCACCGCATGTGTGAGATCTATTTACCTAATTTCTCTAAAGTTCTTTGTTTTCAAGAACCTTTTAAAAATCCAATTTCAAAAGAAAAGAGATTTTTATTGATTTTAGTCACCTTAAAAAGAGAGATGGAATTGAACATAGAGAAGAGAGAATTTTCTCAATTTTTTTTCAAGGCAAAATTATTTAATACATATGTTTTTTTAAATCTTTGAAGTCATGTAATGAGATGCAGCTGAGAATTTCTTGACAACATGTGACATGGACAGGAGTTGGATAATCCTTGGTTCATAAGCTACTCTGCCAATTTCATTTCTTTTATTTAAGTAAAGTATCTCATTCTCTGTTCAGCATAAATATCTGCATCTTCCTCCTCCACCCACCACCAATTGATCAGAATAAAAAAGTTATTTAATTTCTTAAAGCCACATTTTCCTCATCTTTAACATGGGTATAATTATATCTGCTTCATAATGTTTTAGAAATGTTATAAGATAATATATATACCTGGTACATAGTAAGCACACAATAAACTTAACTATGACTTTGTTGTTGTCTGAAAGGCATTAAAAAACATACTTAGACCTCAAAACTCTTTGATGGCAGAAAGTGTGTCTGGCTCATATATATATATATACATACACATACATAATCTTTAGGGTCTAGCTCACTGGTTTTTACATTGTAGGTCAATCAATGCATGTTTTATTCAACTGAATTAAATCCACTGTGTTGAGTCTGATTTTTCCTATGAAACAGGAAATGACTATGATAAAGGAACAATGACTTCCTTTACATGGACAGGTAGAATAGAAACCTACTTTTCTCCCAATACAAGTTAAACTAAGCTGCATGTTCCTACCACCATCCTGGTGACATCTACAAGCTGTCCTTATGGTTCTGAGACGGGCACTATTCCATAGACTCCTTCACAAGGTGAGCCTGGCTCCTGGAGGCCACTCAGCTCCCCTTCCTTAACCACAGCTGACTCTGAACTGGCAGCCCACTCTTCAGCAAAGTCTCTGGAGCCTAGAGAAGATGACTCTTTTTTTCTTTTTTTTAAGAGACAGGGTCTCCCTATGTTGCCCATGCTGGTCTCGAATGCCTGGGCTCAACAGATCCTCCCACCTTAGCCTCCCAAAGTGCTGGGATTACAGGCATGAGCCACCATGCTTGGCCCTGAGAAGATGATTCTTCAGCATACATATCCCTGACAATTTTCTAATGAAGAGCTACTTTTAATATTTGCGAAGTGTTCTGATCTCTGAAAGTGGGAGGAGTGGATGAGGGGAAGATGAGAACCAAAAGGACATGTTACTAACACTTGATAGCGAAGACAGCCGGCCAGGTCCCCACAGGAAACCTCAGACAGCTGTGGAAAGAGGGTGAGGCAGCTGGCAGTTCCATGTCAAGCCTCCAGAATGACCATCTACAGTGGGATCTATCATGGAGGAGTGGGTGGGGCAGGATGAAACAGAGGTGGGGAGGCAGGGGAAGACAGGACCTGTTCTCCTGAAGGTGCTACTTGAGTACATAAAAGAAACTTGTTTCAAATACAGGTATTTGCATTAAATCATCCTTGTTTTCCTTCTAGGTAAACTATCAAGAATTAACTTAAAATGATGACTAATTCCTGTGTTTAATGTATTTTGGTGACTAGAAACAGTTAAGAAAGGTGACCATGTTATCTGTCTGGCAGCAAAACTTGGTAGAAAAAAAAGAGACTATGAAAACATAAACAAGAATCATGTATTCTTTGTTCCTTCTCTATCTACAAGCTTGTCTCACTTGTGCCAGCTGTGAAGAGTACAGAAAGTCACTGGGAGTCACCTCCAAGAACAAAGAAGCGTAACAATTGTTGGGTGGGGTGGGGGTGGGGGGAAGCAATGAAATCAAGACATCAGAGTGGAGAGACACAAAATATTTTAGAGACCATAGACCAACAGCTCCCAGGCCAGTGACACTAGAGAGTAAGCTGATTAAATATATTAGCATATCTAGAGGAAAAAATGTTACAGTCTCAGGGGCAGTTGGTCAGCAAGATGCCTAGAAAAAAGGAGAATTTTTGAGGCAAATGCTAGAGGTGTCCATTCAAGCAGTTTGGGGGATGCTTTGCAAGCTGTCTAGCAGGAGAGAAAACGTATTTTTACCCATGTAATTTCAGGCATGACAGTGCAGTGGAATTGCCTAACTTTCTAAGAAGGGCTGCACTACTGAGTTAAAAAACAGAGGTGTTGAATAGTGCAGTTTATGCCAGGAAACATTAAAGCTGTCTCTCTAACTGAGCTTGCTTGGATCTACACTCCCCCACCAGCTTGCCAGCGAAATCTAGCATCCCACATGCCAGGCCTTCAAGGAGAGAAGGTATGGCCAGAAGACAGGCACAAGCACCTTTCCAAGTTTTGTGTGACTTAGGAAAATAGCATCCTGGCTTCATATACAAATTCTATGACCCCTGGGTTAATAGAAATGTGTGCTGGGAGACAGAAGTACTCTCTTGGTATGTTGATGGTTGTGCTTGTAAGGTTGAACCCAGGTAAGGGCATCAAGATAATGTCACCGAAGGCCTCTGGGAAGTGGCCAGCCTGAGTGGCCAGGCCTCCCCAATCCCCACCCCTGTGTGCACTCCACGCTGCTTTCTTTTGAAAATTTCCCATCAGCCTGGGCCACTGAGATCTGCTCATGATTATTCTCTAAGATGTTTGATTATAAACATGTAATTTTTCTTATTCAGCATCAATATTAATCAAAGACATGCAAATTAAGAAAAAATTAGTGAAAGGAAGATTGGCTCAGGGTATAAGCAAAAAGCCATTCTCATTTACTGCTGGTGGGTATTTAAATTAGAAATACACCAAAAGTCTTAAAATATGTACACTTCTAATCCAGCAATTCTACTGCTAGGAATTTATCTTTACTTAATGAAGGATATGAACAATTATTTAACCACAATGATGTCCTTTAGAGTAGTTTACAATAGGTAAAACTTGGAAATTGTGTGACCATTCAACAGCTGAGATTGATTAAACAAATATTTATAATGCAACAATATACTGACATTTGCAATATGTTACAGAAGTATAATTACTGACCAGGAAAAATATTCACAATGTATTTTTATTTTCTTCTTTTTGCTTAGTTACATATTATAATTTTTCTTTCTATGAACATGTATTATTAAATATAGCCCTGATTCTGAATCCAAGCTAAGGAGCTGCCCCTGTCTGCATACAGAATAGAATCCAGGGGTTGGAAGAAAGACGAGACATGTCCTATTCCAAGCCCTATCTCTGAGACAGCAAAGGAACCTCCAAGAGGTATAAATGGTTTATCTGAGGCCACCCAGCCAAGTGATGGTAGAACCAGTGATATCACTGGGCTCCCCAGATTCTTAAGCTGAGATCTACCCAGTCATTCCTGGTGCCTCCAAATTACAGCAGAACCTTGTCTCTATGCTACTCAACATCAGCGTCTCAACTCAGAAAGCAGAGTTGTCCCTCTAGCTGTGTGTTGAGCCATAATACTCAAATAAAATAGTCTTTAATGATCTCTCTTCTAAGTGACCTATACACAATAGTAAGAAATCTCAATTGCAAACTGCATCTCACATGCATCTCATATTCTAGGATTCTCTGAAGTGTGTCATAAGATACCAAACTTCTCTCAAGACATCTCAGAATGAATTGGTGAAGTGGTGAGGGTAGAGAAGAGGGAAAATGACAATGAAAAGAAGTTCTATTTTGTGAGGCAGACTTATTGTCATTTTTTAATGGGAAAACTCCTGTACATTTAATAAGCCTCATCATTCTATGCAGCAGAAAAGAATATGCTGGCCTCTCGGAAGTTGACTCAGGTCAGCTGCGGGAAAGTTAGGTCTCTGTTCTTTCCTGTGACCCAGATCCAATGAGTCCTGACCAATTTCCAATGAGACATTTATTGAAGAATTATAATTTACATTACCACATCCGGCCTTGAATCATCTTTCCGTAACAGCTGTTTTCACCTTAAGCAACATTCATTTGGAGACTTTGGATAAGACAGGAGGACAGAGTTAATGTTTCCTTCATTACATAAGCCAAGGAAAAGTAGCAACCAGAGGGAAAAGGAACGTTCCAAGACACCCATCTCCCCAGGCCTCTGTCTCAGCTGCCACTAACAGAAGCAAACCAGCACTGGGAAAAACAAGCGAATCTCAAACGGGTGAAAGTCTTACTTACGGACACACATTTCCCCACTTTCATAAAATCCAGGACAACACTGAGACTTGCGCCTATACATAGTCTTCTCCCCATGTCGATAGGCTGTCCGATAGCTGACTCTATAGAGAAGGAAAAATTAGCTATTAAACATAATAAAGGTCTGAAAAGCAAAGTATTTCAAACTAGTTATGAAGAAATATGGAATACATGTCTAGACCAATATAATACTAACTCATCAATTTGCTAAGAAGTTATTAAGATTCCCTATTGAAGCCAATCTATGCTTTATTTCAAGGGGTCAGTAGTTTCATGATTTCCCTCTTTCACTTATCTTAAGATATGTTGAAAAGTATTGATTAATTCATATATGATACCCATCTAAGCATCATTCACTTATGTATGTTTTAAAGGAAGAATTCAGAGAATTCCCTTAAAAACCTTAGGGCAGTCTCATCCCATTATAATATAGAAGGCTAACAGACAAAAGACCTCTCCGTTGAACTAAAGTGCCATTTATTCACGGATTCACTTACATAGCATGTGTTTATTGAGCACTTAGTATATCCTGGGCACTGTTCTAGACACTGGGGAAAGAGCAGTGAGCAAAACAATACAAATTCCTTGCTCTCAAGGAACTTAACATTTTACTCGGGAAGACAGATCTGGCTGAATTTGTTAAAGTAAGGACATGCATTAAACAAATGATTAGATCATATAATGGCAGGTAATGATGACATGCTGTGAAGAAAAATAAAGCCTGAGTCAGGGAATAGAATGTGACAGGCGGGAAATGCTAATTTACACAGAGTGGCCAAGGCCAGCTTGTGTGAAGAAATGACATTGAGCATAACATAATTTAGTGCAGTACAATCAGCAGATGCTGCACTCAAGGCATAACTCATACACTATATTTGTTAGTATACTACTAATAAAATTAGGGCATCAGAGTTCCCTTCTATATTAACATTAATGTTTAATTATATTTTAGTTTTGTTTCTGTGTTCACATTTATAGAAAAAAAATACGTCTTGTTTTACTTAAGGGTCAAATTTAAGTTAGCCTAAATTGAGTCAGATGTTCAACTGGAAACATATGCTAAGATATGAATTTCTTGACATCTGTTGCTGTCCATAGGTAACAGTGTCTCCCCCAGTTATGCACAACACAAAGGCTAGATGAATTCTTGTTAACAAATGATGGTAAACAGCAGACACTTTCTCTGCAGTTAGGCTGTAAGCTCCTTTAGGGCATGGGCTACCTTTCTGCTTTTCTATATCCGCTGTGATGTGGCACAAAGATAAGACAGTAGCAAGCCCTCAATCCCTATTCACTGAATGAATGGATGCACTTTCTGCTGTCATTAATATCTCTGTATTAGAATCTATTCCCAGTTAGCCAAACTCATAAACATGTTTGAGCTTCTATTACCTGTGCCGCGTGCATTTAAACCAGTTTAGAATGTCAGTGCAGCTCGTGTAGTAAATTTGATCAAAGGGATGTGGATATGACTCTTGCACAGTCACTGAGTAGCTTAAAAGAAATGGAAAAATAAGAAATCAGTATTTCTCTTTTTTAAATTAATAATATACTATGTATTTAAAAGTTTGTAAGCTAAATTATCTCCATTTGCAACTCCATAGTGACTTTTAACAGAGAATTTCCATGTTTTTATGGGTTTTTATTTAAACTAGAACCCCAAAAGGATCAATTTTAACAATATATTTAAAATACAGGGATTTGTGCTGTAAATTTTAAAGATAATTCTCTTTTACTATTCACTATAAACCCTAATATTCCCAAATTTAAAAATACCACTCTGTATTTTTCTGCATTTAATTCCCTCCTCTTACCCCATGGCTCAAAGGATAACAAAGATCATTCACAGAAGGTTTTCATTCTAAATCTGCATGCAAATAATGTTACTCAGCAAAGAAACAATTCAAGTGAAGTAATAGAGTGCATTTTGCTACTGATTCTTAAAATATCAGAAAGAACATATTTTTCTCTAGTTGGAACTTGGAATAATTTGATTTCAGGCAATGGAAGACTATACAGTATACAACAACTAAATAAATACTATAAAGTAATCTTTAAACTTGGTTCTAAACATATGGCTGAGACAATTAGCCTAAAATAATCATACCAACAGCTTGCTACTACTTAAATAGTCTGTTTTCCAGTACATTTTCACTAACAGGTTCTTGTTAGAGTGAAAACATACAAGCCTATGGGCCTAAGAACATGGGTGGAAAACATCCATGAAATATGAAGAATACTCACTGTTCAATTCCAGACTTCTTCATTTTAAACAGTCTATTACATGCTAAAGAGCTTAGTGTCTGCCTATAAGAAAACATGGATAATCTTCTCCAAACAATTTATTCTACTTGCTTTAATTCTCTTAAAGATTTTCACTAAAATCTTTAATTCACACAAACAAAAAAATGGGCCATAATCACAGACTCATTTGCTGCAAATCAATAGCCCAAGTTCACTAATAGGAAGGAAGGAAGTTAAAATGTCAGCATGAAGAATTCAGGTTAGACAGAACCTTCTCATTTGAAAAGCTATGTGGTGCTAGCCTCACAAACAATGGGTTTTCTTTCTGCAGCTGGTCTCTGGTAGTCATTATGTATCAGGCTTCAACAGGACAGCCATGAAGTAATCGTACTATTCATAGTTTTGTGTATTTCATTCTTTGTGATATTGCAATTTATTTCTAGGTAAATTTAGGGACCCTTCATAAATATTGGGCAATGAAACAGGCTCTGTTGAAAAGAGCACTGGATTAGAAGAAGGCAGGGTTATAATTCTGTACCGACACTGAGAAACTGGGAGATGTTCAGCAGATCACCTCACTTCCCTGGATCCTCATGATCACGTTTTAAAATAAAAGGAGTCAGAGATGGTGTTGAAGATCCCCTCTTATTTAGCATCCTGAATTCCTAACATATACTTTAGATGACTGTTTCTTTCTGCCTCCAACAACTGTTACCCATTGCAACCTGCAAAAATAAGTTCAGATGAGGATACAGTGTGCAAATGCCTGCATGCTATGATGTAACTCCTTTTGGGTAAAGCAAGAGGCCCCTGTTAAAATATTAATATTCTTGGAGTGACATATCACATTAAGCTATCTGTATTTTCTTCAGACCCCTAGCAGTGTCCTGAGGTTCTAAGACTTCCTTACCAATATTTCTTCCTGCTGTGAATTAAAGAATTCAAATTTAAAGCTATTGGAACTTTAAATTATTTTGAGCCTTGAGAGGAATATAACTATGTGGCCTGAGTCATGCAGCAGGCAGCTGAAACTTCTTTTTCCTATAAATGATTAGAAATAACCAAATGGCATCAGAGATAAGACCCCCTCAGATCATTACCCTTCCTCATGAAATGTTGAAGCGATCTTCCTTGAAATGCAGCAAACTGTAATCAATCAAACCGCTATAACATATGTACTGGCTTTCTATGGAAAATGTCGAACCTTATTAAACTTCTCTGTCTCTGCCTATATAGGTGAAACTTTAACTTCCCCACTTGGGAACACTGAGCCCATTCCTTTGAAGTCTGTTTTCTGTATGGCCGTCCTCAAATTTTGTGCCTGAATAAACTCAATACTTAATCATATTTTCTGACTCTCATTGTTTAAAGTTGACACTTTCTATCCAGCTGCTTGTAAATAGGTGAATCTTAAGGCCTACAGCATTATATCTCTGTTCCATTTCTAGTGGAGAACAAAGTGAATGAATGTCCTCTGTGTATACAACTGGTGTACAGGTGCAGTCCTACATCACCTATGAGCAAAATAGAGCAACTTACCACATATGCTATAAGAACAAAAAAGAAGCCGCTCTAAATTAATGCCAGTTGGGAGAAAAAAACTTATTCAACCAGTCTCTACAGTACTAATTTAGCTGAACTAAATTCATTTGTTGGAACTAGACCTGATACAGAGTTTCCAGAAAATTTCAAAGGCCATGTTATGATATTCAAGTCTGTGTGCCTTGGAGTGCAAAAGTTATCATCAACAAATGCATCTTGGCCAGTTCTATTTGATGTGGATGGAAGAACCAATTCCATAAGCAAACAAGTAAAATGTTTTCACTGATTTCTAGGAACCAAAAAGAGTTTTTAAATGAGAGGGAATGTTGGAGTACATGAATTTCCTCTTCTTGTCACTTGCTGCTCACCAATAGCTCTTTTATTAAAAGGACAATCAAAGTATTTAGGATTTCAATTCAACAAACATTTATTGAGCAACTTCTATGCAATTCCTGCCCTCAAGGAGCTCTCAGCCTAATGAGAGACCAATATTTAAATGCTGAAAGTAATACAATATAGCTTTCCGTGGAGACATATATATAGCTTGGGGAAAATAGGAGTATAAAATTCATTATGTTTTGAGTATTTCTCCTCAATCTTGGCTCTACTCATTAAAATTATTTTGACCCTCAAACCCAGTACAGAACTGACTGCATATAAATTATTTTGAACTATATTAAACTATAGTTCAACTAATTTAACTATGTTAAACTACAGTTCAACTAATTTAACTATAGTTAAATTACTGTATAGACTTAAGTGGACACTTCAGTTTCTGACCGATGATAACTACTTGCCTAATTATCATCGGTCAGAAACTGAAGCTTCCACTTAAGCTTATAGGAGAAAGGTACTAAGCCTTTTCAACATGAATTTCTTTTCTGTTGTTTCTTACACATTATTTTTCTTTCTATACAGTTTTTTCCTTTTTTTCATTTGTAAAGGTATTATAATCACACTATGGAATTTGGAAAACACATTTTTAAAAAACAGAGCAAGAGACAGAATTCCATAGCTCTCACATAACCACCAACAGCATGTTGTTGTGCTTCTTTACAGTTTCCAGGAGGTTTTAGTTTTTGGTTGAGGGTATTTCTAAATTCTTATGTTATAATAATCATGCCATGCACATATTTCTAAAATATTCTTTTTTAACTTGAGTATATCATAAGCATTTTCCCATGTTAGTACATAGTCTTCAAATTATGACTGCCAAATACTTTGTAAGTGACCATACCTAATTTGCTCAATACCCACCAATCATTAGGCAATTAAGTTGTCACTCTTCAAGGGGTCCATTTTCTGGAAGCGATGTGTTTGAATCATGAATGGAAGTGTCTTCAAGAATGGGCCTGCCTCCTCTGGTCTTTATCACGGCCACTTTGGCCAGTGCTTAGGCTGCTGATGGAACTTAATTAGCTCCTGTGCTAACACTCCATACCTCCACATTCACCAGCAGCTGCTCCTGAAGTCACAGAGTGTGAGGGCACCACCTCCATTATCTGGTCCAATCCTACTTTCATTGACAATGAGCAACACTGAGCTTCCATGTAGAGTCAGCAGTAACACCAAGACCCTCAGACACTGTCCTGCCCCATCCTCTCTCAAACATCACCATAGAACATTTAAAGCTTCTAAAACAGACAAGGAGTGGGAAACTGGAATTTTAAAAATCTGATCCCAATTCTGCACAACTTTCAGCATTCAGAGGCAAAACTCTTTATTTCCTGTTTGTTTGTTTAATCTTCTCAAACATACTGAAAATATATCATTGCCGTGATTTTAATCTATTAAATGTTGTCTGGGGAGAAACCCCAGCAAGATTTAATTTAAGGTCAAAGAACCAGGGAGTGGGGGAAGAGATGGAGAATAAGGGGAGGAGGCCATTATCACTTGGGCACGTTCCAAAGTGGTTAATTACATTTTACCTGCCTAAATTATCTTGTTACTTTAATCAGATATGGTAATAATCTTCATTTCTTATCTCTGCTTGCTTCAGGACTGCTGATTCAATTACTCTCCCTTCTGTGTTAGTAATTGAAGGTTTGGTCAAAGTGTGGTTTCTCTTCACTTGCGCCTTCTTTAGAAGAAACCCCACTGAATGGAAAAGCTCAAATTCACAGAATACAGAAAGAAGGTTAGGAGAAGGAATAGATAATTTCTAGTTATTCATTTTCCAAAAAGACACTGTACAGAGTTCCTTTAATCATAAACACCCCCTGAGTATTTTAAATGATTTCATTTTCTTTAATTTCATTTTATGTACAATTTCTTAGAATCACAATTGCTGCATTAAAACAAGGCACATCTCTATTTCAAAATAAATATTCAGATATCAATTGGGATGCAGCTAGAAGCCATTGATGGAAGTATTTTTGTTTAGTGCTTCTCAAACTTGAATATGCAGACAAACCTCCCTGAGATCTTGTTAAAATGCAGATTTTGATTTAGTAGGTCTGGGGTGGGACCTGAGAGTCTGTATTTCTAACAAGTTCATGCCTCAGCTCTGCAAACCACAGTCTGAGAAGTAACCTCCAGGTGATTGCATGGTTCTGAGCCATTGGGTACAGGTGGTTTTGAGCATAAGAAGAGCTTAAAATGAGCCCTACTACCAGAATTATGCCCTTGGAGCTCATCTTCCTCTCCCCATTTCAGTTCAAGCCCGTTTACATTTTTAAAAATACTAGACGAACCTATCACCTGTGCCTTTATTTGATCATTTTAATTTATCTTCTATACTGGTCCCCAATCTTACCAAAAAAATTCTACTTTCTTTTACCTTTCTTCTAGAAATCATTATCTAGCCTTACAACAGAAAATTTATCAATAAGAAGGTTATAGCTGTCAACTCTTCTTCCTGGTAGTACATTTAAAAAAAACTGGAAGTTTTTTTCATCATTTTCCTATTTGTTCACATTCAATTTCCCTCCCCCTTCGTGAGCATTTTAGAGTTTGCACTAATCACTTGCACAGTTGTTGGGTTCTATTAGGTTTAGAGATTAATGTGCGCCTTGTCTATCTGTCTTTCTCACTCTCCATGCTCCTCCCACATCGATGTACATATTTAGTCATTTCGTTTCCTATCAGAAGATGAACTCACTCATTCAACAATTTATTAAACACATGCCACATGCGAGGCAGTGTTTTAGACAGTGGGAATTATCAGTGGTGAGCCAGACAATGCACTTATGCATTGGAAGCTCTGGTCAACAAATGTGTATTTATAAGTGGGTGCCGGATTATTTGAAGCCTTGAAATTGTTTTCTCTCTCTCTTTTTTTTTTTTTTTTTTTGAGGTAGGGTCTCGCTCTGTCACCCAGGCTGGAGTGCAGTGGCATGATCTCAGCTCACTACAGCCTCCACCTCCTGAGTTCAAGTGATTCTTGTGCCTCAGCCCCCCAAGTAGCTGGATTACAGGCATGCACCACTACACTTGGCTTTTTATATTTTTAGTACAGATGGGGCTTTGCCATGTTGGCCAGGTTGGTCTCAAAATCCTGGCCTCAAGTGATCTATCTGCCTCGGCCTCCCAACGTGCTGGGATTACCGGCTTGAGCCACCACACCCAGCCTTTTATTCTCTTATAGTCTTTCCCTCAGAGAGTTCATCTGTTCATATCTCACATCTCATCATGCTGGATATTCCCAAATCTATATTCCCAAATACTTCCAGGCCCATATTTTAAATTGATTTTATAAACACAACATGGCAAACCCACACTAACCCCTTCCCTTTCAAATCAACTCTCTTTCTTTTATTTTTCCATATGCGCAATGACATCTGGATTACTTCACACAGCAAGTTCTAAATCCTCGTCTTCTCTGCCTCCTTCACTTCCTCTGTCAATGTATTATCAAGATCTGTTGATTCTTATTTCACAGCATCTCACAAACTTGACTTTTCCTCCCATCCCAAATCTATCATCCTTCCAAGAAGTTCAACCACCAATGGTCTCTTCCTTTACTAAATTTGACCTGTACCCATTGATGTAGCCACTGATTCATGACTTTAATAAGTATTTATTATATATTTTATTGATGAAATGCTTTATGGGAGGTGCTGTAAATATTATAAAGAGCACTAATAGGAAGTCCTTCTGCTTAAATTCTGTATAATGTAGTTAATACCACAAATATATAGAACTTTATTATATACATACATTCTCTCTGCAACTTAAAGTTTCATAATAATATATAACTCCATTGACTAATCAGGTAATTATGTTTTAATTACCCTTCTTGTAACACTACCAATGGAGGTAGGGATAAGCCCTTACCAAAAATAATACTGAGTGAGAAATCAGCGTGTCCCCAGAATAATACCACTGCTGTGCTTGAGAGGCTTTGGGCTTTATGCGTCCTAACAGTGGGGGACAAAGGTGATTAGAATGTGTGCTCTGTGGTTTGCTAATCATGGTGCTGAAGATCAAGAGTTTGATATAATTGTACTTACAGCTATTAAAAATACATATTACCCTCCAGTACTTAACATCTTCTCTTTGTTTAAAACACTTGCATTTACACTTTTTGGATAAAGATAATTTCTGGGAAATTCAAGTAGCACATTAGAGCAGAGCCAACTGGACTTGATTGTACTGCAATATCGCTGGATGGGTTTGTACTATTTTTGTGTTCCAAAAGGGACTATAAAGTCCCAGAGGATGACCTACTGTTTTGTACTTTCTACTGCAAATTGCTCATATCTAGACATTACATCATCTGCCTTCATATAACCACACCCTCCTCCAATACGATACTAACTCTGCTCTGGTTGTGCACAGTTCTCGGTGGTCCGCATGGCACTGATTTCAAACTGCCAAACTGCCTCCCCTTCCAAGATCCCCTTCCAATCATTGCAACCCACTCATCTTATTCAGTTCTTCAAGAGCATCTCAGGGGACACTACCTCTATGCAGCCTTGCCAGTTTACACCAAATTCAGGTCTCCCTTTTCAAGCCATCTACAGCAAAATTCTTTTAAATCCCGTATATTTCAATACTTTAATATATTATCTCATGCTGCTTTCCACTTCTCACTCATGGGTTCCCATGCATAAGTCCAGCTCCCCAAAATTTATGCAAATTCAAATCAGAGACAAGACCTTAGGAAGATCTTTTAATTGCGCTACTAATGTCTTCCCTGAATCTTACAATTGCACCTGCATTAGAATTAGATATATCAAGATTTTTTTCACATAATATATATGCTATAAGACCAAGGTGACTAATACTACCTAATTTGCTAGCTATGACTAATGATTTTTACATAAAAGTAATTTCACAATCTCTTCACAAATTCTAATTTTATACATCTGACTGATAATTATAGTATATAAGGGAACTTCTCAGCAATTCTTTGTCAGGCTCCTTTCAGAACCATTACCTTTCCCAGTGGCTACACACATTAGGGTCTTCGAGATTCAGAGGTGATGCTGTCCCAATCCAGTGGCATAACAATAAACAAACAAAGCTCAGGCATGAGTTCAAAGAAATAATCATTTTTTTCTGAAGAACAACCTACAAGAAAAAAAATCTCAATTAGAAATGCATTGAAATGACTCACACAGAATTCTTTTCAGTACAGCAACCACCAGGTACCAGTTGTCACTGGGGCTGAAATGTGCATAACAAGCCATGTATTTCAATAGCTAGGTCACCAAATTCCATGGTCCAGGAGAGAGGGGTGTTTCTTATGTTGTGCAGGGTGGCTACTATGTTGTAAATTACTAAAATATGCAAATCATCATCAATTGCCACAAGAACAAAAGCCCTTCTCATTTATGCCAGCCAATATTAAAGAAATCTACCAGAACAATTCAGAGCAACACAAGCCTCCAAATTCTCTCACCTGGCATATTTCCCTTCTAGAAGAGGAGGGCACACAGAGGTAGCTGGCCTCATTTGTTCTAAAAATAAATGATGAAACAGAAGCTCCATCGAATCAAGAGAGAGGTACCTCAGGCTCAAACTGAGATTCATTCGATAAGTCACTCAATGCACTAAATGCCTGCTCCATCCTAGTCATCATGCAAAGACTGGATATAAAACACAGAACCAGTCTCTATCTCTGCCTGTTAAGATACTTATAATTTAGTAATCACGACGTAAGTTTCTTAAACATAGTGCTTCAATTTCTCTATCTGCTGAACAGAAATGAAACCAAACATCTCACATGGGTTTCTAAAAACTAGATTATACATAGAAAAAAATGTAAAGCTGTTTGCAGGTCGATGTTAGAGAAAATGAACCTAAAGACCATAAAGTAACATATTTAAAAACTTGGAAAATAGATAGGCCGGCAAAGGAGATAGAAGAGGGTGAATGTTCCAGGCAGAGGGATCCACATGTAAGGGAGGGCCAGGTGCATTTAGGGAGTTCAAGTTAATTCATGGCAAGAGAAAGGGGACAGCTGGAGAAAGAGACAGAGGGTGAGTCGCAATGGGTTTCATAAGCCATTGTGCAGTAGGGAACTTCATCCAAGGATAACATGGAGCTAGTAAATGGTGCAGAGTGGCATTAGAAGAATGACTCTAGCTGCAAGGGGAGGCTCTTGGAGGGAGGCCAGGTGAGACGCGACTGTGAACAGATCAAGGCAGCAGCAATGGGGTTGCAGAAAGTGGAGTGGCTCTGGGAGATTTTTAGGATGCGGAATCGACAGGACTTGGCTATTGAACATGGATTAAGGGAGGGAAGGAGCTTCTGGTTTAGCCCCTTGTGGGGATTGTTAGCCCCTTGCTGAGATGGGACTCATAAAAGCTTTCCTCTGGGGAGGGGAAGCTTTCAGTTCAGTTTTAGATATTTCAAGTTGAAGGTTCCTCCGATATCATCAAGCAAAGCCACCTACAAGCATTTATTGAACACATATGATGTGCTAGGACCCGCGCCAGGCCCAGGTGTGTAACACCTGTAATGGTTTGCACCTGAGAATCACACACACTCCTGCAGCCTCTGGAATTTAGTAAGAAGGAAAAGTTTAATTGTCATACTATGTCATCTAATCATTATAAAAATGGATACAAAATTAGAAATCACTGATTCATTTCTTAATTACGAACAAAATAAGTGCCAACCTGCTTGTTGGTAAACTAGTGAAACTAGTAATAATGAGCCAGATTATTTGAGCAAAGCAGTGATTTTCTGGGTGGGAGCTGGCATTTTAAGAAGTTATACTCATTTTCCACTCCAAGAAGTTTTTAATATTTGGGAACCAAATGTATTGAATAATAACTTTATGGCTTGAAAGGACAAATTTATCTTAAAACAAACAAACAAACAACAATAACAGCAAAAAACAAACAACTTTAGGAAATAGTTTATCATTCAAATTCAGGACAGATCAAATGAGGAAATATTAAATTCTTCAAAATCAAGATTGTTTAAGTATACTATGACAAGTTACCTATTGCTGACTCAACAAAGGCTAAAAGAAAATGTTTGACTTGGAATAAGGAAAAAAATCATGAATTTGTAGTATAATTAAAAGATATTGTGTAAGCCATTAAAGAAGCTGTAAAATCTTAAAAAGGATATTTCAATGGTCACTAAATAATTCCAATAGATAAAGCGTAAATAGGTAACCAAAATTAACTTATAGATTAATTCAAATTATTGACATTTCTCACACGCATCATGAAGTTGTAAAATCTGAAGCTTAACATTATATAAAGAAGCTATTTCATTTAAGGGGAATGAATAAAAAATTCTGATGATAACAATAAACAATAACAGCTAACATTTCCTGATCGATTACTGTGTGCCAGACACAGTACTGAGCCATTTATGTGAATTATCCATGTAATCCTTACAGCAACTTAACTAAGAAGTAGTAGTTTTTATTGTCCCTGTTTTACAGTTGAAGCCATGTAATATACAGCTAGTGTTTTCCTCATCCATCAAAAAAATCTTTAATATATTTGGCTGTAACAAATGAGCATGGCAATTATTTCCTTGTCTCATTGCTTTATCTATGTGAGGAGAAGTATTTCCTTTCAATGAAGTGTGAAATGTGTTTAGCTTTCATTCTTTCCTCAAAGACATGAAGGCTGGTAAGCAGTAACCTGCCATCTACTCATAAACAATTACCCCAAAATTGGAAAGTTTATTTCCTGAGTCATCTCAGACTCAAACCATCCATTTACCAATTAGAAATGTTTAGTCTGTAAAGTTAGAAATTGCCACAAGCCATGAATCAAAGTCCCAGAACAAGAAAGAGGTTGTGAGTTTTATTTTAATGTAAAAATATTGACACTAATCTTCTGGTTTCTCTTCTTGCTTGGTACCTGATGCATTGCCCTGTGAAGAGGAGATGACAGGGAAAAAGCAGAATTTGGCCACCTTCTCATTGCTTTGGAAGTTCAGTATACAGAAATATCAAACTGCATTGAGAAGTCGCAGGTACCATTTTTGAAAGAAAAAATATCAGTACATTGAAAAACATATGTGTGTGTGTATATGTGTGGACGTGTGTATTGGGATCTTTGTCCCAATACATTTTCCTAATTAAAATTAGAAAATTAACTGAGCTCTAGAATAGTCTGAAAAACCAAAAAGAATTGTTTGATCAAGAGGCAAGGATCATGCAAATTCACATAAGCTGGTTAAAACTGTTTGAGAAAATAACACAGATGTTATAGACGATGAGGAGAGAAGACATCTCACAAATATGCCAATAAGCTGTAGAGAACTAAGAAACACAGCATTTCTCTAAATTAGGAAACATGGATTGTCCTTTCATTCTATCTTGTTTAATAAAGGCACTGAGATGCAATCAAAATCAGAAGTTGATAGGACATTTAGGCCAGGCGTGGTGGCTCACTCCTGTAATCCCAGCACTTCGAGAGGCCGAGGCCAGTGGATCACCTGAGGTCAGGAGTTCGAAACCACCCTGGCCAATACGGTGAAACCCCGTCTCTACTAAAAAATAGAATAAATTAGCCAGGTATGCTGGCAGGTGCCTATAATCCCAGCTACTTGGGAGGCTGAGGCAGAAGAATTGCTTGAACCTGGGAGGCGGAGGCTGCAATGAGCCAAGGTCGTGCCATTGCACTCCAGCCTGGTCAACAGGAGTGAAACTCTATCTCAAAAAAAAAAAAAAAGAAAAAGAAAAGAAAAGAAAAAAGAAGCAGATAGGGCATTCATTTACTTTTTCCCTATCTTCTTTGTTTTCTTCTATAGGTTTTGGTGAGTAAACATAGTGAGTACCCTTTTTCCACTATGCCTACTCTGAAGAAGGAAAGCCCAGTAAATTTATTCTTCCTCATTTCTCTCTTCTGTGCTGTGTCATCCTGTCTTATAATTTTCCACTTTGGAATGCAAATGAAAACAAAATGCAATTTTTAAAAAATAGTATTATTTCAATTGAAAACAAAGGCAATGCAGTGGTGATTTGCTTCATTAAGATAGACATTTTGAATATATTCAAATCTCTAAATCGGGTGTTGGCTACCCTCACCCACTCAGACTTCCTCTTCAAATAACTTTCCTTATGATTCCATTTAACAAAATTTAAAATGTAAAAAATAAAGAGTCATTTGCATGAACCCCCTAGTGCCAAACTTGATTGCATTTCAGATCATTCACTTAATTATTATGGAAAAATCAAAACAAAATCAGTACAACTGATTAGCATTGCTAAAGTGCTCCTATTAGAAAGGGAAACAGCCCACAGAGTTAACTCTTGCTGCCTGTGTTTTGCAGCTCCACTTGGAAGGCAAGCTTTGCTTATTCTACCACAAAAGCCTCAGTAAATAATCAGGATGAATAAAATCCTTACAATGGATGAGTCTTAGTTCTGATGATAAGCAGTAGTTTCTTTATCATTGAGTTAAAAAGAAATAAATAATGGGGTGTTGACTTACTAATTTATTTTTGAAACAACAGAGGGGAAAATTATTCCAGATGATTCCTTTTGGCTCCAAAATCTATTTTCTTCCTAGAATCAATTAAGTGCACACATAGAAATAACTTCGGTACCCTCAACCAGTTTTTTCTCAACCTCATTTTCTGCTACTAAGATTCTCTCACATATCTCTAAGTTAAATTAAAACAAATTTATTGATTAAGAATAGCCACTTTTCAACAAGAGCCATCCATTTCACCTGACCACTCCATCGTGTTATCTATAAAGGATGTACTCACTCTTCCTCAAACTACTCAGAAAGGCCGGCAGAGGCAGTGTGCTAAGTTCTTCCTGGAGCTTTGAGGCCGTGAACAGAGAAGCAATAGTCCAGCTTCAGTGCATTAAAGATGTAGAATGAGTAATGCTTGCTGGTTGCCCTGAGAACAATCTCAGATGAGGACTTCCATGGAAATACTAGTTCGCTGATGAAAGGAATCCTTAAGGCATTAGCATGACTTCTCTGTTCACTGAGCAAGGCTAGTTATTCTAACATATTATCCAGGTATGACTATTCATTTCAAACAGTACAAGTGCTATATTTACTTTGTTTTGAGGGCCTCATGTCATTTTGCTAACATCAAACCCACAACAAACATATTCTAAATCAAATTAAATCATGTAATGGCAGGAACAGAGTATTCATTTAAGTTAAATGAGTGTGCCTACCAGCATTAATAAAAGAAAGGCCAGGTGCGGTGGCTCACTCCCATAATCCTAATACTTTGGGAAGCCAAGGTAGGAGGATGACTTGAGCCCAGGAGTTTGTGACTAGCCTCAGCAACATAGCAAGACCACATCCCTATTAAAAAACAAAAAAAAAATTAGCCAGGCTTGGTGGCATGCACCTGTAGTCCCAGCTACCAAGAGGGGTGGAGTATAGGGTGAGGTAGGAGGATCGATTGAGCCTCGGAGGTCAAGGCTGCAGTGAGCTGTGATTGTGGCTCTGCTTTCCAGCTGGGTGGCAGAGCAAGTCCCTGTCTAAAAAAAATATATATATATATACATATATGTATATATATATGTACTCTCAAATCTGTTTATAAACTCATAATGATTTTATAAACAAGCCCCCCCTCCACAAAAAAATCCCTAAACATTAGCATGAAGTGAATGTTTACTAATGGTTCTAATTCTTTGGGCACTTAACATCAAACAAAAACTGGGCAAGGCGCTGACAATGTCCAGTGCTGAGCTATCCCGAAGGAGCTCACAGCCCCACATGGAAAATGGCCACAAACTGACCTATTCAATCAGCATGATGCACACCATGATTAAGACCAGAATAAGCTGCTATGGGAACAGAGATGTGGCCCTACCTACCTAAACATCCAACCCCACGGTCATTATATAGGTGGTGTTAAGGGATAATTTGGGGAAGACCCTGGTAACTCACTCATCATCAGGTTTGGAAAATTCTCTACAATGTCTCTGTGAATTCATCACCTACAACATATGGGGGAAAAAATCTACAAACAATACTCATTAAAGATCTAAGGGCAAGAAACTATGACAACTCCTGTGACTTGTAAAGCACAGTCTCTGCCCATAATAGCTTAAAATCTACTAAAAAAAATTATGAACAAAATATGATTATTTGCCAAATGAGTCCATTTAGAGATGACTTGCCAGATTTTTAAGAGGCGGAGAAGCCAACAAGAGCTATGAAGGCTCATGAAGAAAGTCAAACTTGAGCAGGGACTTGAAAAAGAAAGGAAACTAGAAATCACTGAATGGCACCTCACACTAGCAATGAAACCTCACTGAGTCCACAGGAGAGGGTCTATTATCCCCATACAGGGAATACTGAGATTAAACGGCTCCCTGGAAGTTAGACAATCAGGTAAGAGCAGATATACGAACAGGCCTGGCTGATGGCGACAATGCCTGTGACCAGCCCTCAGCATCACACCTGGATAAAAGGAAGCTTCTGAGTAAATAAAAACTCAAGGAGGGGCCACAAGGCAAAGAGAAAGATAAGAGCCAAGCCTTGAGGGTGGAGAGCAGAAGGTTTTATAATGAATTGTGAGAAGTAATGCTAGAAAGGAGGATGGTGTTTGGTGGTGATAAAGGGCCTTCAGCACCAAGCTAAGGAGTTCAGTTTAATTCTTCCTGTCTGCAGTAGAATTTACTTGAAGTCTTTGAGCAAGGGCATTATTAGATGAAAGAGGTGTTTGGGAGATTGACAGAGAAGGTGTGCAAAAACCAGCCAGGGGACCAAATCCTTTGGAGGCAAAGACAGAGTGTGGAGGTTACTGCACTCATGTGTGAAGTGGAACGACCTTCCTAGGGTGGTAGCCTAGGAATCGGAAGTGTGCGAGAAACCAATGAGGGAAAGAATCAGCAGGACTGGGAGAAATAATAGAAATTATGGTAGAGATCAAGGAGAGCTGTTTTGGGTTTAAAGCATTCTGAATCCCCTGGTTATATCTTCTGGGTTCAATCTATTTATTTCCTACTGAGAAAACAAGTTACATCTCTTTTTTATTAGAAAAAGAAACTTCAAACACTACTTCTTGTTCCAAACTTTGATAAATAAAATCATATTTATTTTTCCAAATTTGTCATAATTTGATATACTTCAATAACATTCCTACTCATTCTTCTTAACCTTAAGAGTCTTAATTTTCCTGGCCTGTCCACAAAAATAAAAAGCCCTCTTAGCATTTTTATAAAGTTCACTCTTTTTTTCCTCTTTTTTTCAATGCTGCTACAGCAACCATAATTATACCCTATTATTGTAGCCAGCCTCCAAGATGGCCTCCAATGATCCCTGCCTGTGTAAGCCCCTCTCACAATGAATAAGTGACTTGTATAACCAATAGAATATTACCAAAATGATAAACTTCCAAACTAGTCATAAAAGGCACTGAAATTGCCATCTTACTTCTTTGAACACCATTTCACAGGAAGCCAGCTGCTACGACATTCGGATGCTCAAGTAGCCATATGGAGAGACCAACACAGTAAGGAACTGAGGCCTCCTGCTAACAGCTGTGTGAGTGATCCATCTTGGGAGTGGATCCTCTAGCCCCTGTTAAACCTTTAGATGACTGCAGTCCTTGCTAACATACTTATTATAAACTCATGAGACCCTGAGCTAGAACCACCAGCTAAGCTACTCTCAACTTCCTAACCCACAGAAACTGTGAGTAATCAATCTTTGTTGCTTTAGGCCACTAATTTTTGAGTTCATGTGAAGCAGCAATATATAACCAATATGCCTATATTTAAGTATGTCATACCAAAATTAGTTTTACTTCCAAAAAACCTCCTAATAATGCCCATCATTTCATTGGCATCTTTAGTAGCATTAACATACAGAAGTAACCACCTGCAATGATTCTGAAATCTTTTCTCTACATTGTAACTCCTGGCAAGAACTCATCATCTTCTAATCACAGTTTGAGTTATTTTGTGCCAAGAGGCATAACCTCACAATGCCTGTACTTTGAGGTACATCTGCTATTCTTCCACACAGGGCACCATCCCAGATTATCTGGCCATTTAGGCATAGTCATCTAGCATGTGACTTTCTAGAAGAATTGACCTGCCTCATCATAACTTGGAGACTTCATCATGTGCTGTGTGTAGGTCACTTACAAAATATTAAATAAATGAATTTCAGACTGTTCACTGGGTTACTTTTTCATCTACAAATAAATGTTTCTTTTATTTTTCCACACTTGGGCTACTTTTCTATGATTATCCCTGATCAGTAATATATAACAATTTAATTTTTTAAGCTTTTTATTTTAAAATAATTTCAAATTTACTTGAAAGTTACAAAAATACCACAAAGAATGCCTGTGCATATATATATATGCAACATGTGTGTTTGTGTGTGTGTATATATATACACATTATATATGTTTTTTGTAATCATTTAAGGGTAATTTGTGCACATCAGGCTCCTTTACTTCTAAATACTTCAGTGTGCATTTCCGAAGAATAAGGACATTTACTTGTATAATTATCGTACAATGATACACAAAAAATTTAACAGTAATGCAATACTACCAGTTTAATCCATAGACCTAATTCAAATTTCATCGGCTGTTGTAATCATGTGATTAACAATTTCTCACATGGACACTTTTCAAATGCTTTGCCAATGAACAAACATTTGTTATTTCAACCAGCAAACACTGGTGAAGGCCATGTTTGCCCTCAAAGAATTAACAATCTAATGTGAGAGTAGTACCATGTAGATGGTAATGACAGGGCAATGTAAAACGTGATTAGGGTCAAAGGAGGATTACAAAACATGTATGGGCATTCAGAAAGTACTTACAACTGGTGAATGGGTATAACAGATAGCATTATTGAAGACTCCACAGAAAAGGTCTTTAAGAAACTTTTTGCTAGGTAGATGGAGCAGTATAGGCAGAGGAATCAGTAAGAGCGAAGGCAGGAGAAAGTGAGTGCTCAGAGGAAAGGCAAAGAGGCAGGATTGTTTGAAGCACAGTGTGAAAGTGAGTGGGAAAGAAAGTTTAGGGGCCAGATCAGGAATGGCAATGAATATTATGGCCTGAGATTTACTCAAGGTGAAACATCCAAACACCTCATGAGACCTCAGGCAGTCCAACAGTGAAGGAATTTGAGAAAAATAACCCAGAAAATGGAACATGATCAACCCAGGAGGAAAAGAAGACTTAGGGCTTTTTTTTTTCTTTTAACCAAAAACACTATTTTTTTTTTTTCAAAAGTGCTAATTGAAGAAGCTGAAAGATTTCCAGTTTGACCAATCCTCTGATGAGACAAGCAGGGGAAAAAATCCAATCACAACAGAATAAATGACAAAAGAAGGCAATTTCCTTGAGAAAAGACAAGTCAAATTATAATAAGGAGAAAGAGGAGCAAATATAATTCTCTGACATGTAGCAGGGTACTTGAGCATCATCAGAATCTTCAGTCTTTCCCTTCCCATGGTAGGGGGAGGACAGGGACACTGAGAGGAAGCCTGAGTACAGGCAAGGTCCCTCTCTCGGGAAGATCCTTTTCAGTGGTGTCTGCAGCAACAGTCAGAAGGATGCTAACAGATATTCTGCCCCCATCACTGGCATGACAAGGGGCACCTACATGTCATCTGCTCTCCTAACTCTGGGTCATTAAGCTAACCTTCAAATACTGAGACACTTAATATTAGGACACAGATGAGCAATCCAAGTTAAGACTTCCTTTCCTCAAAGGTCAAAAGAAAACCCCATAAAGGAACAAAGACCTTATGAGGAAAAGAATTTCTGTAAAACCAAAATCTTAGAAAATTTTCCTGTCAACTGAATCTATCCAGATTCCATTAAGGCAAGCATGAGCACACACATGCATGAACCCGCACACACACACACATACACACACACACATCCTGAGCATTCCTCTAACAGGACACAGAAATTTGAATTTTTAAACATTTACTTGGCTCCCAAGAGTTTCTAGAGCAATACATATGTCCAGAATCCACAGAGCTCTTGTGTAAGAAATAGTAGAACAGAATGTTAGAGTTGAAGGCCTTCATGGAGTCCAATCAAAATCCTTTCATTTTATGGATAAAATAATAGAAGGTCAAGTTAAGATGACTTGGCCATGATCACAGAGCTCATTTGTAGGTGGCCCAACACTAGAACCCAGAACTCAGTTCTCTTAACTTATAGTCAAATCACCTGTCCATCAGGTAAAACAGTCTCAGTCTTTCTAAAATAACACTTCACCTGTGTATTGTAGCAATAAACACTTCTTGGAATGCAAATTCACTAAAAGTTAGATACTCTAAGAGACTAAGCTACTTCCTGGTCAAAACTGAATATGTGAATTGGAAAGTACAAAAGATATTTCCATATTTACACTGTACAGATGTTTTGAATAATCAGTGACATTTGTGACTCAACTGCCATTCTTCCCAGTGGACTCAGTTCTGAACCACTAACCCAGACCAGGAAGCAGAGTGACCACAGGTATCTCGCAGCAGGCATTGCCACAAAAGAATCTGAACACATTTATCTTCATGGTTTTAAGCCCACATCGTCAAAAGCTTTGAAGATTTGAGGCAAAATGCAAGGAAACTGCTGAGGAAGTATAAGTAGGTAAAAGAATGTCATTATTCAAAGCTGCATTCGGTCAGGATATTCAGGAGAAAATGCTTGGGCAGCCTCACCTCCCACTTCCACTTCCTGACCAATCGCATATGTATGCAAATACACGAAGCCACAACCCAAATCCCAACTTTATGACTCTTAAAATGGGGCTTTGTTTCAGTAGATAAAGTGCCACATGCTGAATTAGCAACACCACTTCCTGTGGTATCTAGACTGATCTTTCACTCAAGAAATGATCCTGTCTGACCCTAATGGTTGGAGAACAATCTCATATTGTTAGGAAATCGAGCGTCATTCTCCATATTACTTCCTTCATTCACATCATCCATAATTATCTCTTCTAATTTCCCTGTGTCTCCTGGTTTGTCCTTCCCTGCCATTTTTAGTGAAATTCAGGACCTGATGCCATGGGGGCAGGTGGAGACAATGACAGGGGTAAATTCTAGTCTGATGCAGCATCAAACTGATCACTCACAGGTTACTGGCTCCCTCTCTGTTTTATTTCCTTTTCAGAAACATCATTCAGGAAAGCAGCTTTCATGGCAAGCAAACTTATAATGAGAGTGATATTTTCTCTTTGCTTTTCTTATAAACCTCCAGAATGCCTAAGATTCATCGACTTTTGTGTGAACATAGCCTTTAGCAGAAAGCTGGTCCAATACTTTAATTTTACAGATGATGATGCTGTGGTCTGGAGAAATTAAAAGTATGCCCAAGGTCACAAAGCTATTTTCTAAATGGCTTCTCCTTAGGCCACTCTTAGGCCAAAATTCAAGATCCTGTCAGTTTGTCTTGCCCAATAATATGAATTGCCATATGCAAAGATAATAAAGATGCAATTACTTTCTTTCTGTGGCTGATGCCACTGTTAATAGAGTACAAATATAGAGATAATTGGCCCTAGGGTGCCTATAAAAGTTTAACAGTAAAAAATTGATTAGTTAGCCAAAGACTTTAATAAGGCAACTTGTGAGTGCTCCTTTTCATTCCCAGGAGGAAGAGTTCGCAGTGAATTATGTCTATTCAATCTATGCATCAAAGGAGCAGATTAGATACAAGCATGGTAGAAGTTTTGCCAATGGCCATGTGAAAGAGCTGATGGAAGGTAAACTGACATCTCCTAATTTCCTCAGTGCAATGATGCCTTCTTTGTCCTCTGCAGTATCCTCAGTACCTAAAACAGCACCCAGCACAGCAAATGAATGAATGAATCTAAACAACAAAGACATAAAGACGAGTCCACTATGTAAATCTGAACAAATAATTTAAGAACAGAAAAACTAGTTTAAAGAAGAAAAGCAAGGCCAGGCACAGAGTGGCTCATGCCTGTAATCCTAATACCTTGGGAGGCCGAGGCAGGTGGATCACTTGAGGTCAAGAGTTCAAGACCAGACTGGCCAACATGGTAAAACCCTGTCTCTACTAAAAATACAAAAATTAGCCAGGCATGGTGGCAGATGCCTGAAATCCCAGCTATTCGGGAGGCTGAAGCAGGAGAATCACTTGAACCCGGGAAGCAGAGGTTGCAGTGAGCCGAGATCATACCACTGCACTCCAGCCTGGGCAACAGAGCCAGACTCCATCAAGAAAGAAAGAGAGAAAGGAAGGGATGGAGGAAGGGAGGGAGGGAGGGAGGTAATGAAAGAGAGAAAGAAATTTTCTCTCTTTGGTTTGGAACAAGATTTAGAATTGGTGAGTTTGACAAATAAAAGTTTATTGAAAAATGTATATTTCAAGTCACAGATTTTTCAGGAATTAGCAATTTTTATATACCATTAGGCATATAATTGTGCATTGCTTATGTACCTTAAAAATATTCTCTTCTGTTATTTTTTAAAAGTTCTGGGAAAGGAGTTTGAGTTTGTTTGTTTGTTTGCAATTGGGCATACATAGTTTTACAACTTTTATAGGCTTACCAGCATTTTAGTTTTTCCTCCCCTCATTCTCAGCCAATTATGTTTGATCTGCTTATTGGCAGTGTTTTTCATTAACCTTTTTTTTACGTTTAAGTCAATTTTTCAATGGCAAGATTGTTGGAGAGTTCTCATCTCTTCATGCATTTTTAAGCTTTGTATATTCTAGGATGATTTTACAAGTTTTTAAAGCATATCATTTGGCTACTTCATCTGCTTTTCAAAGTTCTTTTAGATTCATTTTTAGCCAGTGATGCCAACCATGGCTACTTGGTATGTTCCCATGATTTAAAACTGTTTATCATTTTTTATCTTAGCAAAAACTTCTATGAGGGATGAGGAAATGGCCACTTTTTTGGTTGGATATTCCTGAAAACATCATCAAGTTTTTATCCCTCTGTTTGACTTTTTCCTGTAAAGATAAAATGGGTGTGTTAGGTCAGGCTGCTACAACCAAGTGCCATAAACCGGGTGCCTTAAAAACAGCAGAAACTTATTTCTTACAGTTCTGGAGCCTGGAAGTCCAGAATCAACACGCTGGCAGATTCAGTGTCTGGGGAGGGGCTGCTTCCTGATTCACAGATGGTGCCTTCTCCTTGTATTCTCACATGGTGCAAGGGGCAAGGCAGCACTCTGAGGTCTCTTTTATAAGGGCACTAATCATATTTACTGATCCCGTTACTGATAGCAAAGTTTCAAAACCAATGTCAAGAAACACTAACTTTGACTAGTTTTTCAGTTTGATCAGTTAATCCTTTTTACCAATCAACTCAATTCCTCCTCCACACTGTCACCAATGCTTTAAAAACACAAGTCAGAACATCACACTCCCCCCTCACTTTTTTTTTTATTATACTTTAAGTTCTAGGGGGTACATGTGCACAACATGCAGGTTTGTTACATAGGTATACATGTGCCATGTTGGTTTGCTGCACCCATTAACTCGTCATTTACATTAGGTGTTTCTCCTAATGCTATCCCTCCCCCATGACAGGGGACACATGACAGGCCCTGGTGTGTGATGTTCCCCACCCTGTGTCCAAGTGTTCTCATCGTTCAATTCCCACCTATGAGTGAAAACACGGGGTGTTTGGTTTTCTGTCCTTGTGATAGTTTGCTCAGAATGAGGGTTTCCAGCTTCATCCATGTCCCTGCAAAGGACATGAACTCATCCTTTTTTATGGCTGCATAGTATTCCGCGGTGTGTATGTGCCACATTTTCTATGTAGAAAGCTGAAACTGGATCCCTTCCTTACACCTTATACAAAAATTAATTCAAGATGGATTAAATGTTAGACCTAAAACCATAAAAACTCTAGAAGAAAACCTAGGCAATACCATTCAGGACATAGGCATGGGCACGGACTTCATGACTAAAACACCAAAAGCAATGGCAACAAAAGCCAAAATTGACAAATGGGATCTAATTAAACTAAAGAGCTTCTGCACAGCAAAAGAAACTACCATCAGAGTGGACACGCAGAATGGGAGAAAATTTTTGCAATCTACCCATCTGACAAAGGGCTAATATCCAGAATCTACAAAGAACTTTAACAAATTTACAAGAAAAAAACAACCCCACACTCCTCTTCTTAAAAGTTTTGAGAGCTTGCCTTTTAGGTAAAATTCAAACTGGCATTTAAGACTCAAGATATCTGAGTCCAGCCTCATCACTCAACAAACTCAGGTATATGTCACTTGAACAATTCTCAGGTACTTGAATTTCCCCAAACATTAGAGGTTTTCACTCCTCTGTCTTTGCCCGTGCTGTTCCTTCTTGGAATGCCCTTAAGTATCTGGTCAACTTAATTCTCACTCATTCTTTAAGGATCAACTGTCACTTTCTCTTAGAAGAGCTCCCTGGCTAACCTTGTCATTCTTCTTCTTTGCTCCTGTAACACCCTGAAACATCCCAAGAGTAGCTGATGTGTTCTTTGTCAGAGTAGTAACACACACCACACCGCTCATCTCTTCACTAGCTACCAAACTCCTTAATGTCAGAATGGTACACTGTTCATCTCTACATGTTCTTGGCATTGTTGAATGAATGTTCTGGAACCCTGAAATCATTATTCTTAATATTTAAAAGGCAGAAATGGAAGGTCAAGATTATCTCATTTAATTGCTAATATACAACTGCAGTGGAAAATCCTAGAGTTGAAACAAAATGATTGCAATACCAGTGATTATAAATATGAAAAAACACTGAAAGTTTTGTTTGGGGGATATTTGTTTTAATTAGAGATAAAAAATATGCAGTCTCTGAAAAGAACGTATGGGCACTTTCAACGGCTTAATTAATAGTTAATCATTCTGTAAATTCATTTAAAGCTTAAGGCTTTCTACTCATTAGCCTTCCTGTATTGTCAATAATTGGACCTGCTCAAACATGGCTGCATTGGTCATGATTCTTGCGGGCATGGTATTCATATCAGCCGAGGGCAAGGTGAGGTGACTATGAGAAAACATTTGACAGCAGCAAAGGGAGCATCCAGGAGGGGCTGTGATTCATGCAGCAGAAGCCAGCAGGAAGTAACAAAGCAAGATAAGGAGGCAGAGCAAAGGCGCAATGGCACCAAATTTATATGGCAGCCTTTTGCTGCACTAAAGTGTCTTTTGAAGTGTTGCATCTCCACTGATAAAAAGCACAATTCCTCGGGCCTGCCCGTGTGCCTGGTACAGGGACCCATTTCAGCAAACTTCACCAGAAAGAGCAATGCGTGGGAATATACCCTAGGATGAACCTTCAATAATTAGCAGATTGCTACGGTCTACAGCAACTGAAAGACTGCTCTGCTTCAACATGTTCTTGGAGTGTTAGATTAGCACACTTAAGAAAAGAAAAAGATTTTTGTTACAAAGTGATTCAAAATATATTCTTGAAGTATAGACAGAAAGAAAAAGGGTTATTTTGTTTTGGTTTGTTTTTTTAAGACAGGGTCTCACTCTGTCGCCCAGGCTGGAGTTCAGTGACACAATCACAGCTCACCACCACCTCAATCTCCCAAACTGAATGGATCCTCTCACCTCAGCCTCCTGAGTAGCTGGGACTACACATGCAGTCCAACACACCTGGCTAATTTTTGTATTTTTGTAGAGACGGGTCTCATCATATTGCCCATGCTGGTCTTGAACTCCTAGGCTCAAGCAATTCACCTCTATCAGCCTCCAAAAGTTCTGGGATTACAGCCATGGGTCACCATGCCCAGCAAGATTCATATATTTTTAAGTTTTAATTTTGAGAAGGAATTAAAGTCTGTGATGGTCTTTGATGAAGGTCACATTGTGACTATAAATTTTAAAATACATTAATGGATCCCAAATGTACATAAGTGTTTGTATATTACCCAAATAAGGCAAGAATTTCCTTTTTGCACAGGTGGGCATAAATGCACACCAAGTATAATATTAAAAATAAATACATAAATAAACTGGAACATTAATATCAAGATAATTACAGTTTTTATGGGGAAAAAACCTTTAATTTTAAGCAGGTTCTGATAACTCTTTAAGGGCAATTTGAACTAAGGAAGCTAAAGGTTTTTGAACTAACACTGAGTTCTGAACTCAGCAGGGCCACAAGCTTTGCAACCTCTGACATTTTCCTTAATCTCTTCTGTTCTTGTCCTCATCAAATGTCATTTCCCTGTTGCCTTTATTATAAATTCTCTCCCTCAGCTCCTGTTTTTTAAGATTCAAAGTCTTTAATAGCAGTATCTTCATTTTACTGCAAATATTGGAAACAACAGCAGCCAAAAGCACTCAAAATTAAGTGCACCCCATCACAATGAATACATTCATTTCCTTCTTATAAAGACACAGTTTCCATAAACTATATTACTGTCATTTGTTCAAGATTTTAAACTTCCTAATCATTTAATTTAAATGGGAAAATAAAATCTAATGAATTTAAACTATACATGAAGAATATCTCAATTGAAGAATCTATGAAGAGTAGAAATAGTTCCTGCCTGGAATATATTTTTCCTATCCTGCTAATTTGAAAGACCCTATGATTCATTTCTAAAATTCCTTTAGTCCAACATGTAAGCTTCCCTAATTGTTTGAAATTCAAACCATTACATAAGCTTTCTGTCAACCTACTTCTCGCTTTGCAATAATTTATTTTCTCATCCAAGATCTACTTAACAGTGTGTTCAGGACATAAGTAAAAATTCTCTAGTCTTTTCACTAGAAACTGCATAGAAATCTCTAACGGAACCAACTCTCCATATACTTCATCTGATATTTCTCCGTTGCCTTGGGCTGCTGGTCATCTTTTGACATAACCAATCCCACCTCTTCAACTAGACTGTTGGGTCCTTGAAAGCAGAGCCCATGGTTTTGTCTTGTCTCCTATTCTACTCCTCTCTGACTTCTACTTCTCTCCCCATCTGCAAGAATATAACAGATGATCAATATACTGTTGCTGAGTAAGAACAATACCAGCACCTATAAAGTCATGAAACATTAAAGTATATTGAGCATTTGAGGAGAGTCAAGGGATCATATCCTGTGAGTCCCAGACAACCGATCCAGAGGGGTGAGGTGGGAGAGAAATAACAGAGTGGGATCCATAACTGGGGAGAACAGATGCCTCAGCAGGCAGCCTGGGTAACTGAGAAACAATCCCTGAAGTGACCTATTCCGCCAGGAGGTGGCGCTTCAGCTCAGGGCCGCCCTTGGTTGGCCAACTTTCCACTTCATCTTCAAGGCATCTCCCAGAACCTACAGAAATATCTCCCCACCAGCAATGGAACCGAAACTAAAACTTAAGGTGTATCATCCCAGAAAATCTTGCCCTTCTTAGGAAAAACTATAAGGAAGTTATTCTGAATCTTATTTAAAGAAAAGCTTTACTTTTTCAGCAATTGACTAATCCTGAGGGAGGTGTCTGCCTGACCACAAGTCTTCCGCAATGTATCTGGGAGTTCTCACTTCTAGATACAAAGTGTATACAGGGGTGGTTTCTTAAAACAAATTTTAATGTGGCAAAATCTGAGTCTGTACATTGCTGATTTTACATTTAGCAAGAAACATGTTTAACATCAATGGAGGAAAAGGTTGTCTAAATGGATAAAGGTAGTAAAAAGTGAATTGTAAGTATTAAGTTTCAGATGAGAAAACAAATATGAAGTGCCATAAAGGTCAGTACTGTTTTTATATGTGTCCGTGCATATAAGTGTGTACAAATGTTAAATACACACAAATTACTTTTTTAGGCTAATCGGATGAGTAGGTTAAGTTTATGCTTTATTAACATGAGAATTGAAATTATAATTAAATCTTGATTCTTCTCCATAAATCATATGCTTTATGGGTCAAGTTAAAAGAATCTAGTCAACTACAAATTCTCTTGGAGGTACCCTGAAAACTCAGATGTATGCATTTGGAGAGAAGATAATAAAGCAATAATCTTACAAAGTGGATCTATGGCTACATGGAATTAGAAACAAACAAAAAAATTATCTCTGGGATATAAATGTGGCTTCCAAATCTACATGATCCCATAAAGCCATGTCAGAAAGACAGCCATGCTCTTTCCCAAGAGCCCCAGGGTCACAGAGAACCAGCCTTCACAATCCAGGAAGAGTAAAGAGAAAGTTTTCAGCCATGTGTTCTTACTGTTGAGAACATATACTTTTTCTACCTGTCCCAAGTCATTAAATTCTTAGATTAATTTCCTTTAATGATGAGCCAGATTCATGTTCATCATTTAAAAAGAAAGAAAAACAACCTTAATGAAGACATTTGCCTTAGAAACTGCCACAATCAAAGACAGACCTTTTCAGATGTAATTAAATTTTTTTCAAGATAATTTATCTTATTAAAATATGGTAATTTACCATGGTTTCAGGTTATCTGAAACCTTTCTAAGATTGAAAGCTATAGTTAATTTCTTGCTATAAGCAGTAAAATTGAACCGAAAGGAGTCAGAGAACATTTTACATTTACAAAAGCACATAAAAGCTAAAACTGTTTATTCATATCCAAGGTACTTATAGGAAACTGGTTGTATCCCAGGATTCTGCATATGGTTTGGTATTGGAGTGCAAAGCGCAACCCAGAAAGAACATAACTGTCCTGGCTAAAAGGATCCAACCTTCCCTCTGAGGCACCCTTGCTGATAAGAACTTCAGAAGAAAGTCCTTACAGAGATGTAAGTTTTTACCACATCAGTGTGCCCAATTCAAAACTCTGTGCGATTGGGGGTTTAATGAAGCACTTTGTTATTCTCTGAAATAAAAATGAAAAAATAGAGACAGTTCTTCAGGCTTAATTACCACATCTGTTATTAGGCCCTTTACTGTGATTGACTGGAGTGTATGTCGGACACAGTGCCAAAAAGCTCCCCATAAAAGCAGCTTCCTGCTCACTGCCTGAATGGCATTGGTCTCTGTTACGACCAGGATTTCTATGGCAAACAAGCAAAGCCTGGTGCCCACAAGCCACTGTGACAGCTGAAGGCACTTTTTCTTGGTGCCAGTTAAGATAGAAGTGGGGCCTGGGCTGCTTGCTCTGACTTCCATCCCTCTCTGCCTTCTCTCCCTCCTTCAAAACTGACCATGCTTCCCTGGAGACCATGAAAAGGAGGCACAGTGAGAGAGGAAGGAGCAAGGCGAGACAAGGTGGGGGCTGAGCTGTGGTTTTGTTAGGATGCCTACTTGCACACATTAAAATTAGGAGTTGTGATGAGATGCTGCTGCTTTAAAGCATTTCCTAGCTCCTGGAGTAATTATGACTTTTTAAAGTGCACGCAACACTGAGAAGCTGGCTTCTCTGGATATCTAGTCCCTTAGATGATTGAGGCCCTATGAATAAAAATGATTCTTTTTGAAGACCATCACCAAATGAGATTTCAGGAATTTAATGTTGCATTCTGTAACATGCCTATTAGAGAAACTTATTGCCAGCCTTCCTTGACCTCAGTAAAACTGTTCTCCGACTCTTCAAGCCTATACATAGGCAAGTGAGGGATCTACTAATTAAACTACAGTTCATTTGAAAAGAGTTCTCTTTATGAAGTATGTCATCATTCAACTTCTTAAAACTGCAAATTCCAGACACAGTTCTTTGTATTTCTGAGTCAAGTTAGTGTGCAGGCAGCAGCACAGGGACAATTATTGGCACACAAAACCATTCTTCATACCAGACGTACAAGCATAAAAGCAAACACCTCACATCTGAACACATGCTGGGTAGGAAAATAGTCAAATACTCACCTAACTCAAAACTGTCTGTCTAAAGTAAACAGCAGCCCCATGGCTCAGAAGCCCACAGCTGTGACATAAGTAATGAGAAAAGACTAAAAGTTACATAACATTTAAATACATTCTTCTGGAACCACCAAGTGTAAAGAAGAATGTCCTTTAGGCTGTCTCTGTATTTAGTTTGCTCTTCAAGATGAGATTGTATGAATTTATGATGTACTCCCCAGCTGCCTTTTTATACTAAGCAATATCTATAGTGTTTGGATGTGTAGTTACTATTAAATGGTGATTTTTGTACACAGAATATAATCCAGAAATAATAGTGAGTAAAGTATGAGAAACTGGCAAGGAGGAAAAGCATTTTCAATTAGAAGGGTTTTACCAACACTTAATAAAAATAAGAGGAATATATTGTGTTTTCTAAAAAAGGAATGAGCATTTATAAAAAGTCACTGTCTATACACTTGGAGAAGTTTCAGGCATGGAATATTATGTCTTTGGGAGGGGGACTGAGGTTCCTTAGAGGTTCACCTAGGGGCCTGCTCACTTTTCAGCAATCTTTCCAGCCTGAGGACAAAAGAAGGGTGCTTTAGGAAGGAGATCTCAGCCTTCTTAGACAAATGGCAGTCCAGTTTGGTGTCACAGACTCCTTGCAAGTCATGATTGCTAAAGAACCCACTCATATGCCCCAGACGTTCTGAAACCTGCCCTTTCTCTCCTTAGCCCCTATAGTACAAATGATTGAGGCTATTTTCAAACTAAGCCTTTCCCTCACTCCCTCTTTTCTTTTTATCCATAAATGAGCCTTTGTGATCTCCCTGAGAAGAAGAGAAGAGAATGATAGGGCATGGTGAAAGTGGAATCAACCAATTCCCAAGTAATAAAAAGGCCACTCTCCAAACAAGTAAAAAAGAGACGTCTCAGAGCAAAATCCCTTCAAAGAGAAATTTCTACAAGTAATGGTTTTTGTGGTATTACAGAGAGAGGGGCTATCCTTAAAAAAAAATCTAAAAGCAATTTGGCAATGATTCTTGGATATGATACTAAAAGCACAAGCAATAAAAGAGAAAACAGATAAACTGGACTTCATCAAAATTTAAAATTTTTGCAACAAAGGACACTATCAACAGAGTAAAAACACAACCCACAGAATGAGAGAAAATATTTGTAACACATGATAAAGGATCAATATCAACAATATAAAAAGAACTCCTACAACACAGCAGTAACAAAACAGACAACCTAATTAAAATATGGGCAAAGAACTTGCATAAACATTTTTTAAAAGAAGATATACCAATGGCCAATATGCACATTTAAAAAAGGCCAATATCAGTAATCATTAGGGAAATGCAAATCAAACCACAATGAGATAACTTCACACTGATTAGGATTGCTATTGTCACCCCCTCCTCAGAAAGAAAGAAAGAAAGAAAGAGTTGGCAAGGATGTGGAAAAATTGGAACTCTTGCGCATTGCTGATGGAAATGTAAAATGGAGCAGCCACTGTAGAAAAACAGTATGGTGATTCCTCAAAAAACATGGAATTACCATATGTTGCAGCAATTCCCCTTCTGGATATATATACCCAAAAGAGAATTGAAAGCAGGGAATTGAACAGATATTTGTACACCAATGTTCATAGCAGCACTATTCACAATACTGAAAAGGTGGAAATGACACAAATGTCCATTAATGAATGACTGGATAAACAAAATGTGGTATATACTACAATTGAATATTATTTAGCCTCAAAAAGCAATGAAACTGGCACATGCTACAACTTGGCTGGACTTTGAGGACATTATTCTAAGTAAAATCAGCCAGTTACAAAAGAAAAAATACTGTCTGATTCCATTTATATGAAGTACATAGAGTAGTCAAATTCATAAAGACAGAAAGTAGAATGGTGGTTGCCAGGGGCTGGAGTAAGAGGAAAATGGGGAGCTGCTATTTAATGGGTACAGAGTTTCAATTTGGGATCATGAAAAAGTTCTGGAGGTGGACGGTGGTGATGGCTTCACAACGGTGTGAATATACTTAAAATGCCACAGAACTATACATTAAAAATGCTGAATTGTATGGTATGTTATGTGTATTTTACCACAATATTTTACAAAGTCTAAAAGCAAGCTAGTATTAAAGTGTAAGTAACAGATGTCTGCCCAAAAGGTGAGAATTCCTTGTTTACTTCTTTTCACTACTCATCTGCATGATTAAGACAGACATTCATGAATTCTTCCATGGATCACAAGGACCGCACATGGACTGGTAATGCAGTTGCTAGGACTTGAAAGTGGAAGGAGGGAAAACATAATAACAACAGTGTGATCCTGTATCAGCCTGGTCTCTTCACCCCCTTCTCCTTGGGCCAGTGTCCCAGAATTTTACCTCTCAGTTCTGGAGAGCTCTAAAACAGATGGCAATCCCTCCAGAACCCATATACAGAAACCAAAATAGAGGAATTTAACTTTCTCTTAACCTTTTATTTTAATTTTTTTGTATTTTTACTTTTATTTATTTTTATTATTATTTTTTATTATACTTTAAGTTTTAGGGTACATGTGCACAACATGCAGGTTAGTTACATATGTATACATGTGCCATGTTGGTGTCCTGCACCCATTAACTCGTCATTTAACATTAGGTATATCTCCTAATGCTATCCCTCCCCCCTCCCCCCACCCCACAACAGGCCCGGTGTGTGATGTTCCCCTTCCTGTGTCCATGTGTTCTCATTGTTCAGTTCCCACCTATGAGTGAGAACATGCGGTGTTTGGTTTTTTGTCCTTGCGATAGTTTGCTGAGAATGATGGTTTCCAGCTTCATCCATGTCCCTACAAAGGACATGAACTCATCATTTTTTATGGCTGCATAGTATTCCATGGTGTATATGTGCCACATTTTCTTAACTTTAAGTACACGGAAACCAAAAGGGCATCAAGCATTTCGAAGCCACTGTGCAATGTCAGAATTCCAGCTCTTGACAATAGCCTGCCTGAATTCAAACTGATTTGTTTGTTGAACTTGGAATATCTTAGGGATCTGGACCTGTTTGTGACATTCTCAGAAAAATTCTAAGGAATTTGAGGTTATAAAGGAGCTTGTCTTTCTCAATTTCAATTCTTATTTCCCTAATTTGGATTTTCTGCGTCATAACAAAGTCACTTTGATTTGGGGTTTTATTTTTCTCCTCTCTCGTAATTGCTAATGAATTTAAGATTACAAAAAACAATGCTTTTTGAGTACAGAATGCAGATCTCAAGCCCTCCTGGCAGGTACTCCCACAGAACAGTTGTTATTTATAATACCTATAGGGAGAAAAGAGCTTAAAAGATCAAGTCACACTGCACTTCCCAACAAAGCAGGCCACAGCTGTACAACGGACTGTGAGCAACTGCTCCATGAGGGGACAGCGAGACTTCTGTTTTCCTACAGGGTCTGCTCAGGTCATCGCATGTGGCATGGATTAGAATCCCGGGGCTCTATTACCCCATGGAGAAGGACCGGGGTTTACACACCACACTCCTGAACCAAAGCCCTGTGCCATCAGGGTCTTTTGGCAAACAGAAAACAGACTTTACAGAATGTTTTAAAGCCAACAATTTCCTTTTTTTTAATTTGTAAATTCAATATAAAAGAAGATAGCAACATTAATTTTTATACATGTTCTCAAAGATCTATCATGGTGGGGTGGAAGAAAATGTCTCCATCACGGATAGAAGAAAATTTGGATTTGGTCTGAAGTTAGTGAAATTTTGAGACTATGCTAAAGTTGTATTTGAAGAAACATGTCAGTATAGCTCTTTAGGCTGTGCCCTCACCATGAGCCAACATAGAGGAAGAGCACCCAGGGAAACAGCTGCCCCACAGATACTAGATATTAGTACTCATCCTCAAAGTAAACACTTTCAGTCACACAGTCTTATAACTTCCATTTGGTGTGCAGCTCCGTGGCCAGGCAAAACATCTAGCCCAGGCGAAGCTGGGGCTCTGCCGTAGCTTTTGCCAGTGATGAACCCTGCCCACCCCATTCCCACCACTCAGCCACACCCCAACAGCCCAGACACGGCCCCAGAGGCTCCCTAGTCAGGTTCACAGGGTTGGGAAGGGCCTTTTTGATCTCTTTGTCTTGTGAAGAAAGAAACTGAGGCACAGAAGAGTTTTCTCAGGTGTCTAACATCATATGGTGTGGCACAGCTACAACTCAAGGCAAGGTCTTTAGGCTCCAGAGCCAATATTTTTTTGAGTATTCTGGGTTATCTAACAGAACTCTAGGGGAGAAGTGTGCTCCTCTCACTCTGGAAGCATTTCTTTGTTGTTGTTTCATTCAAGGCCATGCCAAAGCAAAACAAAACAAACATTTTCATGGATTAGTGACATTGACCTTGAAATCTGCATCACTGTCAATGCTTTTCATTTGCTCCAGGATTAGAAAACATTAAAAAAATTACCTCAAGTTGATGCAATTCTAAAAGCAGGCAGCTAAGCTTGGCTCATGAGTAATGCGGGAATCTCAAACTCGGCTGATTCCACCACCCCCCGCAACCCAGCATAAAGTACCTTTAAGATAAAACTTGAACTGAGTCAATGAAGCAAAACCTCCTAAAAGCATGTCTCTCCTTAAGTAGCTCCGCTTCGCCTGGACTTCTTTCCTCTAACCATGGGTTCCCCATTGGGCCTTCAACAAGGAATCTGAGGCCCACCGCTAACCACCCGCGAGCATCTTCGCTTAGCTGCCAACAATGCTGGGCCACAGTGAATGGATGGGACCGCCACTGCACATGGCTCTTTCTTCTGGGGCACAGCAGTCGGAGCCAAGCTGTGAGGCCCAGTCCCCTCCTCATTTCTGTAAGTGCACCATGGAAGAAGGGCACGGTGGTTCCCAGCATACGCTAAATGGGTTTTGCTCTACCTGGGGTTTTACTTATGCTGGATCCAAATCCTAGACACAAATTGGGAAGCTGCCTGTTTTTTTAAAGAACTGTTCCTTAGAACTCAGTGACAAAACTTGCCTGGCTTGCACAGACCTTTCTTCACTCACTAACACTTTGTTCTGAAAATCTGCCTGTCAGGACTTGGTTGCCATCCTTCTCAGCAGTGACATATTTACCATTAAAGGAAACAGAGAGGGCAAAGTCAGCCACTAACCCATGAAAACACTGTAGTCTCTCTTCTGTACCAGTGAATGCATCCGCAAGCCACCGGGGCCCTAATTACATGGCCTCATTTTTGTAAATAGCACAACCTGGCCAAGAAATGAAAAGTGGTCTTCCAAATTCTCTAGCTAAGCAGAAAACTCCTTAGGTTAAGCTATAAGAAAACCTCCTTGGGTGAAGAGTTAATGTCTCAGTTAATGCCTGCCACACCTGAACTCTAGAAAAAGCCAGAATGATAGGAGTCCTGTCCTTTAGGGAAAGAGCTACATGTAAGCACATGCTCAAACTTCTATAAACAGATTAAGGTGATCACTTTCTGAAAATATTTGGCTTTCATAACAATTCAATATAATTCAATATCTTCAACCAAAGATGATTGTGCAAGGAGATGACAACTAGACCTAGACGGTTAGCTTATAGGATATTCATAATCATAAAAATCAGATTCTATAGCAGCCATGGCCTTCAGTGAGGCACTCTAAACCATCCCCGGTGGCTGCACAAACAAAACAGCATTTACATACTGCCTTGGAAGGAAAGCAAGGGACTTTTTTTTCCAGCCCTAGCTTGGCAGAGCTCCACATCACAAGCTTTTTTGTTTCTGTTTTTGCTTTGTTGTTTTTTTTAATGGCGGAAGAAAAGTGCCTTTGCTTCAGGTTGGCCTTCACCAAAATAAAAGTGGACCATCTGGCTTAGCTATAGTGAGGAACTCTCCACACCTGAATCCTTGGCGGGGTTCAGGCACAGTCATCACTCTTCTGGAAGCAGGATCTCTTCTCTTGGGTGCAATGAACCACCTCACATGTCTCCTAGCCCAGGTGAAGTGTTTCCTCACTGGCAGGCCTCTGCTACTCAGCCTCCCCTCACACTTTCACCCCCTCAAATCTGGGTGCATCCTATGAAAACACAGCTATGAGGCTAATTGTTCAATAACTAAAAGTCTGAAATACAAACTGTCCAGGCTCTTTCCTTACCTCATATTCTCCAACGATGGTTCTCACTAGCTTTTGATCTATTTCACTGCTTATTAGCACCTCCTCTAGAGGAAAAATGAGTCTTGGGGGGATTTTAACCAACAAATTCTATAACCTTTTGGCCTCACTAATGTATGGTAGGAAATAAAGTCAACATTATCCATTTAAATGAGTATTAGGACTGTGGGTTAGGTTCAGTTTTTCATGTTTTTCTTATGTCACCACAATTCTGAATAATCTTGAAATTAGGTCCACAAATACTCTTTTAATGCCTTGGTCTGCTCAGGCTGTTAACAAAATACCATAGACAGGGTGGCTTAGCCAATAGAAATTTATTTCTTATGGTTCTGGAGGCAGGAAGTCCAAGATCAAGGTCCTAGCCAATTTGGTTTCTGGTAAGGGCTCTGTTTCTCAATCTCTTTCCACAAGCTTTGAGGCATCCTTCTTAATACACTCATAGGAACATACCTCCAGGCCAGTTGCAGTGGCTCACCCCTGTAATTCCAGAACTTTGGGAGGCCGAAGCGGGTGGATGACTTGAGGTCATGAGTTCGAGACCACCCAGGCCAACATGGCAAAACCCTGTCTCTACCAAAAAATACAAAAATTAGCAGGGCATGGCGGCAGGCACCTGTAGTCCCAGCTACCTGGGAGGCTGAGGTGGGAGAATCACTTGAACCCAGGAGGCAGAGGTTACAGTGAGCTGAGACCATGCCACTGCCCTCCAGCCTGGGCGACAGAGGGAGACTTTGTCTCAAAAAATAATAATAGTAAACAAAAAAGAACATACGTCCTGATAGTTGTTCTAGTTGGCTATTTCATCCCAGCTCATGGAAAGGGGCACAGAGGCACAGAGAGCTGAGGAGTCCCATAGCCCTTATGATGCGGTAACATAAAGAAATTAAATTCAAACTCTGGCTTTCTCCAGAGGGAGACTAGATGTGCTGAGGTCAGGTCACCTCTCAGGCTCTCTCAGGCCAGGATGCTTCAAAAGACTTCTTGATTCAGGGTCTAGAAGGAGCATTATCTAGAAGCTTCTGCCCAAAACAAGACCAGAGCTGTGGTCTGTTGGAAAGAATTTTGCAGCTTGCCTGAATTAGAAAGGCAGAGTTTGTATGCTAATTAATTCAACAAGTTCAATGTCCAAAATCATACGGCATATTAAGGAGAGCTCAGACCTGAGATACAATATGCCAGGATTCTGAAATAGACTCACCCAGTTAAAAACAGAAGTGACCTAGACAAATCCTTGAGTAGAAATTAAAATCTCAGATACAAAAAACAAGAAAGCCCTACTGAGCATTTGCTATATGCCAGGTATTATCCTAAGTCCTTTTCATTTATTTTCTCAATTAAACTTCATAACAGCTCTATTAAAGAGCTACCATAATTATCCCCTCTTAAATTATAAGGAAACTGAAGCATAGAGTAACTGTTTCACAGATATACATTCAGTTAACAATGGGGCAAGCCAGGATTCAAAGCCAAGATATCTGATTCTAGGACCCATACCCCACTACATTCTAATACATCCACACCTTAACTTTTCAACTACATTTGTCCACTGGACATAGAAGTCAATGCTTGAAATGTGTACTAGAATGCAACTCCAGGAGGGCAGGAAATGTGTTTAATCTTAGATATTGCCCTGTCCCTAGCATAGAAGATTGCATGGAGTATAATGAGGGCTCAATCAATATATACTGAATAAATAATGATGGGTTGTGTTGCAATTAGTGAAATTACTGCAATAGTCTCCTTATTGTCTTCCCCATTTTTATTTCATTTTCTATTTTTATCATCAATGATAAGCCTTTGCTATCTACTGCCTGGTGAATTTAATTTAAGCACTGGCAGCCAGGTTTCCAGGACTTCCCTACTTGGCTCCAACCTACACTTCCAACCTTATTGCTTTTTTTTTTTTTTTTTTTTTTGAGATGGAGTCTCACTCTGTTGTCCAGGCTGGAGTGCAGTAGTGCAATCTCGGCTCACTGCAACCTCTGCCTCCTGGTTTCAAGCGATTCTCCTGCCTCAGCCTCCTGAATAGCTGGAATTATAGGTGCACACCACCATGCCCAGCTAATTTTTGAATATTAGTAGAGACTGGGTTTCGCCATGTTGGCCAGGCTGGTCTCAAACTCTTGACCTCAAGTGATCTGCCCACCTTGGCCTCCCAAAGTGCTAGGCTTATAGGCATGAGCCACTGCACCCGACCCCAACCTTATCTCTTGATATTCCACTATACAAATCCTTTAGTCTGGCCATCCCTGCTTGTCCTTGCCCATACTCCTCCCCCTCCCCAGGGCTGTACATTTCTGCCATTGGGGTACTCTCTCCTCCTCTGTGATTACACAAAGCTCACAAATCTTTCAATGTCCCATCTCTTCCAAGAAGCCTTCTCTGGTCACCAAATCTGGTGATCTCTCCTTCTGAGATGGATTCACTTGGAACAGATTACCTGCTTCCTCCTCCTTTCCTTTCTTCATAAACAGACTGGCAAGGCGCTGAAGGCTGCATCTTGCCATTTTTGGTATTCTCCTCAGCATGCAACAAAGGCTTGCCTCATAGCACACACGTGACCAGGGGTCAACTGATCTATGCAGACACATCTCACCTAAATGCAAACATCTGCTGATTTTTTTGAAATAATTTTTTAACCTTTAAAAAATTTGCATAACTAAACATTCATCATTTTAACCCTGTTGTACAACCATCATCACTATCTAGTTCTGGAATATTTCCATTGTCCTAAAAGAAAAAGCCATGCCCATCAAACAGTCACTCCTAATTTTTCCCTTCCCCCAGACCCTGGAAACCACTAATCTACTTTCTGTCTCTGTTGAGTTGCCTCTTCTAGATATTTTATATAAATGAAACCACACAATATGTGGTCTTTCGTGTCTAGCTTTTTTCACTTAGCATAATGTTGCTAAGGTTCATCCATGTTGTAGCATGTATCATACATACTTCATTTCTTTACATGACTAAATAATATTCAATTCTGTAAATATATCACATTTTGTTTATCCATTTATCAGTTGATGGACATTTGAGTTGTTTCCACCAAAAATAATAGTTTTGGCTCTAGTGAATAATGCTGCTAGGAGCATTTGTACACAAGACACTGTTTGAACACCTGTTTTCAATTCTGCTGACATTTTACCAAGGAAAAACAAATTCATTCACTAGCAGCCTCATCCTAATTCTATAGTTAAGATAAATAACTTTTTGTTTAGTAACATACTATCTTAAAAGACATTTATGCTTATGAGTAAATTTAACTGTTTTGTATTCCAAAATATTGTAAATTCCTTATAGTTTATGCCTTCTATCAGAGACTACATTTTCTAACATCTGCATTTAATTAATAGAATCTTATTTAAGCATTTGAATGATTCTTTCATGAGAAGCAGACCTGATTCCTATATGTGTTAATTATTCTTCCCTATTTTAACATTACTTGGTTTTAAATAATAATAACTAATATATATTGAGCATTTACTATGTGCCTACCACTATGCTAAATACAACAATCTTTGAAGTATATGCTATTATCTTTTCACATTTGATGAAAAGAGGCTTTAGAGAGTTTGAGTAGCCTGCCCAAAGTTACCAAGATGTCAGTGGTAGAGAAGGGATCCCAGCCCAGGTTGTCATACCTCATACAGTAAATGACAAGGTCAGCAATAGACCCAGAACATCAGAATCTTGTCTGTTAAGCCACAACTTTAATCACATGTGTTTGTGTAAATCAACATCCAACCTGTAAGTCCAATGGCCAAAATGAAGGTATACATTTAGTACTCAGACCTCTCATAGATGTGCTGCACCCATTTCAAAGTGAAGGGCCCCAAACTCTCTTTTGGAGAAAAAAAATGCTCCTATTTTCTCCATTTCAGTCTACCAACTCCATATTATAAAAGCAAGCTGGAACGTTCTATCGGTACAATGACTCATGGCTCACTTTAGTATAATATATGCAGCGCCACACTGATGGATGAGAAGGGTCTTCTCAAGAGAAAAAGGACAACAGGTTGTTCTGGGACTGGAAGCATGGGTTTGCAGGTATTGCTCCTGTGGCTCACTGAGGAGCTCAGGAAGTGTCAGAGGAAATGAGTGATGGAGATAAGCCAAAGACTTCACCCCTCATATCAACTCATCCCAGTTAGAGAAATCCAAGAGAAACAAAGCATTCCACTATTAGACCATAAGAGAAATGTCATCCAAAGATTCAGGAAAACATCCATAATCCATAGAGTCTTCTTCTGATTTCTCCTGACAGATTAAAATGAATGGGAGGAGGGTAGAAAGTGGGAATGAAAAGATTTGCTGCTTGGCCAACCTAGAGAGGTGCATTTGTTTTAGATTCTAAAGAGTGGGACTCTGCTAACACTATTGATCTCTTAGGCACTGGAGTTGCTGCCTAGAGAAGTAAAGCAATCACCTATGATGGTGCTAATGCATTGCATTCTGACACACAGCTCTCTGACTATAGAAGTAAGGGTGAATTGATGGGTATTTAAAGCTCTAGGCCCTCCCAGCTGCACCAGGATTCAAATTATGTGAGAGTTTCCAGTTTCCCACCATGATAGATTCTTAATTCTACATTAAACATGGGACTTTAATTTTTGAATTTTTTATTGAAGTGTAAAATGCAGACAGAAAAAAAGCCATAAATCAAAATTGAACAGGTCAATAAGTTTTCACAAACTGAACATACCCATAACAACCACTGCTCAGATTAAACGTAATGTCAGCATCCCAGAAGCCCTTGTTGGGCAGGGCCCTTATTCTGACACAAAACTAAGTCCCATTAAGCATCCTATGCCTACAAAAGCATTTAGTATTATATATACTACTTGGGACACAAACAACAATAATAAAAGGGACCATTTAACTTTCCTATTTTTTAAAAAAGTGCTGCACCTACACAGAACTTCAAGGATAGCACAGTATTCAGGCCTCGAAGCATTGAGGGCAAGCCTCTCTATATCACACAAATGGGGAGCCAAATGAACAGGCCTAATGGCAACAAATTGAAAATTAATGAACTAATCAGGAGAGTGTTTAGCATAATCCTTTTGCCACCCACGAAGTCTCCTTTTCCCATTCTCCACTTCAAAGTCATCTATATCATTGGCAAAACCATTTAGTAAAGAAGAAACAAACTGTAATGGGGGGGGGAGGAATGAAAACATAATGAAGAAAATAAAGCCACTTGCCTCTCTGAAATCCGCTTGCTTCTCCTTCTTTAATAGATTTGCAATGATAATCTATAATCAAGGTACAATGACAGACATAATTACTAGGAGCTCTAAGTGACCTCAAGCAAATCACATATTGCCCTCTCCTGGACACAAACCTCTTATCTCAGAGACAAAAGGATTCCTACTGGCCAGTGAACACCAGCTGCCTAACACTTGGTGTAAATGGGCTCTCCAGAACCCATCACGTCCAGAAAAGGCTTTCCCTGTTCTGCCTCGTTCAAGTCTGTATTCTGTGCTTAACTTAAAAAAAAAAAAAAAAAAGGAAACAAAAGAAAAGAAAAGCCACCTACAAGTATCCACAGGAACTAGGAACTAAGTCTCCCTTTGAAAGAAACCCAGAGGCAAAGGCTGAATGAATGACATACTTTTTCATAAAGGAAGTAATCAGGCTAAAAGAACAATCCTGTGGAAAAAGTCTGCGACCTTTGCAAAGGCTGTGACCTTGAATTTGAATCTTGTTCTGACACAAAGAATGTAAGCAATTATTGGGCTCAGGATTAGATCTTTACAGGAAGTTTGCAACCCTTTCCCTCCAGGGCTAGAATCCAGTTTGAAAGTTAGGGATGAGGGAGGGTATCTAAATGGCATCTGGAGAGTCCCCCAGCCTCATAACTGTCCAAACTTATCAATAACTTTCTCATGGCGCTCATTGTATTTCAGACTCAAAAAATTCTTAGCTTCAAAACAGCTATCTAGATCTGGAAGGGAATTATTAATATATACACAGTGACCATTCCCAGGAACACAGAATTGTTCTCTGAAGTCATAGACCTTGATTTAGGCAGGCTTTTAAATCAGGTACCTTTGATGAGCCTGGGGACACAGGGAGGCTTTTTTATTTTTAAAATCAGTAATAAAATCCTGCAATGAGATAAGTCCTGCAATCAGTGTGATGCAGTAGAAAATAATTCTTCCTTGGCCAAAGATCCACTGGCTTTTTGACAGACTTGTGTTCCCCCAACGCCATGTCTGCAGCTCCAAAACCAGAGGATTAATGATGCTTCCTTGGAATTACTTTTTTCCTTCCCAGATCCTACCTCTGACACATTGCTGCAAGTAGTTTAACTGTGGAAGGCCTTGACCTCCTTTCTTTGTCTCTCTGATTTAAGTGTGTCTGTTTCCTTGGGGCTACCAAGCTCAGTTGGACGGCTGGCCGCAGCGGAATGGCACATCAGCCAACCCCTGAACAATGGGTCCTTTTCTCCGGCTGTCACATGAACAGCGTTGTATTACAGCCATTGTCCCTTCAAGTAGAGAGGAGAGGCACGGGTTCTCACAGACCAGCTATTCTCTGTGACCCCCTCTGGCCAAGTCACTAAAATTTAAAAACACACAAAAAAGGCATGCCTTTTCAATGGGGCACTGTAAGTCTAACAAGGATTGTCATGCATATATTGGCCACCTGCATCAGCACACCTTGTTAAAAATACACATCCTGGGACCCCACTACGTACCTACTGAATCAAAATCTAGGGAGGAGCCAGTATCTGCAGGTGATTCTCGTGCCTCTAAAGTCAGAGCACAGGGTAAACATGCCTCAAGCATTTCTAACCTCACTCATGGTCTGATTTTGCACATGTGTTTAAGGAACCAACTGAAAGCAGGGAGGATACTGGAAGGACAAATACTTTATACTTTGGTTATCAAATCTTAGTGTTGGGGGAAAAACACCTGAGATGAAGACAGGCGAGAACGATGAGGGCTTTAGACGATAATAGGAATGTGGACGTGGGTCATCAATGAGCAAGAGAGGAGGAGTGCAGGGACAGCAGGACAGCGCTGAAGCCACCTGGTGGAGGTGGTAGCCTTCAGAAAAGGATGGGTGGTGAGAAAGTGGCAATGGTAGGATGAACTGTTAGAAAGTAAGGATGTTTAATATTTAGTTTTAAGTATTAAGATATGAACTCTTTCCATAGTCCCAAACCTTAAAATTCTAAACACTCAAGCCACATATTTGGTGGCATTTTATGAAGTGAAGGTTATTCGTGGCTGGGTGGGTGGCTTCAGATCATCTTTAAACTTCTTAAGGGAAAATATGAATTCAGATCCAGGTGACACTAGAAGAAACAGGAGCCCTGTCTCTGTCTCTAGCCCCAAGAATCCCATAGTGGTTGAAAGGAAGAACAGTTTTCTCATTTTACACCTTCTCATGGAATAGGGAGGAAGATTTCTAGCCAATTTTTACTTGAATCTCAATAGGTCCCCCTAATCTCATCTAGTTTCCATAAAATAACTGCAGTGTAATGTGAAGGGTTCCTTTAATGCAGATAGTACTATGGGGATGGGAAAGTCCCGTAAGTGCCTATCATAAAATTATTCTCAAATGTAAACTCACCACTACCATGGAATGGTTTAATCACTATTGCTTGAAGATGCTTTGTAAATTCCTGCCACCACATGTTTGCTGAGCCCATTCCCCCACCTAAGATGCCCCATCCATTCAAATCTCTCCTTCAAGGTCCCACACTGCCAGGAAGCCTCCAGTGAGCTCTTGTGGCAGCTCTCAAAACTGCCACTTGGCTCTTACTATACCCAGGCTTACCTGCTCAGTTGTTTTTTTTTTAATTGTTGAGGGTACATAGTAGATGTATATATTTATGGGTTACATGAGATATTTTATATGGGCATGCAATGTGTACTTTTTTAGTCTGCTTTTTCCTCGAAGGCAAGAGCTTCTTGGTAATTACACGTGGTATTTACCCTTATTCCCTACACAGCTAATAAATATCTAATAAACGGCCAGGTGCAGTGGCTCATGCCTCTAATTCCAGTACTTTAAGAGGCTGAGGCAGGCAGATCACTTGAGGTCAGGAGTTCGAGACCAGCCTGGCCAATATGGCAAAACCTCATCTCTACCAAAAATACAAAAATTAGTCGGGTATGTTGACACGTGCCTGTAATCCCAGCTACTCGGGATGCTGAGGAAGGAGGATCGCTTGAACCCCAGAGGCGGAGGTTGCAGTGAGTTGAGATTGTGCCATTGCACTCCAGCCTGGGCAACAAGAATGAAACTCCATTTCAAAAAACAAAACAAAACAAAACAAAAAAAACCTGGTGGAACAAAAAGTAACTCTCCAACCTATTACTTTTTTAAAGAACCAAGTCACATCTTTTTATCAATTCTTCATCCAAACTCAAGTACTTTTCTCAAGATGTCAATAGGGGTGGACATTTAAATTTTTTTGTTTTGATTGTAGGATTAATCTTCTGTGCCACCAAGCAAAAATTTCATAGTTCTATTTCACTCTGTGAGGAACAAGTTAAATTTGTGTGTTTTAGTTTTCAATTTGCCATCAAAAATTATTTTTTAAAAAAGCCAAAATTCTTCAGCAGAAGGTATTCCAAAGATCCATCTTGGGAACCACCACCTGTGGCTATGTTGAGAAACAGCCAAATCTGTACAGCTCATCTGGGTCAGACGAAACGTTAATGACAAGGCACTTAGTCATCCTCTAGGATGCTCCCAAAGATAAGATGTTTTTAACAGATGCTAATATCCTGCACATGTACCTATCAAGATGAGGTTTTCCATACTGAAATACTGTTTTCTTTGTCTTAGAAGTGGGAAGCGGTACAATTTATTGCCCTCTAAGTAGGAAATTGAGGTGGTTAAATGCTTTACATAGTTTCTTTATCTAGGAGTATAAATCACTAGAAATGAAATAAGAGAGGAAATCACTAGAAATGAACAACCATAATAACAGGATGTATTATTACATTCACACTTTTCAGATTGGCTAATGCCACAGAGTTTGCATTATCAAATAACATCCACACAGTGACTTGCCATTCCACAAATAAAGTTCTATAAAGTAAAGTAACATTGGTTTCTACCTCTTTTTTTCCTCATGGTATGAGAAATCCTTTTGTTAAATGCTCTAAATTAGTCCTCTGCGATAACTATTTTTAAAAAGAGTTAGAATGACCATGGTGAACAATAATACAAAATGGTAAAGAGAGACAAAAGATAAATTAAAAATTTTGGGACATTCAGATATGAAGAATGAATGAATGACTGAATAAAGAGATTAGGAGACCAGTTAAAAGACTTCCAAAGGTTGGCAGAAAAATGATACAGGCTTATGCTAAGCTAGAAAAAGTTCATTTCAGAAACATAATTTTAAAAGAAGACAAAGCAACAGAACCCAGTGAATCTTACATTAATTCTTAAAACTAAACTAATTATTAAAACCAGATACTGGGTACACACCCTTGAGAAACTGAGAGTAAAGGCAGTCCTCAATATTGCTTCGTTTGAAGTCCATCAATGTGGATATGTGTACTGCATCTATTGATGCTACTACCTCCCTGCCCTGTGTCATGACAACACTCAGATGCCAGCTAATGAATGAACTTTTTATGTTGTTTATTTTATGGTGCAGCTGCCCATAAGCCAATAGTTCAATTTTTGCAGAATCACCATCCTTGTCATTACCCAGAGAATTATTCATTCACTTATTCAAATGTTACTGCATAATTTCATTATTACAAAAAAGTGAATGGGAAATGGGAAAATTAAAAGCCTAATAGTAATTATGAGAAGTGTTTGTCTCACAAACTAAGTAAGACAAAGGTAGAAGTTATTAGACATGCCAAAAATGGCAAATCTTTTCGTCTGAATCAGACATTTATTGAACTTGAGCTGGTCAACTGTTGTTGAAATGAGGAGAAAATAACCAAAACTGTGTAAAGTTTAAAGAAAGAAAAATTAGAAAAAGGAGTATACACTGAATGCTGTGTCTAAATAGCAAGATATAATTAGAGATTTCATAATATATTTGGCTCTCTAGGGCCAGAATCCCTTATAATATATAGGCTTTTATACAATCTTCAGACCTATTTTCAGGAAGGTGTCCTTTCAGGAAAGAGGGGAAGACAGTATTGAACCAGTCACCATGTTTCTGATCAAATACAAAAACAGAGGCAGAAGTGTTTTATAAATGGAAAAGCACAGAGCAAAGTTGGTTTTTATTGGCATTGTCACTTCCTTTCCAGTGCTCTGACACTGTCATTCCAAAAACCAAACCAAAACCATCCTAAAGGATAAGCTCAGCTCTTCATTATACTGCCTGCAATAATGTGCAACATGTAACATTAATTCAGTGGCATTTGGTGTTTCATAAGTCCTCTTAGGACATTCTGTCTTGTACTTTTTCTACTCCAAGTTATTTGTTGTTGTTGTTGTTATTATTATTATTATCATAATTATTATCATTATTATTTGAGACAGAGTCTCACTCTGTCACCCAGGCTGGAATGCAGTGTCGTGATCTCAGCTCACTGCAACCTCTGCCTCCCAAGTTCAAGTGATTCTTGTGCCTCAGCCTCCCAAGTAGTTGGGATTACAGGTGTGTGCTACCACTCCCGGCTAATTCTGGTATTTTTAGTAGAGACAGGGTTTCGCCATTTTGGCCAGGCTGGTCTAGGATCCCTGGCCTCAAGTGATCTTCCCACCTCAGCCTCACAAAGTGCTGGGATTACAGGTGAGGCACCATGCCCAGCCCCACTTGAAGTTATTAACTTCCTAGGCTATGTCTAGCCAAATTGGAAATTCCCAGCTGGCTTTTCCACACCCTCCATATGTATACAATACTGTCCCAACCACTTTGTCTGCTAAGAAAATGTTGACTATCACTCATCCATTTACTTTTCTCCAACATTCTTTAGGCATTTATTCCATAACTACTATGGGCCAGCCACTTGTATAAGAGCTTACAATAAGGAATGATGAACTCACCAATCTATTAGGGATAAACATTCAGATAATAAATATGGCTGATACAATGTGATACATGCTATATTAAAGCTATCCACAAGAATGGGAACTGGAATGAGATATCGCTAAGTTTATGAGAGAATTGGGAGAAACTTCAGAGGGAAAGTCTTCAAAGGGATTTGAATAGTGTCTTAAAAGATGAATGGGTGGTAAGTGGTTGGTTAGACAGGAAAGAGGGCCAAAGACATTTTCAGAGGAAGGAACAGCATACACAGCTGGGTCATGGAAGAGTGAGAGTGCACAACATATTCTTGAGATAGTAACAAGATCAAGATCAGTGGGGGCTGGAGAGCCGGGGACCAGAGAAGCAGAAAATAACCCTGAGAAGTGCTGCAAAGGTGGTCTTGTGTATAGTGGTAAGGAGCTGAGACTTTATGCTGTAAGCCAGTGTTTCTCCAACTGTGATCTGACGTCACCTTTACCAGGTTCACTTGGGGATCTCAAAATGCAGATTACTGGCCCTTACATCTGGCCCTGGAATCCTATTTTCAACATGCACCCAGGTAACACTGACATTCACCATCCACAGAGCTGCCAAAGATTTTTAAACAAGGGAATAACATGATCAGATTTGCATTTTAGAAATACGCTATTAAACCAAGCAGACAATCACAAAGAAGGTAAATTCACTGCTGCTAAATGAGCATGTGACTTGAGTTTTGCATTAGAATCACCTGGGGAACTTGTAAAAATGCAGACTTCTCACACCTCACAGAAGACTTACTACATCTAAATCAAGGCAGAAGGGGTTAGGGTTTATATAGTTTGAACCACACGAAATTGCCATTTATTTAGGTCAAAAATAGTCAAATATCAACAATTTCTCATAGTTCACTCTAATATTTTAACAAGTCTCCCCACTTCATGCTTCTGGTATAAACCAAAGTCTAAGAATAGTGAAATACAGACAGAGATAAACACTTTTCCCTTTTCATTAATTATCGATGTTGTTACTCACTTTGATTAATATGCAAAGATGGAAGTAACATAATTTATGTACCTAAAACAAATGTTAAAAGAGAAAAGGGGGGGGGTTCAAAAACAGCCACCAACGAAGTAAGGCAGCTAATTTAAGTATTTTGGAGCCAGAAGGAACACTGGAGATTATTCTACTCTTTCCCCACCTCTCAACACAAGTTTATACATAATAAAACTGATGCCTAAATGGAGAAAAGCAATCTGCTTGAGGTCATAGGGAATATTTTGTTCAATTTCTCAATGATACGTGCTTTTTATGTGCTCTTACGTGCATTTTAACGGGTATGGAAATTGTGTAGCTAAAAATACTTGGGATTTAATTTATAGAATGCTAGGTCACACACTTGAAATGGGAGGCGGCACATAAAGCCAATACTCATGCATAGCCATTTTTAAAATATAAAACCTAAAACAGTGCTTGACATGTAATAGATGTTTAATAAATACTTACTGAACAAATGAGCGACCTCTAAAAAATAGGTTAAAGAAAGTATATTAATGCAAAGGATTTCCAAGGAGGTATACAGGCTGTGAACTGAGTGTAGATATCCCACCTCCTCACCTGTTCCAAGTAGTCTTTGGTGCCCATCCATGACCTACCACCCTATAAATTCCAGCTCTGCCATATACACCTTTATTTTTCCAACTGAAAGTGCCACAACAAAAAAGCAATACAAAGATCATGTCTGAGCTAAGTTTGACAATAGGTGGTAGTGAAGCTTACAGATGAGCACAGTCTTCAAAGTCCATCCAAATAGGAATAATAGCTAACACTTACTGACAGCTAATAGAAGGTATACTAGAGGGATATAACAATAGTTAATGCTAGCTATACAATAATAATAAAGCTAATTTGTGCCTACTATGTGTCAGGCTTGTTAGTCCTTCACATGCATTAACTTATTGAGTCCCTTTAACAATCTCTGATGTAAGTGCTATTATTATCATTTTGATTTTACATATGTGGATAAACAGGTTAAGTAACTTACCCCAAAATCACAGAACTGAAAAGTGGCAGAGTTGTGAGCTGAACCCAGGCTGGCGGGTGCCCAGAGTTTACCAACTGAACTCTTTGACCTCTCAGTGATAAAATTAAAAGTTCCCTGCAAGCTGACCTCTTGGAGCACTCGTGTCAGAAAGATGACATTTCTGGATAATATAAGTTGGCCCCAGTCTTTCTGTCCATAAGGAATGAAACATTTTTATTTGGGAAGCCTATACACAAAGTGAGACCCAGGATATAAAGGAGTAAGGCAAGAAAAACAAGAAGAAATGTCATTTTCTTCTGCCTTGGCACAGCATGGTTATCACTGCCTAAGAACAATAATAATGGCTAATTTTGGCTAATAAGATCTCCAACTTTGACTTTCCCCTAAAGAATGTGGGTCCTTGCATGAGGATATTTTCTAAAGAAGCAGCAAAGATATTGCCATCATTCATCTGCTCAGTGGTGTCACTAAGAAAAATACTTCCAGAAAGAAAATTAAGGCCAAAACACTTCCCTAAACCAGGCGTAAAAGTCCTCTAACAAGGAATTTAAAAGAAAAAGATCAACACCGGATTTATCTTTCTTAAGTAACTATCACTTGAAAAACCGTCCCTCCCAGCACTCCTTAAGGAGCCAAGCATACTGACAAGGCCCCTTTGGTCTAAGACTGCGACCTCACACCCCTACTGATCGCTGAGAACTCAGGAAGGGGGAGCATCCCGCCAGCCTAGAGCGTTATCTGCACAATCTGAATACCAAGGACGGGAGAAAGAGAAGTTTAGAAAACAGTGAAGATCCCAGAAAGGAAGTTCAACTGACCTAGAAGAAAGGGCCCAGCTGAAACTGCCTTTCAAGTTCAGTCCTATTCCCCACAAATCTCCCTACATCCAGCTATATCGCCCGGCAAAATGAAACAAACACAAGGCAAGGCAATACAAGGGCAGGAATTATGCAAAATAAAATGCGTAATGAGGATGTCTCTTCATCAAAAATACTCCAGGATTTTCCTACACAATCCCATGTAACAAAACCAAATGTAAACAACAATAAACCCTTGAGAAGCCCATGAACAACGCAGACTGAGCCCATCTCGCCCCACCTCACGCCGCACCCCGGTACCCTGGCTAAGGAAAATGTGCCCCCCGCCCATGAGAAGCCTTCCGGCGTCCGGCCAAGGTCCAGCAGCCGCCGGAGTTGAGTTTGCCCAACCCTTACCCAGGTCCAGAGATCTTGAGAATCGCAGCGCAACCTTTTCTCCCCTTGGCTTCACCCAAAGCCAGCCAAGACACAAAATCTGTTCCAATCAACGCGGTTAGCGTCCAAGCAGCGTCCCAGAGGAAAGCGATCTTTGGGAGTCTTCTTTCAGGGGTAAAGGTGGAGACGCGGGAAAGAGGAACGTCTCAACGCGTTCCCAGTCGCCCAGTTTTGCGAACCGGGAAAGTACTTGCTGCAAACTTGAATAAGGTTTTCTCTGTCTGGCCCGAGATGCTGGGGGGGGGGGGGGGGGGGGGGGGTAACCCGAGCCGGGATTCGAGCAGTTGCCGCTGCTGCAGCTGCTGCTGCCGGGGCAGTGGCCGTTGGGGGGTTGTCGCTTGGCGCCCCGCGCAGTCCCTAGCGCAACACGCAGGATCTTCCCGGCCTCACTGCTGCACCTCGATCGTGAATCGCCCCTGCCTGAGCGGCTTCCACCGCCTGGTGGGTGACCCCGCCAAAGGCCTGGTCGCGAAGTTAGCAAATGTTGGGGTCACCGCAGGGGTGACCGAAGGGGTGTCAGAGTGGGTGCCCGCCGGATTCCCAACCCCCGTTGGGTGCGAGTCCCTCGTCAGAATCCCTGGGAGGTGTTCTAGACCCTCTGTAAAGATTTGTGGGACGGTGGCCGGCGCCCGAGCAGCCAACTGGAGTGGACGGCGGGTCCTCAGTGGTGTCAGGGGAGAAAGCGCAGAAGTGGGACCCAGAAAGGATGGTGATTAAGCCGTGCCAGAGAATGTGATGTGGCGGCAAAGTACATGGAAAGGTGGGGCGGGGAGGTGAAGGCAGAGGGTGGAGGGTGGGATAGTCTGCTTTACCAAGGCGGGGCGGAGAGAGAACTCCCGGGACGCGCAGGAAAATCCCCCCAGGTCCTCGGAGGCCTCGCGCGGCAATTTATTGGGGAATGGCTCCCTCTGCCGACTCGCCGAGGAGGCCCCGGGAGGCCCAGTGATGGAATGTTAAAACCACGAACGGGCTCTTCCATTTGTGGGTTAGACAGGACGTGAATTCTGGAATCTGCTTCTCTGACTGTCCATCTTCCTCTTCCAGACTAAAGAGTTTTCCAGCTTTTACAGGACCCCAAAAGATACAAATTTGATTGCTGCAAAGTTCTTTCTTGTGTCGTTGAATTCTATCCCCCTCTCCCCACAAAAAACAAAAACAGGCTTAAGCCCCATAACCACTCCAGATAACCATCTCCTACCAGGCTTCTCTTCCTCCCATTAATAAGAACTCTTTCTTTTTAGAGAGACTTCAAGAGCATTCAATAACGCTCCTGGAAAATAGTACAGACTCCATATTATGTTTCAGTGAATAAATGAATGGAATGAATGAACATAGATATGTTTGAAGCCCCTCACCATCCTCTTTACTCTCCCTGGAAAGGGAAGACTGTTTTGGTGTTTGTTTGTTTGTTTAGCAGTCATCATTGCCCCTTCTCTGGTAACAGTACCTCCATTTTTCTTTGAGATACCATCCCTGCCACAAGGACAGCAGTCTGGGCGGGAAGGTCAGTCAGGATGGTCCAGCTTTTCCCTGTCCAGAAGAGAGCAACTGACCTCAGCTAAGCCCCTCAGGCCCTCTCTGCCAGGAGTTGGAACTTTGATCTGGGCAGCACAGGCACAAATAATTCTAGAGGTGATTAATCCATATGGCTATTTTCTAAGGAAATTGGCCGTTAGTTCATGCCACTTATTACCCAAAGATATTTTGCTTTATGAAACTTGGTTGCCCCACTTTCCTTTTAATTTTTTAATCAACTTTATTGGGGCATAAGTTACATTCAATATATTACACTCATATTAATTCTACAGCTTCATGAGTTTTGAATAATGTACACACCCATGTAACCACTGCTTCAATCAAGATAATGAAAAATTCCATCACCTCAGAGGGTTGTCTTGCACCCCTTTAAAGTCAACTTCTATCCCACCTCATATTTGGCCCGCTTAGCTGTTTTCTGTAACTACAGATTAGATTTGTCTTTTCTAACATTTCATATGAATGGAATCACTTACATATTCCTTTGTGTCTGACTTCCTTCACTCCACACAATGTTTTCGAAACTCATTAATGTTGTGCCTGTATCTGAAGTTTGTTCCTTTTTATCACTGAGTAGTATTCCACTGTATGGCTATACCACAATTTTTTACCAGTTTACCAAAGGATGGACATTGGGGATGTTTTCAAGATGGGGTTATTATGAATAAAGCTGCTAAGAACAATCTTTAACAAGTCCTTTTGTGGACATACATTATTATTTTTCTTATCTTACAGGAGTAAAATTATTAATACAGTAACTGTGTGTTTAACTATATATAAAGATGAACTGCTTTCCAAAGTGGAAAACATTTTACATTCTCACCAGCAGGATATGATAATTGCTTCACATCCTCATCAATACTGTCTTCTTATTTTTGCCATTCTAGTAAGTATATAGTGGTATCACATTGTGGTTTTAATTTGCGTTTCCCTACTGACTAATGATGGTGACCATAAAAGATGTTTACCAGCTTTTCATGTGCTCTCATGCCAGCTATTCTTTGATAAAGTATCTGAATTTATTGCCCAATTTTTAATCAAGTCTTTGGATTCTTATTATTGAGTTGTAGGAATTCTTTATATACCAGGCATTTGTCAGATATATATATAACAAATATACATTCCCAGTCTGTTTCTTGTCTTTCAATTTCTTAATAGTGTCTTTCAAACAGCAGTTTTTAATTTTGATGAAGTCCAATTTATCAAGTGTGGTTTTTTTGTGTGTGGTTGTACTTGTTAGGTTTAACATAAGTAATCTTTGCTTACCCCAAGGTCATGAAGATTTTCTATGGCTTCTTATAGAAGCTTATAGTTTTAGCTGTTATATTTAGGTCTACGATCTATTTGATGTTAACTTTTGTGTATGGTATGAAGTAAGGGCTGAGGTTCATTACTGTCCACATGGATATCCAGTTGTTTTGGCACCATTTGTTGAGAAGATTGTCTTTTTTCCCATTGAGTAACTGGATACCTTTATTGAAAATCAATTGGCCATAGATGAGTGAGTCTATTTCAGGATTCACTCATTATTCCTTTCATTTGATCTATATTTCTATTCCTATGCCAAAACCATACTGTTCTGATTGCTATAACTTTATAATAGGACTCCAACTTAGATGTAATAAGTCTTCCAACTGTGCTTTTATTTTTTTTCAAAATTTGTTCAACACTTCTGCTTTTGTTTTTGTTTTTATTTGGTTTTCATCTTCCATGTAAATTTCAGAATTCGCTTGTCAATGTTTTAAAAATTCACTTTTCTAATTGAGAGTGCCTTGAATCCATTGATCAATTTAAGGAGAACTGACATAACAATATCGATTCCTCTCACCTATGAACATGTTATATCTCTCCATTAATTTAGGTACTCTTTGATTTTTCTCAGCAATATTTTGTAGCTTTGAACATAGCAGTATTACACACTATTTTAAAAATGAATCCCTAGGTATTTTATTTTTGATATTTCATAAATGGAATTATTTTTGAGCTATTACAAGTATAGCAGGAAAGTAAATGGGATTTCAATTTTGGGGAACCATGGGCATAGTCTCAGAGAGTAAATCATAATTGGTGCATATTCGAACGTGTATCCAAATCCACTCCTTGAAAGACTTAATAAAAGGCATCAGAAAACCAACTTCGACACCACCAGCAACCACTGGGGCAGCCACCCCAACCCCTATTCCTTTTCCCCTATAGGAAAAAACTAAGAAACTCAAGAGGAGTCATCAGAATTCCTGCCATGTGGGAGTCATCAACCCAACTGGTGACTTTTTTTCTGCTCCACATATAAGAAGTAAGAAGAATATTTCTACCCTCCTATGACAGGTTAAGTAAAAATGGAGGGGGAAGCAAGAGAAATAATCACAGTGATGAAGAATGCTAGCAAGAGGTAGAAGCCAGCCATCTCCAACCCTAGTTAGACTTCTGTGAAGTGGGGCAGGCAGATTTACCCTCCCCACACATTTCAACAGGAGGAAAGGAATTGGAAAGAGACAGTAGGCAGCTTCTGTTCCCATCATTTGGTGAGGCAAAAATGCCTGAGTTTCCTTAGGGCCAAATCGACACCACAAGAGGTATCTGGGCTTAAGCAATCTTGTCTTTACTCTGCCTAAGAGGGTTGCCTGCTAGTGGAGGAGCACAGCCAAGGAGCAGGAGCTGAAGGTGGAGGGGGCAGAAGAACTCGGGTTGTGGTCATCACCCACATCAGAAGCCTGTGCAACTGGGGCCCCTGCTAGGCCTACTGAAGAGCCTGCCCATGCCCTGCCCTTCAGCAGTGTCCAGACATCTACCACAGGCACAGTTGGCCATCCCGTGTGCACCACAGCAGCAGCAGCTAAGCAGATGCCTGTCCTTTCCTTCATCCCTGCTCCAAGACTCCAGGAGATACAGAAAAGATGAAGGAAGAGCGGGAAGCAAAGGAGCAGGAGAGAAGCAATGTACACACAATGTACACACAATGTACACACAATGTACACACTGGACCCTGGTCACACCTGGACTGACAGGGAGAGTGAAAAAGTGGATATGAGACTCGAGATATAAACTTAACTTTTTAAACCTGAAAGTGTCTGAAGTGCCACAGACGCTTCCTGAGACGTCATGAAGGGACAGAAAACTCTTATCAAAGCATGCCTGAAAACAATGTAGGAGAAATCAAATAAAAGGACTTCATGTTAGTATCCCACTGACTCTCCAATAAACTGGTCACACAGCAAAAGAAACTGATTTTCAGTACTTTAAGCAGAAAAGGAATTTATCGAGAAGCTACTGGGTGCGGAGTATAACACCCAGAGGGCTGGAAGACTAGGTTAGGAAGATGGTGCAAGGACAGAATGAAGTTCTATTCCCAGAGTTAAAATCATTCCTTGGAACTGGTCTGGGAAAGCCCTGCCACTGGATGCCAGGTGCTGGAGTTCTCACCATCAATACCTTCAGCCCTGGACACTGACTCTGAGGCAACCACCGCCTCTCGGAATAGGAGGTTGCTGACTTCCCTGAGCTGCCAAAAGAATTCTCCATTGTCCCAGGTTCCAATTCAAAGCCCAGGGCCGATGCATTTGATTGGCCGAGCCCCAGACGCATGCCCAAGGCCCCTTTGGAAAGGAGTCCTAAGAATGCAAGTATATGCCCTTTGTTGTTTCTCTCCTGCGAGGAAAGCTCTTCCTCTCAGCAAGTCTCATAAGCAGCGTTGCTATAAGCCCATACAGTGCTTTGTGCAAAATGAGGAAAATGCATGCCTCTAGTTGGGAAAATAAGCAGGAATCTTTCCTTTCTCCAGTGGCTACAGAACACTGTCAGGAATCAGGGATCACAGCATGCCTGGATTTCAGTCTCACGTGCCCTCTCTGCTGGGAGCCTTTGTGCAGTGCACAAACTGCACGCGTGTATGTAGTAGCCCTGCTAATAAGGTGAGTGTTTCTCAAATACAAACGGGAATGCAAATGAGGTAACAAATACATACTACAGGAAGACATCAGACAGGGAGAAACACAGTTAACATGATGAGCACACAACTTGATGGGGGCCAGTGGAGAAATGCTATTATGAAACCACCACAAGTGAACAAAAGCCAGGCAAATATTGGACTTGGCTGAGCACACACTTCATGTATTAATAAAACTGAACCACCATCACGAGGAGCATCTCTTTGCATCTTGTATGGAATTTGTCCTCCAATGAATGGAGGCACCAAGTGATATTGACAGAGAGAAGGCACATCTGAATCATCAAGCAGAATTACTTAGAACCAGCAAACGTTTAATCAGTGCAAATGTTACGATTTACAACACCACCCCTCCTGAATGAGAGGATCATTTTCTCATATTTAACAAAGAAGATTTATTAAAAATTTTGTATGTTTTCATGTTAAAATTAATATTCATTTGTTCACAAGTACGACAATAATTTAGCCAAGTGTTTTTGAAAGAAAACAGTGGATATTATTTTAATACAATATAATAATATATAAACTCTTTTGCCCACATATTCATGATTGAATTAAAAGTAAACACTAGTAAGTTATTGCTATTTTCATCCTGAAAGTAATAGAAATAGAAATAGAAAAGACAAATAGATTGATCAGATCATTTTATATGAACTAGTCTGGAGGGAAAAAGCAGATTTGATTCAATTAAGTGATTTGTCTATAACACCATCCTGCATCAGATCAATTGTATTGTGCATGTATTATCCCGTCAAGCTTCTAGGTTGGTTGATTTTATAGATGCTATGTCTGGAGTCTCTTTCTATAGTGGGGTGCTGGGTTGAAAGTCTATTTGGGGAGGGTTCAAATTACAATGGAAGGAGAAGTATTTGACACAGACTATTGTCTTTCAAGTTTTATTCTAAACTGCAGCAAAAAAATGAGGCAGTAATTAGACAGGGATATAAGATCACAGGAGAGTTTTCTGAGGTGGGAGGAATTGCTATTTTCACATGCTGTTGGGAATGACCCGTGGAGATCCAGTGTGGCTGAGTGGTGGCTCGCTATCACTCCAACACTATTTCTGAGAATTCTTGGCTATTTTAGCATTCTCTGTGGATGACCTTTTCAACAATCCCAGGCTCTCAGTTCCAGGATCTCCTTTCTTCCAATGAACATGCTCTCCATCCTACCTCAGCCACTCACTACTATTGCCACAACCTAGACTTTGTCATGATCAATAATTGCGGCCTCTCCATAATCTCAGTTTCAAGCATCTCACTCTTCCATAATTATTTTTCTAACTCTCTTGTTCACTCAGTCTGGACCACCAACTCAAATAATTCTTCTAATAAATCAGTATCCAAATCCATTGATCCTAGCCTTTTCATGTTCCTCAACATTTTAAGTCTTTGCCTCCCTCCTTACTTGGCTTAAATACCATGGCCTGTCATCATGGTAATTTACTTCCATACACTCAACTCATTTGCTCCTCTCTTGCTGCATTTTACTCACCTGGCAAAATCCCAGTGCTGGTTCAGTCCAACTCTCCAAAAACTCCTGGTGGCACTGGTACAATTTAATGTGTTGGAGAAAAGTAGAAACACAAACATTAATGAGCATCACTCTAAATTCATGACTACTAGTACTAAGTGGATCCTTGGCACTACCCAGCAACCCAATTATATCTCCTTAGTTCACTTGCTCTTCCATTCTTCTCGATGGTGACCTTCTCTCTTTTCAAACATCCAATATCTCTTCTTTCACTTCACTGTGAGTTGAAGACCTTGCTTCTCATTTCCCTATTTCACTGAGAAAACTGAAGCAATTAGAGAAGAATCTCCAGAAACTTCTGCAACTACAGCTGGTCATCCACCTTCATGTCTGGTCGTGTGCTTTGTCTTCCCTCCTAATGAATTGACCACACTCTCATTTAAGGCCATCCTCCTCACTTATGCACTAAATTCATTCCCTTGGTCCTCCCAAATGACGTGAATTTCTCCCTGTCTTTCCTGCATTATTAATTCTCTCCTCTCAACGAGAGTATTCCCATCAGCATTCACAAACATTATTTCTTCCACTTAAAAAAAGAACTTTGTTTGGTTCTCCTCCTACAGCTATTCTCTTCACTGTAAACTCCTTGAATTAAATTTCTAAACTTAGTATCTTCATATATTTTCCTTCTATTCTCTCTTAAATCTCCTGTAATCAGGGTTTTGACCCCCAACCCTCAATTTAATACTGCTCTCTTTTTTTTCAAGGTAATCAAATGAGATCCAAGTTGCTGAAACCAATTGTCAGAAACATTTTTCTCTTCCCTTCACTGAATATCTTCCTTGACTTGATATCCTGGATACCAGACTTTTATAGTTTTCTCTTTTTCTCTCTGGTGGCTCCTTCTGTGTTACCTTTGTTGGTTTCTTCACATCTTTCCAAACTCTAAATTTTGAAGTGCCCAGGTCTCAGTCATTGGATCACTTTTCTTTTCTAGCTACAATAACTCCATAGACTATCTCATTCAGGCTCAGAACCATAAATACCATTCCTTTACTGACCACTCCTAAATATAGATCTTCAGCCTTGACCTCTGCCCAACTGCCTCCTGGACATCACCACTTGGTTCACAGATGGGCATTTCAAAATTAATATGTTCAAAACCCAACTCCTAATTTTCCCCTAAAAGTCTGCCCTTTCCAAATTCATCCCTGTCATCTCCATCTCAGCAAATGGCATCTTCATCCTTTCATTTGCTTATATCAAAAACCTTGGTGTCATCCTTGAGCTGCTCTTTCTCTCACACCCTCCATTCAAACTATAAGCAAATTCTGTAGGCTCTACCTTCAAAATACATTCACCAACCTACTCCAGACCTTCATCATTACCCCTGAATTAATGCACTGGTCTCTTTATTGTTCTCCCTGTTTCTGACCTTAACCCTCCACCAATCACTCCCAGTGCCACAGCTAAAGTTATCTTGTTGAAACATAAGTTAGATGTTTCTCTCTTACTCTAGCCCCCATGTTCTCCCATCTTAGAGTCAAAGTGTTCACAGCGCCTCTGTTTCAAGTCTTGTTCTCCAGAAAACGGACTCTGAGATGGAGATTTGTAGGTAGGAGGTTTCTTGGCTTTGCTCTCAGGAGTAACACTTGTAAGGAAGTAAGGAAGGAAAGCAGAATTGGGCAGAAGGACCAGTGGACTGTGATATAGTTACAATAGGCCCACAGAGCTGGCTTGAATTGAGGCAAGGGCACCCAACTCTTATACTCCCTCAAGGACAGTCTTTGGATGTGGTCTGCTCCCGGGAGAGAGCATAACCTTGCAAATGAAGTTCTTTTCTGTTGAAGGCAATTCCAGATGAGGAACTGAGCTAGGACCCATCTACAGCCAACAACTCTTGCCTTGGGAAATGAGTGCCTTGGTCCTGAAGTGCACATGGTATCCACTACTCTCAGTGCTTCTTGGTTTTATCTTCTGCTCTCTTCTTGCTCTATACTTCAGATACTTTGCTCTCCTCTTGCTCTATATTTCAGATACTTTGGTCCCCTTGCTTTTCTTCAAATACACCAGACTGACTTCTACCTTAGAGCCCTTGCAGTTCCCTCTGCCTGGAATGTGTGGCTTGCTCCCTGATCTCCTGCACATCTTACTCAAATTTCATCTTCTCAATGAGCCTTCTTATTCAGTATTGTAGCCCATCACCCCTTCCCCAACACACCTGATCCCCTTTACCATGCTCTACCTTTTCTTTTTTAATACCACTTTTCACCTTCTAATATCCTATATAATTTACTTATTCATTATGTTTATTGTTTGATATGTCTTTTTTTCTTTTTCTTTTTTTTGTTATTATTATACTTTAAGTTTTAGGGTACATGTGCACAACGTGCAGGTTTGTTACATATGTATAAACGTGCCATGCTGGTGTGCTGCACCCATCAACTCATTTAGCATTAGGTATATCTCCCAATGCTATCCCTCCACCCTCCCCCCACCCCACAACAGTCCCCGGTGTGTGATGTTCCCCGTCCTGTGTCCATGTGTTCTCATTGTTCAATTCCCACCTATGAGTGAGAACATGCAGTGTTTGTTTTTCTGTCCTTGTGATAGTTTGCTGAGAATGATGGTTTCCAGCTTCATCCATGTCCCTACAAAGGACATGAACTCATCATTTTTATGGCTGCATAGTATCATGGTGTATATGTGCCACATTTTCTTAATCCAGTCTATCATTGTTGGACATTTGGGTTGGTTCCAAGTCTTTGCTATTGTGAATAGTGCCACAATAAACATCCATGTGCATGTGTCTTTATAGCAGCATGATTTATAATCCTTTGGGTATATACCCAGTAATGGGATGGCTGGGTCAAATGGTATTTCTAGTTCTAGATCCCTGAGGAATCGCCACACTGACTTCCACAATGGTTGAACTAGTTTACAGTCCCACCAACAGTGAAAAAGTGTTCCTATTTCTCCACATTCTCTCCAGCACCTGTTGTTTCCTGACTTTTTAATGATCGCCATTCTAACTGGTGTGAGATGGTATCTCATTGCGGTTTTGATTTGCATTTCTCTGATAGCCAGTGATGATGAGCATTTTTCATGTGTTTTTTGGCTGCATAAATGTCTTCTTTTGAGAAGCGTCTGTTCATATCCTTTGCCCACTTGTTGATGAGGTTGTTTTTTTTTTTTTGGAAATTTGTTTGAGTTCATTGTAGATTCTGGATATTAGCCCTTTGTCAGATGAGTAGATTGCAAAAATTGTCTCCCATTCTGTAGGTTGCCTGTTCACTCTGATGGTAGTTTCCTTTGCTGTGCAGAAGCTCTTTAGTTTAATTAGATCCCATTTGTCAATTTTGGCTTTTGTTGCCACTGCTTTTGGTGTTTCAGACATGAAGTCCTTGCCCATGCCTATGTCCTGAATGGTATTGCCTAGGTTTTCATCTAGGGTTTTTTTGGTTTTAGGTCTAACATGTAAGTCTTTAATCCATCTTGAATTAATTTTTGTATAAGGTGTAAGGAAGGGATCCAGTTTCAGCTTTCTACATATGGCTAGCCAGTTTTCCCAGTACCATTTATTAAATAGGGAATCCTTTCCCCATTGCTTCTTTTTGTCAGGTTTGCCAAAGATCAGATAGTTGTAGATATGAGGCATTATTTCTGAGGGCTCTGTTCTGTTCCATTGATCTATATCTCTGTTTTGGTACCAGGACCATGCTGTTTTGGTTACTGTAGCCTTGTAGTATAGTTTGAAGTCAGGTAGTGTGATGCCTCCAGCTTTGTTCTTTCGGCTTAGGATTGACTTGGCGATGCGGGCTCTTTTTTGGTTCCATATGAACTTTAAAGTAGTTTTTTCCAATTCTGTGAAGAAAGTCATTGGCAGCTTGATGGGGATGGCATTGAATCTATAAATTACCTCGGACAGTATGGCCATTTTCACGATGTTGATTCTTCCTACCCATGAGCATGGAATGTTCTTCCATTTGTTTGTATCCTCTTTTATTTCATTAGGCAGTGGTTTGTAGTTCTCCTTGAAGAGGTCTTTCACATCCCTTGTAAGTTGGATTCCTAGGTATTTTATTCTCTTTGAAGCAGTTGTGAATGGGAGTTCATTCATGATTTGGCTCTCTGTTTGTCTGTTATTGGTATATAAGAATGCTTGTGATTTTTGCACATTGATTTTGTATCCTGAGACTTTGCTGAAGTTGCTTATCAGCTTAAGGAGATTTTGGGCTGAGACGATGGGGTTTTCTAGATATACAATCATGTCATCTGCAAACAGGGACAATTTGACTTCCTCTTTTCCTAATTGAATGCCCTTTATTTCCTTCTCCTGATTGCCCTGGCCAGAACTTCCAACACTATGTTGAATAGGAGTGGTGAGAGCAGGCATCCCTGTCTTGTGCCAGTTTTCAAAGGGAATGCTTCCAGTTTTTGTCCATTCAGTATGATATTGGCTGTGGGTTTGCCATAGACAGCTCTTATTATTTTGAGATACGTCCCATCAATACCTAATTTATTGAGAGTTTTTAGCATGAAGCGCTGTTGAATTTTGTCAAAGGCCTTTTCTGCATCTATTGAGACAATCATGTGGTTTTTGTCTTTGGTTCTGTTTATATGCTGGATTATGTTTATTGATTTGTGTATGTTGAACCAGCCTTGCATCCCAGGGATGAAGCCCACTTGATCATGGTGGATAAGCTTTTTGATGTGTTGCTGGATTCAGTTTGCCAGTATTTTATTGCGGATTTTTGCATCAGTGTTCATTAAGGATATTGGTCTAAAATTCTCTTTTTTTTGTTGTGTCTCTGCCAGGCTTTGGTATCAGGATGATGCTGGCCTCATAAAATGAGTTAGGGAGGGTTCCCTCTTTTTCTATTGATTGGAATAGTTTCAGAAGGAATGGTACCAGCTCCTCCTTGTACCTCTGGTAGAATTCGGCTGTGACTCCATCTGGTCCTGGACTTTTTTTGGTTGGTAAGCTATTAATTATTGCCTTAATTTCAGAGCCTGTTATTGGTCTATTCAGAGATTCAACTTCTTCCTGGTTTAGTCTTGGGAGGGTGTAGGTGTCCAGGAATTTATCCATTTCTTCTAGATTTTCTAGTTTATTTGCATAGAGGTGTTTATAGTAGTCTCTGATGGTAGTTTGTATTTCTGTGGGATCGGTGGTGATATCCCCTTTGTCATTTTTTATTGCATCTATTTGATTCTTCTCTCTTTTCTTCTTTATTAGTCTTGCTAGTGGTCTATCAATTTTGTTGATCTTTTCAAAAAACCAGCTCCTGGATTGATTTTTTGAAGGGTTTTTTGTGTCTCTATGTCCTTCAGTTCTGCTCTGATCTTAGTTATTTCTTGCCTTCTGCTAGCTTTTGAATGTGTTTGCGCTTGCTTCTCTAGTTCTTTTAACTGTGATGTTAGGGTGTCAATTTTATATCTCTCCTGCTTTCTCTTGTGGGCATTTCATTTAGTGCTATAAATTTCCCTCTACACACTGCTTTGAATGTGTCCCAGAGATTCTGGTATGTTGTGTCTTTGTTCTCATTGGTTTCAAAGAACATCTTTATTTCTGCCTTCATTTCGTTATGTACCCAGTAGTCATTCAGGAGCAGGTTGTTCAGTTTCCATGTAGTTGAGCAGTTTTGAGTGAGTTTCTTAATCCTGAGTTCTAGTTTGATCGCACTGTGGTCTGAGAGACAGTTTGTTATAATTTCTGTTCTTTTACATTTGCTGAGTAGTGCTTTACTTCCAACTATGTGGTCAGTTTTGGAATAGGTGTGGTGTGGTGCTGAAAAGAATGTATATTCTGTTGATTTGGGGTGGAGAGTTCTGTAGATGTCTATTAGGTCCACTTGGTGCAGAACTCAGTTCAATTCCTCGATATCCTTGCCCACTTTCTGTCTCATTGATCTATCTAATGTTGACAGTGGGGTGTTAAAGTCTCCCATTATTATTGTGTGGGAGTCTAAGTCTCTTTGTAGGTCACTAAGGACTTGCTTTATGAATCTGGGTGCTCCTGTACTGGGTGCATATATATTTAGGATAGTTTGCTCTTCTTGTTGAATTGATCCCTTTACCATTATGTAATGGCCTTCTTTGTCTCTTTTGATCTTTGTTGGTTTAAAGTATGTTTTATCTGAGACTAGGATTGCAACCCCTGCCTTTTTTTGTTTTCCATTTGCTTGGTAGATCTTCCTCCATCCCTTTATTTTGAGCCTACGTGTGTCTCTGCATGTGAGATGGGTTTCCTGAATACAGCACACAGATGGCTCTTGACTCTTTATCCAATTTGCCAGTCTGTGCCTTTTAATTGGAGCATTTAGCCCATTTACATTTAAGGTTAGTATTGTTATGTGTGAATTTGATCCTGTCATTATGATGTTAGCTGGTTATTTTGCTCGTTAGTAGATGCAGTTTCTTCCTAGCCTTGATGGTCTTTACAATTTGGCATGTTTTTGCAGTGACTGGTACCGGTTGTTCCTTTCCATGTTTAGTGCTTCCTTCAGGAGCTCTTTTAGGGCAGGCCTGGTGGTGACAAAATCTCTCAGCATTTGCTTGTCTGTAAAGGATTTCATTTCTCCTTCACTTATAAAGCTTAGTTTGGCTGGATATGAAATTCTGGGTTGAAAACGTTTGATATGTCTTTCTCCCACTAGAATAAAAACTTCTTAATCTTTGCCTATTTTGTGTACTGATACATCTCAAGCATGAAGGGGTGTCCCCATGCATAGCAATTCTCAAATATAATGAGTATATTTTAAACAAAAGTTTTATAACTCAGTAGAGGATTTTTGTTTTCCACTTGGAAATTATCTTTCCTAAGTAGGAAATTCTTTTTAACATCAGAGTCTTCTGAATATGAATTTATTAAGTCACTTAATACATTTGCCCAAACCACAGAGTTGCCCAAAGAGAGCTCTCGGTTGAAGCAGGCTTATCTCTCAGATTATAATAATTATCTCACTCCTGCTATAAAAGTAAAGGAAGGGAGGAGAAGCTGCACATAATGAATTAATTAATCAAGGCTTTAATTTTTCTTTAAACCCAGGGAATTCATATCAGCCTGCCTTGTTATTTACCTAACTACACTCTGGGATATTAATATTATATACTGCAGTTTACAGCCTTAAATGGTCATGATGTGTTTACACAGGTGAAGAGCAAGTGCTCTGGCAGAGCTTTTCCTTACATTTCTTGTACATTAATTTACCTTGGAGTCTTCACACTCTGGAATGTCACTGACATGAAAACAACAGAAGGTTGTTTCACTAAGCACAGTGCTTTGACTACACTAAGAAGAAGATAGTTATGTTTATATGGTTATAATATGGTAAACAAGGGAATTGGAGCCCCTGGCAAGACTTTTCTGGTTACCCAGCCCTGCTCAGCCACTCCTACTACCCTTTGGGCTGGCTGACCCATCAGCTGGGGAAGCTCTGCTAGATTAGATGATGTCATAGGAAGTGAATTCTAACCAATTGGTGAGTGAAACCAATCCTCTATGACAAATATGATTTACAACTTCAAATTGCTTTCTTCACCAAATAGTCTCACAAATACCTTTTCCTATAACAAAAACAGTCTACTCTCGGGGTCAAGTCAACAATCCCTTGAATTTTTAAATAAACACTTAAATATGTAGGAAAGTCCTTCACCCCTTCTATTGGATTTGTCTATTGACACTCAGCCCACCTTATAAACTTTTCCATCCTTCCTTACAGTGCAGAGGACAGAAGCCTGAGAAGTATATTTCTGTGACATCCTAGCCAGCAGAGTTCTGGAGGTATTTTTAGTCTCCATCTTAAAGATAAGTTCACATGATCTTTGAAAGGCAGCAGTGAGGCAGAAATTATTTCTCTTCTTTCTCTGGCAGCAGTAGAAGGCATAGCATGGGCCTCCTAAATGTGAGTTTCTGTAGTAGCTTCTATGTCCCTTGCCATTCCACCCATCTTGGGGCTACAAAGTCCCATGAGATAAGCAGGAGCTTCCTGCAAGCTCCTGACTCTGATAGATAGAGACTCTAACTTTCTGTGGTGCTGCACCTAAAAGTTAGTGGCAGGCCCCTGACTCACTCTCCTTCAGCCCTTGATTATTTAAGCACTTGATGCATTGTAGTAAATCCTCTACTTGAAACACTTTGAATGCTTTTCATATTATAGTCTGATCCCTTCTTATAAAACAGGCATAGAAACTTTCCTTTTTGATATGAGACAGTCAATAAACATATACTTTAACTTTTGTTTTATGGTAACAGATATGTTAGTACTGTCTAAGCTTTTTCCTATCTATTTAACACAATATAATGATGGCTAGTGCAGGGCTTGTCTGATGGTGCCTCAACAGAGTTTCATTCTTTCCATTTCCTATTAAATTACCAAAAAGTACTATGGTTTTTCCTTCAGTTATTTCTTAGCCAAGGGTAAATTAAAGAATATGAGGCTTATAATTTTCTATTACTGTTATTACCCAAAACACATGACCAGAAAAATGAGAGGGATATGGATCCCTAAAGAAAAAGCAAGGGCTTTTCTAGAAAAAAATGGTAAACAAATTTAGAGAATCAAACAAAATATTCACTACCATCTAACTACCTGAACATGAAAGTCATCTTTATCTCATACATCACGTCAAAACAAATTTCAGAGAGATAAAAGATTTAAGTATTAAAGTAAATAACCCATAAGAATAGTTGAAGACAATCTCAGTAATTACTTTTAAAACCCTTGCTTGAGAAAACATTTTCTAAGTGTGACACCAAAGGCAAAATCCATTTAAAAAAAATAGATTTTTAAAATCTTTTCATTGATTTTAGAAGTTTTAAAATATATCAAAATTTAAAATAATATAATAGTTTCCACCACCTATATTTCACAATTATGGCATAGTTGGTTTACCACCTATTTTTATTATATAATTCTAAAGTAAATTTAAAATATGAAAATACTTTACTTCTAAATGCTTCAGCATAGATCTCCAAAAAATTGAAATATACTCTTACAAAACCATGATATCTTTATCACACCTAGCAAAATTGAAAATAACTCTATTGTATTATCTAATATCTATTAGTCCATTTTCAGGTTTCCTCAATGAAACAAAAATTTTTCACAAAATTATTTCCATTTAGATCAGGATCAATCATTACATTTGGTTGTTAGCTCTTTTAAGTAAGTCTTTTTAAATCTAGAACAATATCTTCTGCCCCTACTTTTTTTCCCCATGATACTGACTTTTATAAGATCTCAGATCTGTTTGGGTTTCTTTGTAGAAAATACCACATTCTGGACTGATTGTGTTTTCATGGTGTTATTTAACATGATTTAAGATTGCTAGATTTCATTCTGAAAAAAGAGTTGAGATAGACATCCAGAGCTGTCCAGTGGAATTTTCTACAATGATGGAAATGTTCTATATCTATGCTGTTCATTATGGTCACACAGTCATTCGGCACTTGAAGTATAGCTAGTGTAAACAAAGAAATGAATTTCAATTTCATTTAATTTAATTTTAATTAATTTAAATTCTAAACTTAAATATTACATGTGGCTAATGCCTGCTGAATCATTTAAAGTACCTATATGCTGCCTGTACATAAGTAGGTATTTGATAAATGTTAGTTCTTTGGCCTTCCAAATATAGCTTACGAAAAGCATGCTATCAAATATACTACTATATAGATTCAAATGAAGCTGTGTGTGTGACCTTATCATGTATTTAAGACCTTTTCAAAAGCAGAGAAGTAAAGGCCATCTGTTTACTTCAGGAATCTTCATGATCAGCACCAATTGCTATGGTTATCTGGTTTCATTATCCACATGAAAATATCTCATAAGTAGTGCAATTATTCTGCAGTCTGTATCTTTAACATATATACATAAGGCTTAAGAGTTCGAATTCAAGGGATCCAAGATGGCCAATTAGAAGCAGCTGCAGTGCATGGCACTCACAGAGCAGAATGAAAGCGGTGAATACAGCACCTTCAACTGAAATATCCAGGTACTCACATTGGGACTGATGAGGGAAACAACTCAACTCGTGGAGAATGAAGAAAAGCACCGTGGGGCAATAGCCCACCCAGGAGGAACATTGAGCCAAGGGAACCCCCACTCCTGGCCAAGGGAAGCAGTGAGTGAATGCACCACCCTGGGAAACCACACTTCTCCCACAGATCTTTACGAACTTCAGATTAGGAGATCTCCTTGTGAGCCCATGCCATCAGGGTTTTGGGTCCAACACACACTGCTGTGTGGAGTCTTGGAAGAGCAGCTGCTCCAGCATGCACAGAGACCTGGGAGCTTTACATATTCTAGCCCCAGGATCCTCAACAAATGTGGCTGCAACTCAGGCAAGGAGGGAGGTCTGTACATACCCCTAGGAAGGGGATCTAGAGATTGCCCTCTCTCACCACCCCTATTTTGGAAGCTCTGGCCATAGTATTGGAAGATCTGGCCAGGGCAATCAGGCAAGAGAAAGAAATAAAGTGTATTTGAATAAGAAGAGAGAAAGTCAAAACTATCTCCATTTGCAGATGACATGCTCCTATATCTAGAAAACCCTATCATCTCAACCTAAAAGCTTCTTAAGCTGATAAGCAACTTCAGCAAAGTCTCAGGATACAAAATCAGTGTGCAAAAATCACTAGCATTCCTATACACCAAAAACAGGCAAGCTGAGATCCAAATCATGAATGAATTTCCATTCACAATTGCCACAAAAAGAATAAAATACCAAGGAATACAGCTAACAAGGGAAATGAAGGACCTCTTCAAGGAGAACTACAAACCACAGCTCAAGAAAATCAGAGAGGACAGAAACAAATGGAAAAACATCCCATGCTCATGGATAGGAAGAATCAATATCATGAAAATGGCCATACAGTCCAAAGCAATTTACAGATTCAATTCTATTTCCATTAAACTACCATTGACATTCTTCACAGAATTGGAAAAAACTATTTTAAAATTCATATAGAACCAAAAAAGAGCCTGAGTAGCCAAGGCAATCCCAAGCAAAATGAACAAAGCTGGAGGCAAACTATACTAACTATACAACCAGGCTACAGTAACCAAAACAGCATGGTACTGGTACTGGTACAAGAACAGACACATAGATCAATGGAACAGAATAGAGAACCCAGAAATAAGATGGCACACCTACAACCATCTGATCTTCAACAAACCTGACAAAACAAGCAATGGAGAAAGGATTCCCTATTTAATAAATGGTGCCATGAGAACTGGCTAGCCATATGCAGAAAATTGAAACTGGACTCCTTCTTTACCCCATATACAAAAATCAACTCAAGATGGATTAAAGACTTTAATGTCAAACCCAAAACTATAAAAACCCTAGAAGAAAATCTAGGCAATACCATTCAGGACACAGGCACAGGCAAAGATTTCATGACAAAGACCCCAAAAGCAATCACAACAAAAGCAAAAATTGACAAATGGGGTCTAATTAAAATTAAGAGCTTCTGCACAGGAAAAGAAACTCGCAATAGTGTATTAATCCATTCTCAAGCTGCCATAAAGAAATACCTGAGACTGGGTAATTAATAAGGGAAAGAGATGTAATTGATTCATAGTTCCACAGGGCTGGGGAGGCCTCAGGAAACTTACAATCATGGCAGAAGGGGAAGCAAACACATCTTTTCCACATGGCAGCAGGAAGGAAAAATGCCAAGCAAAGGGGGAAAAGCCCCTTATACAACCATCAGATCTTGTAAGAACTCACTCACTATCAGTAGAACAGCATGGGGGGTGACCACCCCCATGATGCAATTACCTCCCACCTCGTCCCTCCCATGACACATGGGGATTATGGGAACTACAATTCAAGATGAGATTTTGGTGAGGACACAGCCAAACCATATCAAACAGAGTAAACAAACAACCTACAGAATGGGAGAAAATGTTTGCAATCTATGCATCTGACAAAGGTCTAATATCCAGCATCTATAAGGAACTTAAACAAATTTATAAGAAAAAAACAACCCCACCAAAAAGTAGGCAAAGGACATGAACAGCCACTTCTCAAAAGAAGACATACATGTGGCCAACAAACATATTTAAAAAAGCTCAACATCACTCATTATTAGAGAAATGCAAATCAAAACCACAATGAGACACCATCTCACACCAGTCAGAATGGCTATTATTAAAAAGTCAGGAAACAGGTGCTGGTGAGGTTATGGAGAGAAAGGAACGCTTTTAAACTGTTGGTAGGAGTGTAAATTAGTTCAACCATTGTGGAAGATAGTGTGGTAATTCCTCAAAGACCTACAGGCAGAAATACCATTTGACCCAGCCTTCCCATTATGGGGTATATACCCAAAGGAATATAAATCATCTACTATAAAGACACATGCACATATATGTTTATTGCAGCACTATTCACAAAAGGAAAGACATGGAATCAACCATCAATGATAGACTGGATAAAGAAAATATGTGGTACACATACACCATGGAATACTATACAACCATAAAAAGAAATGAGATCATGTCTTTGCAGGGACTTGGATGGAGCTGGAGGCCATTATCCTTAGCAAACTAATGCAGGAAAATATAACCAAATGCCATGTGTTCTCATTTATAAGTGGGAGCTAAATTATGAAAACACATGGGCACATGGCAGGGGAACAACACAAACTGGGTCCTATCAGAGGGTGGGGTGTGGGAGGAGGAAGAGGATCAGGAAGAACAGCTAATTGATGCTGGGCTTAATACCTGGGTAATGTTGACAGTGGGATGTTAAAGTCTCCCATTATTATTGTGTGGGAGTCTAAGTCTCTTTGTAAGTCTCTAAGGACTTGCTTTATGAATCTGGGTGCTCCTGTATTGGGTGCATATATATTTAGGGTAGTTAGCTCTTCTTGTTGAATTGATCCCTTTACCACTATGTAATGGCCTTCTTTGTCTCTTTTGATCTTTGTTGGTTTAAAGTCTGTTTTATCAGAGACTAGGATTGCAACTCCTGCCTTTTTTTGTTTTCCGTTTGCTTGGTAGATCTTCCTCCATCCCTTTATTTTGAGCCTATGTGTGTCTCTGCACGTGAGATGAGTCTCCTGAATACAGCACACTGATGGGTCTTGAGTCTTTATCCAATTTGCCAGTCTGTGTCTTTTAATTGGAGCATTTAGTCCATTTACATTTAAGGTTAATATTGTTATGTGTGAATTTGATCCTGTCATTATGATGTTAGTTGGTTATTTTGCTCGTTAGTTGATGCAGTTTCTTCCTGGCATCGATGGTCTTTACAATTTGGCATGTTTTTGCAGTGACTGGTACCGGTTGTTCCTTTCCATGTTTAGTGCTTTCTTCAGGAGCTCTTTTAGGGCAGGCCTGGTGGTGACAAAATCTCTCAGCATTTGCTTGTCTGTAAAGGATTTTATTTCTCCTTCACTTATGAAGCTTAGTTTGGCTGGATATGAAATTCTAGGTTGAAAATTCTTTTCTTTAAGAATGTTGAATATTGGCCCCCACTCTCTTCTGGCTTGTATAGTTTCTGCCGAGAGATCCGCTGTTAGTCAGATGGGTTTCCCTTTGTGGGTAACCCAACATTTCTCTCTGGCTGCCCTTAACATTTTTTCCCTCATTTCAACTTTGGTGAATCTGACAGTTATGTGTCTTGGAGTTGCTCTTCTCGAGGAGTATCTTTGTGGTGTTCTCTGTATTTCCTGAATTTGAATGTTGGCCTTCCTTGCTAGGTTGTGGAAGTTCTCCTGGATAATATCCTGAAGAGTGTTTTCCAACTTGGTTCCATTCTCCCCATCACTTTCAGGTACACCAATCAGACATAGATTTGGTCTTTTCAGATAGTCCCATATTTCTTGGAGGCTTTGTTCATTTCTTTTTACTCTTTTTTCTCTAAACTTCTCTTCTTGCTTCATTTCATTCATTTGATCTTCAATCACTGATACCCTTTCTTCCAGTAGATCAAATCGGCTACTGAAGCTTGTGCATTTGTCACGTAGTTCTTGTGCCATGGTTTTCAGCACAGTCAGGTCATTTAAGGACTTCTCTACACTGGTTATTCTAGTTAACCATTCGTTCTAATCTTTTTTCAAGATTTTTAACTTCTTTGCATTGGGTTTGAACTTGCTCCTTTAGCTCGGATCGTCTGAAGCCTTCTTCTCTCAACTTGTCAAAATCATTCTCCATCCAGCTTTGTTCCATTGCTGGTGAGGAGCTGCGTTCCTTTGGAGGGGGAGAGGTCCTCTGATTTTTAGAATTTTCAGCGTTTCTGCTCTGTTTTTTCCCCATCTTTGTGGATTTGTCTACCTTTGGTCTTTGATGATGGTGACTGACAGATGGGGTTTTCGTGTGGATGTCCTTTCTATTTGTTAGTTTTCCTTCTAACAGTCAGGACCCTCAGCTGCAGGTCTGTTGGAGTTTGCTGGAGGTCCACTCCAGACCCTGTTTGCCTGGGTATCAGCAGTAGAGGCTGCAGAACAGCAAATATTGCTGAACAGCAAATGTTGCTGCCTGATCATTCGTCTGGAAGCTTCGTCTCAGAGGGGTACCTGGCTGAGTGAAGTGTCAGTCTGCCTCTACTAGGGGGTGCCTCCCAGTTAGGCTACTCAGAGGTCAGGGACCCACTTGAGGAGGCAGTCTGTACATTCTCAGATCTCAAACTCCATGCTGGGAGAACCACTACTCTCTTCTAAGCTGTCAGACAGGGACATTTAAGTCTGCACAGGTTTCTACTGCCTTTTGTTTGGCTATGCGCTGCCCCCAGAGGTGGAGTCTACAGAGGCAGGCAGGCCTCCATGAGTTGTGGTGGGCTCCACCCAGTTCAAGCTTTCTGGCCGCTTTGTTTACCTACTTGAGCCTCACCAATGGCGGGTGCCCCTCCCCCAGCCTCACTGCCACCTTGCAGTTCTGTCAACATTAGACAGATTAATGAGACAGAAAGTTAACAAGGATATCCAGGAACTGAACTCAGCTCTATACCAAGCAGACCTAAAAGACATCTACAGAACTCTCCACCCCAAATCAACAGAATATACATTCTTCTCAGCACCACAATGCACTTATTCCAAAACTGACCACATAGTTGGAAGTAAAGCACTACTCAGCAAATGTAAAAGAAAAGAAATCACAACAAACCGTCTCTCAGACCACAGTGCAATCAAATTAGAACTCAGGATTAAGAAACTCACTCAAAACTGCTCAACTACATGGAAACTGAACAACCTGCTCCTGAATGACTACTGGGTACATAACGAAATGAAGGCAGAAATAAAGATGTTCTTTGAAACCAATGAGAACAAAGACACAACATACCAGAATCTCTGGGACACATTTAAAGTAGTGTGTAGAGGGAAATTTACAGCACTAAATGCCCACAAGAGAAAGCAGGAAAGATCTAAAATTGACACCCTAACATCACAGTTAAAAGAACTAGAGAAGCAAGAGCAAACACATTCAAAAGCTAGCAGAAGGCAAGAAATAACGAAGATCAGAGAAGAACTGAAGGAGATAGAGACACAAAAACCCTCCAAAAAATCAATGAATCCAGGAGCTGGTTTTTTGAAGAGATCAACAAAATTGATAGACCACTAGCAAGACTAGTAAAGAAGAAAACAGACAAGAATCAAACAGACACAACAAAAAATGATAAAGGGGATATCACCACCAATCCCACAGAAATACAAACTACCATCAGAGAATACTATAAACACCTCTATGCAAATAAACTAGAATATCTAGAAGAAATGGATAAATTCCTGGACTCATACACCCTCCCAAGATTAAACCAGGAACAACTTGAATCCCTGAATAGACCAATAACGGGCTCTGAAACTGAGGCAATAATTAATAGCCTACCAACCAAAAAAAGTCCAGGACCAGACGGATTCACAGCTGAATTCTACCAGAGGTACAAGGAGGAGCTGGTACCATTCCTTCTGAAACTATTCCAATCAATAGAAAAAGAGGGAAGCCTCCCTAACTCATTTTATGAGGCCGGCATCATCCTGATACCAAAGCCTGGCAGAGACACAACAAAAAAAAGACAATTTTAGACCAATCTCCCTGATGAACACTGATGCAAAAATCCTCAATAAAATACTGGCAAACGGAATCCAGCAGCACATCAAAAAGCTTATCCACCACGGTTAAGTGGGCTTCATCCCTGGGACACAAGGATGGTTCAACATACACAAATCAATAAACATAATCCAGCATATAAACAGAACAAATGAAAAAAACCACATGATTATCTCAATAGATGCAGAAAAGGCCTTTGACAAGATTCAACAACCCTTCATGCTAAAAACTCTCAATAAATTAGGTGTTGATGGGACACATCTCAAAATAATAAGAGCTACCTATGACAAACCCACAGCCAATATCATACTGAATGGGCAAAAACTGGAAGCATTCCTTTTGAAAACTGGCACAAGACAGGGATGCTCTCTCTCACCACTCCTATTCAACATAGTGTTGGAAGTTCTGGCCAGGGAAATCAGGCAGGAGAAAGAAATGAAGGGTATTCAATTAGGAAGAGAAGAAGTCAAATTATCCCTGATTGCAGACGACATGATTGTATATCTAGAAAACCCCATCGTCTCAGCCCAAAACCTCCTTAAGCTGACAAGCAACTTCAGCAGTCTCAGGATACAAAATTAATATGCAAAAATCACAAGCATTCTTATACACCAATAACAGACAAACAGAGAGCCAAATCATGAGTGAACTCCCATTCACAATTGCTTCAAAGAGAATAAAATACCTAGGAATCCAACTTACAAGGGATGGGAAGGACCTCTTCAAGAAGAACTATAAACCACTGCTCAACAAAATAAAAGAGGATACAAACAAATGGAAGAACATTCCATACTCATGGATAGGAAGAATCAATATCATGAAAATGGCCATACTGTACGAGGTAATTTATAGATTCAATGCCATCCCCATCAAGCTGCCAATGACATTCTTCACAGAATTGGAAAAAACTACTTTAAAGTTCATATGGAACCAAAAAAGAGCCCGCATTTCCAAGACAATCCTAAGCAAAAAGAACAAAGCTGGAGGCATCACGCTACCTGACTTCAAGCTATACTACAAGGCTACAGTAACCAAAACAGCATGGTACTGGTACCAAAACAGAGATATAGATCAATGGAACAGAACAGAGCCCTCAGAAATAATACCACACATCTAGAACCATCTGATCTTTGACAAACCTGACAAAAAGAAGCAATGGGGAAAGGATTCCCTATTTAATAAATGTTGCTGGGAAAACTGGCTAGCCATATATAGAAAGCTGAAACTGGATCCCTTCCTTACATCTTATACAAAAATTAATTCAAGATGGATTAAAGACTTACATGTTAGACCTAAAACCAAAAAACCCTAGAAGAAAACTAGGCAATACCATTCAGGACATAGGCATGGGCAAGGACTTCATATCTAAAACACCAAAAGCAATGGCAACAAAAGCCAAAATTGACAAATGGGATATAATTAAACTAAAGAGCTTCTGCACAGCAAAAGAAACTACCATCAGAGTGAACAGGCAACCTACAGAATGGGAGAAAATTTTTGCAACCTACTCATCTGACAAAGGGCTAATATCCAGAATCTACAAAGAACTCAAACAAATTTACAAGAAAAAAAAAAAACAACCCCATCAACAAGTGGGCAAAGGATATGAACAGACACTTCTCAAAAGAAGACATTTATGCAGCCAACAGACACATGAAAAAATGCTCATCATCACTGGCCATCAGAGAAATGCAAATCAAAACCACAATGAGATACCATCTCACACCAGTTAGAATGGCGATCACTAAAAAGTCAGGAAACAACAGGTGCTGGAGAGAATGTGGAAAAATAGGAACACTTTTACACTGTTGGTGGGACTGCATACTGGTTCAACCATTGTGGCAGACAGTGTGATGATTCCTCAAGGATCTAGAACAAGAAATACCATTTAATCCAGCCATCCCACTACTGGGTATATACCCAAAGGATTATAAATCATGCTGCTATAAAGGCACAGGCACATGTATGTTTATTGTGACACTATTCACAATAGCAAAGACTTGGAACCAACCCAAATGTCCATCAATGATAGACTGGATTAAGAAAATGTGGCACACATACACCATGGAATACTATGCAGCCATAAAAAATGATGAGTTCATGTCCTTTGCAGGGACATGGATGAAGCTGGAAACCATCATTCTCAGCAAACTATCTCAAGAACAAAAAACCAAACACCGCATGTTCTCACTCATAGGTGGGAACTGAATAATGAGAACACTTGGACACAGGAAGGGGAACATCACACACTGGGGCCTCTTGTGCGGAGGTGAAAGGAGGAGGGAAAGCATTAGGAAATATACCTAATGTAAATGACGAGTTACTGGGTGCAGCACACCAACATGGCACATGTATACATATGTAACAAACCTGCACATGTACCCTAGAACTTAAAGTATAATAATAAAAAAAAAAATACCTGGGTAATGGGATGATCTGTGCAGCAAACCACCATGGCACATGTTTACTTATGTAACAAACCTGAACATCCTGCACATGTACCCCTGAAATTAAAAAAAAAAAAAAAATGGAGGAGGAGCCAAGATGGCCGAATAGGAACAGCACTGGTCTACAGCTCCCAGCGTGAGCGACGTAGAAGACGGGTGATTTCTGCATTTCCATCTGAGGTACCGTGATAATCTCACTAGGGAGTGCCAGACAGTGAGCGCAGGTCAGTGGGTGAGTGCACCATGCGCCAGCTGAAGCAGGGGCGAGGCATTGCCTCACTCGGGAAGTGCAAGGGGTCAGGGAGTTCCCTTTCCAGGGGTGACAGACGGCACCTGGAAAATCGGGCCACTCCCACCCGAATACTGTGCTATTCCGACGGGCTTAGGAAACGGTGCCCCAGGAGATTATAGCCTGCACATGGCTCAGAGGGTCCTACGCCCACGGAGTCTCGCTGATTGCTAGCACAGCAGTCTGAGATCAAACAGCAAGTCGGCAGCGAGGCTGGGGGAGGGGCGCCCGCCATTGCCCAGGCTCGCTTAGGTAAACAAAGCAGCCTGGAAGCTTGAACTGGGTGGAGCCCACCACAGCTCAAGGAGGCCTGCCTGCCTCTGTAGGCTCCACCTCTGGGGGCAGGGCACAGACAAACAAAAAGACAGCAGTAACCTCTGCAGACTTAAATGTCCCTGTCTGACAGCTTTGAGGAGAGCTGTGGTTCTCCCAGCACGCAGCTGGAGATCTGAGAACGGGCAGACTGCCTCCTCAAGTGGGTCCCTGACCCCTGACCCACGAGCAGCCTAACTGGGAGGCACCCCCCAGCAGGGGCAGACTGACACCTCACACGGCCGGCCAGGTACTCCAACAGACCTGCAGCTGAGGGCCCTGTCTGTTAGAAGGAAAACTAACAGAAAGAACATCCACACCAAAAACCCATCTGTACATCACCATCATCAAAGACCAAAGTAGATAAAACCACAAAGATGGGGAAAAAACAGAGCAGAAAAACTGGAAACTCTAAAAAGCAGAGTACCTCTCCTCCTCCAAAGGAACGCAGTTCCTCACCAGCAATGGAACAAAGCTGGATGGAGAATTACTTTGACGAGCTGAGAGAAGAAGGCTTCAGATGATCAAATTACTCCGAGCTACGGGAGGATATTCAAACCAAAGGCAAAGAAGTTGAAAACTTTGAAAAAAATTTAGAAGAATATATAACTAGAATAACCAATACAGACAAGTGCTTAAAGGAGCTGATGGAGCTGAAAACCAAGGCTCGAGAACTACGTGAAGAATGCAGAAGCCTCAGGAGCCGATGCAATCAAATGGAAGAAAGGGTGTCAGCCTGGAAGATGAAATGAATGAAATGAAGCGAGAAGGGAAGTTTAGAGAAAAAAGAATAAAAAGAAACCAGCAAAGCCTCCAAGAAATGTGGGACTATGTGAAAAGACCAAATCTACGTCTGATTGTTGTACCTGAAAGTGACGAGGAGAATGGAAAAAAGTTGGAAAACACTCTGCAGGATATTATCCAGGAGAACTTCCCCAATCTAGCAAGGCAGGCCAACATTCAGATTCAGGAAATACAGAGAACGCCACAAAGATACTCCTCGAGAAGAGCAACTCCAAGACACATAATTGTCAGATTCACCAAAGTTGAAATGAGGGAAAAAATGTTAAGGGCAGCCAGAGAGAAAGGTCGGGTTACCATCAAAGGGAAGCCCATCAGACTAACAGCGGATCTCTCGGCAGAAACCCTACAAGCCAGAAGAGAGTGGGGGCCAATATTCAACATTCTTAAAGAAAAGAATTTTCAACCCAGAATTTTATATCCAGCCAAACTAAGCTTCATAATGAAGGAGAAATAAAATACTTTACAGACAAGCAAATGCTGAGAGATTTTGTCACCACCAGACCTGCCCTAAAAGAGCTCCTGCCCTAAAAGAGCTCCTGAAGGAAGCGCTAAACATGGAAAGGCACAACCGGTACTAGCCACTGCAAAATCATGCCAAAATGTAAAGACCATCGAGACTAGGAAGAGACTGCATCAACTAACGAGCAAAATAACCAGCTAATATCATAATGACAGGATCAAATTCACACATAACAATATTAACTTTAAATGTAAATGGACTAAATGCTCCAATTAAAAGACACAGACTGGCAAATTGGATAAAGACTCAAGACCCATCAGTGTGCTGTATTCAGGAAACCCATCTCACGTGCAGAGACACATATAGGCTCAAAATAAAAGGATGGAGGAAGATCTACCAAGCAAATGGAAAACAAAAAAGGCAGGGGTTGCAATCCTAGTCTCTGATAAAACAGACTTTAAACCAACAAAGATCAAAAGAGACAAAGAAGGCCATTACATAATGGTAAAGGGATTAATTCAACAAGAAGCGCTAACTATCCTAAATATATATGCACCCAATACAGGAGCACCCAGATTCATAAAGCAAGTCCTCAGTGACCTACAAAGAGACTTAGACTCTCACACATTAATAATGGGAGACTTTAACACCCCACTGTCAACATTAGACAAATCAATGAGACAGAAAGTCAACAAGGATACATAGGAATTGAACTCAGCTCTGCACCAAGCGGACCTAATAGACATCTACAGAACTCTCCACCCCAAATCAACAGAATATACATTTTTTTCAGCACCACACCACACCTATTCCAAAATTGACCACATACTTGGAAGTAAAGCTCTCCTCAATAAATGTAAAAGAACAGAAATTATAACAAACTATCTCTCAGATCACAGTGCAATCAAGCTAGAACTCAGGGTTAAGAATCTCACTCAAAACTGCTCAACTACATGGAAACTGAACAACCTGCTCCTGAATGACTACTAGGTACATAACGAAATGAAGGCAGAAATAAAGATGTTCTTTGAAACCAATGAGAACCAAGACACAACATACCAGAATCTCTGGGATGCATTCAAAGCAGTGTGTAGAGGGAAATTTATAGCACTAAATGCCCACAAGAGAAAGCAGGAAAGATCCAAAATTGACACCCTAACATCGCAATTAAAAGAACTAGAAAAGCAAGAGCAAACACATTCAAAAGCTAGCAGAAGGCAAGAAACAACTAAAATCAGAGCAGAACTGAAGGAAATAGAGACACAAAAAAACCCTTCAAAAAATTAATGAATCCAGGAGCTGGTTTTTTGAAAGGATCAACAAAATTGATAGACCGCTAGCAAGATTAATAAAGAAAAAAAGAGAGAAGAATCAAATAGATGCAATAAAAAAAATGATAAAGGGGATATCACCACTGATTCCACAGAAATACAAACTACCATCAGAGAATATTACAAACACCTCTACGCAAATAAACTAGAAAATGTAGAAGAAATGGATAAATTCCTCAACACATACACCCTCCCAAGACTAAACCAGGAAGAACTTGAATCTCTGAATAGACCAATAACAGGAGCTGAAATTGTGGCAATAATCAATAGCTTACCAACCAGAAAAAGTCCAGGACCAGATGGGTTCACAGCTGAATTCTACCAGAGGTACAAGGAGGAGCTGGTACCATTCCTTCTGAAACTATTCCAATCAATAGAAAAAGAGGGAAGCCTCCCTAACTCATTTTATGAGGCCAGCATCATCCTGATACCAAAGCCAGGCAGAGACACAACAAAAAAAGAGAATTTTAGACCAATATCCTTGATGAACATTGATGCAAAAATCCTCAATAAAATACTGGCAAACAGAATCCAGCAGCACATCAAAAAGCTTATCCACCATGATCAAGTGGGCTTCATCCCTGGGATGCAAGGCTTGTTCAATATACACAAATCAATAAATGTAATCCAGCATATAAACAGAACCAAAGACAAAAACCACATGATTATCTCAATAGATGCAGAAAAGGCCTTTGACAAAATTCAACAACCCTTCATGCTAAAAACTTTTAATAAATTAGGTATTGATGGGACGTATCTCAAAATAATAAGAGCTGTCTATGACAAACCCACAGCCAATATCATACTGAATGGGCAAAAACTGGAAGCATTCCCTTTGAAAACTGGCACAAGACAGGGATTCCCTCTCTCACGACTTCTATTCAACACAGTGTTGGAAGTTCTGGCCAGGGCAATTAGGCAGGAGAAGGAAATAAAGGGTATTCAGTTAGGAAAAGAGGAAGTCAAATTGTCCCTGTTTGCAGATGACATGATTGTTTATCTAGAAAACCCCATTGTCTCAGCCCAAAATCTCCTTAAGCTGATAAGCAACTTCAGCAGTCTCAGGATACAAAATCAATGTACAAAAATCACAAGCATTCTTATACATCAATAACAGACAAACAGAGAGCCAAATCATGAGTGAACTCCCATTCACAATTGCTTCAAAGAGAATAAAATACCTAGGAATCCAACTTACAAGGGATGTGAAGGACCTCTTCAAGGAGAACTACAAACCACTGCTCAAGGAAATAAAAGAGGATACAAACAAATGGAAGAACATTCCATACTCATGGGTAGGAAGAATCAATATCGTGAAAATGGCCATCCTTCCCAAGGTAATTTACAGATTCAATGCCATCCCCATCAAGCTACCAATGACATTCTTCACAGAATTGGAAAAAACTACTTTAAAGTTCATATGGAACCAAAAAAGAGCCCGCATCGCCAAGTCAATCCTAAGCCAAAAGAACAAAGCTGGAGGCATCACACTACCTGACTTCAAACTATACTACAAGGCTACAGTAACCAAAACAGCATGGTAGTAGTACCAAAACAGAGATATAGATCAATGGAACAGAACAGAGCCCTCAGAAATAATGCCACATATCTACAACTATCTGATCTTTGACAAACCTGACAAAAACAAGAAATGGGGAAAGGATTCCCTATTTAATAAATGGTGCTGGGAAAACTGGCTAGCCATATGGAGAAAGCTGAAACTGGATCCCTTCCTTACACCTTATACAAAAATCAATTCAAGATGGATTAAAGACTTAAACGTTAGACCTAAAACCATAAAAACCCCAGAAGAAAACCTAGGCATTACCATTCAGGACATAGGCATGGGCAAGGACTTCATGTCTAAAACACCAAAAGCAATGGCAACAAAAGCCAAAATTGACAAATGGGATCTAATTAAACTAAAGAGCTTCTGCACAGCAAAGGAAACTACCATCAGAGTGAACAGGCAACCTACAAAATGGGAGAACATTTTCGCAACCTACTCATCTGACAAAGGGCTAATATCCAGAATCTACAATGAACTCCAACAAATTTACAAGAAAAAAACAAACAACCCCATCAAAAAGTGGGCAAAGGACATGAACAGACACTTCTCAAAAGAAGACATTTATGCAGCCAAAAAACACATGAAAAAGTGCTCACCATCACTGGCCATCAGAGAAATGCAAATCAAAACCACAATGAGATACCATCTCACACCAGTTAGAATGGCAATCATTAAAAAGTCAGGAAACAACAGGTGCTGGAGAGGATGTGGAGAAATAGGAACACTTTTACACTGTTGGTGGGACTGTAAACTAGTTCAACCCTTGTGGAAGTCAGTGTGGTGATTCCTCAGGGATCTAGAACTAGAAATTCCATTCGACCCAGCCATCCCATTACTGGGTATATACCCAAAGGAGTATAAATCATGCTGCTATAAAGACACATGCACACGTATGTTTATTGCAGCATTATTCACAATAGCAAAGACTTGGAACCAACCCAAATGTCCAACAATGATAGACTGGATTAAGAAAATGTGGCACATATACACCATAGAATACTATGCAGCCATAAAAAATGATGAGTTCATGTCCTTTGTAGGGACATGGATGAAATTGGAAATCATCATTCTCAGTAAACTATCGCAAGAACAAAAAACCAAACACTGCATATTCTCACTCATAGGTGGGAATTGAACAATGAGAACACATGGACACAGGAAGGGGAACATCACACTTCGGGGACTGTTGTGGGGTGGGGGGAGGGGAGAGGGATAGCATTGGGAGATATACCTAATGCTAGATGACGAGTTAGTGGGTGCAGCGCACCAGCATGGCACATGTATACATATGTAGCTTACCTGCACATTGCGCACATGTACCATAAAACCTAAGGTATAATAACAATAATAATAATAATAAAAATTTAAAAAAAAATGGAAATTTTAAAAAAGAGTTAGAATTCACAGTTTCTGAAGCAGCTACCCTTTTGTCTTTATTTTTCTTTCAAATTGTTTTTAGCATGTATTTAGGATTACTTAGACCAAGCCAGGACAATGAGATTCAATCCTGAAACTTTATTCAAACTTGGAAAGAGGATCTCTTTTCCATGGGATTGAAGATAGAGCTCCTGAGAACCTGCCTGATGGAGAGTGCAACACAGAGAAAAGCAGAACTAAGACACAGAGAGAAGGAGTTCCATTTTGACTTCTAGATCCAACCATGCCTGCAGCTGAGCTTGTTCACTGAGTAAGATTATCACTATGCTTTTCAGTTTTATGAGCCAATAAATCCCTCACTTTTCTTCAGCTAATTTGAATTGGTTTCTGTCTTTCACACCTAAAACAGTGCTATCAAAATGTAACAATCAAAAGTACATAGAATTTGGAATCAGGCAAACTAGATTCTAATATATCTCTGATACAGTTTCCACCTCTAGAGATAATAATTCCCTCTTCCTAGGCCTGTTATGAGGATTAAATGAGATGGTATGTTAGAGATACTCTGAATATGCTAGTTTCCTTTTTGAATTTGAGAGTTATATTGATACCACATCCTTGAGTTTTCACATAGTGTTTTCCTTTTCTGTAGTTCATTAACAAGTACCCATATGTAATGTGAGGTCATCTTGGCCTAAATTGAAAAGGGAGAGGGGCAATTTACACAACTGGTAATGGAAAGTTTCCCTCCTACTTTCATAAGAGAATCAGTTTGGTGAGGAATACTATTTGTCTTCGGGTCATCAGACCCAAAACAGTGGCTGTGAATTTGTGTTGCTCTTCCCAGTCTATTTCTTTTAAATTTCTGTCATAATGTAATGGGAATTACATTGTGCAGGCTCTGGTCACATGATGCAGTTCCTTTTGCCTTCTCAAATGTAACCATGTGTGGAATCTCCATCACTGTCACTGAAGATTTACTTACCTTTTATGATCATACTGGATTTAAGTTAAGTACCTTGGTAATCGAACAGAATATAATTAACTAATCATTTACAGGATTACTTAGCCTAAAAACTGACACAGTAAAATACAGTAAGCATATTTATGTCTGTCCAAATCCTGTATTAATAAAGATGATCAGATTAATCAATTCAAATGCATTTTCAAGAAAATATTCCTGGCATAGAAGATTAGAAATATGCTTAAGCTAAATTTAGAATTCAGGAAAAGCAATCCTACAGCTTACTTTCCACTATTTTTTTTCCCTTCAACTAAGCTCTTAAGCTGAATAAATTAAAGTCTCCCAAGATGTTTAAACAATTTAGTCTATATTAGTATGCTATGGTTCATTATAAAATACAACTGTAAAACCATTGCCAAATTACCCTCTAATACCTGCTTAGTCATAACTGGAAATCTATAGCAAAGGCATGAATGTCCTGCTTATCTATTAATTTTAGCTTCTTATCTATAATTATTCACCTCCCCCTGAGAATCCCTCTTCCTTCACCAAATCTGATTCCTGTCTCTGACACACTGCATCACATTCATGAACCCATCTTCCCAATCTGTCAGGCAAAGGGCTGCTTTCTATTGTCTAATATTCAGTCTAAAATAATCTTGTACCTTTAAGATTTTCTTTCCTTCTTTTAAAAGCTTACCATAGTATGTTTCAAATTGTTTTGAAATTAAGAAAAGCAAGGCAATATACCTTTAAAGGTAGACAACACCTCATATGCTCATATGCATATATTTCTTAAAGAAGTAGGACTTTTTTGTTGTTGCTCTTTTATCTTAAAATGGCTACTATTGTTACTTTCAGCAAGTACTATAATAATTTGCCCCACTCCACACCCATCCCATCTCTATTTCTACCAGTGTATGGCAGGATAAAATTTCAAAGTATTAATTAATAACAAAATTTTCCTCATCTCTACCAAGGCCCTCCTTTTCAGGCAGTTTTACTTAAGGATCCAATCTAAGAGAAGAAAGAGATAGAGATAGAGAACACAAGTGTGGAAGGCAGAAATATCTGGAAAGATATAGGACAGAGTTTTTCTTAGACTCAATTTTAGAATTCTGTGGACTAGGGAGAAGGAAGAACAGAGATGAGAGAAATAAAATAGAGTGAGCTGGGATCCCACATTCTGCATCCATCCCAAGATTTGAGGGTGATAAAGTGATCCTTGATAGGTTTAGGATCTTTGAACAAAAGGAGGCATGTGGCCTGCTTTCTGTCTAGACACCCAAGAGACAGCAACCCCCACAGAAGCCTAATGTTTATGGTAGTTAGGTGATAAATACTGTGGGTTGGTCCCCACCCTTGTAAACTCTCTCTTATATCACAGGGGCTAGACATCTGAAAACTACATTTTCCAATTTCCCTTTTTAGCCTAATTTTGGTTCCAGACTTGCCAGTAGAAGGGACTTGCACAAGATTAAAGGGAAGTGCTGGGACACCTGGATAGCCATATGCAAAAGAATGAAGTTGGACCCCTTCCTTACATCATACACAAAAATTAACTCAAAATGGATCTAAGACCTAATTGTACCTACTAAATCTGTAAAATTCCTAGAAGATAACATAGAGAGTAAATCTTCATGATTTCAGATTTGGCAATAGATTTTTAGATATGATACCCAAAGCACAAGCAGCAAAAGGAATTACAGGTAAATTAGACTACATCAAAATTAAAAACTCTCATATACCAAAGGGCATTAAGAAAAAGTGGAAAGACAGACTATGATGTAAGAGAAAATATTTGCAAATCATGTATCTGACAAGGTGCTTGTATCTAGAACACATAAAGAACTATTATAACTCAATAATAAAAAGACAAATGATCCAATTAAAAACTGGGCAAAGCATCTGAACAGACATTTATCCAAAGAAGATATACTAATGGCTAATAAGCACAAGAAAAAGTGTTCAATATTATTAGACATTAGGGAAATGCAAATCAAAATCACAATGGAATATCACTTCATACCCACTAAGAAGGCAATAATAAAAATTTTTTAAAAAACAGATAATAAGAACTGTCAGTGATAATGTGGAGAAACTGGAACCTTCATATATTGCTGGTGGGAATGTAAAATGGGGCAGTTGCTTTAAAATCAGCACAGCAATTCTTCAAAAGGTTAGAGTTAGCATATGAACCAGCGATTCCACTCCTAAGTATACACTCAACATGTATAATTCCACAGAAAACCTTGTACACAAATGGTCATAGCAACATTATTTACAATAACCAAAAAGTAGAAATAACCCAAATGTTCTTTAACTAATGAATGGATAAGTAAAACGTGGTATATTGATACTATGCAATGTATTTAGTAATCAGATCACATGAAATATTGACACATATTACAAGAATGAATGAACCATAACACTGAGAACATTATGCTAACTGAAAGTGTCCATTACAAATGGCCACTTATTGTAAGATTCTATTTCTACGAAATGTCCGGATTAGGCAAACCTATACAGACAAAAAGCAGATTACTGATTGCCCAGAGCCAGATAGTGGGGTATAAGCGGATTTGGATTGAGGGGTGATGTCTAACAAGAAGGGATTTCTTTTTGGAGGTAATGAAATGTTCTAAAATTTATAGTGGTGATGAATTCACAACTCTGTGAATACACTAAAGGCATTGAATTATATATTTTAAATGATTGGATTGTATTGTATATAAACTATATCTCAATAAATATGTTTATTAAAATAAAAAGGAAGAAGGAAGGCAGAGGCACATCTTCTCCTTGCTTTGGCTTTGGAGCAGAGTGCCCCATAGGAACTGCACTACAGTTCCTGTACTGTACTGAACTGCACTACAGTTCCTGTTTCTACTACTGTAGGAATTACAGGAACAAACGAGAATAGTTTCAGAGGAATGAGGGATTGCGCAGTTGTGGTTTCCTGCAGGAGCAGTAGCACCTTCCTAAAGTTCCTGAGCACTGACTAACATCATATTATCCCCCTTCCTTTTGTCTCTTTTATCCCTTCCAATAATTTTGTCACTTTACTCCCTTCGTTAAAATCCACTCTGCTTGAAATGCCTAGAGTGGTTTGTTTTCCTAACTAAATTCTGATTGGTAGTATTACTCAGAGAATATCCATCTTCCTTGTTCTCTTCCTAATACATTTTTAAATTTTGTCCAGATACTCATCTCTCCATCACATAGCCAAGTACAACAGGAGACAATGAGTGACAGAGTTACCTCAGCTTCAGGTTCAGCCTCATTTTGGTGTAAGAGTAATTCCATTTATCTTTCTAAGAATTGGTTCAGAAATGAGCATGCGACCTAGTTATGACAATGAGACATGAAGGGAGATTTACCAGAAACTTCTGGGAACACTCTTTATTCTTAAGTGTGAATCATGAGAAACCAACTAGATATAAAAGAGAAATCCCTATTTTCTCCTTACATCTATCAAACAACCAAGACAGGAGTCTGCTCAAGAACAAAGGTAACATGTCAGAGGCAGTGTAAAGAAACACAGAGAACCTGGGTGTTTAATTGCATTATTGAACGGTTGGATCAACACAGCCTGAAACCCACCTTACCTCTTGAATTCTTTTTTATTTTTTTTACATTTATTTATTTATTTACTTACTTATTTATTTTTGAGATGGAGACTCACTCTGTTGCCCAGGCTGGAGTGCAGTGGCGTGATCTCAGCTCACTGCAACCTCTGCCTCCCAGGTCCAAGTGATTCTCCTGCCTCAGCCTCCTGAGTAGATGGGATTATAGGCACACACCACCATGCCTGGCTAATTTTTGTATTTTTAGTAGAGACAGGGTTTCACCATGTTGGCCAGGCTGGTCTCGAACTCCTGACCTCAGGTGATCTGCCCACCTCAGCCTCCCAAAGTGCTGGGATTATAGGCATGAGCCACCGTGCCCGGCCACCTCTTGAATTCTTATACAGTATAAGCTAGTTTCACTTAGGTAGTTTAAGATAAGTTTCTTGTTATTCGCAGCTGGAAACACGTTAACTGACACCCTGAAATACCATGACACGGCAGTCTCTCTAGGCAGAGAGGGCTTGAGACAACTCCCCAGTTTCCCATGGTTCCAGAGTGGCACAAGACATCATCCAAAAGTTACCCCTAAAAGCTGAGCAATTTAGCTGAGAGGGGGCTGATAGACCTGGAGGGGTCTTGCAGCCATGATTAGGGGATACAGCAGTATAAGCCACACAAAGCCAGAAACATTGTAGGAATGTGGACATTATATTGTATATCACAACAGCAGGATAATGACAACTAGGAACCAGATAATTTCTAGGTCACAGCAAATTCCACACAGGACAGATGATGTCCTGAGACCACACTCTCCCCCTTTGACATTTCAGTGCAACTCAAGGACCCATCATCCCTCAGACCTTGGAAGAATGAAGAATGGACTCTGTTAATTTTCTACCACCAAATAGAATGGAAGCTCAAAATAGAGATTGTTAGATCATGGAAAAGTAAAAAGTTATAGACTGAGAAGATCATAGCCCTAGAAGTGTACATCCCAATTATACAGAACTAGGTCTTTGGCCTGGGAGTGGCAGATGATTATTTTGATCATCTTAAGCATCGCCTCCCCCATTCTGTGTTTACCAATCCTGCATCATGGAGGGTCACAATCAGCCTCACTGTATCCTCCTCTGCTGCCTATTCTCATCTAGAATTGTTCAGATTTCAAGCTCAGATCATCTCATAAATGCAAATTATATTGTAATGGGCTCTTGGACACAGCTAAGATCAGAAGTCTTACTATATAACTGTCGCCCCCTCAGCAATTCTCCAATGACCCTCACCACCATAGTCGCCTTGATCAAAAGATGGATATATAACTAGGTGTCTCAGTCTGTTTTGTGTTACTATAAGAGAATGCCATAGACTGGGTAGTTTATAGTGAACAGAAATTTATTTCTCAAAGTTCTGCAGGCTGGGAAGTTCAAGATCAAGGACCTGTAAACTGCAAGCTGCCTTCTTGTTACATCACACATGATGAAATGCATCACATGGCAGAAGGACAAAAAGAGGACAGGAGAGAGCAAGAGAGAGCAAATCCATTACTGCAATTACAGCATTAGTCCATTCATTAGGGTGGAACACTCATAACCTAAATACCTATTAGAGGCCCCACCTTCCAGTATCATCACAATGGCAATTAAATTTTGACATAAGTTTTGGAGGGAACAAACAAACCTTAGCACTAGGTAAGGGAAACTCAGAGAAATGTCTATAAATTTTGTCTTACAATCCTATTTTTTCCTTGTGTATCTTTCAAAGTAATATTGTTCCAAATTTGAAGCAAAAAAAATCAAATAATTACTAATGGATGATATTCAACTCAAAATTGCTCTAACTTGGAACATGAAAGTACTTATAACTCTGTTCTATAATTAATTTAGTAGAATTTAAGGTACAGTGCTTGAAGCCACTACTACCATTACATAATTCCTTATTTCTTTATTTTCTTCATCCTCATTTGTATTCCAAACTCTTAAAACCAATCTCATTTTCTCAGTGTTGTCATAGATTACCCCAAAGAGAGAATGACTGATGCTAACATAAAAGTCACTTGGTCTCAATTCTGAGATTAGGAAAATTTTTTCATGCTTTTATTCCAGCAGGAAGAGAATTTGCTATGCAAGCAAGAATACTGAGCACAATTGGAAATTAAAGCTAAGTATCAGATTGATGGGTCTCCATCTGATTCATATTGTCACCCGTCTATTTAAACAATTTAAACCCATGGACTTGCAGAAAATAGTTTCATCACTATGTTACAGATATTCTTTAGTTGAGCACTTGATAGCAAATGTTATTCAAGTAGTAGAAACAAATCTTAATTTTTAATAAATGTGAAAAAATAAGTCTGTTTACTCTTTGTGACAGCTCTTACAACTTTACAAATATATAAGTAATATTTAGCAATTATGTACCTACCTATTTCTAAGAAATCTAAGTTAGAATTATACTTTTTTTTGTCTCCAAAAAGTTGAGTTTCTGCCTAGGCCAGTTTGCTAAGAACAAAGCTTTCTTATAATACTTGAAAGTGTTGGGGATACAGAAAAAGATACCCCTAATATGGCACTCAGGACCTCCTGAGACTGTCACGGGCATGTCCCTAACCTTGACATAATAAACGTCTAAATTGATTGAGACTTTTCTCAGATACTTTTTGGTTTACAAAGGTAATCCTTTTTATTTGCCCTGCTGAGGCACAAGAGGCAGTACCACAAAATATGGCGCTTGTCATGCTGAGTTCTTTGAATCAAAGAAAATTGAAAAGCCTCAGAAATAAGCCACAGAACCAGTCTCTCTGACCTCCCCCCAAAGCCCTGTCTCTGGTATTCTCTTTCTTTCCCAGAGAACCAGGAGGGATTCTCTCTGGAATTTCCTTATTTGGCTAAGAAAGCTTTTTTTTTTTTTTTTAATCAAAAGAAATGCAATTGTCTTAATACTCTCCCCTAGGAATCTCATCAAATAGCCAGGAAAGATTAACCACTGGAGAAGAGTCAATTGCCACAGAGAAGGGACTGGGAGTCACTCCCACACACAGAAAGACTTTTCATCTATGAGAAGTAGCTCCAAGAGATTAACTGGGAGACTCTATCTGCATAAGACAACCTTTGCTCACAATGAAGTTCTGCCTCTCACCTTGCAGCCACTTCCTCCAGAGCTCACAGGAACTTTGCCCAAGGCCATTGTTCTTGGGACTCATTCATTTCCCCTGCAAATCATTTACTCCTATACCCTACTCACCATCTCCCTCTTCCCTATGAAGAAGAGTATATAACCAACTGGACCCCATGGGGTTAGGGTAATCACTGTCCTGTGATTCTCCCCAGGGCACATTAAATAAATTTTGTATGGCTTTTTCTCCTATTAATCTTCCTTTCATCAGTTTATTTTCAGTGAGTCTTCAGAGGGTGAAGGGGAAGCTTTCCCTCTTCTACCCTACAAAGGTTTATTTTTAATATTTCTATAAAATGTTGACTTACACACTTGCAATTAGACCATGTGATATAAGTTACTACGGTTAAAGAAAAATATATTCATGACACTTGTTAAAGCAGACTTTACTCAAAGCAAGGAAGCCCTTAGCAATAGGTATAGGGACCACAGTAATAGGGTCTCACTGCAAGGGAGAGAGATCAGACTCAACTCTGACTTCAATAGGAACAAGTGGGGATTTACGACCATGGAGCAGGATTGTGGGGGTGGTCAGTGGAAGGAAAATTACTAAAAGAAAACATCAAGGATAAAGGATATCCTTGAGGAAACATCAATAATAAACATCAGGGATAATTATTAACAGGAAACATCAAGGACTATCTCCTTTGGTCAAACGACTGTTGTAAAAAACTGTGTATGTTAACTTAAAGTTATAAACTAAGTTTGTCATCACAGGTTGTTTTTACTCACCAACTTAATGAGAATTAATCCATTTGAATATCACCTGATCAAGCTCAAATTATTCCAATCTGTGTAAAGAGAATGGAGGAATTTTTTTTTAACATTAACACTTCTTAACATTTAAAAACACAGCTTGTAAAGATGTATTCAAAGAAAAGGGTCTAACAGATTAATTTTAAAAACACAACACCAGGTACAGTTTTAACTTACAGGCACAGATGACTGCAGAGGCTTCCAGGCTTTGGTTAGGGCAGTCATGGGAGCACAGATTTCCCAGAGGATACCAGTAGTTGGTTTGAGCTGGGGGATGCAGAAGCAACAGCAGTTTTCTCTGGTGCCTGTTGGGGCAGTGGCAGTAGCATTTCCTCCCTAGGTCAGTTCTGTAGCACGGTTCCCTGGAATCTACTCAATAAAGTGCTCCCCACAAACAAGGCTGTAAACCATGAAAGAGGAAGACATAGAATCCAACAAATGGGAGCTCTAACATCAAAAAAGGAGGTTGTGTTCCCAGGATGACAATGAAAGGAATGTCCTGAAACACAGCAAGACAGTAAGACTAGAAAGAGACAAATCTATTGTGGAGTGGAAGGATGGATTCAAAATCCATATTTTCAAGAACTGGAGTTCTTAGATTTTCCTTAAGTGCTTGAATGTATTAAGAGGTTCTTATTTTCATTCTTACTCTCTCCTCCCCTTTAGCTCTATCCATTGTATTGAAACCACCTTTGCAAAGTTTATGACAGTGAGAGACAGTAGCATGGCTAAATCCGTCTTGCTTCTAGCTTCATAGGCTGGCTTCCTCACTCATTCCTGGGTGTAGGCCAAGCAAGGATGATAATAGTCCTTCCCTAAAACTGCCCCCCTCCTTGTCTGGGAACCAAAATTGCCTTTGTAAGACTATTGAAAGGCTATGAGATTAGGATTATAAGAAGGGCCTGAATTTTGCTAAAATGTAGGCGTAGTTAAATGATAACCAGTCATTGTTCCCTAGCTTGCTTTTCTATAATCCCTTGCCACTCAGTTGTCACGAGGCCAGAGGTCACAAGATTTGTGACTTCCTCAATTGCCCCTATAGATAACATCACTATTGTAAAACCTAAGATTGTTCTTTTGAGATGATTTTCAGACTTTTGCATTCTGGCAACCAACTGACTCCACCTGGACCTGTGACTCATGATTCAACCAGTCCTGCAGCCTCCACCCAGAGGCTGACTCAGTGCATAAGGACTGTCTTCCACATTCCTATGATTTCATCCCCAACCAATCAACAGCACTCATTCCCTGGCCCCCTGCCCACCAAATTATCCATCAGTTCTCAATGAGGCTGATCCGAGTAATAAATTCCCATCTTCTGCTTGGCTAGTTCTACATTAATTAAACTCTTTCTCTACTGCAATACCACTGTCTCAGTGAGTTGGTTTTATCTGTGCAGGGGGCAAAAAGAACCTGTCAGGTGATTACGATATCAATATCAATAAAAAAGCAACTTTTTTTTTTTCGAGATGGAGTCTCACTTTGTCACCCAGGCTGGAGTACAGTGGCGTGATCTTGGCTCACTGCAACCTCCGCCTCCTGAGTTCGAACAATTCTCCTGCCTCAGCCTCTCAAGTAGCTTGGATTACAGGCATGCACCACCACACCTGGATAATTTTTGTATTTTTAGTAGAGACGAGGTTTCGCCATGTTTGCCAGGCTGGTCTTGAACTCCTGACCTCAGGTGATCACCCACCTCAACCTCCCAAAGTGCTAGGATTACAGGTGTGAGCCACTGCACCCAGCCACAATGCAACTTTTTAAAAAAATGAAATAATTATTAGCTTTTCTGGAAAAGCTTTATCTCTTTTAACCTATGAAAAGTATTAATATTTGTCATAAAAAAATGCTTTTGCATTTTTACAAGAAACAGTGCTTCATTTCCATTATAAAAGGAAATTGTAGAATATTGTGAGACTCACCTGTGAATGATATTTATATAGACATTATAATTTTAACACTGTATATGAATAGAACCAAAGAAGATTAAATGATTGTGCATTTGTGTAGGGTGTATTTGCGTTGGGGGAGGGAGACTGGTTGGGGTTTGAGGAGTGCTTAAGAAAACTAAATCCTATCTTCAATAGTAGGAAGTCAATAGATAATATTCAAAACTGAAAAAGAAAAACAAAACTTAAATAGCAGAAAAATCTGCTTATTTGAAAATATGGATGTAAATACCAGTAAAAACTGCTTAAACTGTTGGAAATTTTTTACTTTGGAAATGGGAATCAGAAGCTAGAAAGTGCAAAGCTGTAGACTGCTGTTATAAGCTAGCAGAACTCAGCATATTTAAAGTGAATATGTATGACTTTGACAAAAATAAAAATTAAAATTTTAAATAAGAACTATTTTTCAATTTTTTCTCAAATTACATTATTGTTTTTTATTAGAATTGCATTGAGTTTATGGAAAGATAATTTAAGGAGAACTGACATCTTTCTAATTCTCAGTATTTTCCTCTAGAAACATGGTTGAGACTTCTTTTCTATTCTCAAAAAAAGTTTATCATTTTCTTGTTATAAGTCCTGTGAATTTTCTGTTATTTTTGCCTGGGCCTGCTATGTCATTTTTGCTATTATAATGACACCCTTTTCCATTATATACGTATGATAACTGGCTGTTTCTAGTGTGCAGGAAAGCTCTATATTTTTCTTGTAACTTGACACCTTACTAAATGCCTATCTCTATCTCCTAATACTTTTTCAACTCATTATCTTCAGTTTTCTAGGTAGAGAATCATATAAATGTACAAATAACTATAATTGTGTATTATAATTTTCTTTTCCAATATATATGACATTTCTTTTATATAGCCTATTGCCTTGGTTAGTACTTATTAAACACAGCTTTAATAATCGTAATAATTGACTGTATTGCTTCCAACTTGAATAGGAATACTCCTGGTTTTCCCTAACATGAATATTATTTTCTATTTCTATCAGATAGAAGCTTGATTATCTATTTCTTTCATATCTAGGACTTCCCCTATCTAAACACTCCTTCATACTTTATCATATTTGTATTTGCCTTTATACCAGAATTTAGAATAATCCCTGGCTCAATAAATTTTTTTTAAACAAATAGATCAATAGGTGGAAAAGTCACCTCTAGACAATCACATGCTTTGTCTCTTTTAACCTATGAAAAGCATTAATATTTGTCAAAGTGTTAAATCACTTTTGCATTTTTAGAAGAAACAGTACTTCGTTATTAACTGGATTTTTCAGCACTTTATTTTAAATGTTTGTATCCGTGTTTATGAGTATGAATTGTAGTGTTGTGTTATCCCTATGTTATCTTTGTCAAATTTGGTTTCATGATTATGCTAGCCATATTAAATGAATTAAAATTAATGACTCTGTCTCAAAAAAAAAAATTCATGTCTTTGCACTGAAACAGTGCTAAAGTCATAGGAATTAGATATTAAGAGCATTTGTCAAGAAAACAACCTGCCTCCTGGTCTTTCTTTGGGATCTTCAGTAGCTATTCTTCTATTATGTTTCATTGTCCTTTATTATACAAGATGCATATAAGTGGACTTTCATCATAGAAAGTTAAAACTATACCTAATTGAAAAGACTAAAAATGCAATCTGTCTCTCTCACCCTACCCCACCCATCCCCAGAGTTAACCACAATTAACAATTTAGTACTTTTATTTTCATTATTTTTCCTATGCCCTCACATATTTATATGTAAACACAACATGCAAGTGTATGTGCATTAATGCATGTGTAAAGAATAAATAGAACTATTCTGAAACTACTCTTTCACTTATTCCTTGAAAAGCTTTTCACATATATATTATAAATGATATGAAACTATATGTACTTCATCCTTTTTAATAGCTGCATAGTATTCAACATTATGGCTTTACCATACACTCTTTAACTACTCTTCTACTATGAGTATTTGGATGTTTCCCTCTTTTCACTATCATGAATAAACCTGCCATGATCATTCTTGTACATAGATTTTTGGCCCACTGCATGCAAAATATTCTTCAGAATAAGATCATAAATGTGGAATAACTAAGTAAAAAAAAAGACAGTTTTAATCTTAATAGATAGTAAAAAAATTTTCTCCAAAAAGATTTTGTCATCTTATCCTCCTACCAATAAGGTATCATTGTGTTAATCTATCATATCCTTACTAACCCTGGGTATTATAAAGCTTCTATAATTTTGTTAATCTGATTAGTGAAAATTGATTAAAATGTATCACATTAATTTACATTTATCTGATTACCAATGAGGTCGAATATTTTGTAGAGTTTATTGAACATTTGTATTTCTTTTTCTATAAATTCCTTTTTAACATCCATCATTCTTTTTTCTATTAGAGGGATTGTTATTTTCCTATTGATGTTTAGTGATATTAATCCTTTGCTAATATAATGCAAATATATATCCAGGCTGAAGGTTGTCTATTATGTTACTACATCTTTTGCATACAGAAGTTTCCTTTTAAATTTTAATGTATTTAAATATTTGATTATTTTCCTTTATGGTTTTAATGTTTTATATCTTACTTCGATAGGCTTTCTTTACCCCAAGCTTATATTTTTTCTGCAGCTATATCTAGTACTTTTATGTTTAGCTTTTTGGGTATGGTTTAAGGCATATGTCTAAATGTGTTTCTTTCAAAATGAATAACCAATCACCCCTAACTGTATTGCTTTGAAAATGGATAACCAAGCTTCACCCTAATTTGTAAAGTAATTCATTTTCCTACTTAATTGTTTGCCATTTTTATTATTAATAGCAGCAAGCACTTACATAGTTCTGACCATATTTCAGGCACTCTTCTAAGTGCTTTCTGTATATTAATGTATTTAATCTTCACAACAACCATAAGACGTAGGTAGTATAATGATCCCTCTTTTACACATAAGGAAACCAAGGCACAAAGAGTTTAAGTAACTTCTCCAAGAACGCACAGCTACTGTGTGGCCTGGCTTGAGATCCAGTGCTCTTTACTATACTAAATCCTGATGTACATACTGCTCCTCCTAGATTCCATCCAATCTTATTAACCAATATCTCTGCCTATACCTGCACAAACCCTATACTTTTATATTTTCAAATTTGTTTTAATTTCCAAAAGACAAGTTTCCCTCATTTTTTCTTCTAGGAGTTTTCCAGGTTACTTGCTATTTTGTCTACGATTTGACCAATAAAATAGCCTGTTAAGTTTCATAAATAATGATTAGGATTGCATTACATTTCTAAATTAACTTGAGGAGGACTGATATCTCAAAAAAAAATGCCTTCTGTTTAGGAAAGACCTGCATATCTGCATTATTGGACTTTTTTTCTATATTTTACAGTTTTCAACATATGAATCTTACAATAGTTAGGGTTTTTTATTATTATTGTAAATAGGTTTTTTCTCTGTTTCATTCTTTAGTATATTATTGATAATATGTAGGAAAGCATTGATTTTTTCTATGTTAATTTTGTGTCTGTCATACTGAATTTTACTGATTCTAATAATTTTTTCAGATAATTCCTTGGATTTGCATGGCAATCTTTGGTTTCCAAATAATTATATCTGTGTCTTTTCTTTATAATATTTATGTGTCATGTTATTCTTTTTTGGTCTGTATATTTGCATTGGTTGGAGTTAGGCCCTCTATTACAAGGTTAAATGACAACAGTGCTGGGAGCAAGTTTATCTTGTCTCTAACTTTAGTAGAATGTTTCTAATGATTTACATCACACATGGTGTTTGTTCTTGTTTTATGCTAATCTTTATTAGTTCAATGAAGTTTCCTTCTATTGCTAGCTTACCAACACTTATTGTTTACTTGTTTTTAATCACAAATGATCATTGAATTTTAGCAAATACATTTTTGCCCTTATTGAAATGTCATAAATTTTTTTATCTATTTATATCGTAAATTACATTAATGGATTTCCTTGTGTTGAGTCATCCTTGTATTAATAATAGCTACATTTAATGTATTCTTCCTATGTGACAGAAATGATGTTAAACATAGTTATTAGGTAAATACACATTTAAGATTACTGTGTCTTCTTGACAAACTGATCTTTTTCTTGACAAACTGATCTTTCTTATGAAAGTTTTTTTAATCTATAGTAATAATCCTCATCTTGAAGTCTATTTTGCCTGATATTAACATAGCCACATAAGTTTTATTCATGCTTACTATTTGTATGGTATATATTTGCTATCATTTAAATTGGCCCCCAAAAAGCATGTGTTGGAAACTTAATTATCATTTTAATAGTATTAAGAGGTAAGACCATTAAGAGGTAATTAGGCCATGAGGGCTCCTCCCTTATAAATGAATCAACGCTGTTATCACAGGAGTGGGTTTGCCATAAAGAGGTAAGTTTGCATTCCTCCTTTCACTCTTCCGCCGTGTGAACAACAGTGTTGCCTCCTCTGTTGGATGCAGTATTCAAGATGACATCTTGGAGGTGGAGACCAGAACCTCCCAGACACTAAACCTGCTGCTGCCTTGATCTTGGACTTCTCAGCCTCCAAAACTGCAATAAATAAATTTTTATTCTTTATAAATTACCCAGTCTCAGGGATTCCACAGCACAAAACAGAATGAGCCACAATTTTTTATGTCTTTCCTTTCAACCTAGCTATGTGGTTTTATTTAAAGACACTTTCTTACAGACAGCTTTTAGTTGGCTCCTGTTTTTATATCCAGTCTAATAATCTCTGCCTCATAATTGTAATATTTAGTACATTTACATTCAATGTAATTAAATGGTTGACTTTAATTTTACTATCTTGCAGTTCATATTCTATTTGTTCCATCTCATGTTTGTATGTTTGTTTCTTTTATTTGTCCTTTTCTACCTTCTTAAATCAATGAAATATGATTTAGTACTCATTTTATTGCCTCTATCTCTATTGGGTATTTCTCTCTCCTCCTCCTCCTCCTCCTCCTCCTTCTTCTTCTTCTTCTCTCTCTCTTTTCTCTCTCTCTCTCTCTCTGTGTATGTATTAGTGATTGCTCTAGGGATTATAGTATATATTTTTAACTTATCACAGTCTACTTCTAATTAATACCATAACATTTCACATAGAATATAAGAATCTTCCAACAGTAGAATCCCATTTACCCCACCCAATTTGTAATGCTATTGTCATTTTTACTATTACATATATTAGAAATGCCACAACACAGTACCCAAGCCACAACACATTGTTATTATTTTTGCTTGAACCAGTCAATTATGTTTTAAAGAAATTTAAAGGTGAGAAAATAAAATTTATTTATATTTGCCCACGTTTACCATGTCCAATGGTCTTCATTCCTTCCTGTAGTTCTAAGTTTTATCTTCAGCTTGATGAACTTTCTTTAGCATTTCTTTCAGTACCATGGCTATTGTGGACAAATAGTTTCAGTTTACATTAATTTAAAATTTTTTTTTTTTATTTTCAATCTTGAAGAATACTTTAAAAGACATACTGCTTTGGTGTTTTTAGATCTGCAGATTGATTTTTTTTTCACCAAGTTCACCTTTCGTTATTATTTCTTGGAATAGTTCTGATTCATTCTCCTTTTCCTTTGCTTCTGAGACTTCCCTACATATGGGACAACTGATATTATCCCACAAGATTCCGAGGCTCTATCCATGTTTTAAAATACATTTTCTCTTTGTTTTTCCATTTTGTTATCTTCCATCATTGTGTTTTTCAATTCTCTGATCTTTTATTCTGCATTATCCAATCTCCTCTTGAGCCACTGAGGGAAATTATTACTTCTAGTATTTTTAGTTAGGTATTTTTTATACCTTGCTTTTCTCTTTTGAGATTTCCCACCTGTTCATTCATTACATTCATGTTTTCATTTAAATCTTTGAACATGTGTATAAACATTGTTTTAAAAACTGTGTTCTAACTCCAAAATCTGAGTCATCTCAGGATCTCTTTCTATTGTATTTTTTATAATCTTTGTTATGGGTCATATTTTCCTGGTTCTTTGCCTCTATAGTAATTTTCTATTGCACATAAAATGTTGCAGATGATCTATTATACACAGTTTGGATTATATTGCCTCCCTTTTAAAAGTATAATATTTTGTTCTGGCCAGCAACTACACAACCGGCTCATTCTCTTGATCCTTCAGGCTTCATTTTATGCTTTGTTTGGGCTAGGCTATACCCCTTTTTTACTTAAATCCTTAGATATGATCATAGTCCTTGTTTCTATAGAGTGGTTTCAACTAAATGACTGATGCATATGGTGAAGTCTTTCCATTATAGCTGGGCTAAGACTGCAATATCTCTTAGCCGTGCAGATCTCTGGCATTTCCTTTCCTTTGCTAGCTCCTTTGCAGCTTCTACTTTTCAGAATTGTGAGGTCTTGCAGAATCTCAACCTGACGTGCAAAGCCCAGACCAGTTCTCAGCCAAAAAGCTAAGAAGAATATCTACACAGACTTCTGGGACTTTTCTTCTTTACTGCTTCTCCCTCTCTGGAGTCCTACCCTGCAAATTCCAGCTTTCTCTAGAGCCCTGTGTTTCCATTTCTGCCCGCTCAGCTCAATCAGACTAATGATCTTCACTTGGCCTCCATTTCTCTGTGCCCCACATTCAGGAAAGTGCTCCCAGATATAAAATGTGGTGCTTACCTCATGTTATTTCTGTCTCTCTAAGACTCTAATCATACACTGCCAATTTTCCAATGCCTAAAATGGTCACTTTACATATTTTCTTTCATTGTAGTGTGAGGGTAAATCCAACAGCATTTACTCCATTATGGCCTGTAAATAAAGTTGCATAGATAAATCTAATTCATGAGCTTTTTATCCCTTCTGTCTTACTTCATAGATTCTTTAAATTTCTTCTTCTTCTTCTTCTTCTTCTTTTTCTTCTTCTTCTTCTTCTTTCTTCTTCTTCTTCCTTTCTCTCTCTCTCTCTCTGTCGCTCTCTCTCTCTCCCCCCTCCCCCCTTCCACACACACTTTGCCATCTTTTGGAATAATAATACTTTCTGTGAGTTTTTTTTTCTCCTCTAATGGTCTCATTTAAAGTTTGTTTTGTCTAAAATTTTGCAAAACATGTTTTAATTTATTCTCCATCAATGTTAAGAACCCAGAAACATATGTAGACCCTTCTTTTTCAAGCTGAAAACTATCATGCTTTACTTCCTCTTTCCCTACCTCTCTCTTCATCTCACACCTCTAGGGAACTTTAGGTCATTCATTTATGTATGTATGGTGTGTGTGTGTGTATATATATATATATATATATATATATATATATTCTTTTTATACATTATTATATATAATATAACCATATATTATTGTATAATATATACTATTATATAGTATAAATTATTTTAAACATTTATAAATTATATGTAATAGTATATATTATCTATTATTTTAAATATTTATAAATATAAATTATATATAAATATATAAATATAATTTATAAATATTATATAAATATATAAATATAATTTATAAATATTATATAAACATATAAATATAATTTATAAATATTATATAAACAAAATATATGTTTTAAATCTAAATTTTATATATGTATATCTTTTCAAAATTTATTGTTGTAAATTTCACTTAGTTTCACAACCACATTACAAACTACTCTTTAGACTTAAATCTAAGTTTTTATTGCTCACTGCTATTTTTTTTTTTTTAATTATACTTTAAGTTCTGGGATACACATGCAGATTGTGCAGGTTTGTTACATAGGTATACATGTGCCATGGTAGTTTGCTGCACCCATCAACCCGTCATCTACATCAGGCACTTCTCCTAATGCTATCCCTCCTCTTGCTCCCCACCCCCCAACAGGCCCTGGTGTGTGATGTTCCCCTCCCTGTACTCATATTATTCTCATTGTTCAACTCCCACTTATGAGTGAGAACATGCGGTGTTTGGTTTTCTGTTTCTCTGTTAGTTTGCTGAGAATGGTGGTTTCCAGCTTCATCCATGTTCTGGCAAAGAACATGAACTCATTCTTCTTACGGCTGCATAGTATTCCATGTTGTATATGTGCCACATTTTCTTTATCCAGTCTATCATTGATGGGCATTTGGATTGGTTCCAAGTCTTTGCTATTGTGAACAGTGCTACAATAAACATACATGTGTATATGTCTTTATAGCAGAATGATTTATAATCCTTTGAGTATATACCCAGTAATGGGATTGCTGGGTCAAATGGTATTTCTGGTTCTAGATCCTTGAGGAATTGCCACATTGTCTTCCACAATGGTTGAACTAATTTACACTGCCACCAACAGTGTAAAAGTGTTCTTATTACTCCACATCCTCTCCAGCATCTGTTGTTTCCTGACTTTTTAATGATCACCATTCTAACCGGCATGAGGTATCTCATTGTGGTTTTGATTTGCATTTCTCTAATGACCAGTGATGATGAGCTTTTTTTCATGTTTGTTGGCTGCATAAATGTCTTCTTTTGAGAAGTGTCTGTTCATATCCTTCATCCACTTTTTGATGGGGTTGTTTGTTTTTTTCTTGTAAATTTGTTTAAGTTCCCTATAGATTCTGGATATTAGCCCTTTGTCAGATGGATAGATTGCAAAACTTTTCTCCCATTCTCTAGGTTGCCTATTCACTCTAACGATAGTTTCTTTTGCTATGCAGAAGCTCTTTAGTTTAATTAGATCCCATTTGTTAATTTTGGCTTTTGTTGCCATTGCTTTTGGTGTTTTAGTCATGAAGTCTTTGCCCACGCCTATGTCCTGAATGGTATTGCCTAGGTTTTCTTCTATGGTTTTTATGGTTTTGGGTCTTACGTTTAAGTCTTTAATCCATCTTGAGTTCATTTTTGTATAAGGTGTAAGGAAGGGGTCTAGTTTCAGTTTTCTGCATATGGCTAGCTAGTTTTCCCAACACCATTTATTAAATAGGGAGTCCTTTCCCCATTCCTTGATTTTGTCAGGTTTGTCAAAGATCAGTTGGTTGTAGATGTGTGGCATTATTTCTGAGGCCTCTGTTCTGTTCCATTGCTCTATATATCTGTTTTGGTACCAGTAGCATGCGGTTTTGGTTACTATAGCTTTGTAGTGTAGTTTGAAGACAGGTAGCATGATGCTCCAGCTTTGTCCTTTTTGCTTAGGATTATCTTGGCTATACGGGCTCTTTTTTGGTTCCATATGAAATTTAAAATAGTTTTTTCTAATTCTGTGAAGAAAGTCAACGGTAGCTTGATGGGGATAGCATTGAATCTGTACATTACTTTGGGCAGCATGGCCATTTTCACAGTATTGATTCTTCCTATCCATAAGCATGGAATGTTTTTCCATTTGTTTGTGTCCTCTCCTATTTCCTTGAACAGCTCACTGCTATTTTTTAAACATGTCTTTACATTTCTAAAATTCTTTATTTTGATTAGCTTTTTCTTAAAGGTATACTTTGTTTTTTTGTTTTTTTTTAAAAAAAAGCATACATGAGTCATACAATTTCTGAATTCTTGCAAATCTGAACCAGGCTTTGATTTGCCTTGCATTTTGATAATAGCTTGGTTTAGTATATAATTATTGGAACATAATTTCTTTTCTTCAGAAGTCACACATTTTCTCTCAGGTTTTCTAGTGTTAGTGTTGCAAATAAGAAGTCCAATGTCATTTAAACTTGTGGGGTCGGGGGTGACATTTTTTCCTAGTTGGCTGCTTCTAGCATTTGTTCTTTATCCAGAATATGGTGAACCACCTGAATATGGCTTTTTTTCATTATGTCTGCCCAGTCTTCAGTAAGCTTTCTCTATGTGAAGACTGAATTCTTCAACTTGGAAAAAATGCCTTCTTCTATTTCTTTGGCTACTGCTTTCATTCATCCATACAGTTTTCTCCTTCTGGAACTCCTGTGATAATGATACTATTTCTTTTCTCTTTTTTTTTTTTTTTTTTTTTTGGAGTCTCGCACTGTCACCTGGGCTGGAGGCTGGAGTGCAGTGGCACGATAGCCCAATAATACTATTTCTTTTGCTTTCATCTTTCCTGTCTCTTGACTGTCTTCTAAATTGCCAGTTCTTGAAATTTATGCCCTATATTCTGAAAGAATTTTTTTTTTTTTTTTTGACAGTTTCTCTCTTGTTGCCCAGGCTGGAGGGCAACGGCACAGTCTTGGCTCACTGCAACCTCCACCTCCTGGGTTCAAGCTATTCTCCTGCCTCAGCCTCCCAAGTAGCTGGGATTATAGGCATGCACCACGATGCCAAGCTAATTTTGAATTTTTAGTAGAGATGGGGTTTCTCCATGTTAGTCAGGCTGGTCTTGAACTCCCAACCTCAGGTGATCCACCTGCCTCCACCTCCCAAACTGCTGGGATTACAGGCATGAGCCACAATGCCCAGCAGAAGAATGTTTTACAGTTACTCTTCTCTTTATTTTCAAGACATATTTTTGGTCTCTAGATTTTGACTGGTGATTTTTCTCTTATCTTTACAGTGGAAGAATTCGTTTTTCCAGCATGAACAGCCAAAATGTGAACAGTGGCTTATTAGTGACCCCCTCATTTACTACCACCTCTAGCATTTCCAACTAAAACTCCTGAGCTTCATCGATATAGGTAAAAATTTCTGATGATGATACACAAATGGCCTTTTTATAACCCTTTTACATGTTTTGGATTATTTCTTTCTAGAATAGGAAAGAGGGAGTCATCAGATGTAATCAGGATACCATCTTTGTCACAAAAGATTCCATTTATTTTTTCTAGACTGTGATGAAAGAAACTTTGTATTTGTTTCTCACTTAAGAAAAATAAATTTTTTAAGAAAGAAAAATTGGACATACTCAACTTCCTTCCTTACAGAGAAATAAGAAAGTTATTTAAATTTCAACATTCTTATGAAAAGAGGTTTTTTGGGAGGGATAAATTTTTTACTTACTTTCCCCCACTAAAAACATTTTGAAATACATTCCTTGAAACCATCTTCAATAGTCCTGAATTTACTATGAACTTCTCTGTCCAACTGCCCAAACAAGGACAGGGAAATATGCCCATGAAAGTTAACCTCTGCTGAAAACAACCATGAGGTAGAAAAAACAATGGGAACATCTGTATTTTATCCTGACAATATGTTCTCTCTTATTCTGGAAGCACAGGATGCCTTTACTCTCTCAGCTGCAAAAATATTATCTCTCTGCAGGAATGAAACAAGTGTGGAATATATATTATGCTACCACATTACATGCATACCTAAGCAGAAAACAAAGAAAATAGCCATTTAATATATAACTCAGTTTTGCCTCCAGGGACAGATAAAAATTTTTATTATAATACCCAAATGGTACAGTCCATAAATATACATGGAAAATGTGATAGGGCGAAGTCAGGCTCTTTTGTCTAGATACTTGTGGCTAAAAATTTATCTTCTGACCCTCATCCTAATCTTTCCTTCAAATAGACATAAAGTAGGCTATATTTTTTATGAGGTCCAGGAATCTGGGGGCCACGGAGATCAAAACCCATCACCATTTTTCAGCAAACCATTAATTTTTAAATGTCTGTGGAAAATAACTATTGGCTGATATCTTTCAGTTCCATTTCAAACGTTTTACCTTATGCAGTTTACCTAATAAACAATCAAGTTACTAAAAATAAAAAATAAAAAACAGTAACTAAGTTGATAATTTAATAACTTCAGATGTTTCTAAAGGCTTAGTTGTGTTTACCCTTTTTGAAATCAATAACATTTCATTTGGAATTTTAAATCCACTTTAATGAGCATTCTGCTAGCAGCAGTTTAATTTAAGATCCGAACTTATACAAACAAAAGTAATAGAGGATTTTACCTAGATAACAATTTATACTTACCTTTTGCAGACCACATCACTGATTTGAATGTATAAATCCCTGCAATTTCATTATATATGCCTCTTAAAATTTTTTAATGCTTTTAACCAGAGAAGGGGTTATATAGGAAGAATATTCCCAATGTAACAACTCTTAATGTTGCTCAGGTATTTGCAACATGACCGACATGGTTCTTCTAGTACTGGTGCTATCTTTGGAAGCTTTTACAGAGCAACAACATGACTTCCTTATAGGCAGTAAATGAGAAACATCCTATGATAATGCCACTGGCTTTCTACATAAGCTGCCTGTTTTATGTCTTATCAAATTGAAGCATTTGTCAACACACAAACCTTGTTTCTTTGTATCTTCACATTCATTCACTGATTTAATGCTGACAATGTGTTCTGCATTGTTCCCCTCCCTGTAAGTAACCTTTTGGGGTCATGTAATCTATCCCTATAAAACTAAGTGGAAGCATCCCCCATAAACAAGGAGCTATAGCTACTGTTTCTAAAATCCACTCTCTGGCACCATACCATAGGGACCCAAGCAGCTCTGGAGTCTCCAGAGGGTGCTCAAGAGGGAAATTATAGCCTTTGGGCTCCTCAGTGCCTCCCTGTGAGATGCTGTGCTGTCTTGCACTGTTGCTTCCTGGAAGCATTTTATAGCTATCACACCCTAATGTACCAAAACTGTACAATCCCCTCATAATTTATGAAATTCTTCAAAAAAGTGATTATTTCACTCTCTGTTATAGCTCTACTTTCCATAGAAGCTCAAAAAAGTAATTTTTAATGGCTAAAACCACAATTACTTTTGCTCCAAACTAATAGTCCTTGAACCATGGTGGAACACATAGCACCAAGCAATGCTTCCCCATTTTGCCCCTCTCCCAGCAGTCTTGTAACAAATCCTCTCCTTAAGCCCCCCACCAAAAAATCATATCACATAAATTGACACCCAGGCACAATCCAAATCCCAGTTTAGGCTCAGCTGGAGCCTTTTACCCCATCTGTAAATATCCAAAATTCATCCTATATCAATGAATAACTTACTGTGTTGCTTCATGAACATTCCTTTGTTACCTATAAGAAGAGAGCTTACCTGAGAATGACAGTAGCACAGGGCAAAGCAAGCCAGGAGATGAAGAGACACTCCTATCAACCTCCTCTGAGCCCCTGAAACCAACCTCCACCTTTGCTTCCCATAGTTATATGTGGCAGTAAATTCCCTTTGTTGCTTAAGTTAATTTGAGTTTGGTTATATGTCACTTACAACTGAAATAATCTTGACAAATACACTAATAATTATCAAATTTTATTGGGTTATATAAATATTAGTGCCTCGGGAACTTGAAACAACAAATCCCAGAGATGTGCAACCATAAACACTATAGCCTGATGAGTGATTCAATTAAATATGTACATATAGATCATCGCCCAAGCCACATATATAAAAATAAGGAGAGATAAATCTGAAGGAGAAGGAAAAATCTTTTGCATTTTGACACAATTTATTAAGCAGAAGACATCTGCCCAATGTCTAGGTCTGGAAAGATAAATTATTCCATTTTATGTTGTTATTAAATTGTATTACTCTTCATTAAAGTTAAATGCATTTGGAGGAATTAAGCTTATCAAAAATTTGGCAGTGTAATATAAGCGATGATTCTTTGTTGATTTGACAACATCTTCCTGTGAGTTGATTCACAATTTTAATTTTAGAAAACAATATTTCTTTGATAGGGGCTGACAGAATGATGTGAACTGCTGCATCATTTTGCATGAAGTCATATTGATTGTGAAAGGAAACAGAAGCCAAGTGACTTAACCAATTTTTCAAGGAGGATTATGACAATAATGTTTCCATATTGTCAGAGGGGATCACATCAATTTAAGAACTAAAATTCAGCTTCAGGAGACAATCACCTGTCCTTTTGAAGATAAATACAAAGGAACTCTATGAAGATAAAAATTCTAAATAACGTTAGTGAAAAAAATAGTTAAAAATGTATGAAATTATGTGTCGATATCAAGCACCTTCTATGGATACAATGATGAGCAAAACAGAGACATCAGAGAGCTTTCAACCTAGAGGAAGGCATTAGCCAATCACAGAGAATTATAATTCCAACTAGGATGTTACCAGAGAAATGGACCTGCTACCAGGTCCATGCTGGGGCTTCATGCTAAGCAAATAGACCAGGGAAGGATTTCATAAAGAAGTGATATTGAACTGATATTTAAAGAATGAATAAGCCCTGACTTGATAAAGAGGGAAAACAGCATTCTGGTCTGAGGGACAAGCCTCTACATAGGTGTAGGGAAGACTGGAGCAAGAATAAGAGACCTAAAACTGCCCTGAGGCCAGAACCCAGGGAAAGGAGCCCGTGAGTGAGGAGGGCCCAGGCTGAACAGAGGTAGAAAGTTTCCTCCTAAAATACTCTATAGACTTTGAATGGTTTCAGGCAGGGCTTGTGTGATCAGTTTTGCATTTTAAAAAACATCACCTTGGCTTCAGGCTGGATAATAAATGGGGGATGGGGTCAGGGTCCAGGCAAGGGAAAATAGTAGCTGGGGCTGGGTAGAAGTAGGGGTGAGGGTAAGACACAGGTAGAGAAGCCATCTGTCATGGCAGCTTATTCTCTTCAAACATTTATTGAGAGTCACCAGCAGGAAATCTGACTAAATCATTCTCTTTTTAAAAACTCTTTGTTGGGCAAAAATCTCAAACATCTAAAAGAGTAGACAGAATAATCTAATGAACCCCTATATGCTCAACCCTAAGCGCCAACAACAATCAATGCTGGACTAATCTAGCCTGATCTATATTCCCAATCTTTCTCTACTCCCAGATATATTTTTAAATTATGAACATTTCAAACCTTCAGAAAAGTCATGAGAGTACTACAGCAATCATCCATTTAACATTCATTTAGATCCATTGTTAACATCTTGTTAACTTTATATATATATAAAGTATATACGTAAAACTGTGTGTGTGTGTGTGTGTATATATATATATATTTACTGTGTATATTCTCTCTCTCCCGTATGTGTGTGTGTGTGTGTGTGTGTGTGTGTCTTCCATCATCTATCCCCTAAGAGCAAAGGCACTCTCTTATACAACCAGCATATAATTATTGCTCAGGAACTTTAACATTATCTAATATACAGTCCAAATTCAAAATTTCCCATGTGTTCCAATAACATCCTGTATAGCTGTTTTTTCCCCTGATCTAGGATCCAAATAATGCTCACACATTTATTTTGTTATCCTGTCTCTTTAGTCTCCATCAATCTCAAGCGTTCCTCAGCATTTGTGTCTTTCATGACATTGATGCCTGTGAAGGGTCCTGGCCAGCGGCTTTGCAGGATGTCCTTTAATGTGTGTTTGTCTGATTGTTTACTCATGATTAGATTGAGGTGAAACATTTTGGCAGTACTATCGCATAGGTGATGTTTGTCCTTCTCAATATATCACCTCAGGAGCCACATGATGTCAGTTGTACCATTACTGAAAATGATTCTTTCACTTTTCTAACCTATTGAGTTCACATCCTATAGACATAATCCATTACTGTGGAAACCAGACAAGGACTGCAAAATATAATTTCTATTTCCTCATGAGCCATCTTAATACCAAGAGACATTTACACAGATCATTTATACAGACAAAACTTTACTGGTTGTATTCACAAAAGGTGGATATAGATCATAAATAGACACGGATGGGGGATGAATATCCTACAGCAATTAGAAGATATTAGTAAGTTTGGGAATTAGAATCTGGAGAGGAAGTGGAGTGTGGAGGTGAAGCACATCACCTCAGGAGCCAGACCGCCCTGCCACTTCCCACCCATGTGACTTTGGGCAAGTTACTTAACCTTTCTGTGTCCACATCTGTAACATGGGATGTCACAGAACTCTTCCTTATATGGTTGGTGCCAAAACTGAGTTGCTACATGTGCAGTGCCTGGCATACCACAAGCTGTCAATGAGATGATGATGATGATGGTAATGTTTCTAGAGAAGGACCACTAACCTCCATGTGTGGACGAAAGGAAGACCTTGGTTTTTTTTATATATATAAAAAATATTGTCTGAGACCAGGCATGGTGGCTCACGCCTGTAATCCCAGAAATTTGGGAGCCTGAGGTAGGTGGACCACCTGAGTTCAGGAGTTCGAGACCAGCCTGGACAACATGGCAAAGCCCCGACTCTACTAAAAATACAGAAATTAGCTGGGTGTGGGGGTGCATGTCTATAGTCCCAGCTACTCGGGGGGCTGAGGCAGGAGAATTGCTTGAACCCGGGAGGTGGAGGTTGCAGTGAGCCAAGATTGCGCCACTGCACTCCAGCCTGAGTGGCACAGCAAGACTCCATCTCAGTATATACATATATATATAGATAGTCTGAAGTTTATACCCTGTTAAAAACATAATATGGTAAAATGTCAACACATTTGTATAAAATCATCAGCATCATTTAATGAGAACTACATAGGGTAAAAGAGTTTGATTTTAACAGTTAGATGACTAGCATTAACATTTCCCAAATATTCAGTAGAAGACACCATAGGGTAGAAACATCTAGATGACAAAAATAGAGGAAGGGAGCAGGGAGAAGCAAGGGAAGGGCAAAGAGGTAGAGGGAGAGGGAAAGTCCCACATCCCTGGCCCTGAGTCCTCAAATCTCACCCTGCCCAGGACTTAAAATTACTGGCCTTTCTACCACTCACAGGCTTGCTTCCCTAACAGTCCCCTCTGGGCTTCTTCCTGCTGTAGGATTTAAAAATCCAGGCTTTCATTATTGTCTCCCCAACTCAGCCTACCTAACCATACCCAAAACAAAACACACATAGCATGTTTTCTTTTTCTTCTTCGTCTCTTATTTTTCAGTGAAGTCCCACCATTTATCAAAGTTAAATAACGTTTTTGTTGTTGTTGTTTTTTGGGTTTTTTTTTTTTTTTTTTTTTTTGGAGACAGAGTCTAGCTCTGTTGCCCAGGCTGGAGTGCAGTGGTGTGATCTCAGCTCACTGCAACCTCTGCCTCCTGGGTTCAAGTGATTCTCCTGCCTCAGCCTCCCAAGTAGCTGGAATTACAGGCACCCACCACCATGCCCAGCTACTTTTGTATTTTTAGTATAGACAGAGTTTCACTGTGTTGGCCAGGCTGGTCTTGAACTCCTGACCTCGTGATCTACCCACCTCGGCCTCCCAAAGTGCTAGGATTACAATCATGAGCCACCACACCAGGCCGAAGTTAAATGACTTCTACAACAGGCATGAATTTTACAGTCCCAAAACCCAGATGTGCAAACATAAAACCCCCTTTATTTTTTCAAAACTGACTTAGATCACAAGACCCACTTCCACAAATGGAAAAATACCTTACTGCCAATTCAAGGAAAACGCAGACATTTCTGGGATTTGTTTTTTAGTTTCTTTAGGTAAATAGGAAGTCAATATGGAATTCATACTCTCTCTTATTTCCTTCTGTTCTCTCCATCACTCCCTAAATCTGGGGGCAACAGGTGCAGCAGCTTAAGCTGCAGAAAAGAAAGAAAGGATTCTCTCAGTTCTCTCAAGGAAACTGTCTAGAACAGCAGATTGTTCTAATCTTGATTACAAATAATCAAGTAAATGCCCAATTGTAATACAAGTAAGTTTCCCAAAAGTGTTTTGGGAGTACAGAGCAAGTATAAAGAAGCATAAACTCAGTTCAAAGGGCCAGAGAAGCTTCCAAGAGGAGGCAGTTTTTAAGTTTTATTTTAAGAATGAGATGGAGATAGTAAGTTTAAGAAGACAGGGAAGGATATCTCAGGAAGCATTTGCTAAGGCATGGAATAGTGGGAGAGGGTGACGTCCTTGGGAAATAGAAGTAGTTCTGTCCAGCTGGAGCACAGGGCATGCTCAGAATACTGGAGATGAGTCTAGAGAGATGAACACACTGTACATCAAGCCAAAGGATTTGGAGTGTCTTCTCTAGACCAAGACTTGGCAAACTGTACATGGAGTCCAAATATAGCCTGGTTTTGTAAACAAAGTTGTACTGAACACAGCCATACTCATTTGTTTACATACTGTCTTCAGCTGCCTTCATGCTTCAACATCAGAGTTCGGTAGTTATGGCAGAGGCTATATGGCCACCAAAGCCTAGTATATTTACTATCCAGCTCTTTACCTTAAAAGTTTGCTAGCTGGGCCTGGTGGCTCATGCCTGTAATCCCAGCACTTTGGGAGGCTGACGTGGGCAGATCATGAGGTCAAGAGATGGAGACCATCCTGGCCAACATGGTGAAACCCCATCTCTACTAAAAATACAAAAATTAGCTGGGCATGGTGGCGCGTGCCTATAGTCCCAGCTACTTGGGAGGCTGAAGCAAGAGAATCGCTTGAACCCTGGAGGCAGAGGTTGGAGTGAGCCGAGATCGCACCCCTGTACTCCAGCCTGGTGACAGAGCAAGACACTGTCTCAAAAAAAAAATTTGCCGACCCTGGGCTAACCCACTTCATTAATATATGCACCCTCTTTAAAAGGATAAATTATCCTAGAGCCAAAACTCCACTTAAATATTGTTAGTATATTGTTATTTAGATATAAAATTAAGTGCAAGCATCTTATGCTTATAGCTCTTTTGCAACTATAAAAATGTGTATAAACTAACAAAAACAATACAATTCAAATTAATTTATTAATTCAATGTGAATGATGACATCACTTGTATGGAGACAGATTTCCATGCAGGAGACAGATTTGGTGCAGGTACCAAAATCAACTGTCAGTACTCAGCTCTAAGGAAGCCATTGAGGTGATCCACAATTGTTCATGTTTTAAAATATCATCCAAATGAAAACACGATAATTTAAAAATTACCACAGAGAGCTGCAGATTCTGGATGACATGCAGTTACTGAATAAATCTAACAGACAGCTATTCACATGGCAACAAATAGCTAAAAACAACTAGTCCAAACTAGGTGAACCCAAGGGGTAGCAATGGATTAGAGAGAAGAGGACACATTTGAGAATATTCAGTATACTATCTGGACAAAACTTTAAACATCAAATGGTTGTGTGGAGGAAGAAACATAAGGGAAGATTCAGGAATGACTCACAGGTTTCTGGTGTGGGCATGTGTGCTCACCGAGGTGAATAAACACAAAGGAGGTAAAAGTTTGGGAGAGAAAGACACTAAGATCCCTTGGGTATGTTGAATTTAAGGCATCTGTGAAACTAGTTCTTATTCTGAATAAAGTTGGATGTATAGGACAATGCAGTTATAAGCAATAACTGGCTCATAAAGATATGCAAGTTGGAGGCCAGGCATGGTGGCTCACGCCTGTAATCCCAGCACTTTGGGAGGCCAAGGCGGGTGGATTGCCTGAGGTGAGATGTTCGCAACCAGTCTGGCCAACATGGTAAAACCATATCTCTACTAAAAATACAAAAAAATTAGATGGGCATGGTGGCATGCGCCTGTAATCCCAGCTACTCGGCAGGCTGAGGCAGGGGAATTGCTTGAACCAGGGAGGTGGAGGTTGCAGTGAGCCGAGATTGCGCCACTGCACTCCAGCCTGGGTGACAGAGTGAGACTCCATCTCAAAAAAAGAAAAAAAAAAAAAGATATGGAAGTTGGAAATAAGTTGTTATTGAACTACCAATATAGATGAGATGATAGCCCACATAGAAAAGTAAAAAGTGAGAGAAGAAGAAAGCACTAAAAGACACTTAACAAAGAACTGGCCATTATAGGGAGCTTTCTAAATAACTACATTTATGAATCCCTAAATATAATCAATTCAGTATGATCTATGTGAATGGAGGGAAATTATAATATGCATAATATGAGATACCAATACAAAAGTTATTTCTTTTTGGTGGATTCATTTTGGTAGATGCACAGAGGAGAGAAGCATTGATAGAAGATTTATTTGTTTGCTAAAATTTGGTTTGCTCTCCCAGGAGGCACATTAACTTGGATAAAATGACAAAATGGTATAGAATGTGGCAGTCACTGTTAGTTGTCTATTCAATATCCATTTCTTCTTTACAAACCAACTTGAATTTTTCTCAGTGGCAATGTGCCTAACTGAAAACTTTATTTTCCCGCCCACTCTGCACCTATGAATGGCCATGTAACACAGTTCTGGCCAATGAAATACAAGTGAAAGTCAAAGGATGAAACTTCTGTGGAAGCTCTTTAAAAGGCACATAGACTCAAGTGACTGGATGCTTTGTGCATACCTTCTTCCTTCCTAGATACATCATGTTGGAGGTGGAGCCACAGTATTGTGACCACCAGGCCCCAAAAGCATGGTAAGGATTACTGAGCGGAAATACAGGAGGATCCTGGGGGCTTCACAAATCCTCAGTATGAGCCCTGACTCTGCTTCCAGATGTAAATAAGAATAATTGGATCCCTAATTTTTTAAGTCACTTTTTTTCTGGGTTTCTGTTAGTTGAGGCCTAGTGAATTTCTCCCTACGCAGAAGGCCTATTTGAAAATGGTCTCAGCTAAAAAATCCCCATAGATAACTTTCAAAGTTAATGTAATGTCCAGGAATAAATGAAAAGTTGATTCCCACCTAGATGCAACAGGAAACCTCTCAACCTTATTACTAGGGCCACCTGCTTCAGCCTTGATTAAACGAAGTGAAGGAAAAAAGGAAGTGAGCAGCCCAGAGTTTAGCTGGCCATGACAAATGAGTTCCTGGTAAGACTGTATCCTCCAAATCTCCAATTTCTAGCATCCTCTACCATGCTTTCTTTTAGCTTTTCATCTTTCTTTCCATTCTTAATCTAATGGGAAAAAAGGTGAATAATAAAGTATGAATACTATTATTCATTAACCTTCAGTGCCTTCTCATTGTCCACCCAGTTAAGCATATGAAGGATGATTTATTGAACTACTAATTTGTGCTTTTCATTGCCAGTGTTTTCCTCTCCTATTCCAAGCAAGTAGCCAAGCTAATTGCCGCCTTACTTCAGGGAAGTTTGTGGCAGAAGCTCGAAAGCAAATGACCTACCACACCTGCTTGTGTCCTGGTCTTCAAGAGCTTGGGTTCCTGAAGTGGATTATGCTGGAGCAACACAGGTAGAAGCAGAAGTAACAAAGGAGAGAAGGAGACTGCCATACTGCCCTATACCAGGAAGGTGGGGTGGTTTCCACAATCATCAAGGGGCCTGTGTCCTACTTCTAGCAGAACCTGGGGAAGACAACAAGGACTCTGCGGGGCCTAACTGTGTGGTGAAGCTAGGGAGGCTGTACCCTTGGCAATAGGGCTTCCATTGTGAAGAAAGATGCCTGCAGGCCAAGAAGAGCAGAGAAACAGAGTCACTGCCATTCAAGAGTTCATGACAACTTCAACAATAGGGCCACCATAATAAGCCAAAAATTAGGAGTAATTCGCCTGTGTTTTAAGGAACCACAAAGTCTCTGAGAGACTGAAGAAGAGAGAACACCCAAATGACAGATTAAATTTACCTCCAGCAAGGTGGGATTAAGGCTCACAGAAATATCCAGAACACTCTACTCACATCTACTGGGGTCCAAGGCCTCAACAGCACAGTCTCCTCAACCTGCTGCTCCAGACATTTGGCTTTTCTTCCTCTGCTTGAATCCTACAATTGCGATGCTTTCCTGCCTCTGTGTTTGCTTGGAATTTTCTGTCCTTTGGCAATTTAATGCATGTATTCATCCATTTAATAATAAGTGCCCATCTTTTCTATCTTCAAATACTTGCCCTTCATAAGGTTCTCCCTGACCCCTCTGAAAAGCCATGATTTCCTCCTTTACATCTCCAAGTTTTGTACTTCTCTTGGGACATTTACCCTGTACTACTTTTTGTTACCATTTCACATCTGCTCCCCGCCACATCTTAAACATTTGTTGAACATCTACTAAGCATCCTAAAGACAGTGACTGTTTCCCAAGTACCTAGCATAACACCATATGCCATTGACCTTAGGACACTAAACTGAACAGAGCATAGAGCCTGTCCTCAAAGTTCTCAAAGTCAATGTATCATGCTCGGGGATCACAGGATTGTATGTAGTAACTTCTCAGCCTTTGTTGATCTTGATTGTCAGCATTTTAAAGCTCCTTTCAGCTACTTATATAAAATTTAAGCAAAATGAGGAAGATAATTTCGTTGGAGAGAAAGCTTCTGGATGCTTCAGAATATGCCACCTCACCTGAATGGTAACCATTACACTTGTAAATAAGATAAAATAGCAAGAAAAATCTAAACATATGCTTTGATTATTTTCTTTTTGAAAATCAATAAGATCATTTTTATTTTCAAAGAAAATGTGCAAATAAAAATATTGTTACCGCTTATTTGAAATCCATGAAAAATGCTGAGGTGAAGGAACTGTTGTCCAAAAACTGCTTTCTCTTCCCGGGCTTACTTCCTTTGCCTTCATTGTTTTCTGCTGCCACTGCTGCTTTGGAATTTGCTGTTATGTGTAATAAACTCCATCGCAGTGTCTGTGGATAAATCAAGAAATATTCACTGGAGATCTTGTCACAGGCCACAGTCCAGACTTAATCCCTGCTCTCCCTTCCCACGCTTCTCAGTCTGTTTAGGCTCTCTCTCTTCTTCCAAATTCTCCATTCTCCTGATGCTACTAGCCTTTGGAGTCGACCTTTCTGTTTTCCGTCTCCCAAGTATGTCACACACCTATATCATAGTGGGCCAATGAAGGAAGGGGCACTGGCCTGGAATCAAGAAGCCTAAGCTCATTTGGTCATTTATTCAATCAACAAATATTTTTGAGTATTTTCTATGTATCAGGCCTTGGTCTAAGCCTTGGAAAGTAGTAATGAACAACATAGTGAAATCCCCAGCTTACATTCTAGTAGATAAAGATAAGTATACAGATTATCAAGAAGATTATAGACAGTGATAAATGCTATGAAGAAAATAAAGGAGTTGATGTGATAGAGTAATTTTACAGGGTCACTTGGAGTGCAGCTGTCAGGGAAGGCTTTTCTGCCATTTAAGCAGAGACCTGATGGATGGGAAGGTGCTAACTAGATTCCAAGAAAGAGTGTTTCCGGCAACACATCCCTAATATGCCCAAGGCACAGAAAGGAGGCCATGTGGCAACAGCAGAGAGCAGGAAGAAGAGAGGGACCCTAGCAAGATCAGCAGAAAAGGATGAGCTCATGGAGGATCTAGCAGCCACGCTGAGGAGTTTAGATTTTAATCTAAGAGTATGAGATTTATTTGATGTGCTTTAAGCAGAGGAATGAAACCATTTCATTTTTGTAAACATCACTATGACTACAGGGTGAAGAGTGGAATTAGAAATATCAATTAGGAGACTACTGCATAAAGTCAGGAGAGAGAAGGGGGAGGATTCAGTTCTTTAGAGCTGAAGCTTATAGGACTTACAAATGGATCCCGTGTAAGAGGTAGGGGGGAGTCACCAAGATAGTGTCCAGATTTGGGCTAAAAGGCTTGGGTGGATGGTGGGTGCCCTTCACTGACACAGGACAGCATTCCAAGCCTGCCTTGCCCAACTCTGGGCAATTTTGCCTCTTCAACTTTGAAATAAAGGCATTGAAAGGGACTGAATAAGTGGCCCCAGGCACTTTTCCAGCACTAAAATACCACAGTTCTATTGGGTTATTAGGACACAAATATGTTTTTCTTGCTTGCCATTAAGAAAATAACACAAGATTTAAAATGACAGAGGCTGAGATTCAAATCAAAGATCCACAAACCCATGTGGTGTTGACAAACAGATTCCACGTGCCTCAGTCTCCCCATCTGCAAAATGAAATCACAAAGCAGGCCTGCCTCACTGTGCTGCTGGGAGGGATACATAATATATGTAAGGAGCCTGGAATATAACGGTTCTTGGTCAATCCCACATTCTCCTTTCCTGACAGACCCAACAATTGTTTATTTTCTTTCTTTCATTCATCTCACTTTGTAAGTCTCTTGGCTCTGGGACTTTTCTCCAAGGATGAACTAAGATCTGGGACTCCCAGAGCAGATTTCACTTGTGTCCTTCCCTCCCTGGGGTGGTCGCTTCGTCCTGGACCTCTCTGCCTTCCCGCTTGGATGTTGACCATTTAAAGGGTGAGCGCCATGCAGTTAGCTTCAAGCCTGGGGACACCGGGGTTTCAACACCAGGGTTTTAACATCGGAGCTTAATTTTGACTCATACTTTTCCCTGCCTTCCAGCTCCACCCCTTTCCCTGATCAATGGGGCTAGGAAGGGGAAAAAGTGAACAGCAAAAACCAGTCCTGAGAAGAAAATGGGATGGAATGGCTGCTGATGAGAGAGATCTCATCCCCTGAAATCTCACCAATACGCTTTTTTGCTGCCGATGGCCATAATACTTCACGCTTGGGGAACGACATGGACAAACTACGAGGGATATTACAGTCTCATCTGCTGCCTACACTATGTTTTAGTTACCAAAACCTAAAATTTTAGATGCCATAAAAATTCACTGATGAACTCGTTGGTTTTTCTTATTGATGCCTCTCTTTTTCATTTATCTCAATTGCCCATCTTTGCTTTTTAGGAATAAAGCCAAAAAACAGAATTCTCCAAGTGTCAAGCAAAAACACATACTTTGCACACGTTTCTCGAGGTCCAGCCCGAAAGCCTGCGCCCTGGGCGTCCCTGCTCCGGCCGCTAGAGGGGGGTGCGCTGCTCGCTCCCCTCCCTCCGCCTCCCGCGTCGCCGGCGGGCCCCTCACGGCCCAGGGCATGGGGCAGAGACGCCATGCCGGCTGATACACACGCCCGGAGGAGCTGAAGGAGGAAGCCACTTGAAAATAAACAGGTGCCATAAAGGGCACAGGTAGCTTGCCCGGGCTTCCTGCTTCCTGGTCGCTCGCGCTTGCCTCTCCGCCGCCTCGCCTCGCCTTGAGCAGCCCCTGCACCCCGTTCTTTCACTCCCCCGCGCGTGAGCTCCTGGCAGCCTCACCCTTTTGCACATGACACGCCTCCCCGGGTCTCCCGCAGACAGGCCTCGCTCCTCCCTCCGCCAGGCCTGCCCGGGAGGCCTCGACCCGGCGAGGTGACCCGCCCCAGGGTCGCCGGCGCGAGGACGGGGCTGGCGGTGCAGCGGAGCTGCTTCCTCAGAGCCGCTTCCTCAGAGCCGCTTCCTCAGAGCCAGCTGCGGCGGGCCCGGGCGGGAACCACGGGAGCCCAGTGCACCAGCCTCCTCGGTGCTACCGCGGGACACAGAGGAAACAGCCACAGCTGGTTTCCGTGGGCAGGCCCCGGGCTGAAACTAGAGCCAGGGTAAGGGAAGCAATAATAACATCTCACATTTGCAAGAGGGCTTTATGCTTTCCAAAACGCCCTCACAAATACCCTGGCTTATGTTACTTCCTGTAAGGTGCGCAAGTATTAGGGACCCCTTTTTACAAGTGAGAAAACAGCCCATAGGAAGGTTAAGCATTAGTGACAGAGCTGGACTGGACTCCAATGCCAGGGTGAGAGGTTTGCCCAAACATCCCGGACCTGTGTAACATCTGTCAGGAGCTTAGCGCGATGAAGGTCAGATGACTCAGCGGCTCCAACGCTTGAGAGCCCTTACTGTGGCCCTTTACTGTGTCCAGGTGCGGCCGGCGGGGGACAGGGAAAGAGGTCACAGCGAAGACTCAGAAGAAACAAAAGAAAAGCGAATGTAAGAGCTTCACCACCTTCCCACTCCAGGACGGTGGACAACAAGAGGTTTGAAAGCTGTGATGTCCTCACTGTCTTCCTTCCCTCTCATGGAATGAAAAGTCGTTTTTGCCAGAATATTATACCTGCAAGATCTCATGGGGAGGAGACTGCAGTCTACCCGCTGGAGATTTTTGCCTACAGAAAGCTTCCCTTTTTTTGCAACCCAGAGACAGACTTTATAGCCTCTCCAACTCCCCTTGAATTTTTAAGGGAGAGAAAGAAAAGCCCCAAAGTGAAAGATAGTGGTCATCTATGCCTTGGAAAGATAAATGGGTGTTTTGGTTTTGTTTTTAAATGAATTTTCCTTTTCTAAAGAATTTCTTTCAAAAAATTAGTGGGAGTTGAGGTGAGGCATGTGTTTTATATTTTTATATCCACTTTAGTAGGTTTTAATATAACGTCTTGAGTCCCTTTTGAATTTCTTTATGACCCAGGTCAAGCTGCCCTGATTCAGGTTCCACACTGCTAAAAATTAAATTGTAGCTTCCATCCATGTCACAAATATGTAAGCTGGGGAGGTAACCTACTATCAGGCCATATTTACAGAATGGCTAAAAAACTAAGCTAAACTTCTCGAAGATGTCAATACCTAAGTGTCTTTGGGATACTTCCTGATACTACCTGTGAGAATCTGTTCATTTTTTCTTTTAATTAGGACTTTATTTTACTGAAAAAAAAAATATCTTGAATGAAGAGAGCCAAAGTACATGGTGATGTGAGTGTGAGTCATGGAACTTCTTCTTTTCTCTGAATAATTTTTTCACTTAAGAAGACATCCAGATACATTCAGATAATTTGACTATTTGCCGACCTCTTGGATGTGCCATAGATTCTTATGCATTGGATCCTTGAAGACTTACGCTTCAGGATGGCATGCCGGACACACAAGTTCACTTCCCCCTTGCAAAGCCACATGACGTTTACGGTAAAGAAATAAGGCAGAAATAAAGTCATGACACTGTGACCAGAAGGAAGGCCATCCGAGAGAAATATACTTTTGTGAAGTTCTTGGCAAGAAGAAAGAGGAGAGGACCAGGCCGGGCACGGTAGCTCACGCCTGTAATCCCAGCACTTTGAGAGGCCAAGGCGGGTGGATTACAAGGTCAGGAGATTGAGACCATCCTGGCTAACACGGTGAAACCCTGTCTCTACTAAAAGTACAAAAAATTAGCCAGGCATGGTGGCGGGCGCCTGTAGTCCCAGCTATTGGGGAGGCTAAGGCAGGAGAATGGCGTGAACCCAGGAGGCGGAGCTTGCAGTGAGCTGAGATCGTGCCACTGCACTCCAGCCTGGGCAACAGTGCAAGACTCCATCTCAAAAAAAAAAAAAAAAAAAAGAGAAAATTGATAATTTGACTATTTGCCGACCTCTTGGATGTACCATAGATTCTTATGCACTGGATCCTTGAAGATTTACACTTCAGGATGGCATGCCGGGCACACAAGTTCACTTCCCCCTTGCAAAGCCACATGACATTTACAGTAAAGAAATAAGGCAGAAATAAAGTCATGACACTACTGTGACCAGTGCAGTGGCATGACAATAACTCACTGCAGCCTCAAATTCCTGGGCTCAAGGGATCCTCCTACCTCAGCCTACTGTGGAATAAGTGAGACCACAGGCACGTGCCACCATGCTTGTCTAATTTTTTTTTTTAAGTACTGGTAGAGATGGGTACCTTGCTTTGTTGCCCAGGCTAGTCTTAAACTCCAGGCCTCAAACCATGCTCCCACCCCAGCCTCCTGAAGCACTAGGATTACAGGCATGAGCCACTGCATCCAGCCCAAAAGAGGCTTCTTATAAAAAAGGAACAACCAGAAAACAAGAAAGGGTTACCGGAAATTAAAAATATGGCTAAGGTGCCTCGTTAGCTCAGTCAGTAGCGCTTCAGTCTCATAAAAATATGGCTGCTAAAAAATTTTGCCTGTAACACAAACACTGAAAAATGAAATCAAGGAAATCTACCAAAATGATGAGTAAAAAGAAATCAAAAGTATGAAACAAAAGTTACAATCAGAGAATCAATAGAAGTCCTACACCCGCCTAACAGAACTGTCAGAAGAAAGCTGAAAAAAAAATGTGCAGGAGAAAATCATTGAATAAACCATAGGTGAAGAACGGATAAACGAAATGTGGTATATACATACAATGAAACATTATCCAGTCACAAAAAGGAAAGGAGCTACATGCTACAACATGGATGAACCTTGACAACATTATGCTGAGTGAAAAAAACCAGGCACAAAGGCACAAAGGCCACATATTGTATGATTCCATTTATATGAAACATCCAGAATAGGCAAAGCCATAGAGACAGAGAGTAAATTAGTGGTTTCCAGGGGCTGGGGGAAAGGGGTAATGAGTGAGTGATTGCTAATGGGTGTGGGATTTCTTTTGGGGGTGATGAAAATGTTCTGAAGCTAGATTGTGGTGATGGTTGCACAGCTTTGTAAATATACAAAAACCATTTCTTTGTATGCTTTAAAAGGGTGAATTTTATGGTGTGTGAATTATTTATTTTTAACCAAAAAAAAAAAAATAGTAGAAGAAAATCTCCAGAACTAAAAAATAAAAAGATTGAAGGTTCTGTATGAAGCAGAGTAAATATATAGATACTCTCAAATTCATTCTTATGGAATTAAACACTAAAGAAGGGCGGGGAAAAATGCTAAAGAGTGTCAAGAAAAAAGTTACAGAAAAATTAAAATAAAATTGGCATCAAACTTCTCATTTGAAATACCACCAGAAGAAAATGGAACAATGCCTTTTTCACAGTTCTGTAGGAATATGTTATTGACCAAATTAGGATAGGAAATCAGACACCTAGGAAAATAATATCTTCTAAGAAAGTTTTTTTCATTCAACAATAGTATAACTAAGAAGCTGATGTCTTTGTGATATCATGAAGAACACATGTGTTTCTGTTTGCAACAAGAAAAATGTAAGACAATTAGCAATTTTGGATAAAAAAATAGTTTCAAGAACCAATGTGTAAATATGAACAACTAAAGTGTGGCATGATTTTGAAGAAATTGAGTGTGAAGAAAGAGAATCCATTTGATCTCAATGCCTAGAACATGCTTCTATGACTAGTTTAGTGACATAAGATTACATTCCATTTTCTGGGGATTAAACCACTTAATTCTGCGTTTAATTATATATAATGTAGTAAAAAATATGAAAAGTGGCACTTATTGATTTAAAGCTATAAATGTAGCTGTAGAGGAAATGTAATACATGTGGGGAATAGTAGAAGATAAATTCTTTCAAAGTAGGGAAGGAATATATACTGTCTAAATAATGTGTTCAGTATAGAAGAATAGGCAAATTACCCTAAATTACAGTCTAACCATCAGAGGACTGAAACAGAAGCAATTAAAAGTAGTTTCCTCTGAGGAGGATACTGGGAGCTGGGAATAATACTTGCACTTGCTATTTAACACCATGATATATTTTTCAACATTTTGCTTTACCATATGCATGTATGACATAAATTTTTTTATTATACTTTAAGTTCTAAGTTAACTGTGCACAAAGTGCAGGTTTGTTACATAGGTATACACGTGCCATGCTGGTTTGCTGCACCCATCAACTCGTCATTTACCTTAGGTATTTCTCCTAATGCTATCCCTCCCCCAGCCCCCCACCCCCCAACAGGCTCCAGTGTGTGATGTTCCCTGCCCTGTGTATGACATGAATTTTTTTAAGAGAGAAAGAACAATTTCCAGGCTTGCAAAATAGGCTGTATCATTAGAAATACTTCCAGCAGCAGCATACAAAAACCTTTACTAACAGTGGCTTGCATCATGACATTTGTTATTTGTTTAAAAAGTGATCTAGAGGTAGGCAGAAGGAACTGACTGCAGTTGATTTGGTGGCTTGACGACATCAGTTTCTTCCCGTCTGTCTGCTCTGCCACCCAAAGTTCTGGCTATGGTCTCCACTCAAGAGCCCAACATAGCTGCTGGCTCCAAGAACCAGTTTTCTCACAGCCACATGCAGTCTCAGGAAGGAAATTACAGAAACAAAAAGGACTAACTTCCACATGATGATCACCTTTTATTTTCTTTTCTGGAAGCCACCATGCCTTCCTCCTCCAACCCATTCAGCTCCTTTCCATCCTTCTCTTGCATTTCGTTGGCTGGAATTAAGTCACTTGCTCACCTCTGAACCAATCACAGGGAATTTAGTTCACCGGAACTGAAGCAGATCTATCATATCTCATCATCTGTAGCTGAGCACATTGCTCCCTGAACAAAATTGGTGTTCTTGATAAAGAAGAAGAGGGCATTGACTGTTAGGTAGGCAATAACAGGGTCTACCAGGCTGACTGATGGATTAACCAGCTACCATCCCTTATGAGGAGACAATTGCCAGCCTGTCTGTCAGAGTCACAAAGCCTGGAATCTCTCACAATGAAAGGCTATACAATTCTGAGGCCTTGGTCCTATGTTAATTTAATGTGGATTAATCTTTTGAGATAAAACCATTAGTCACGTGTTGGCATCTGCAAATTAACAGTGGCTTCTGGGGAGAAACTCTGGAGAAAAAAAATCACATCACTGCATTTTTCAAAGGTTCAACATCAAAAATTTATCAAGTGTAAAAACCCAGTCTGTTTGATACTGTTAAAATGATTAATATTACAAATAGCTGCTAGAAACAAGGCACATCTGACAACCTGAAGGACTGGAAGGAGAGGCAAACAGTTTCCTTTCTGAAGTAGGAAAAGTTAGTTTCATCATTTGCATTTTCCCTCCCTCATATCATTTTATGTCTCTGGCACATTTCCTAAATCAAAGACTTTCCTGGGGATTCTATTTATCAGACAGGTATTGGCTTGCTTTTCAGCAGCCCTATCATAGTTAATTTACTAATATATCCTATAGACTTTCTGCACAATCTACACAGCTAAGGCCCATAGTGCCTCATAATTCCCACCTATTTTAAGTGAAAGACTTAATGTGTAGATGGGATCTGACATATGAGTGCTGCTCACCAGTTCACTGTCAGAGCAGGTCTGAATAATTAGCACCAGCAGCTCTTCTTTGCAGATATTAATACCTTATATCATAAATGTCAAGCATAGCACAAAGATGCAACTGGAAAACCTCCGAAAGGAAGGGAGCCCATAAATCATGAAGGTTTCACTCTATTTTTCTTCCGTTTTACTATCAGAAAGTAAACCCAGGGTGGTGAGATTTAAAATCCTGCCCACCTCTTATTTATTACTTAGCATGGGGCCTTTCCTGAAGCTGAACCCTGGAGGAAGGGCTGAGGGGAAGGAGACACCTCAGCCGGGGAGGGATAATGATGCATTCAGGGGTGAGGGGTAAGTGGAAAACTAAACCTCTCAGCAGCACTCCCAGACAGTTCTGTACTCCTTACCCATGTCGCTGTGTTGTGTACACTTGGGACTTAGAGGCTGGAAGATTGTACAATACAGGCTATTGGAGGGGTTGCTTATAAAAAATCATAACCCCCTGCCCTACTCAATGAAGAAAATAATCTCTTTTATGGTTGGAGAACAAGTGTGAGAATGAATGTTGTAATGTAATGTTCATACATTTTAATGAACTTGCTGAGGACGCCAGGACCTAAATAAACACCTCATTCAAACTAGGCCCTAGCTCTGCAGTTAGCAAGGCCACGTCCAACCTCACCTCCAACAGTAGGTATCACTCTTCTAACTGCAATTTAATTTAATTTAGAGATGAGGAAGTCTGTACTTCTGAAAAAAAAAACAAAAGCAAAAAACTATTCTATCCTAAGAACTTTGGCACTTTGGCTATTAGAAGGTTTCCACTATATTTAGCTGAGGTTGATTTCTCTGAAACTCCTTTTGGTTCATCCTACTTCCCCTTCTAGGGTCCCATGGGGATAATTCTACCTTTTTTGTTGTTGTTGTTGTTGTTGAGAGAGGATCTCACTCTGTCTCCCAGGCTGGAATGCAGTGGCACAATTAGGGCTCACTGCAGCCTCAACCTCCTAGGTTCAATGAGTCCTCCCACCTCAGGTTCCTAAGTAGCTGAGACTACAAGTGGGTGCCACCACACCTGGCTATTTTTTTTTAATTTGGGGTTTGAGGGTACATGTGAAGGTTTGTTACATAGATAAACATGTGTCACAGGGGTTTGTTGTACATGTTATTACATCACCTAGTTATTAAGCTCAGTACCCAGTAGTTATCTTTTCTGCTCCTCTCCCTCCTCCCACCCTTCTCCCTCTGATAGGCCCCAGTGTCTGTCATTTCCTTCTTCATGTGCATAAGTTCTATCAGTTAGCTCCCACTTATAAGTGAGAACATGCAGTATTTGATTTTCTGTTCCTGTGTTAGTTTGCTAAGGATGATAGCCTCCAGCTCTATCCATGTTCCCACAAAAGATATGATCTCATTTTTTATGGCTGCATAATATTACATGGTATATATGTACCACATTTTCTTGTCCAGTCTGTCATTGATGGGCATTTAGGTTGATTCCATATCTTTGCTATTGTGAATAGTGTTGCAGTGAACATTTGCATGCATGTGTCTTTATGGTAAAATGTGTTATATTCCTCTGGGTATGTATCTGGAGGACTTGCTGGGTCAAATGGTAGTTCTGCTTTTAGCTCTTTGAGGAATCGCCATACTGCTTTCCACATGGCTAAACTAATTTACACTCCCACTGAAAGTTTATAAGAGTTCCCTTTTCTCCACAACCTTACCAGTGCCAGCATCTGTTGTTTTTGTTTTTGTTTTTGACTTTTTATTAATAGCCATTCTGACTAGTGTGAGATGGTATCTCATTATGGTTTTGATTTGCATTTCTCTAATGATCAGTGATATTGAGCTTTTTTTAATATGCTTGTTGGCCACATGTATGTCGTCTTTTGAGAAGTGTCTCTTCATGCCCTTTGCCCAGTTTTTAATGAGATTGTTTTTCTCTTGTACATTTGTTTAAGTTCCTTATATATGATATTAGACCTTTGTCAGATGCATAGTTTGCAAATATTTTCTCCCATTCTGTAGGTTGTCTATGCACTCTAATAATAGTTTCTTTTGCTGTGCAGAAGCTCTTTAGTTTAAGTAGGTCCCATTTGTCAAATTTGCTTTTAGTGTCTTTGTCATGAAATCTTTGCCTGTTTCTAGGTCCAAGATGGTATTGCCTAGGTTGTCTTCTGCGTTTTTATAGTTTTGGGTTTTACATTTAAGTCTTTAATCCTTCTTGAGTTGATTTTTGTATATGGTATAAAGAAGGGGTCCAGTTTCAATCCTTTGCATATGGAAAGCCAATTATCCCTGCACCATTTATAAAATAGGATATATTTCCCCATTTTTTTTTTTTGTCAGCTTTGTCAAAGATCAGATGGTTGTAGATGTGTGGCCTCATTTCTGGGCTCTCTGTTCTGTTACATTGGTCTGTGTGCCTGTTTTTGTACTGGTACCATGCTGTTTTGGTCACTGTAGCCCTGTAGTGTAGTTTGAAGTTGGGTAATGTGATGCCTCCAGCTTTGTTCTCTTTGCTTAGGATTGTCTTGGCTATTAAGGCTCTTTTTTGGTTCCATATAAATTTTTAAATAATTTTTTCTAGTTCTGTGATGAATGTTTTGGTAGTTTGATAGGAATAGCATTGAATCTGTAAATTGTTTTTGGGCAGTATGGCCATTTTAATGATTCTGATTCTTCCTATCCATGAGCGTGGGATGTTTTTTCCATTTGTTTGTGCCTTCTCTGAGTTTTTTGAGCAGTGTTTTGTAATTCTTATTGTAGAGATCCTTGACCTCCCTGGTTAGGTGTATTCCTAGGTATTTTATTTTTTATGTGTAGCAATTGTGGATAGGATTTTGTTTCCTGATTTGTCTCTCAGTTTGGTTGTTGTTGGTATATAGGAATGCTTGTGATTTTTGTGCATTTTGTATCCTGTAACTTTGCTGAAGTTGCTTATCAGCTGAAGGAGCTTTTGGGTCAAGACTATGGGGTTTTCTAGATGTAGAATCATGCCTTCTGCAAACAGAGATAGTTTGACTTCCTCTCTTCCTAATTGAATACACCTTATTTCTTTCTCTTGCCTGATTGCTCTAACTAGGATTTCCAAAACTGTTGAATAGGAGTAGGGAGAGAGGGCATCCTTGTCTTGTGCCAGTTTTCAAGGGTAATGCTTCCAGCTTTTGCCCATTCATTATAATGTTGGCTGTGGGTTTGTCATAGATGGCTCTTATTATTTTGAGGTATGTTCCTTTAATACCTAGGTTATTGAGAGTTTTTAACATGAAGAGATGTTGAATTTTATCAAAAGCCTTTTTTATATCTATTGAGATAATCATATGGTATTTGTCTTTAGTTCTGTTTATGTGATGAATCACATTAATTGATTTTCATATGTTGAGCCATCCCAGGGATGAAGCCTACTTGATTGTGGTGAATTAGCTTTTTGATGTGCTGCTGGATTTCGTTTGCCAGTATTTTAGTATATGTGCTGCCAAAGTGAGCACGTTTGCCAGTATTTTGTTGAGGGTTTTTGCATCAATGTTCATCAAGGATATTGGTCTAAAGTTTTCTGTTTTTGTTGTGTCTATGCCAGGTTTTGATATCAAGACGATGCTGGCTCATAGAATGAGTTGGGGAGAAGTCTCTCCTCCTCAATTTTTGGGAATAGTTTCTGTAGCAATGGTATCAGCTCTTATTTGTACATCTGGTAGAATTCAGCTGTAATTCCATCAGGTCCTGGGCTTTTGTTGGTGGTACTGGTGGTAAGCTATTTATTACTGATTCAATTTCAGAGCTTGTTATTGGTCTGTTCAGGGAATCAATTTCTTTCTGGCTCGGTCTTAGGAGGGTTAATTTCTGTGTATCTTCTTTTTCTTCTGGAATTCCTTTGTGTAGTTGAAAAATGCTGCCTCAGACCTCCTGCACAGCAAGCTGACCAACCCTAGGCTCTTTCAGCATTCGTCATGTGACAAAATTTCAGTCCCTCCTCTCAGTAAAGCAGTGACTACCTGGCCCTCTTAAAGTAAATTCACCCAAACAACAAGTAAAATACAATAGCAACAACAACAATAATAATCCTTATTAATTTTTCAGCACTTACTGTGTGCCAGGTACTCTGCTAGGTGCTTTATTTTTTATCATCTTATTTCATTCTTACAAAAACACTATGCAGTAGCTGTTTTTATACCCCCAATTTACAGATGAAGAAACTAAAATTCAAAAACATAAGGTGCTACCTTTACATGGTCCATATGAGGCATAGTCAGGATTGACTAGGGCTGAAGTTCTTAGCCCCTGCTCCATCACCTGGAGCCAGAACTATCACTTCCCTACTTTTACGAATATGAGGAAGGACTGAATTTACTCTTTTTATTGGCTCTTAGGGTTTTTTTTCCCAAATCTGTATCTCCAGCCTACACCTCTGTCTTGGGTTCTAGATTTTTATATCCAACTGCCTACTGGACACCAACCACTTGGACAAGTCCTGGTTGCCTCAAACTCAACATGTTCAAAGCTGAATACATCACCTGCTCTCCCAAATATGCTCCTCTCCTGCTGTTCCCAAAATCAGAAAATGGCTTCACAATCAGCTCAGTCATCTCAAGAGCAAATGCTGGGAGTCACCCTAGAATCCTCCTGTTGCCTCCACATTCAAACCATCACCATATCCTTGATTTCTCTACTGTATATTTTTCATGTGTGTCCACTTCTTTCCATCTGCACTCTCATTAGTGAAGGCCACCAACATCTCTCATCTGAATGCCTGCAATACCTCCTTACAGGTCACCAGGCATCTAGTTTTGCCCCTGTCCTTCCCTTCCCTCATCTAGAGTGAAGCCAGTAGGAACCTTCCAAAATGAAAATCTGATTAAGTCACTTCTTTGCTTAAAAATTTTTATGGTTTCACAGCCCATGAAAATAGTATCCAATGTCTTTAAGTGCATTGCAAAACTCTTCAAGGCCTCCCTCTCCAATCCTTCTAGTCCTTCCTCCCCAGTTTCATCACTCATTATATACCCCATAACCTTTATGCCAGAGTTTTCATGAACCGACTCCCATTCCTTCAGTATTTTATGTCTTTTTGCCTCCAGGTCTTTACACATGTTGTTCCTTCTTATTGAAATATTATTTTCTCTCCCCATTGCCTGGTAGATTAACTCCTCTTTATCCTTCAGATGTCAGCCTTAATGTCACTCTCTCAAGGTGAACATCCCTGAATTCTCTGATGCATTACATAGGATACCGTTTTTATTCTGCCATTGTATGTGTCGCCCTTTATTGTTAAGAAACATTTAAATAAGAAATGTTTAATTAAATAAGAAATATTTAATTGTTAATAAACAGTTAAATAAAAAATATTTAATTGTTTCCATAAGGAAATTAATTGTGTCTGTCTTACTCGTCATTAAATCCCGGAATATCGTTAAAGCACTAAAAAAAGATAAGGCTTGAAAAATATTTGTTGACCAATGAATAAAGGAATTAATGAATATTCATAAAAGTAGGGAAGTGATAGTTCTGGCTCCAGGTGACGGAGCAGGGGCTAAGAACTTCAGCCTTAGTCAATCCTGACTGTGCCTTCTATGGACCATGTAAGGGTAGCACCTTATGTTTTTGAGTTTCTGTTTCTTCATCTGTAAATTGAGGGTATAAAAATGAATGAATGCCAGTTTGAAATCCTGGTCAAACAGTGCACCTAAGAGTCTCTTCTTCAACATGTATGTGTGAACTTGACGTTTTGGATTCCAGAGAGGATATCACATTTATTCCCCACTAACCTTCCCGTTGTTGGGTTCAGTACATTTTTTTCGGATTGCAGAGATGTTTTTGGATCCTGATTCTCTTACCTATTCTCTAGCATATTAGCTATCACTGCCAATTTCATGTTATCTGAAAACTTGATTAGCATATCTTCTGTATCTTCATTAAGCAAGGGCAGAGCTAGTGACCCCCCATTAGATACCCATCTCTATTAATCAGCACCTATTGAGTATGCTAATTCAATCAGGTTCAAACATGCTACATTTTCTCATCCTCGAGAATATCGTGGGTAAACTTGTCAAGAGCCTTGATGAAGCCCAAATCAAGATTACTATAATTCTCCAAACCCACAATTCTCAATTTTTCTTGGCCTATCACACAGACAGATAATATTCAAATAGTATCCCCTGAGCATACTGAAGTTGTTGTGAAATTCCCAGAAGCAAAACTAAAACTCTACCTCTCCTTCTCTCTCCCATTAAAGAAATCATACTGTGGAGCAAGTGGATGACTGGGGCTGTAATGACAGCCAGCAGGAGTCCTGGCTGTTCTAGAGCTGAAGCTCAGATGTGTGCCTGACAGCTGGCCACCAAGTGGTCACTCCCACCTACACAGCATTTCTGCAATTCATGCTTGGGCAGTCAGCCTGTCTGTCCCCTCCGAGGAGAATGCAACATTTCAGCAACCTTCCCTCTGCCCTGACTCTACATTTTTCTTAGATGGCACTTTATTCTTCCTGATTCCATTTCCTGGGGGTCTGCAAACATACTGGAATGAAAACAGATCTATGTGGTTGAACTGATTCAATTAAAATCAGTAGAGACTAAGAAGAGCAAGGACCTTTTACTTGGAGAACTAGATATTCCACCAAAACAATTGTATTGTGAAGCACCAATTGGCTATGCAATGCATCACCCCACTGCCCTAGTTGGCTGACTCTGAAGTCCTACAATTGCATGAGATGATTAATGCCAGCATAAACTATATCCATGAATGAAGCAGAGATCAGTAAGACATACGTCATCTACTGCACACTGATTGCAGGAGGCATCAAAGCAATTGAGACAGAAAAAATATGTTTATTCTTGGACAGTGAAACCACTTTAATTACTGGTGCTGGGTAAGATCTCTTGGGCAGTGTCCTCAAAGAAAACTAGAAGTTGAATTCTCTAAGAGAGTGGATACAAAGAATTGTGATATTGTAACATCCCATTTCTAATCTACCATGCTTTGTGGACTAAGATTCTATCTATATACTGGCAATCAGATCAGTAGAAGACAACGGTCGAGAGAAATACAGAGAAAACAGCTAGAGCAGAGATATGTCAGATGTCCAGGCAGTGAGGGAACGTAAATGTGAGACTGGACCAAGAACTTGTGAAACAGGCGGACATAAGGATTACTGGTTGTGGCATTTACTGCTCATTGCCTCCTAAGTCGTCCCCCCACTACTTTCTTGTAAAAGAATCCTGAATTTTTTAAAGCAGGATACATTGTTATTTAAGTAAAAGATGATATTTTCCATCTTCCCTCTGAGTCAGCTTAGGATATAACTAGTTTTGGCCAACAAGCTGTGTGAAGAGGTGTTCCATGCTAAGTTCAGGAAATCTTCTTGTAAGGGAGGGGGTACATTCCTTCTCTTACCTTCCTGCATCATGCCTTGGAATGGTGATATAATGGCTAGACCCAGGTAGAATTCTTGGACTGTGAGGTGGCCTTGAGAATAGAAGCCACACACAGAACACAGCAAAACCGGTGCCTGTTTCTGGCCCTGTTGCTGCCACACCAGCCCTGGATTGCCTTATCTCCAGGTTTCCTTTGTGTGAGCAAGATATAAACTATCTTGTCTAAGATATAATTTTTCAGGGCATTGTTCCTTGCAGCCAAAGCTCCAAATCATCTCTGCTCCCTCTTCTAAGTGTTCGCGAAAGACCCAGGCTCAGCTCCACTGTCTGGCTGCCCATGCTTATCACAGGAAGAGCCAGGCCAGTTAGCTCAGGCCTCACTCTTACAGGGGTCCTCAAATGTAAGCTTTTAAGCTCCTCCTCAAATGAGATTTTACAGAGTCTTTGTGGGACTTCTGGTGTTAAAAGCATTGATTTGTCTGCCACATTTGGAATCCTGTTTTGAAATTTTTTATATATTTTTAATATCCCAAATGTCTTAGTCTGCTTTGTGTCACTGTAAAGAAATACCTGAGGTTGGGTAATTTATAAAGAAAGAGGATTATTTAGCTCATAGTTCTGCCCGCTGTACAAGAAGCATGGTGCCAGCATCTGCTTGGCTTCTAGTCAGGGCTTCTGGGCTGTGTCAAAACATGGTAGAGAAGGTCCAAGGGAAAGCGGGCATGTTCAAACCTATGGGGCATCCTGGCTTTATAACAGCCCACTCCCGAGGGAATTAATCCATTCCCCTGAGGACTGAGCCAGTCTTGAAAATGATAGAACTTACCACCCCAGAAGGACACCGAGCCACTCATGAGAGATCCACCACCATGACCCAAACACCTCTTACCAGGCCCCACCTCCCAACACTAGATCAAATTTCAACGTGAGATTTGGTGGGGACAAACAAACCATATTCAAACCATAGTATTAAGACCCTCAAATAAATAGAAGCCACCCATAGCCCAAGGGTGACTTTGCTTGCTGCCATTGGTCTCCTATCAGTACTGATGCCAGAACCTGGTCTAAGACTCTTATGGTCCCTCATTTCTCCCAACTGTCCCCAGAACAGAGTCCTAAACAAATAACATAACACCTAAGTCACCAGTGAAGCTAATGTTTGATCACTTTAAATTTTTTTTTTTTTTTTTTTTTGAGACGGAGTCTCGCTCTGTCACCAAGGCTGGAGTGCAGTGGTGCGATCTCGGCTCACTGCAACCTCTGCCCCCCAGGTTCAAGCGATTCTCCTGTCTCTGCCTCCCCGCAGTAGCTGGGACTACAGGCACTCAGCCACCACCGCCATCTAATTTTTGTATTTTCAGTAGAGACGGGATTTCACCATGTTGGCCAGGCTGGTCTTGAACTCCTGACCTCAGGTAATCTGCCCACCTTGGCCTCCCAGAGTGCTGGGATTACAGGCTTAAGCCATCATGCCTGGCCCATTTAAAATTCTTGTTTGGCTATTCTAAAATTCACATGGAACCAAAAAAGAGCCCAAATAGCCAAGGCAATCCTAAGCAAAAAGAACAAAGCTGGGGGCATCACGCTACCTGCCTTCAAACTATACTATAGGGCTACAGTAACCAAAACAGCATAGCACTGTTTCAAAAACAGACACATAGGCCAATGGAACAGAATAGAGAATCCAGAAATAAAGCCACACACCGACAGCCATTGGATCTTCAACAAAGTCTACTAAAATAAGCAGTGGGGAAAGGACTCCCTATTCAACAAATGGTGCTGGGATAACTGGCTAGCTATATGCAGAAGAATGAAACTTCACCCTTACCTTTCCCCATATACAAAAATTAACTCAAGATATATTAAGGATTTAAATATAATACCTCAAATTATAAGAATCCTAGGAGAAAACCTAGGAAACTCTATTCGGGACACTGGCCTTGAAAAATAATTTATGGCTAAGTCCCCAAAAGCAATTGCAACAAAACACAAAAATTGACAAGTTGGACCTAATTAAACTTCTTAAAGAGCTTCTGTACAGCAGAAGAAATTGTCACAGAGCAAACAGACAACCTACAGAATGTGAGAAAATATTTGCAAACTATGCATTCAACAAAGGTCTAATATCCAGAATCTATAAGGAACTTATAAACCAATAAGCAAAATACAAATAACCCCATTATAAAATGGGCAAAGGACATGAACAGACACTTCTCAAAAAAAAAAAAAAAAAAAAAATACAAGCAGCCAACGAACATGAAAAAATGCTCATCGGCTGGGTACAGTGGCTCACACCTGTAATCCCAGCACTTTGGGAGGCCAAGCAGGCAGATCACCTGAGGTCAGGAGTTCTAGACCAGCCTGGCCAACATGTTGAAACCCCTTCTCTATAAAAATATGAAAAAATTAGCTGGACTGGTGGTGGGCACCTGTAGTCCCAGCTACTCAGGAGGCTGAGGCAGGAGAATCACTTGAACCCGGGAGGCAGAAGTTGCAGTGAGCCAAAATCACAACACTACACTCCAGCCTGGGTGACAGAGTGAGACTCCATCTCAAAAAAAAAAGAAAGCTCATCATCACTAATCATCAGAGAAGTGCAAATCAAAACCACAATGAAATGCCATCTCACACCAGTCAGAATAACTATTATTAAAAGGTCAAAAAACAGCAGATGTTAGCAAGACTGAGGAGGAAAGGAAAGGGAATGCTTATACACTGTTGGTGAGAATGTAAATTAGTTCAGCCACTGTGAGAAGCAGTTTGGGGATTTGTCAAAGAACTTAAGACAGAACTACCATTAGACCCAGCAATCCCATTACTGAGTATATATTCAAAAGAAAATAAATCATTCTACCACAAGACACATGCACTCATATGTTCATTGCAGTACTATTCACAATAGCAAATACCTGGAATCAACCTAGGTGCTCATCAATGGTGGATTGCATAAAGAAAATATGGTACATCTGTACCATGGAATACTATGCAGCCATGAAAAACAATGAAGTCATATCCTTTGCATCAACGTGAATACAGCTGGAGTCCATTATCCTAAGCAAATTAATGCAGGAACAGAAAACCAAATACCACATGTTCTTACATATAAGTGGAAACTTAACGCTGGGTACTCATGGACAAAAAGGTGGCAACAATAGACACTGGGGACTACTAGAGAATGGAGAGAGGGAGGGGGAAAAGGGTTGAAAAATTAACTATTGGGTACTATACTCACTCACTACCTGGGTGACAAGATCAATTGTACCCCAAACCTCAGCATCACACAATATACCCATGTAAAAAATGTGCACATGTAGCCCCTGAATCTAAAATAAACATTGAAATTATCTAAATAAATAATTTATAAATTTAAAATTTAGTATTTGAGGAAATAGATGGGAGAACAGATTGTTGTGTTGCAGCTCAGTTCTATACATCTGAATAGGAGAGTAAGGGAGGTAGGCTCCATGCCTCTGGTGGAGTTCAAAGTGAACAAGAAGATGCCACCTGAGAAAGGAATTGGATGAGAAACTCAGCTTTCACTCAGGACCCTCAGCTCCATCAGCCCTTGCTAGAGATGCTTCTTGTCATAACCTGGGGTCAACGTCTTCTGGGGAGAGGGGGCAGTGATCAAGCTCAGGGGCTGTGTGTTCTGCAGGGCATCTCCTCCATAGAAAGATGCCTCAGAGAAACTGGAGCCCAGCTACCATCTATGAAGAAAGGTTGCAGTGGGATCCCTGGGGACTGTGGGATGAGAGCCTTCACTGATCCTCAGGTCTAACTCATTACTTTGCAGGCAGCAACACTGTCAGCCTGATATCAGAGCTGGTGGATCAAGTGGCTATTCCTACTCTCCTGCTCGAGAATAACATAACCCAAATGATTGTCACCCCCAATAAAGACCCCATAGAGAGAAAAGATTGCCATCCCCTATGTTAGAGAGGCAAAAGGCATATCCTCATATATCTTAGTTCCCCTTACTAACACATTTAGCTCTGTCATTATGAACTTATCTACAGCTTTCTAAAAAGCCTGTATAGTTTCCATTTCTTTTCTCTTGGGATAACAAGTTCCATGGTTTCATTGTCCATAATGACAGGGGGCTGGTCATTCCACTGATTTGTTCTAAATTACTCAGCATTTTCAAGTCTGGATAATGCAACCTTTTAAATTAGGTCAACTATTCTGTCACCATGTCCACCAGTCACAGGGTTGTTACTGAACTTGAACAAGAGTCGGTCCCCATCTGGCACTCACAAAACAAGCTGAGCCTGGCTTTAAGGATGAAATGGCATCCATTCCTCTCCAGCTTCTGGAGAACTTGGGCCTCTGGACTCATCTGGATTACTATCCCTTGAGATGAGGCTAGGGATAGTCTCTAAGAAAATTATAGGGAAATCATTTGGTAGCAGCGTCAACAAAGCAAGATCAATTGCTTGTGTTCTTCTTGTCACCCCAGCACTCCCCTAGACACCTGCCCTGTTCCCATAGCAAAAGTTAAACTCTTCATCTTCACATCAAGAAGTAAAATATCTTTATCCAAATAGAATAAAGCAAATTCATGGACCACAGCTGAGCCTGTCTGACTATCAAGTATAAAACTATAGTCTCTCTTGCATGAACATCTGTTTTTTCTGACTATCCATCTATCCTTTCTTCTCAGGCTCTTGGCTTTTCTATGAACTCGAGCAATCTTATCATTTTTTCAAGAGATAGCTGAATCAAAGTGGTACATTTCTGAATCCAAAAAAAAGGGAGTGATATTAGATCAAAAGGAAATATTTTAAGTGGTTTCTAGATTCTAAGGGTATCTCAACTCTCCATCTTTGAGCTTCATCCCTATCTTTGACATATTTCAGTTGGTAAGTTATGAAGTAATTAAAATATTTCTCCCAGGCTCCCTAGTTCTTACCTAACTGCAAATTGGTTTTTCTTCAGCTCTTAGCAATTCTCGTCTGATGTACTTTATGACCAGAAACTCAGGCTACCATGGGACTATTTTGACCGTTTTGGAAGGAGTCAATATTGTTCTGCTGGAAAAAACTAATTCTAAAGTATCAAGCAGGCATTCATTGGCCACACAATAATTCAGTCTGACAGTGATGATAATATTCCAAGTCACTGAATGTTGTCATTTACTTTCAAGTCATTAGGTCCTTACCATGTGCTGAATGCCTCATTCTGTGATCTGTGGAGGCTTTTGATGGAGTAATTTCTCCTAGTGAGTTTTCCGTTAAAATTTTTTCACATATAAACCACCCATATCATTTACCAATTCCATTTGACATTTGCTAAAATATAACCCCAAGATGAGTTCATGAGTTTGGAAATGGTATATAATGCAAGTCTCAAAGAAATCTGAAACACAGGTGATCATTATAGCTGATTGTCTTTTGGAATTGCTGAACAATGCTTGGGGCAAAATGCTGTCCATGATGCTAAGGAGAATAGTACTTGTAAAGTTCCTACCTTCTACTTTGGACATTGAAACCTAAATAGGGGAAAATCTTAAGGCCCACTGTTAACACCATTGTTTGATGAGCTCCAAGGTTCAATATAACATAAAGTTATATTGACCCCCGAACATGCTCCCCTATGTAGGGAAGAATATTCCCTATCTTTATCAGCAGGGTGTTTTTATTCAGTACATGTGAAGGTTTTCTCCAATATATTTCTAATTTGTGGTTAAGTCACCCTCATAAGGGGCATTTCAGAAGCAGGCATCTCTGGAAAATATTGCATATCACACATATTGCCATTTCTAACAAAGTCTTTCAAAGTAAACTTGGGGTTGATTCACATAAGTATTCATGTTGCGTTTTCATTTTGAATATTTAAAAACTCCTCTTACCTGGTTCTTTAACAAAGAAAAGAACAAAGGAAGCCAGCCCAAGAATAGTCAGAATATCTTGGTCTGAAAAAGCAAGAAAAAGGCACCTAAAGACTATCTAAAAGTTCTAGTCCCTCCAGTGTGCCTCGGCAGCCACTGGGCAAGCATCTATTTAGTAAAATCCTGCTGGTTTTCGGTTTTCGCTTTGCCTTTTTACAAGCATAGCCTGCACGCTTTGGGCCCACAAGATGAGTGATTAGGGAGGTGTCAAGTGGAGAAATGCTGCCAAGCCTGGCAAATGAGTTTGTAGTTAATGTCAATGCCGGTTTTTCCAGATGCTTTCAAATATTTGAAGGACACTGCTTGAATGATGAGCTTTTAACCTTGCAGCTGGTCATTTGTTTTTCTGATTAGGACATGCCACTGTCTCAACTTCCAAGTGGTTGTTCACCGTAGGCAATAATGGCCTCTTGTTTACTAATCTCCAAACTGTGCCACATGTTCCTGGCTCATCATCATGTGTAATCCTGCCTCTGAGTGCCAAACAATTGTGGAGAATCACTTTTGATCTTTTTCTCTTTGTTGTGTCAGAGATAATCATAGAATATTTAAAAGTCTAGCATTTACAGAGGGAAACAAATTGTGTGTGTGTGTGTATGTGTGTGTGTGTGTGTGTGTAAGACAGCAAATGTAGAATCAGGGAGTTCCAAAACACAGAGAAAAACAATTCAACAAAATGCATTTTCCAAAGTAAAATAAGGAAAGATGAAACCCAGGTAAAAACACTGCTCCTCAGAAATGTTTTACATTAGCCAATTGCTATGGTTTAAATGTCCCCTCCAAAATTCATGTTGAAACTTAATCTCCAATGTGTCAAGTATTGAAAGGCAGGTTATTTAAGAGGTGAATGGATTGTATCAATTCATTCATTGCTTAATGTATTAATAATGGGTTATAATGGGAGTGATACTGGTGGCTTTACAAGAAGAGGAAGAGAGACCTGAGCCAGCACATTCAACCTTCTCACCGTGTGATTCCCTGTACCACCTTGAGACTATCCTGAGTCCCTACCAGCAAGAAGGCCCTTACCAGATGCAGCCCTGGAGCTTGGATTAAACTTGCATAACTATCTTTATAAATTACCCAATTTCAGGTATTCTGTTGGAAGCAACAAAAAACAGACTAAGACACCAATCAAGCCCTAAACTTTACAGTTTAGCATTTCATTTGTTGCATTTATAATTTACTTAATTTCTATCCACCCATACCCTCCCCTTGTGAACTTTAATAAAATCAGGGATTTTGGCAAAACCCCAGTGGTATGTACTTTCAGAATTGGGCAAAATCCCATTATTATAGTAGGCTCTGAATGATTGTTTTATTCTCTGGATAAGAGAAAGCCATGATTGCTAAGACTACAGTGGTGCATAATACAGTAAATCAGCTTAATGATGTGTGAATAAAACTATATTAAGAAAAAAAGGCTTGTTTCCCTGGATTCAAAAGGAGAAAGAAAAAAACAATTCTGGGTGCTTCAGGGAGACCAGAAAATCTATACCACAGAGTTCTAGGATTTTTTTCAAAGCCTTAAAACAACATGAGAAAACGGAAGTATCTTGGCCAAAAGCAGTCTCATGAATAACCCACTGAGAGTGAGATCTCAGCTTGGTTTTATATTTACACATTGTATCCAGAAGTTAAAAATTTGAAAAGCACCAAAGAACTAATCATGGCTTGAAGGGGTATGCTGGGGAGGTGGTGAGAGAACACTCTTTTTTCCATGTCAACATGAGATCCTAATGTTCACTGCAGTTGTCATAACAATGGTTTTTAAATAAAATTTGTATTATTCATCAAATATTGGCATCCAGAACATGGTGCCATCTAAAAATTATCACCTATTCTTATATCCATACAACTGGCTTGTGTGGCTAAGGGAGAGAAAAGGTATAATTCTATGTCATGGCAGAGATTCTCAGCTAAGGAGGGAAGGCTTCCAAGAATGCTCCATTGTCCCAATTTGCTCCTCTAATTTCCCGTTTTCGGAATCATCACCCACCTGTGCCAGAAAATATTTGAGGGATAGAGCAGAGTGATACAGCCAACAAGACAATGGTTCAATTGCTGTACACTAAATGGGAAACTTCAGTAAATAATACAAAAGGCTACAGTATAAGCCCCTTTCCTATTCCAAGTTCTTGCCCCCTGGCCATAGCTAACCCTCATACTAGTTTGTATGCATATGCAAACATATATTTTTATTTTTTCATTATTTCATTCAACATTTAAAATTGTATATACACTGTTCTGTACCTGAATCTTTTCACTTAACATATCCTGGAGAATACTTAATAACAGTAGTATATAGAGAGCTACTTTAATTTTTTCACGACGGCATGGCTTCATTTCTACTGGTTGCTATTTAGCTTGTTTCAGTGTTTTGGCCCTGTAAATAACACTGCAATGTGTATCTTGGCCTTTTGTCTTTATTGCCATAGCCTTTCAATGGGCCTCCTTGTCTTCCAAATTAATCCTCTCCAGCTTTCTAATTTTCCATGTTCCCACAGAATATCTCCAAATTCCTCAGTAGGTAAAAATCCTCCATTTGGTGCCGCCTGTCTTTTAGCCTCACCTCCTACCACTACCCACCAAGCACTCATCGTGCTGCCCATGCTGAAGCAACAGCTAAAATACTGCTGGTTTACTCATGCTGCCATACTCTTGGCATCATTTATCTTGAATCCTTCTTGGAACTTGCTGGATGTGCTAGGAATGATAGTAAGATTGACCTTGAGTTCTGAACCTGAACCCTCCAGGGAAGCCATATTTAACTGCTTGCTGCCCGCTCAGGTTCCACCTGCTGATCCCAGCTAAGACTCAGACATCTACAATAAACACACCTGCAGCTTTTTGTATGAGGTGGGAACTGACCTGTGCCTACCATCTGCCTCCTAACACCTTGCCTGGACCTCTGACCCTGCTTTGCTGTGGCTGCTCCAACCCATGAGATGCCATAAGCAAATTGCCTGGCATACAAAAAGGATACTCAAATAAAATTCTTTCCTGAAGGCACTCTAGTTCCTACTTGTGTTAGGCCATTGTCTACATGATATAAAGAAATAACTGAGGCTGGGTAATTTATAAGAAAAGAAGTTTAATTGATTCATGGTTCTACAGGCTGTACAAGCACGGTGCTGGCATCTGCTCAGCTTCTTGAGAGCCTCAGGGAGCTTTTACTTACGGCAGAAGGTGAAGACGGAACAGGCACGTTGCATGGCCAGAGCAGGGGCAAGAGAGGGTAGGAGGTGCCACACACTTTTAAACAACCAGATCTTGAGAGAACTCACTATTGCGAGGATAGCACCAAGCCACAAGAGATCTGCTCCCATGACCCAATCACCTCCCACCAGGCCCCACCTTCAACATCAGGGATTACATTTCAACATGAGATTTAGATTTATTTATTTATTTAGATTTTTCACTATGCCACTTCCCTGTTTTGATCAAAGATCCAGGCACATTTCCTGGTTCTTCACAGTTAGTCTTCTGGTCCACTTTCAATCTGACAATACCAGGCATTGCCAGTTTCACCAGTCAGCAACTTTTCTTCCTCCAAACGCCTTTCCTGGCATTACTTCACCCAAGTTAAACATCAAATTTCCTCAATTCTAAAGTAGGATGATACTGTCCAGCTGGTGAAATGCCATTTTCCACCCTACAAAGATATTGGCACAGGACAAATATATGTTTGTTCATCAGGGCATATTCAAACAAACAGAAGTAACAAAAATATAATAGTGGCATGTCCCTTTGTCCCCTCTCCAAAACCTACCATTACTGCATGCCACAGACAGTTAAATAGAGAAGCCACACACTTCAAAATGTGACTGTGGCTAAATAGTGTACCAGTCATGCATTGCGTTCAAGGATGCAGTTGACATTGATGCAATATGACAAGCATTAGCAGGAAGATCTTTAACCAATGCCTTTTAAAATGAATATTGAGTCTGATTCCTGCCCCCACCCCGCTTTCCCTCTGTAAACACTCATGGGAGAGCTAGGGGGAAGATTCTCTTTAGAATGAGGTCAGTCTTATGAGCAAATGGATGAATGGTCTATGTGTCATAATGTAAACAATGAGGGAACTCTGTTTCAAAACATCCCCCATGGGACCAATTGCTAGATTTATTTCCTTGCACTAAGCCATTGTCTACAGAATAGCAATACTAAAATACAAATATCTCCTTTGGCAGGGGCAGCAATACATTAATGCAAGAAGAAAAATCTCTACACATTTATATTTAGCAATTGCTACTCTGTTCAAAGAATTTTAAAGTAGATATTTAAGAAGAAAGAAAAGACATAAGTCCTTTAAGAAATAGGTTGATCTAGAAAACAGTATTAATCATATACTGTTATGTGAGAAAGGCAGATTATAAATGAATTTATAACAGTCCCATTTTTGTAAATGAAAAAATGTGTAAATACCAGACTGCCATCCTTCCTCTTAAAAAGACTGGAAGAATAGTTTCCACAATGTTTGTAGTGCTAATAGCCAAGGGGTAGAATATGAGTGATTTTTTAATCTTCATTTTATCTACTTCTTTTGCTTCAATTTTTAATGAACATACATTTCTATAAGAAAATATCCTTAAAATTTATATGTGTATATTCATGCACTTTTCTGTATGTTTCTAGATTTTATTAAAGCATATCCTCAATGGAGAAGAGCATTTTATGTGGAGTAGAATGAATAATTGGGATTTGAAAGGGAGAAGGATACATTGCACAGATACTTTCTCTCCTGAGAGCTGAACCATGTAACCTAAGGAAAAATTTTTTTTTCTCTGAGACAAATGAGATTCAGAGCAGGAAGAATGAACAGAAAAGGCCCTGGGAATGCTTTGGGTACATGGGCACACCTTGCCTTCTTCCTGAGGAGTTACGCAAAGGTAACAAAATTTGAGACATTTCCTTCCTGGGCTTTGACATTTGAGCAGAAGCTGTCTGAGTTATAGGAGTGGCTGTGTAGGTCCTTTTCTGTTTTTTGTTTGTTTGTTTTGTTTTTACTTTATTGTAGTAAGAACACAACATGAGATCTAGTCTCAAATTTTTACGTGTACAGTACATTGTTGTTGACTATAGGTACAGTGTTTTACAGCAGATCTCTAGAGCTTATTTATCTTGCTTAACTGAAACTTTATGCCTATTGATTAGACATAATCAATAAACATTAGACATAATCAATAAGGAATCATTTAGGGAATCTCACCATTCACCTCTCCCCACAGCAAATATCATTCCACTCTTCAATTCTATGAATTTGATTATTTTTGATACCTCATATAGATGGAATCATTTGTCTTTCCATGACAGGATTATTTCATTTAGCGTAATGAAATATGCTCAAAGTTCTTTCATGTTGTTCACATATGGCAGGAGTTCCTTTTTTTAAGGCTGAATCATATTTCACTGTTTGTATATACTGCATTTTCTTTATGCATGCATCTGCTGATGAACATTTAGGTTGTTTACATATCTTGGTTGTTGTGGCAATGAACATGAGAATAAAAATATCTTTTCAAAATATTTTTTAAGTAAATATCTAGAAGTCGGATTGCTGGATCAAAGGCAGTTCTATTTTTAACTTTTTAAAGAATTTCCATATTGTTTTCCATAGTGGCTGCATCATTTTGCAGTCCATAAACAGTGTGCAAGAGTTCCAGTCTCTCCACATGCATGCCAATACTTGTTGCCTTTTGGTTCTTTGATAATAGTTATCCTGACATGTGTGAGGTAATAGCTCGTTGTGGTTTTGATTTGCACTTCCCTAATGATTAGTGACATTGAGGATTTTTTCCTGTACCTACTAGCCATGTGTATATCTTTGAATAAACAGCTATTCATGGCCTTAGCTCATTTTTTAATTAGGTTCTACAACTATTGAGCTGTAGATGTCCTTTATATATTTCACAGATTAACCCCTTATCAGATATACGGTTTGCAAATATTTTCTCCCATTCTATTGATCATTTCTTCACTCTGTTGATTATTTCCTTTGATGTGCAGAGGCTTTTAATTTGATATAGTCTCACTTGTTCATTTTTGGTTTTGTTGCCCGTGCTTTTGGTGTTACGTTCATGAAATCAATATCAAGACCAATGTCAGGAAGCTTTTCCTCTACATTTTCTTCAATGGGTTCTTCAGTTTCAGGTCTTGTGTTTAAGTCTTTAATCTATTTTGAGTTGATTTTTTGCATACAGTTTAACATATGGGTCTAATTCATTATTTTGCATGTGGACATCCAGTTTTCTCAACACCATTTGTTGAAGGGACTATTCCTTCCCCCATTTTCATGATATTGATTCTTCCTATCCATGAGTATGGAATGTTCTTCCATTTGTTTGTATCCTCTTTTATTTTGTCGAGCAGTGGTTTATAGTTCTTCTTGAAGAGGTCCTTCACATCCCTTGTAAGTTGGATTCATAGATATTTTATTCTCTTTGAAGCAATTGTGAATGGGAGTTCACTCATGATTTGGCTCTCTGTTTGTCTGTTATTGGTGTATAAGAATGCTTGTGATTTTTGTACATTGATTTTGTATCCTGAGACTTTGCTGAAGTTGCTTATCAGCTTAAGGAGGTTTTGGGCTGAGACAGTGGGGTTTTCTAGATATACAATCACGTCATCTGCAAACAGGGACAATTTGACTTCCTCTTTTCCTAATTGAATACGTTTTATTTCCTTCTCTTGCCTAATTGCCCTGGCCAGAACTTCCAACACTATGTTGAATAGAAGTGGTGAGAGAGGGCATGCCTGTCTTGTGCCAGTTTTCAAAGGGAATGCTTCCAGTTTTTGCCCATTCAGTATGATATTGGCTGTGGGTTTGTCATAGATAGCTCTTATTATTTTGAGATACGTCCCATCAATACCTAATTTATTGAGAGTTTTTAGCATGAAGGGTTGTTGAATTTTGTCAAAGGCCTTTTCTGCATCTATTGAGATAATCATGTGGTTTTTGTCTTTGGTTCTGTTTATATGCTGGATTACATTTATTGATTTGCGTATATTGAACCAGCCTTGCATCCCAGGGATGAAGCCCACTTGATCATGGTGGATAAGCTTTTTGATGTGCTGCTGGATTCTGTTTGCCAGTATTTTATTGAGGATTTTTGCATCAATGTTCATCAAGGATATTGGTCTAAAATTCTCTTTTTTGGTTGTGTCTCTGCCCGGCTTTGGTATCAGGATGATGCTGGCCTCATAAAATGAGTTAGGGAGGATTCCCTCTTTTTCTACTGATTGGAACAGTTTCAGAAGGAATGGTACCAGTTCCTCCTTGTACCTCTGGTAGAATTCGGCTGTGAATCCATCTGGTCCTGGACTTTTTTTGGTTGGTAAGCTGTTGATTATTGCCACAATTTCAGCTCCTGTTATTGATCTATTCAGAGATTCAACTTCTTCCCGGTTTAGTCTTGGGAGGGTGTATGTGTTGAGGAATTTATCCATTTCTTCTAGATTTTCTAGTTTATTTGCATAGAGGTGTTTGTAGTATTCTCTGATGGTAGTTTGTATTTCTGTGGGATTGGTGGTGATATCCCCTTTATCATTTTTTATTGCATCTATTTGATTCTTCTCTCTTTTTTTCTTTATTAATCTTGCTAGCGGTCTATCAATTTTGTTGATCCTTTCAAAAAACCAGCTCCTGGATTCATTAATTTTTTGAAGGGTTTTTTGTGTCTCTATTTCCTTCAGTTCTGCTCTGATTTTAGTTGTTTCTTGCCTTCTGCTAGCTTTTGAATGTGTTTGCTCTTGCTTTTCTAGTTCTTTTAATTGCGATGTTAGGGTGTCAATTTTGGATCTCTCCTTCTTTCTCTTATGGGCATTTAGTGCTATAAATTTCCCTCTACACACTGCTTTGAATGTGTCCCAGAGATTCTGGTATGTTGTGTCTTGGTTCTCGTTGGTTTCAAAGAACATCTTTATTTCTGCCTTCATTTCGTTATGTACCCAGTAGTCATTCAGGACCAGGTTGTTCAGTTTCCATGTAGTTGAGCAGTTTTGAGTGAGATTCTTAATCCTGAGTTCTAGCTTGATTGCACTGTGATCTGAGAGATAGTTTGTTATAATTTCTGTTCTTTTACATTTATTGAGGAGAGCTTTACTTCCAAGTATGTGGTCAATTTTGGAATAGGTGTGGTGTGGTGCTGAAAAAAAATGTATATTCTGTTGATTTGGGGTGAAGAGTTCTGTAGATGTCTATTAGGTCCGCTTGGTGCAGAGCTGAGTTCAATTCCTATGTATCCTTGTTGACTTTCTGTCTCATTGATCTGTCTAATGTTGACAGTGGGGTGTTAAAGTCTCCCATTATTAATGTGTGGGAGTGTAAGTCTCTCTGTAGGTCACTCAGGACTTGCTTTATGAATCTGGGTGCTCCTGTATTGGGTGCATATATATTTAGGATAGTTAGCTCTTCTTGTTGAATTAATCCCTTTACCATTATGTAATGGCCTTCTTTGTCTCTTTTGATCTTTGTTGGTTTAAAGTCTGTTTTATCAGAGACTAGGATTGCAATCCCTGCCTTTTTTTGTTTTCCATTTGCTTGGTAGATCTTCCTCCATCCTTTTATTTTGAGCCTATGTGTGTCTCTGCACGTGAGATGAGTTTCCTGAATACAGCACACTGATGGGTCTTGAGTCTTTATCCAATTTGCCAGTCTGTGTCTTTTAATTGGAGCATTTAGTCCATTTACATTTAAAGTTAATATTGTTATGTGTGAATTTGATCCTGTCATTATGGTGTTAGCTGGTTATTTTGCTCGTTAGTTGATGCAGTCTCTTCCTAGTCTCGATGGTCTTTACATTTTGGCATGATTGTGCAGTGGCTGGTACCGGTTGTGCCTTTCCATGTTTAGCGCTTCCCTCAGGAGCTCTTTTAGGGCAGGCCTGGTGGTGACAAAATCTCTCAGCATTTGCTTGTCTGTAAAGTATTTTATTTCTCCTTCACTTATGAAGCTTAGTTTGGCTGGATATGAAATTCTGGGTTGAAAATTCTTTTCTTTAAGAATGTTGAATATTGGCCCCCACTCTCTTCTGGCTTGTAGGGTTTCTGCCGAGAGATCCGCTGTTAGTCTGATGGGCTTCCCTTTGATGGTAACCCGACCTTTCTCTCTGGCTGCCCTTAACATTTTTTCCTGCATTTCAACTTTGGTGAATCTGACAATTATGTGTCTTGGAGTTGCTCTTCTCGAGGAGTATCTTTGTGGCATTCTCTGTATTTCCTGAATCTGAATGTTGGCCTGCCTTGCTAGATTGGGGAAGTTCTCCTGGATAATATCCTGCAGTGTGTTTTCCAACTTGTTTCCATTCTCCCCGTCACTTTCAGGTACAACAATCAGACGTAGATTTGGTCTTTACACATAGTCCCACATTTCTTGGAGGCTTTGCTGGTTTCTTTTTATTCTTTTTTCTCTAAACTTCCCTTCTCGCTTCATTTCATTCATTTCATCTTCCAGGGCTGATACCCTTTCTTCCATTTGATCACATCGGCTCCTGAGGCTTCTGCATTTTTCACGTAGTTCTCGAGCCTTGGTTTTCAGCTCCATCAGCTCCTTTAAGCACTTCTCTGTATTGGTTATTCTAGTTATACATTCTTCTAAATTTTTTTCAAAGTTTTCAACTTCTTTGCCTTTGGTTTGAATATCCTCCCATAGCTCAGAGTAATTTGATCGTCTGAAGCCTTCTTCTCTCAGCTCGTCAAAGTCATTCTCCGTCCAGCTTTGTTCTGTTGCTGGTAAGGAACTGCGTTGCTTTGGAGGAGGAGAGGTACTCTGCTTTTTAGAGTTTCCAGTTTTTCTGCTCTGTTTTTTCCCCATCTTTGTGGTTTTATCTACTTTTGGTCTTTGATGATGGTGACGTACAGATGGGTTTTTGGTGTGGATGTTCTTTCTGTTAGTTTTCCTTCTAACAGACAGGGCCCTCAGCTGCAGGTCTGTTGGAGTACCTGGCCGGCTGTGTGAGGTATCAGTCTGCCGCTGCTGGGGGGTGCCTCCCAGTTAGGCTGCTCGTGGGTCAGGGGTCAGGGACCCACTTGAGGAGGCAGTCTGCCCGTTCTCAGATCTCCAGCTGCATGCTGGGAGAACCACTGCTCTCCTCAAAGCTGTCAGACGGGGACATTTAAGTCTGCAGAGGTTACTGCTGTCTTTTTGTTTGTCTGTGCCCTGCCCCCAGAGGTGGAGCCTACAGAGGCAGGCAGGCCTCCTTGAGCTGTGGTGGGCTCCACCCAGTTCAAGCTTCCAGGCTTCTTTGTTTACCTAAGTGAGCCTGGGCGATGGCAGGTGCCCCTCCCCCAGCCTCGCTGCCGACTTGCTGTTTGATCTCAGACTGCTGTGCTAGCAATCAGCGAGAATCCGTGGGCGTAGGACCCTCTGAGCCAGGTGCAGGCTATAATCTCCTGGTGCACCGTTTCCTAAGCCCGTTTGAAAAGCACAGTATTCGGGTGGGAGTGGCCCGATTTTCCAGGTGCTGTCTGTCACCCCTGGAAAGGGAACTCCCTGACCCCTTGCGCTTCCCGAGTGAGGCAATGCCTTGCCCCTGCTTCAGCTGGCACACGGTGCACTCACCCACTGACCTGTGCCCACTGTCTGGCACTCCCCAGTGAGATGAACACGATATCTCAGATGGAAATGCAGAAATCACCCGTCTTCTGGGTCGCTCACATTGGGAGCTGTAGACCAGAGCTGTTCCTATTCGGCCATCTTGACTCCTCCCCCTGTTTTCATTACTGTGGTTTTCTAAAACTATTGTGAAATGAGGAAGTATGATGTCTGCACCTTTGTGCTTTCTGAGGATCAATTTGGCTATTCTTGGGCTTTTGTGGTTTCGTATGAATCACAGAATTTTTTTTTTTATTTCTGTACAAAATGCCACTGAGATTTTAATAAGGGTTGCATTGAACCTGTAAATCACTGTGAGTATGGATATTTTAACAATACAAAGTCTTCCATTCTATGAACGCAGGATGTCTTTCCATTTGTTTGCATCTTTTTAAATTTCTTTCATCAGTGTTTTGTGGTTTTCTGTATACAAGTCTTTCACCTCTTCAGTATATGTTTAGGTTTTTATTATTTTTGGTGCTATTATAGATGGAAATGTTTTCCTAATTTCCTTTTCAGAGAGTTTGTTGTTAGTAAACAGAAACACAACTGATTTTTTATATATTGATTTTGTATCCTGCAATTTTACTGAATTTGTTTAATAGTTCTAGAGGTTTTTTTCCTTGAATCTTTAAAATTTTCTAAGTATGTAAGATCATGTTGTCTGTAAACAGAGCTGTTTTGTTTTCTCCTTTCAGATTTGGATGTCTTTTGTCTCTTTTTTTTTCTTAATTTCTCTGACTAGGACTTCCCGTACTATATTGTATACATATGTTGCTGTGCTCCTGGTCTTAGAGGAAATGCTTTCCAGTTTTTGACCACTGAGTGTAATGTTAGCTGTGGGTTTTTCATATACAGCCTTCATTATATTGAGGTACTTTCTATTCCTAACTTGTTGAAGATTTTTTATTATGAAAGGGTACTTTCATATGCTTTTTTTTAAAAAATGCTTTTTCTGTATCTATTGCAAGGATCATGTGATTTTTATCCTTTTTTTCTGTTAATGTGGTATATCACATTAATTGATTTTTGTATATTGAACCACCCTTGCAGACTAAGGATAAATTACACTTGGTCATTGTGTATTTTTTTATAATTATTATACTTTAAGTTCTAGGGTACATGTACACAACATGCAGGTTTGTTACATAGGTATACCTGTGCCTTGTTGGTTTGCTGCACCCATTAACTTGTCATTTACATTAGGTATTTCTTCTAATGCTATCCCTACCCCTGCTCCCCACCCCACGACAGGCCCCAGGGTGTGACGTTCCCTGCCCTGTGTCCAAGTGTTCTCATTATTCAATTCCCACCTAAGAGTGAGAACATGCGGTGTTTGGTTTTCTGTCCTTGTGAGAGTTTGCTGAGAATGATGGTTTCCAGCTTCATCCATGTCCCTGCAAAGGACATGAACTCATAATTTTTTATGGCTGCATAGTATTCCATGGTGTATATGTGCCACATTTTCTTAATCCAGTGTATCATTGATGGGCATTTGGGTTGATTCCAAGTCTTTGCTATTGTGAATAGTGCCGCAATAAACATACATGTGTGTGTGTCTTTATAGTAGCATGATTTTAATCCTTTGGGTCAAATGGTCAAAGGTATTTGGGTCAAATGGTATTTCTAGTTCTGGATCCTTGAGGAATCGCCACACTGTCTTCTACAATGGTTGAGTAGTTTACGCTCCTACCAACATGTAAAAGTGTTCCTATTTCTCCACATCCTCTCCAGCATCTGTTGTTTCCTGACTTTTTAATAATCGCCATTTTAACTGTTGTGAGATGGTATCTTATTGTGGTTTTGATTTGCATTTCTCTGATGACCAGTGATGATGAGCATTTTTTCATGTGTCTGTTGGCTGCATAAATGTCTTCTTTTGAGAAGTGTCTGTTTATGTCCTTTGCCCACTTTTTGATGGGGTTGTTTTTTTCTTGTAAATTTGTTTAAGTTCATTGTAGATTCTGGATATTAGCCCTTTGTCAGATGTGTAGATTGCAAAAATTTTCTGCCATTCTGTAGGTCGCCTGTTCACTCTGATGGTAGTTTCTTTTGCTGTGCAGAAGCTACTTAGTTTAATTAGATCCCATTGGTCTATTTTGGCTTTTGTTGCCATTGCTTTTGGTGTTTTAGTCATGAAGTCTTTGCCCATGCCTATGTCCTGAATGGCATTGCCTAGGTTTTCTTCTAGGGTTTTTATGGTTTTAGGTCTAACATTTAAGTCTTTAATCCATCTTGAATTAATTTTTGTATAAGGTGCAAGGAAGGGATCCAGTTTCAGCTTTCTACATATGGCTAGCCAGTTTCTCCAGCACCATTTACTAAATAGGGAATCCTTTCCCCATTTCTTGTTTTTCAAAGGTTCATCAAAGATCAAATGGTTGTGGATGTGTGGTGTTATTTCTGAGGACTCTCTTCTGTTCCATTGGTCTATATCTCTGTTTTCGTACCAGTACCATGCTGTTTTGGTTACTGTAGCCTTGTAGTATAGTTTGAAGTCAGGTAGCATGATGCCTCCAGCTTTGTTCTTTTGGCTTAGGATTGTCTTGTTACGTACGGGCTCTTTTTTGGTTCCATATGAACTTTAAAGTAGTTTTTTCCAATTCTTTGAAGAAAGTCATTGGCAGCTTGATGGGGATGGCATTGAATCCAAAAATTACCTTGGGCAGTATGGCCATTTTCACGATATTGATTCTTCCTATCCATGAGCATGGAATGTTCTTCCATTTGTTTGTGTCCTCTTTTATTTCGTTGAGCAGTGGTTTATAGTTCTCCTTGAAGAGGTCCTTCACATCCCTTGTAAGTTGGATTCCTAGGTATTTTATTCTCTTTGAAGCAGTTGTGAATTGGAGTTCACTCATGATTTGGCTCTCTGTCTATTATTGGCATATAGGAATGCTTGTGATTTTTGCACATTGATTTTGTATCCTGAGACTTTGCTATAGTTGTTTATCAGCTTAAGGAGATTTTGGGCTGAGATGATGGGGTTTTCTAAATATACAATCATGTCATCTGCAAACAGGGACAATTTGACTTCCTCTTTTCCTAATTGAATACCCTTTATTTCTTTCTCTTGCCTGATTGCCCTGGCCAGAACTCCCATAACTATGTTGAATAGGAGTGGTGAGAGAGGGCATCGCTGTCTTGTGCCAGTTTTCAAAGGGAATGCTTCCAGTTTTTGCCCATTCAGTATGATATTGGCTGTGGGTTTGTCATAAATAGCTCTTATTATTTTGAGATACGTCCCATCAATACCTAATTTATTGAGAGTTTTTAGCATGAAGGGTTGTTGAATTTTGTCAAAGGCCTTTTCTGCATCTGTTAAGATAATCGTGTGGTTTTTGTCATTGGTTCTGTTTATGTGATGTATTATGTTTATTGATTGGTGTGTGTTGAACCAGCCTTGCATCCCAGGGATGAAGCTGACTTGATTGTGGTGGATAAGCTTTTTGATGTGCTGCTGGATTCGGTTTACCAGTATTTTATTGAGGATTTTCACATCAATGTTCATCAGGGATATTGGTCTAAAATTCTCTTTTTTTTTGTTGTGTGTCTGCCAGGCTTTGGTATCAGGATGATGCTGGCCTCATAAAATGAGTTAAGGAGGATTCCCTCTTTTTCTATTGATTGGAATAGTTTCAGAAGGAATGGTACCAGCTCCTTCTTGTACCTCTGGTAGAATTCGGCTGTGAACCCATCTGGTCCTGGACTTTTTTTGGTTGGTAGTCTATTAATTATTCCCTTAATTTCAGAGCCTATTATTGGTCTATTCAGGGATTCAAGTTCTTCCTGGTTTAGTCTTGGGAGGGTGTACGTGTCCAGGAATTTATCCATTTCTTCTAGATTTTCTAGTTTACTTTCATAGAGGTGTTTATAGTATTCTCTGATGGTAGTTTGTATTTCTGTGGGATTGATGATGATATCCCCTTTATCATTTTTTATTGCGCCTATTTGATTCTTCTCTCTTTTCTTCTTTATTAGTCTTGCAAGCGGTCTGTCAATTTTGTTGATCCTTTCAAAAAACCAGCTCCTGGATTCATTGATTTTTTGAAGGGTTTTTTTTGTCTCTATCTCCTTCAGTTCTTCTCTGATCTTTGTTATTTCTTGCCTTCTGCTAGCTTTTGAATGTGTTTGCTCTTGCTTCTCTAGTTCTTTTAATTGTGATGTTAAGGTGTTGATTTTAGATATTTCCTGCTTTCTCTTGTGAGCATTTAGTGCTATAAATTTCCCTCTACGCACTGCTTTAAATGTGTCCCAGAGATTCTGGTACATTGTGTCTTTGTTCTCATTGGTTTCAAAGAACATCTTTATTTCTGCCTTCATTTCGTTGTGTACCCAGTAGTCATTCAGGAGCAGGTTGTCCAGTTTCCATGTAGTTGTGTGGTTTTGAGTGAGTTTCTCAGTCCTGAGTTCTAATTTGATTGCACTGTGGTCTGAGAGACAGTTTGTTGTGATTTCTTTTCTTTTACATTTGCTGAGTAGCGCTTTACTTCCAACTATGTGGTCAATTTTGGAATAAGTGCATTGTGGTGCTGAGAAGAATGTATATTCTGTTGATTTGGGGTGGAGAGTTCTGTAGATGTCTATTAGGTCTGCTTGGTGCAGAGCTGAGTTCAATCCTGGATATCCTTGTTAGCCTTCTGTCTCGTTGATCTGTCTAATATTGACAGTGGGTTGTTAAACTCTCCCATTATTATTGTGTGGGAGTCTAAGTCTCTTTGTAGTTCTTTAAGGACTTGCTTTATGAAAATGGGTGCTCCTGTATTGGGTGCATATATATTTAGGATAGTTAGCTCTTCTTGTTGAATTCATCCCTTTACCATTATGTAATGGCCTTCTTTGTCTCTTTTGATCTTTGTTGCTTTAAAGTCTATTTTATCAGAGACTAGGATTGCAACCCCTGCTTTTTTTTACTTTCCATTTTCTTGGTAGGTCTTCCTCTATCCCTTTATTTTGAGCCTATGTGTGTCTCTGCACATGAGATGGGTCTCCTGAATACAGCACACTGATGGGTCTTGACTCTTTATCCAATTTGCCATTCTGTGTCTTTTAATTGGGTCATTCAGCCCATTCATATTTAAGTTCAATATTGTTATGTGTGAATTTGATCCTGTCATTATGATGTTAGCTGGTTATTTTGCTCGTTAGTTGATGCAGTTTCTTCCTAGCATTGATGGCCTTTACAATTTGGCATGTTTTTTCAGTGGCTGGTACCAATTGTTCCTTTCCATGTTTAGTGCTTCCTTCAGGAGCTCTTGTAAGGCAGGCCTGGTGGTGACAAAATCTCTCAGCATTTGCTTGTCTGTAAAGGATTTTATTTCTCCTTCACTTATGAAGCTTAGTTTGGCTGGATATGAAATTCTGGGTTGAAAATTCTTTTCTTTAAGGATGTTGAATATTGGCCCCCACTCTCTTCTGGCTTGTAGAGTTTCTACCGAGAGATCTGCTGTTAGTCTGATGGGCCTCCCTTTGTGGGTAACCCAACCTTTCTTTCTGGCTGCCCTTAACATTTTTTCCTTCATTTCAATCATGGTGAATTTGACAATTGTGTGTCTTGGGGTTGATCTTCTCAAGGAGTATCTTTGTGGTGTTCTCTGTATTTCCTAAATTTGAACGTTGGCCTGCCTTGCTGTGTTGGGGAAATTCTCCTGGATAATATCCTGCAGAGTGTTTTCCAACTTGGTTCCATTCTCCCTGTCACTTTCAGGTACACCAATCCAATGTAGATTTGGTCTTTTCACATAGTCCCATATTTCTTGGAGGCTTTGTTCATTTCTTTTTACTCTTTTTCTCTAAACTTCTCTTCTCACTTTATTTCATTAATTTGATCTTCAATCACTGATATCCTTTCTTCCACTTGATCGAATTGGCTATTGAAGCTTGTGCATATGTTATGTAGTTCTCATGCCATGGTTTTCAGCTCCCAGGTCATTTAAGATCTTCTCCACACTGTTTATTCTAGTTAGCCTTTTCAAGGTTTTTCACTTCCTTGTGATGGGTTCGAACATCCTCCTTTAGCTCAGAGAAGTTTGTTATTACCAACTTCTCAAGCCTACTTCTGTCAGTTCATCAAAGTCATTCTCCATCCAGCTTGTTGCATTGTTGGCAAGGAGCTGTGATCCTTTGGAAGAGAAGAGGTGCTCCGGTTTTTAGAATTTTCAGCTTTTCTGCTCTGGTTTCTCCCCAACTTTGTGGTTTTATCTACCTTTGGTTTTTGATGCTGGTGATGTACAGATGGGGTTTTGGTGTGGATGTCCTTTTTGTTGATGTTGATGCTATTCCTTTCTGTTTGTTAGTTTTCCTTCTAACAGTCAGGTCCCTCAGTTGCATGTCTGTTGGAGTTTGCTGGAGGTCCACTCCAGACCCTGTTTGCCTGGGTATCACCAGCAGAGGCTGCAGAACAGCAAATATTGCTGCCTGATCCTTCCTCTGGAAGCTTCATCCCAGAGGGGCACCTGCATTCTTGAGGTGTCAGTTGGCCCCTACTGGGAGATGTCTCCCAGTTAGGCTATACAGGGGTCAGGGACCCACTTGAGGAGGCAGTCTGTCCTTTCTCCAAGCTCAAACACCATGATGGAAGAACCACTGCTCTCTTCAGAGCTGTCAGACAGGGACGTTTAAGTCTGCAGAAGTTTCTGCTGCCTTTTGTTCAGCTATGCCATGCCCCCAGAGGTGGAGTCTACAGAAGCAACAGGCCTTGCTGAGCTGCAGTGGGCTCCACCCAGTTCAAGCTTCCCCAGATGCTTTGTTTACCTACTCAAGTCTCAGCAATGTGGATGACCCTCCCCCTGCCAGGCTGCTGCCTTGCAGGTCGATCTCAGACTGCTGCATTAGCAGTGAGCAAGGCTCAGTGGGAGTGGGATCCACTGAGCCAGGTGCAAGATATAATCTCCTGGTGTGCCATTTGCTAAGACCATTGGAAAAGCACAGTATTTGGGCAAGAGTGTCCCATTTTTCCAGGTACAGTCTGTCATGGCTTCCCTTGGCTAGGAAAGGGAAATTCCCCAACCCCTTGCTCTTTCTGGGTGAAGCGATGCCTCACCCTGCTTTGGCTTGCCCTCCGTGGGCTACACCCACTGTCCAACCAGTCCCAATGAGGTGAACCAGGTACCTCAGTTGGAAATGCAGAAATCACACATCTTCTGCATCAGTTACGCTGGGAGCTGCAGACCAGAGCTGTTCCTATTCGACCATCTTGGAACAGAATCCATGTATGATTGTTTTAATGTGCTGTTGGATTTGGTTTGCTGGTATTTTGTTGAGGGTTTTTCTTAAGAGTTTGGAAGTATTCCTTCCTCTTCAATTTTTTGGAAGAGTTTGAGAAGAATTGACATTAATTCTTTAAATGTTTGGTAGAATTCAACAATGAAATCATCTGGTCCTGAGCTTTTCTTTGTTAGGAGGTTTTTGATTACTGATTCAATCTCCATAGTAGCTATAAAAATGTTCAGACTTCTGCCATAATTTAGCCTTGGTAGATTGTATGTTTCTATGAATTTATCCATTTCTTCTAGGTTATTCAGTTTTTTTGGTGTATAATTGTTCATAGTAGTGTCTTATGAATCTTCTTTTTTATGTGGCATCAGTTGTAACATCTTTTTTCATTTCTGATTTTATTTATTTGAGTCTACTCTCTTTTGTTCTTAGCCTACCTAAAGGTTGTCTATTTTGTTTATCTTTCCAAAAATCCAACTCTTCATTTGCTGATGTTTTTCTATTTCATTTATTTCTGCTCTAATCTTTGTTATTCCTTCCTTCCACTAACTTTGTGATTAGTTTTTTCTTATTTTTCTAGTTACTTTAGCTATAAAGTTAGGTTGTTTATTTGAGAAGTTTCTTCTTTTATAGTGCAGGTTTTTGTTGCTCAAACTTCCCTTGTAGTATTGCTTTTGTTGTATCTCATAAGTTTTGGCATGTTGTGTTTTCATTTTCATTTGTCTCAAGGTATTTCTAATTTCCTTTTTTCTATTTCCCCTTTGACCCAGTGACTGTTCAAGAGTGTGTTGATTCATTTTCATATTCCTGTGAATTTTCCCATTTTACTTGTGCTATTGATTTCAAGTTTCATTCCATCAGTGTCAGAAAATGATTTCAATCTTCTTAAATTTGTCAAAACTGTGTTATGACCTGACATGTAAGCTATCCTTGAGAATGTTCTATGTACTCTTGAGAAGAACAGGTGCTGTTGTTGGGTAGAATGTTCTATATATGTCTATCAGATCCATTTGGCTGATAATGTTGCTCATATCCTCCATTTCCTTATTGGTAGTCTGCCTGGATGTTCTATTTTTGAAAATTGGGTAGTGAAATCTTCTACAATTATTGTATTGTTGTCTACTTCTCCCTTCATTTCTGACAATGTTTGCCATATATATTTAGGTCTTCTGATGCTGGGTGCAAATGTATTTATTCCTGGTGGATTGAACATTTTATCATTATATAATGTCCTTCTTTATCTCTTGTAATAGTTTTGACTTACAGTTTATTTTGACTGATATAAGTATTGCCAACCCTGCTCTCCTTTGGTTACCATTTGCATACAATATCTTTTTCCATCTCCTTACTTTCAGCCTATGTGTGTTTTTAAATCTAAAATGAGTTTCTTATAGAGAGCATATAGTTGGTCTCATTTTTAATCCATTCAGCTATTTTATGTCTTTTGATTAGAGAGTTTAACTCATTTACATTTAAAGTAATTATTAATAAAGAAGAATTTACTATCACAACTTTGCTAATTGTTTTCTGTTAGCCTTGTAGTTCTTCTACCTGTCTTTTCCTTTCTTGCTGCCTTCCTTTGTGTTTTAAAAATTTTTTTGGTATTGATAGGCTTTGATTCCTTTCTTCTTTTGGGTAACTTCTATTTTTTGTGTATGATTTCTTTGGGACTTACATAAAACATCTTTTACGTATAATATCTTATAACAGTCTGTTTTAAGCCAGTAACAACTTAAATTTGATCATGTACCAAAACTCCATATTTTAATTTCTCCTCCCCCTACATACACTCATTTTATGTTATTGTTGTCACATTTTATATTATTCATATTGTGTATTTTAATATATTTTAGTTATATTTATTTTTTATACTTTTGCATTTAACTTTTATGCTTTTTAAAGCAATTTTCCCACCAGCATTACAGTAATGCAGTATTTTGTATTTGTCCATATATTTACCTCTACCAATGAGTTTCATACTTTCTTATGCTATCATACTTCTATTTGGCATCCTTTCATTTCAACTTTAAGAACTCCCTTTAGCATTTCTTGTAAGGCATGTCTGGTGGTGATAAACTTCCTCAGCTCTTGTTTACCCCTGGAAAAGCTATCTTCACCAGACAAACAAAAGCTGAGGATTTCCATCACACAGGTAATTTGTCTATGAGTTGTTGCTGGATTGATGTGTTTGTAGGAGAAGACGGGTCCAGGGCTTCCTACTCCACAATCTTGCTGACATCAGTTACTGTATATAACTGAACAGTAGAAATATTGAAGGAAAAAGAAATATTCTCTCCAAGAAACAAAAAGGAAAAACATGGAATTAGGTTAAGTAGAAATAGCTTAAAGTTAATGCTTATGTAATCATTATACCCAGGTTAAATTATCATTCATACTAAGAAAATCAATATTTACTTTTCAAAATAAAACAGTATGTTTGAAACGGGGAAAGCTTGTTTAGTTGACCATAGATTTTTCTTGATATGCCTTGCTATCCAGCTTCACTTTCTTTTCCTCACTCCCTCCATGATTTTCTCCTCCGTAAGGCCAACAAGAAAAACAAAAAGGAAAATAAGAATATGCCTCAGCTATACTTTCCCAGTAAGACTATGCTGGTTTTATTTGCATGGGTTTATAGTGAATGTTCCAGTAATCACATCAGAGTGCAGGCTTTCAAAATCTTTCATTTCTAAACTCTGAGCAGAGTAGTACATCAATTAATAAAAGAAGAGCCTTTTTAAAAATTGCACAGTACATTTTAGTTTATAAAATGCTTTTATATTTTCTCATTTCATTCTCAAACCAACTCAATTTAAATAGCTACTTCAAGTGTCCGTTTCTAGCTTTTTCCTGCCTGGAATTCATTCCTTTACTTCTTTCGGTAATAGACCTCTCAATTTTCCTTTGATGAGGCACCTCCCTGCCCTTTGCAGATAATTTGGGTGAGACTGACTTTATTCCATCCCCATATCTAAGTCTGGATATGTTTCTCAGGCTTAGGCAATCAGTGTAGTCCACTTTCTTGGCCACGGTGATTGTTGAGAGACAAACACATGACTTGAATCAGTCCCATAGACTAAATTATGGGATTTTCCCAAAGTAGATACAAGTGGCATGTCACAGAAAGAAAGTAAGAAGGTGCTAAAGACTACTGTGATCAAATCTACCATTTTTCCAGGAGCCAGTACTCTGGACTTTGGGCCTACCCAGGGTAACCAGCCATTTCAGTTGGCCTTGAACTGAGGTGTCTCTTAGGAATGCTTAAACCAGGAAAGCCCTGGACAAACTGGGATAAATTGTTTACTCTACCAGTCACCACAGTGCCACATAAAGTAAGAGCTTCACAGCCTGGAAGGGAGATCAAAATGTTTCTTCCTTACCAAGGAAGACCAATGGTTATCACCCTCCCCTACTCCAAGAGAATAAGTATCCAAAGTGCCAGGCAGCAATTTTAGAGAAAATGAATCTAGCAGTGACCATTTCCCTTATTCTATTCAATCCTTAAATGTTTAGCCAAAAAAAAAAAAACTAAGATCATTTTTTAACAGCCTCATTTTTCAATTATCAAGTGCTAAATTAAAATGGAATGCAAACACTAAAATTTAACACACTGCTAAAAATGTACATGTCTAAAGTATTAATAGCAACTCTAAATGATTTATAATGCCCTCTTGGGCATATTTTATGATTTATTGATGTCATTTTAGTGGCTCCATGGGCAACAGAGTCACCTCACTGTGTGTGTGCTCTGGCGGGTTTCTGGGCTTGTTACTCAGTAAACTACACACTCAGACCTTTGCTGCATGCACATGAGATGATAGGTGAAGCAGAAAAAGTAAAGATGTTAAATTTTTCCATAAATCAAAGAATCCTAGGGCTAAAAGGCTTTAAAAGTGGTTTTTTCTTGTTTTCTCAACTTCATGCAGGGCCACACCGGGGCTATCTTCAATGGTTGTGAATTTCACAACCTCCCTCGTTGATTTATGATGTCAGTCTTTGTCGACAAGAAATGCTACTTTGGAGCTAACCTTTACCCTTTCTCTATCAAGTAAAGCTTGTTTTCTGGAGAATAGCTCATAACATTTTTGGTAGTTAACTTCCTCTCTTTGACCTAATCATGCATTTTTCAAATCCTTCTGTTCATCCCACAGACATGATTGCTCCGCCCTCCATGCTATGATTTGCTTCTAGTTTCTCTACAAGCTTCCTAGGACTCTCTCAGATTCTGCTACTCAAAATTTGCTCTCACTGAAATTGGGTTTGTCTTTTTCTTCTTCCCTGGACATCTCTCAGCTGTTTCTCCCTTCCCAGAAACCTAAAGCTCTGATTCTGCCCTCTGAACAAACAGACCTTCTTTCCTTTCATCTTCCTTCCACTGTCAGCCACACACACCCAAGCAGTAGCCACACAGGCCTATGCTTCTGGGAAACTGCCCATGCTCAAAGTTACTATTCCATAGTGGATGCAGTGGCACACATCTGTAGTGCCAGCTACTTGGGAGCCTGAGACAGTAGGATCGCTTGAGCACAGGAGTTTGAGGCTATATTTTGCTATGACCACACCTGAAAAGAGTCACTGCACTCCAGCCTCGGTGATATAGCAAGAGACCCTTGCTCAAAACAAATAAATACAAGCTACCATTCTTTTCCCACAACTGCCTCCCACTTCAAAATTCCAAACCCTTCAATATATGGTTGTATGGATATGGGAAGTTAGAAAGGCAGCATTCTGAAAGCCCATCAAATTAAATCATGTTGACACTGCATTTCTCCCTATTTGAAAGTATAACCAAGACCCAGAATTCTGTGTAATATTCATAAACTAGCAAAAAAAAAATCTCAGAGTCTTTTAGTCTATTTTTTTACATATAATAAACTGAAGTTGTAGAGATAAATAACTTTCTTAAGGTCACAGAACTTGAAGGAATAGTACCAGGACTTGGATTAATTGTCGCATTCCAGGGCCTACCTCCTTATCCATCATGCCAGACCTATACATGTCTATGTAACAGTGGTATCTATGCCATTTGGCCTCTGCCACTAAGCAGCAGAACATACAGCAATTGTCATATGTCCCCAAAGTTTTAAAGTCATGTCCCTGCTTAGAGCAGAGATAGCTATGGAATGCTTTATATATTTTTAATTGTATATCACACCCCTGGCCTTTAAAGCCAGAATGACCCCTCCATGCCTTGTGCCTTCTCTTGCCCATCAGAGAAAGTCTTAAATTCTTGCTGGTGTCAAGATAAAGGCTCAGGTCATTCCCGAGTTATAACACTCCCTCCCATCTTTTTTATCTTTTTTAATCCTGACCTTATTTGAGTTGAACCCATTTCACTGAGCTTAGAATCCTTGGTTCCTTATATTTAAGTTTGATCTTCAGCTTTCCTGGTTGTTTTCTGTGGTAGCCCATGTTGCAGGCCCCCCCTCAAGAAAGAACACGTTGCCCAGGAGTGGAGTTAGCAGACAATTCCAGCTGTTAACTCATTCAGGCCTGCTTCAGCTTTTGAGCCCACATCAAACTATTTTTTGGGTGGCCCCCAGGCATAACCATCCACTAATGCTGACTCCTGTAATGAGCAACCTGTGCTCAGAGCTCTCCAGTGGGCTGGCAGATACTTTGTCCGATCAGCGCATGGTCTGACAGCGCCTCACGTCCAATCCTTACTTTCCCCTTTTCTCTTCACAAACGTTATTCTCCAGTGCAGTAAATCTATTGCACTCCTCATTCTGTCTCAGCATCTGGTCCCCAGAGGTCCGAACCAACACCTCCTACTACTCAAGTGAGAGCTCCCACTAAACCTAGTTCCAGTTACTTATCCTAACTGGTGCCTGGCTAGGCCTGGCTAGTACTCCCTAGACATCTATGATTAGCAAGGTGCTTAATTATACACCAGCACTCAAAAAACAGGTGCATATTGAGTAACCATAGTATTTTCATGTCTTCATAAGCAGAATCATCTCTTCTAAATGTCTGAGATAAAGACGAAATGTGGCAAATTTTAACATCATGCTTCTATGTCTCCTATAGTTCCTATGGTGAATTGTTTGTCAGAGTTTAAACTTTAGTAATTACATATAACATCTTAAGATCATTGGGTGCTGCATGTGTAATTATAGTGTTGTAATATAGTAAGGAAAAGCAAATGTCACGAAAATAAGACCAGAAGTCACTAGCCATGTCTGATGAAAAACTTCTGTGACCCTGAGTCATTTCTATGACCCTGAGTCAGTGATATTGAACTGGAGTTCCAAAATTAAGTCAAATACTGGATAAAGAAAAGTAATTGGACAAAAAATAGTACCTATCAGGTAGGGTCGTTGTTAAGATTAAACCATGCTACTCAAAGGGTGGATCCTGGACTAGCAGCAGCACCATCATCTGGAAGCTTGTTAGAGGTGTGGAATCTTGAGCCCCAACCAAGGCCTAGGGAATCAGAATCTACATTTTAACAAGATCTTCAGGTGACTTGTGTGCACATAAAGGTTGAAAACCATGGAGTTGAGGATATAATGTACATCAAACACTTAATACAGTGTTTGGCATGTAGCAACCCACTCAGTAGATACTACTTGTTATTGTTTTTTTATTATAATTGTTCATTTCATTCTGAATCATCTTGGGAAGGCATATACTTAGGAATCTGAGCTTTCCAATCTGTAAAACGAAGATCATAATAATATTCAACTACCTGAGGACCAGATGAACTTTTAAACTCTAGGAGACCTCTGTGATTTGCTCAGGATGATATAATGGTGATGGTTAATATTTCAGCAGCATTAACTATGTGTGAAGCACATGTTCTTAGTGCTTTACATGTATAATCTTGTTTAATCATCCAAGAATGCCATGAGATAGGTACTATTTTAATGCTTATTTTATAGATGAATAAAATGAAGCATGGAGAGATTAAATAACTTGCTCAATAAAACACACAAGGATAGAGTCTGGATTTGAACTTTGGAAGTCTGGTGTGACAAACCACATTCTTAATGCTTTCCCTCTAGCCAGGCCATGAAAAAGAGACTTAAACTAAACTGACTCCAATACAACCAGTGCATTTAAATGTAGCATTTAACACATCATGGCCACAGCAGGCAACATTCAGTCTATAGGTTCTCAAATCTGGCTGCACATTGCATGTTAGAGTATTTTTTAAAGAGTGGAGATTTTTTAAAATACAGACTTCTTAACTGTCATTCCCAGAAATTCTGTTTCAGTGGAAGAGTGGCTCAAGCTTCTTATTTCTAAAAAATTGAAGATAAATCTGATACGGAATCAAGATTGAGAATGTGCAGGAAGATAGGTGAACAAGCCATTTTTCTGTATTCAGTATGAGGCAAGTTAAACTTCTTTTCAAAGTAATTGGAAGGAATCTGGAGGGGAGGGAGAGAAGGAGAAAGAAAGGAAGGAAGGAATTTAAAAAGAGAAGGAGAGGGAGAGGTTGGTTTGTTATGGAAGTATGAGCAATTCTCCCTAACTCCTGCAACACATCCTTGTGTCTAAGTGGGTTTCCTGCACATGGCGTAGATGGGAATTGCACATCTCCTGAGCTTTTGTTGCTTGGGAATGATGAATGGCATTGAGTAGGAGCTGTCTTGGTACCACTCAGTGGAGGAATCCATTTTCACCTTGACTCCATGAGGGACATACTTTTTCAGCAAAAAAGGAGGTGACTAGAACCCTTCACATCACCTAAGACAATAGTGAGAGGACTACACCACCTCTGGAAGAGAGAGTGTGGATGCAAGACAGTGCTTAGATGAGAAGTATGGAGTGGAGCGGCTGCATAGACTCCATAGTTGGCACCCAGGTGCACAGGGAAAGTAGAGCATCTGCATTTTCCAGAGCATTCCAGACACAAGCAGGTCTATAGAAACAGTCGATAAAGCCTACACTCAAAGCAAACTTTAGCCCTGATATACATAGAGCCAAAGAAATGTCTGAAAATAGCAATATGGGCTCATCTGATAGCCTGGGACATTGAAGAGCATGGACTATTGACAAGAAAAAGGGGAAGCCCAGAGAACAGATATCCTAACAAAAAATGTTCCCTGAACCACTCATGCAGAGGAGGAAACACTGAAAATGGATATCAAATTCCAGTTTATAGTAGCTCATAGGTTGTTATCTACATTAATGCTGAAGTTGGAAACTAGTTTTAATTGCAGGGTTTGGATTCAATCATTCTAAACAAATCATTCTATTATCTTTGTAAAGCCCTTAGTTAAAGAGACCCTCGAGATTACCAGACAGAGATACCTGGACCAAAGAGACCCATGCTGAACATTACAGTTAGGGTTGGGTGCCCAACTTGAGTAAACAGAAAAGCTTAGAAAGCACTACCTCAAGCTTGCTTTTGCTGTCAGTGTATAACCCATATATCGCCATCCCTCAAAGCCTGTGGAAAGATAACTGGTTAGCAAATATGAAGAAAAATCACTCCTTCTGTGAATAGGGTATTTTGAATTGAAAAAGATGGCATAATGCACTAGACTACAACATACATTCATCCTAGATTTGAATGGAGTGAAATCAACAGCTGAAATTGAGGAGGCATTTAGATTAAAAACAAGTAGATAATCTTTTATAAATAAAGCTTTAATTAACATTTATTCTTAAGTAAAATATTACAAATTTCACTTTCATTGTTACTTAATATCCCAGAATTCCTCACAGATGCCCGAGTACAAGGGAGTAAGCACAGAGGTGAATAATTCAAGCAGAATATAGAGCCATAGATAAAAAGAGAAGAGCAGTTGATTGGTTTTTTTCCCAAGAAATTGTTAATGTTACATTACATTTTATTGAACCAGCCTCAAAAAATAACGGAGCCTGAACATTATTATTGCAGTTATTACCTTTCCTTTCCAAGTGCCATATCTTATTCTCTCTTGAGTTGATACATTCTGATTACTTTTGCTTACTTTAGAGATTTCCTTTTTTTAGTGAAAAATACTCCACTAGAACCTCTTGTATTCGAATTTCTTCAAGTTATAACCACTTGCTATCAAATTTAAATAATCTCTCATATCTTATTGGAATCAGTGTGTTCATTTCCAACCTACACCTTCTATTTAATACATGGAATTGTTCCGTAGTGCCCTTTCTCCTTCACTACAAAGGACAAATGTGTCTTTCATTAGTCACAGTCGTAGCTCCAACCCCACATCGCCCAAGGAATCAGGACAGCTGACACAACGTCTGTGCAAATATGACTGTGGCGGAATTGAGTGTGACTGAATGATTCCGTGAGTCCAATTCACCTTGGATTAAGCCAGGGAACCAATTTCCAGGACCTTGAAAACAGCTGTCATGGAGCAGACAGGCCATTTAGCAAGAGGCACAGATATGGGGACTGGCTTGGGTCATTTGCTTCTTTACATTTCCAGAAAAGCTCCAGCAGCCCATCCTGCTCCACGTTTCCTATCAGACTTATCATTGTTTTTTGAAACTGTGTTGCTCACCCTAGTGTGTGGATCTAATGATGCATGAAGTATTTCTGTTTGTATGGGGTTTTTTTTGTTTTGTTTTATGATTTGGGTTTTCTTGTTTTTGTTTGTTGTTTTTGTTGTCATTATATTTATTGGTTGCTGTTCAGAGAAGCTAAGGTCAGAGTTCTTTATGTTTGGCTTTAAGCTATTAGGCTCTTCTTTCCTATCTTTGATCAAAAGTATAATTTTGTGTGGAAGAAATATAGAAATTGGATTAAAGTGTAGCTTTGTGAATTGTAGAAACCAGCTTGGATTCAACAGGGGCAACTTGAGGGGGGTGCTTTGGACACAGAAAAATCATGTTAGATCTAGGCTTCCCTGTTTGCACTCCTTTCTCTCCCCATCCTGTCATCTTCAGCTGCTCGAAAAAAATATTAAATTACAGGTAACCAGAGTTGCTAGTGTCAAGAGAAATTGAGAGAGAATATCAGTAAAATATGTGTAACCAGTACATCTTATTTCACAGGCTGTATCTTGAATAACAGCCAACCTCATTCCAGGAGGGTCCCCAATGCAGTGTTCCAGCCCCCAGTGTCCATATTAACAGGAAATCAGTGTATCTGTTAGACCCCTTACACCTTTCATACATCTAATACTTCCGGGATGCTAAGTAGCCTGAGAAAGGAGTCCTGCTAGTTCCTATCTCACTATTTTGCTACTTTGGAGCCAAAGGTTCTCCCTTAAGGCTGGAGATTTTAGCAAGCATTACAAAAGTTGATTGATTTACGATGCACAGTCACACTAAAGGCATCTGAAGCCTAAGCAGCTTGGAAGTGGCTTCTTCTGCACCGATCCTGCTGTTTCTCCTGGTGCTTATATATGCTCCTAAGTGATCAGGTGAGGCAAGGCATCCACCCATTCACACCCTGCCCGGGCTACAGTGGTTTTTCCACGTTCCATGCCTCAGAATTCCAATCCCTTAATGCTGGGCTCAGCCAAGAAGTTCCACATCAACCTTACTGGGCTTCTAGTTGTAGCTCTTTAGATTCACTCCACAGCCTTTTCCCCAGATCAGGAGGCCCACCCTGAAATCCTGGAATGTTGGTGTCAGGAACCTCATGGTCCCAAAATTACCTGCCCACCACTTCTTTCTCTTTTTTCTTTTTTTTTTTTTGACAGAGTCTCCATCTGTTGCCCAGGCTGGAGTGCAGTGGCACGATCTCGGCTCACTGTGACCTCTGCCTCCCGGGTTCAAGCGATTCTCCCACCTCACCCCCACCAAGTAGCAGGGATTACAGGCATGCACCACCACACCTCCTTCTTTCTATTTTTAGGCCCAAGCCTAAAAATACCACCTAATGACTGAAATACTCTTCAGAGGAGGAAAACCCACTAACAACTGCTATTTGAGGATCTCTAACTCCTACACCCCAAAGTCTGTTTAGATACAAGGCAGTCATCTGCTTTCATATATAATGTTTTCTTGAAAACGTGTGTAACAGTCAAATGTGATAATATTGAAAGATTTACTGGGATCAATTTCATATGCACAAAAATACATTTAATTATCTTGTTAATATACATTGTGGTGAAAGTGGTCGTTTCTGATAATAAGGAAATGGGAAGGGGTGAAGTGAGGAAACAAAGGCTGCTTTTCATAAGACAACAGAACTCTTTGACTCTTTAAAATATGACCTTTTGCCAGGCACAGTGGTTTACACTTGTCATCCCAGCACTTTGGGAAGCCAAGGCAGGAGGATCACTTGAAGCTAGGAGTTTAAGGCCAGCCTGGCAAACAAAGCAAGACTCTATCTCTATCAAAAATTTTAAAAGTTAGCTGGGCACAGAGTCCCAGCTACTCAGGAGGCTGAAGTGGGAGGATCTCTTGCATACAGGAATCTGAGGCTGCAGTGAGCTATGATTGTGCTACTGCACTCCAGCCTGGGCAACAGAGTGAAGCCCTGTCTGTAAAAACTAATAATGATAAGTAAATAAAATATGATTATATAAAAACAGAAAAATTAAGAATAAATACTACTTTGAGATAAAACAGAAAAGCTTTAGAGAGAAGAAGCAAATCATATACATGGTCTCAAAACGGAATGGCTTCGGACTTCTCAGCAACAACGCTAGAAACCAGAGTCATTGGAGAAATGCTTTCTAATTTTTGAAGAAAATGGTTTCGAAATTAAAATTCTATACCTGACCAAACTTATGTATTACAGAAGGACAAGGACATCTTTAGGCATACAAGGGATATATTGGCCAAGTTAGTTTAGCAAGGCAGAAATTACTGTAGCCAGTTTAAGCCAAAAGGACTAGTTATGACACAGTGAGAGCTCAAGACTGAGGGAAGGAAATGGACTGTGCTTCCAGTTGTGACACCCAGCTCCACAGCACAACACTGCTCACACAAGCCACGAAACCAGGAGGCTACTGCCACCAGTGCCATTTCCAACCTATGGCCTCTGCCATCACCAGGAAGTTGACAAATCAGGTGGTATGGTTGCACATTTAGACTCCAGAGTCCTGCTGTACTGCCGGGCCCAGAGCTGCACCAGCAAAGTAACCTCAGTCCCTGCCTTTTTCCCAAATAATTCAGTTCTGGACCCAGATTTTGAATCTGGCACAGATGTAGTTGACTGGTGGAATCAAAACCACATGTCTGCAATCTTACAACTGGAAAATGACCTGAAAAATCTTCTTTGTTGAGAATGCAGAATTTATAACGTGGGAAACTGCTAAAACAATGTATGGAAGCTGGAGCCAGCCTGAATAACAACTGACCATTATGCATAGACATACATTTTACCTCTTACGGACTCTCTTAGGATGCTATTAGAAGATACCAGTTTCTTCACCAAACATGAGAATGAATCAAGAAAGAGGGAGATACAAAATTAGGAAACTGGAAATCTAACATAAGGAGGCAGGCAAAGGAAATTCCCAAGATCCTGATGAAGGGAAGGTGTGAACAGAATCCAGCATAGAGCAGGAAGTTAGAGCCCGCATGGAGGTTGAGGAGGAATCGGAGAGATTGCCTGATGTGTTCAACTCTATTGAAAGCATCGTACAACTGTCAGAGAATTAAGATAGGCACATGATTCACTGAACAACTTGGATAGCTGGGGGAAGGCAAGTATTAATCCTAAGAGAATAAAATGTTATATAAGAAAAGGAATATAATCTTAATGTGCTACATGTCTAAGGTGTGAACTGTATTCACATGGACACAATGGTATAAACATGGAGTGCTGATAATGAAAACAACTATATTGGAACTATATTGGAAGAATGAAGAACATATATTGTTCAACTATATTGGAATTGAAGAAATGAAGTAAGGAGGGGAAGAGAATGTGTGGGTGTGTGGGAAGGCCAACACAGTGATCACCTGGGCTAGCTCCTCATTCTTCATGCAAGGAAGCCAAAGAAAATAGCCAACATTTTAAAATCCAGAAATAATGATATAGGCATTTATTCAGAATGTGGAGGCAAATACCAGAAAAAAAAAAAAGCAAAAATAGAAGTTGAAAATTTTTTCCTTAAGGGAGCAGAATTGTGGAGTAGAGAAGGGTTAGGACTGTTAATTTTTTTTATAAGCCTGACAGTATTGACTTTTAACGTATATGTACACATGTGCATGTGTGCATGCACACACACACACACATTAAAATAAAAAGTAAATGTAGAGAACAGCATCTCTTGCTGTACCTTCATAGCCTTTCCCTCGCTAAGACTCATCCATCTCCTGTCTCTGTTTCTTTCCTTCCTATGACACACCTGCTTATTCTATAAACCATTCTCTCATCCTGTCAAGATGAAAAACTACATTAGCCACTGGCTGCTTCTGAAAATCAACCCTAGAGAAACTATAGAAGCCAGAGGGAAACAGATTTGAGAAACTAATAACAAATCATAAAATAAAATAAAACACTGTGAGAAGGCCCCAGGGGAGTGTGAAGACTCGGGATTGTTATATGTTGGGGGAGAGAAAAGAGAGAATTGCTTCAGCCTGGGGGAAAGGCAGCCAGAGGTAGCTACTAGAAGGAGGTCAAAGGGGAACAGCGTTTCTGTTTCTATTCTGCCACGTGGACCATCACGGCCTGCCCAATCACCACAGAGATTGGCACCAGCAGCCTAAGCTACAGGTGTCAGGACGGTACTACAAGTGCGGTACCAAAGCCCTGCAGGGAGGAGGAGGAATGAAAGGCAGGCGTGTGCCAACCAGTATCCTGGGCATTCACTGCTGTACTACTCCCATTCCAAACCCCCGGGGAACGCGAATGAAATCTATGCAGACTGCTTGTAGAGAGTTTAAATATGAAACATGGACTAGGGACATTGTGTCCGGAATTGGTTCCTTCCAGTGGGTTCTTGGTCTCACTGACTTAAAGAATGAAGCTGCGGACCCTCGCAATGAGTGTTACAGTTCTTAAAGATGGTGTTTCCAAAGTTTGTTCCTTCAGATGTTCAGATGCGTCTGGGGTTTCTTCCTTCTGGTGGGTTTGTAGTCTCGCTAACCTCAAGAAGGAAGCTGCAGACCTTCGCCGTGTTACAGCTCTTAAAGGTGGCGTGTCTGGAGTTGTTCATTTCTCCTGGTGGGTTCGTGGTCTTGCTGGCTTCAGGAGTGAAGCTGCAGACCTTCATGGTGAATGTTACAGTTCATAAAGGTAGTGTGGACCCAAAGAGTGAGCAGCAGCAAGATTTATTGCAAAGACCAAAAGAACAAATCTTAAACAGCATGGAAGGCGACCCGAGCAAGTTGCTGCTGCTGGAGCCGGGGGCGGGGGGCCAGCTTTTATTCCCTTATTTGGCCCCACCCACGTCCTGCTGTTTGGTCCATTTTACAGAGTGCTGATTGGTCCATTTTACAGAGTGCGGATTGGTGCGTTTTTACAGAGTGCTGATTGGTGCGTTTACAAACCTTTAGCTAGACACAGAGTGCTGATTGGTGCGTTTTTACAGAGTGCTGATTAGTGCATTTACAAACCTTTAGCTAGACACAGAGCACTGATTGGTGTGTTTACAATCCTTTAGCTAGACAGAAAAGTTCTCCAAGTCCCCACCTGACCCAGCAGCCCAAGTGGCTTCACCTCTAAACATGATTTGGCAATGGTGGGAAAATTGGGATAATCACCATCAGTTCTTCAGGCCCCGAGGTTCCATCCCCTGGGCAGTTTCCAAAGTTTTAATTCATTTGGAGGTACATAAACTGCAGGCTGGGATTTAGCCCTTTTCCAACACATAGCCGTGGCTAGTAACTGATAATCCAAGAGGAAGAGTTTTCAAGACAACAATCAAAAAGCCATATAAAGAACACAACTATCACATAAGAAAGACAACAAACTCGACAACATAAGCCATCTAAATTAGGATTAAGAGAAGAGGTGGACCAAGAAATTAATATAGTAATGATAAATATATGAAGAGGTTAAGGCCGATAATCAGCAATATGAAGCAAGAATGAGAAAACATAAAAAAGGACCAAGTTGAATATTAAGGATGGGATATAACAGTTGAAGTAAATAAAACAATAAATAAGGTATATAGCAAAGTGGATAAAGGTGATGAATAAAGCAGTGAGTTGGAAGAACAGACGGAGAAGCTCTCTTAGAGGTCAGCAAGAAAGGGTGAAGAGACAGGAAATGTAAAAGAAAGCTAGGAGATGTGGAGGGTGGAAGGAGAGTGCAAATACTTGTGAGCAGTGGCTTTGTAATGTGTCAACATGACTAAACTGAACTGTGCTTCCTAAAATTCCCTTTCCTGTATATTTCTAATTAGGGTGGGCCACAAGAGAGAACCCTGTGAAAGGTTTGCTGGGCATTAGCCCTTGTCTGCCAGCTCTCCTTCTTTGTGGGAAGCATCAGTGGAGCCTCCAGTTGCTCTACCTTCCCCACTAAGCTTCTCTGACTCCTGGGCCAGGTGTGTGCTTGGCAACTATGATGCAGGACTCTGGTTTCTGCAATAAACAAACATGCACAATCAAGGTTAAAGGCAATAATCACTAATACAAATTGTAGTCTGTCCTCGTGGGCTCCAGTTTGTGGGTTCCAGCTTGTTCTTGCTCACCTCCACTTTACTTCACCTCCCCTTCCCAACTGTCTGCTCTGTATTTCAAAGCTCTTGCATTGGAAGTACAGATAATCTTCTTACAGAGGCTGCTTGACCAGCTCTTACAATTTCATTAGGTCAAATCCCTGCGATGTATATATTCCCATTCACCATTCCTATCATATTGATATTGTCTCAAATTTTAATTATAAGTTGTTTTGGATAAATTGCAAGTTTGGTTTTTTTCTCACTTTAGTGAGGATATACAAACTTTACCAAGGAATTTTATCACCTTTACCATATTTCTTAAATATTAAGGATTGCTTCAAACATGTTTTCAATATGTATCTTTGTGTGGCGAAACATCATTGTTGGTCTTATCTAAAGTATACCTGTTAGGTCATCATAGTTGAAAGACAATTTGGCTGGATATACAATTCTAGTTTCAAATTTATTTTCCTTTGAGACAGGATCCCACTCTGTTACTCAGGCTGGAGTGCAGCTGCACGATCACAGCTCACTGCAGCCTCCACCTCCTCAGGGTTAAGGTGATCCTCCCACCTCACCTTCCAAAGTAGCTGGTACTACAGGAATGCACCACCATGCCTGGCTAATTTTTATATTTTTTGTGGAGACAGGGTTTTGCCATGTTGCCCAGGCTGGTCTGGAACTCCTGGGCTCAAGCAATTCACTTGCCTTCACCTCCCAAAGTGCTGGGATTACAGGCATGAGCCACTGCGCCTGAACTTTCCTTTGATATTTAAAAACACTTTTTCCCTTTTGTCATCTTCTGTGTACTGTTCAAATCTTATTTTTGTTCTAATTGCTGATCTCTTCACTATCTCTGGAAGTTTTTGAATTCTTTCCTTATCTTTGATGTTCTTAAATTCTATTCTGATGTTTCCAGGTTTAGACTTTTTCCCATCTCTTATTTTTCTCTCTTTCTGAAGCTGGGTATAATAGGGTTCATTCAGAGAAGCAGATCCATTAGGATATATTTCTGCAAGTTCATATATATGCATTCGTATATATAAATATGAACAATAACTAATATATACACATGAGTCCACTAAATTGTCCAGTTAGGATGAATATACAGATATTGATAAATTTAAGACATTAACAGGAATAAATAAACATGAGTAAGGGTCTTCAGGCTAGCCATAATGAAACCAAAATAGAATATATAATTTTCAAGCCAGTAGAAAACAAAAGAAAGTGGAGTAAATTGAAAATATAAAATATGGAATAAATAATTCCTAATATAATAAAAATTACAACAAATATAAATGGTTTTAGTTCACAAATAAAAAGACAAATACTCTCTATGTTATTAAGAAATAAAAATGAAATCCAAAAATATGTTTTCTATGAGAAACATTCTTAAAACCAAAAGACACAGTAAGTTTGAAAATGAAAGAGTGAAAGACAAAAAAAAAAAAAACAGAAACCTAAAGAATTCCAGAATCGCATTCATAATAGCTGACAAAAGAGAATTTAATGTGGGGGGTAAATAAAAAACTGTGAGAAGATATAACCATTGCAAATATACATATGCACCTAATAATAGGTTACACTAACTGTATAGTAGAGAAACAGATAAATCACTGGGAGTTTTTTTTTTAACACCCAACTATCAAAAATTTACTAAGCAGTATGTTGAGAGCCTCTTAGACTCTCCACCTCTGTGTTGCTTTGCTGTTCGTGACGTGAGACAGTTGCCACGGGTGTCATCAAAGCAGTGGACAAGAAGGCTGCTGGAGCTGGCAACGTCACCAAGTCTACCCAGAAAGCCGAAATGAATATTACCCCTAATACCTGCAACCTCAGTCTTAATCAGTGGTGAAGGAATGGTCTCAGAACTGTTTGTTTCATTTGGCCATTTAAGTTTAATAGTAAAAGACTGGTTAATGAAAGCAGTGCATCATAAAACCTTCAGAAGGAAAGGAGAATGTCTTGTGGACCACTTTGGTGTGTGTGTGTCTGTGTGTGTGGCAGTTTTAAGTTATTAGTTTTTAAAATTAGTACTTTTTAATGGAAACAACTTGACCACAGATCTCTCACAGAATTTTGAGACATATTAAAACAAATTTTAATGAGAAAAAAAGTACTAAGCAAAAATTAAACAGATTTTTATCTAAACATTATAATTAATAGACTCATACTATTAATTATACTGTTCAGATCTTTAATATGTATGTCCCAATGGTATGATTTTTATATATATATATGCTACAATAGTTTGTGCAACAAATAGCACATACATATTTTTAGAATCATGCACATATTTACACTAGTAGACTAAGTTTACAGAAAGTTCCAATAAACCCAGGGACAATATTATGCAGATTTCTTATTGAAACAAGATCTAACTCTGTCACCCAGGCTGGAGTGCAGGGACGTGATCATAGATCATTGCAATCTCTAACTCCTGGGCTCAAGCCATCCCTACCACCTCAGTCTTCTAAATAGCTAGAACTACTACAGATGTACATCACCTCACCCAACTATTTTTCAAAAAGTTTTTTGTACACACAGCGTCTTGCTATGTGCCCAGTCTGGTCTCAAACTCCTGGGCTCTAGGGATCCTCCCTCCTCTGCCTCCCAAAATGCTGGGATTACAGGCATGAGCCACTGCACCCAGCCTTCATGCAGATTTTATCTTCTAAACATGAGATAATACAAGAAATTAATAATACAAAACTTTTACAAATGTCTCAAATTTTGAAGGTAACATATTGCTAAATAACTCACAGGTTAAAAATGAAATTATAATCAAAATGAGTAAATACCTAGAATTGAATGAACTTGGAAATACAAAATATATGGTACATAACTAAAATATTATTTAAAAAGAACATTTATACCTTTAAATATGTTTATGAAGAAACAATAAAAGTTGAAACAAAGTATGCTAAGCATCCAACTGAAGAAGTTATAAAAAAGAACATCAAAGCAAACCCAAAGAAGAAAAAAGATATAATAAAGGAAACAATATAATACATTTTTTAAGTAGAAGACATTTATAAAACTAAAAAGCTCTATTTTTGAAAAGATTACTAAGATAAACTTTTGATAAAAGTGAATAAGGAGAAAAGGAGACAACAAAGGTAAATAAAACGCTGATCAAAAAATAAAGATAGGAAAATAATTACAGGTTTCAAAAGAGATAAAATAAATAAATTCCTGGAAAATATATAAAATGCCAAACTAACCCAAGAAGAAAAAGGAACTTAAAATAGACTCACAAGGATTAAGGAAATTTAATTGGTAGTTAAATCTCCAAACCAAAGATCTCCAGGCCTGCCGGCATGCTTTCAAAATGAACTCTATCAAACTTTGTTTTTGTTGTTGTTGTTGTTGTTGTTTTGAGACAGGGTCTCGCTCTGTCACCCAGGCTGGAGTGTAGTAGCATGATTGTAGTTCACTGCAATCTTGAACTTCTGGGATCAAAGGATCTTCCTGCCATAGCTCCTGGAGTAGCTGGGACTACATATGGACATGAGCCACCTCGTGCCGGCCTCTATCAAACTTCCAAAAACTAATTCCTGTTTTATAAATTATTCCAGAAAATGCAAAAAAAAAAAGAGTTTCAATTCATTTTATAAAGCTAATATAATCTCATTTTCCTTATTGCTTCTGGATTTTAGCCATAGTTTAGAAACTTTTTCCCACTCACAGATTGTAGAGGACTTCATCCTACCTTCTCTAGAACTTGTGTGATTTCATTTTATTTTTACATTTATCTCTTAGAGCCATTTGAAATTTATTCCAGTATGTGCTATAAATAATAGGTCTGATATTCTGTATTCCCATGTAACTACACACAGCTCACAGGTGCCAATTGTTAAATTTTCAGGGATTTTGTGAGCTGATTGTTAAACATAGCCATTATTACAAAATAAATTATATCAACTTGAAATAAATCATGTTAGAAATGAAGCTAATAAATATTCACAACTTATCATTCATATTACTTTGATACATTTTACTACTATCAAGACTTGTGAGGTTATTTATATCTATCGTGTCCATACAATGGAAATACTATAAGCATGGAATGCTACTATGCATCTTTTCCCAAGTCTTTATTTCATGACGCCATACTGATAGCATGAAATTGGCTATGGTGGGAGTATTTACATCACAAAAGTTAGTGATGCTAAAATCAGGGTTTAATTTATTATTTCATTGATTGTAGAACAAGGATCACTAAGGCCAGTAGGCCAAATCCAGCCTGCCAGCTGTTTGTGTAAATAAAGTTTTATTGGAAGACAGCCACAGCTCTTTGTTCACTATCATCCATGGCTGCTTTTATGCTTTCATGGCAGTTGAATAGTTGCAACAGATACCATATGGACCAAAAAGCATAAAATATTTCCTATCTGGCCCTTACAGAAAACCCTAGTCTAGACTTTAAAAGATAACAGAGAAAATGTTAGCAGCATAGGTTAATTTTAAAAGTGTATGATAGGCAGTCTCAGTATGAGGGCAGCTGAAGCAGCTGGCTCAATTAAGATGAGGCTTCTGCTACTTCTCCTGGTGGTGGTGTCAGCAGTGGTGGCCAACCTGGGCAGCGTACCCAGCAAGAGATTAAAGATGCAATACACCACAGGGCCACCGCTCCAGTTCTAGATTTGTGTTTCCTAAGGTTACAGTTGGGTGTTTGAGGAGCACATGTGGGTTATTAGCCAGCAGTACCCAGACATCACACTGAAGGAGAGAATTACCTCCCTCAACCAAAATATAGACACAGAGCATCTTTCCTGACAGCCTTCAATCTAGTACTAGTAGGGTTAATAATTGTTGTCAAGGATCCTTTTGCTTTCTTTGGCATACAAGCTCCTAGCCTTTGGTGAAATACATAGCATAGATAAAAAACAATCACCACTTCTGGAAATCAAGGACACACTTAGAGAAATGCAAAATGCACTGGAAAGTCTCAGCAATAGAATCAGACAAGCAGAAGAAAGAACTTCAGAGCTCAAAGACAAGGTTTTTGAATTAACCCAATCCAACAAAGACAAAGAAAAAATAATTTAAAAAATGGACAAACCCTCCAAGAAATTTGGGATTATGTTAAATGACCAAACCTAAGATTAATTGGTGTTCCTGAGGAAGAAGAGAAATCTAAGTTTGGAAAACATATTTAAGGGAATAATTGAGGAAAACTTCCCAACTTTGCTAGAAATCTAAATATCCAAATACAAGAAGCTCAAAGAACACCTGAGAAATTTATAGCAAAAAGATAATCACTTAGGCACATAGTCATCACATTTTCTAAAGTCAAGACGAAGGAAAGAATCTTAAGAGGTGTGAGGCAAAGCACCAGGTAACTTCTAAAGGAAAACCTAGCAGACTAACAGCAGATTTCTCAGCAGAAATCCTACAAGCTAGAAGAGATTGGGGCCCTATCTTCAGACTCCTTAAACAAAACCATTATCAGCCAAGAGTTTTGTATCCAGCAGAACTAAGCTTCATAAATGAAGGAAAGATACAGTCTTTTTCTGACAAACAAATGCTGAGAGAATTCACCAGTATCAAGCCAACACTACAAGAATGGCTAAAGGAGCTCTAAATCTCGAAACAAATCCTTGAAGCACACTAAAATAGAACCTCCTTTGAGCATAAATCTCACAGGGCCTATAAAACAAAAACACAATTAAAAAAAAAAACAGGTATTCAGGCAACAAACAACAAATAGCACCACGAATAGAACAGGACCTCACATCTCAACACTAACGTTGAATGAAAATGGCCTAAATGCTCCAGTTAAAAAATACAGAATGGCAGAATGGATAAGAATTCACCAACCAAGTAACTGCTGTCTTTAAGAGACTCATCTAACACATAAGGACTCACATAAACTTAAGATAAAGGGATGGAAATAGATATTTCATGCAAATGGACATCAAAAGCAAGCAGGAGTAGCTATTCTTATATTAGGCAAAATGAGCTTCAAAGCAATGGCAATTTAAAAAAGACAAAGAGGGACATTATATAATGATGAAAGGACTTATCCAACAGGAAAGTTTCACAATTCTAAATATATATGCACCTAACACTGGAGCTCCCAAATTTATAAAACAATTACTACTAGGCCTAAGAAATGAGATAGACAGCAACACAATAATAGTGGGGGACTTCAATACTCCACTGACAGCACTAGACAGGTCATCAAGACAGAAAGTCAACAAGGAAACAATGGATTTAAACTATACCCTAGAACAAATGGACTTAACAGATATTTACAGAACATTCTGCCCAACAACTGCAGAATATACATTCTATTCATCAGCACATGGAACATTCTCCATGTTAGACCATATGATAGGCCACAAAACAAGTCTTAATACATTTAGGAAAATTGAAATTATATCAAGTACTCTCTCAGACCACAGTGGAATAAAATTGGAAATCAACTCCAAAGGAACCCTCAAAACCATGCAAATACATGGAAATTAAATAACCTGCTCCTGAATGATCGTTGGGTCAACAAGAAAATCAAGATGAAAATTCTAAAATTATTTGAACTGAATGATAATAGTGACACAACCTATCAAAACCTCTGGAATACAGCAAAGACCTTGCTAAGAGGAAAATTCATAGCATTAAATGTCTACATCAAAAAGTCTGAAAGAGCACAAATAGACAATCCAAGGTCACACCTCAAGGAATGAAACAAGAATGAACCAAACCCAAACCCTGCAGAAGAAAATAAATAACAAAGATCAGAGCAGAATTAAATGAAATTGAAACCAAGAAATACAAAAGATAAATGAAACAAAAACCTGGTTCTTTCAAAAGATAAATAAAATTGGCCAAGTGCAGTGGCTTATGCCTGTAATCCCAGCACTTTGGGAGGCCGAGATGGGCGGATCACGAGGTCAGGAGATCGAGACCATCCTGGCTAACATGGTGAAACCCCGTCTCTACTAAAAATACAAAAAAATTTAGCCAGTCGTGGTGGTGGGCACCTGTAGTCCCAGCTACTCGGGAGGCTGAGGCAGGAGAATGGCATGAACCCAGGAGGCAGAGCTTGCAGTGAGCCAAGATCTCGCCATTGCACTCCAGCCTGGGCGACACAGCGAGACTCCATCTCAAAAAAAAAAAAAAAAAAAGAAAAGATAAATAAAACTGATAGACCACTAGTGAGATTAACCAAGAAAAGAAGGGAGAAGATCCAAATAAGCTCAATTAGAAATGAAACAGGAGATATTACTACTGATACCAGAGAAATACAAAAGATTATTCAAGGCTACTATGAACACCTTTACACACATAAACTAGAAAACCTAGAGGAGATGGATAAATTCCTGGAGATATACAATCCCCCTAGATTAAAACAGGAAAAAATAGAAACACTATTCTATTCTAAAACCAATAACAAACAGCAAGATTGAAATGGTAATTTTAAAAATCTCCAACAAAAAAAGTCCAGGATCAAACGGATTCACAGTTGAATTCTTTCAGACATTCAAAGAATTTGTACCAATCCTATTGACATTATTCCACAAGGTAGAGAAAGAAGGAATCCTCCTTAAGTCATTCTATGAAGCCCATATCACCCTAATACCAAAATCAGGAAAGGACATAGCAAAAAAAGAAAACTACAGACCAATATCCCTGATGAATACAAATGCAAAAATCCTTAACAAACTATTAGCTAACCAAATCCATCAGAATATCAAAAAGATAATCCACCATGATCAAGTGGGTTTCATACCAAAGATGGTTTGACATATGCAGGTCAATAAATGTGATACACTACATAAACAGAATTAAAACCAAAAATCACATTATCATCTCAATCAATGCAGAAAAAGCATTTGACAAAATCTAGCATTCCTTTATAATTAAAACCCTCAGCAAAATCAGCATAGAAGGGACATACCTTAATGTAATAAAAGCTATCTATGACAAACCCACAGCCGACGTAATACTGAATGGGGAAAAGTTGATAGCATTCCCCCTGAGAACTGGAACAAGACAAGGATGTCCACTCTCACCACTTCTATTCAACATAGTACTGGAAGTCCTAGCCAGAGCAATCAGACAAGAGAAAGAAATAAAGGGCATCCAAACTGGTGAAGAGGAAGTCAAACTGTCGCTGTTTGCTGATGATATGATAGTATACCTAGAAAACCCTAAAGACTCCAACAGAAAACTCCTAGAACTAATAAATGAATTCAGCAAAGTTTCAGGATACAAAATTAATGTACACAAATCAGTAGCTCTGCTATACACCAACAACAACCAAGCTGAGAATCAAATCAAGAACTCAACCCCTTTTACAATAGCTGCAAAAATAATAATAATAATAATAAAATAACACTTTGGAATATACCTAACAAAGGAAATGAAAGACCTCTACAAGGAAAACTACAAAACACTGCTGAAAGAAACAAATCTGGAGGCATCACATTATCTGACTTCAAACTATACTATAAAGCCATAGTCACCAAAACAGCATGGTACTGGTAGAAAAATAGGCACATAGGCCAATGAGAGCAGCAGTAGAAAGACCAATAGTGGCAGCAGGTGGCAGCAGAGTCTCCACCTGGACAAGTCCAGCAGCCGAGGTGGCAGTCACGAGTATGACACCAGTGGGGGCAATTACAGTGGTGTCTTGCATAGTTATAGCTTCCCGGCACCAAAAATTACTCGGACAGGGCGAGTCGAGCAGCAGCTCCCGGGGTGGAGGGGTGGAGGGGTGGAGTCGCTTTCCTCTGGGGCCGCCTCTTCAGCTCTTGTCCTAGCTGAGTGAGGAAGCGGTGGAGGATGGCCCGTTTCATGAGTTCAAAGGCTTCAGGGATGTAAGGGTCAAAATCAATCACCTATCGGGTTCTGGCAGCGGAGATGAGCCGGTAGCCTTTGTAAACGTCCCACAGCCAGAGGACGCGTGGGTGGCCAAGCACGCAGAGGCGGCCTGGTGCTCTCTGACCTGCCTCTGAAGACAGAAGCTGTGCATGGGAGCCGGCACCGCAGCTGCTCCCCTTTAGACAAAGATATTTATCCTCCATCAGCCAGTGTGGTGGGAGCCTCTGTAAGTGGTCACCCGCACTCCCCTGGAGGTGGTGGAGGCCAGAGATCACTTTCCCCTGGTGGTGCAGCTTTGGGATACAGAGACTAGGGCTGCAGCAGATGGCTCTTGGCCGCCTACCCCCTCCACCTCTGCCACCATTGCCTGGAGAGCTGGAAAGAAAAGGAGACTATCTGTTCTACGAGAGAGTGCACCCAGCATACAGTCTTAAACCAAGGGAGGGAGCTGAAGCAGATGCTGCTCCTTTCAGAAAAGTGGATGAGATGTCACCCAAGGATCATCACAGAACTAACCAGACGCTTTTCTTGGGCAACCTAGACACAACTGTTAACAGAGACTGACCTAAGAAGGGAGTTTGATCACTTTGGAGTCATCACGGAAATAGATATCAAGAGCCCTTCTCTTGGCCAGACCAGTAATTACGGCTTTCTCAAATTTGAGAACCTAGATATGTCCCACAGGGCCAAATTAGCAATGTTCAGCAAAATCATAATTTGGAATCCTATCAAAATCGGTTATGGTAAAGCTACACACACCACCCGCCTCTGGGTGGGTGGCCTGAAACCTTGGATGCCTCTTGCTGCCCTGGCATGAGAGTACCATACACCCCACAGACTACAGAAAGGTGATAGTTGGGTGTATATCCAGTATGAAAGCCTGGATGCAGTGCACGCTGCCTGGACCCATATGCGGGGCTTCCCACTTGGTGGCCCAGATCACCACCTTAGAGTAGACTTTGCAGACACCAAACGTTGTTACCAGCAACAATATATGCTGCCTCTGCCCTTGACTCATTATGAGCTGGTGACAGATGCTTTTGGACATCAGGCCCTTGACCCTTTGAGGGGTGCTTAGGATAGGACACCACCCTTACTATACAGAGATTGTGACAGAGACCTTTATCCTGATTCCGATTGGATGCCACCCCCACCCCCAGTCGGAGAAGGCAGCACTGGGACTGCAGCTACTGCTGTGCCTGCTTACGAGCCACTGAATAGCCTGGATCACAGGCAGCATAGTTGGTCTTTGGACAGGGACAGAGGTGATCAAGATCTGCCCAGCAGCAGAGACCAGCCTGGTAAGCAAAAGCTGCCTGAGGAGAGTGGAGGACGGCATCTCAATAGGTCTCCTGAGAGTGACTGCCCACGAAAATGTCACTGCACTCCTTCTCCTGACCACAGTCCAGAATTGAGCAGTAGCCAGGATCCTTACAACAGCGACAATGATCCATCTTCCCGTCTTCTCTTGGAAAGGCCCTCTCCAATCAGAGACAGATGAGGTAGTTTGGAGAAGAGCCAGGGTGACAAGCGAGACCATGAAAACTCTGCCTCAGCTGAGTGGATAGGAAGCACCACTGAGGGGAAAAACCTTCTGAAAAAAAGAAGACCACACTGATGGGAGTGCACCTAGCACCAACACTGTTTCCTGGAAGCTGAAGTCCCCTTCCCAGAAACAGGATGAGGGGACAGCCCCTGTGGCAGCAGCCTCTCCTAAACTCTGTTTGGCCTGGCAGGGCATGCTTCTACTGAAGAACAGCAACTTCCCTTCCAACATTCCAACATGCAGTTGTTGCAGGGTGACCTCCAAGTGGCTAGCAGTCTTCTTGTGGAGGGCCAAAGTGGCCCAGCTCAGGATCACTCAGTGTCTCTGTTTAGACCAGCCCAAGTTGGATGAAGTAACTCGATGCATCAAAGTAGCAGGGCCTAATGGTTATGCCATTCTTCTGGCTGTGCCTGGAAGTTCTGACAGCCGGTCCTCCTCTTCCTCAGACACTGTCATTTCTACTAAGAGGCTGCTTAGGAGCCTTGTGTCCTATTTAAAGCAAAAGCAGATACCCAGGGTGATCAGCCTGGGGAGGGGAGCACAACAAAGACAAGAAAAACACCGGGATCCTTCTTGCCTTCCCACCTTGTGAGCTCTCCCAACAATTCCTGGATTCCAAGGCACTGGCTAAATCCGAAGATTACCTGGTCATGATTATTGTCCATGCAAAACTGGTTGAACAGCAGATGGAGATGTGTAATTCAAAGCTCTAATGGAACTTTTTGAAGAGAAATTGTGGCTTATGTGGAATTTACATGGGCCTCTGATGGAAGAAAGGTAATCTATTTAGTATTTGTGCATTTCACTAAAATGGCAGCTTAAAGTTTTGTATCTGCCATTGTGATGCCAATGCCAGTGTTTTAAGTGAGGAAAAAAATGACCTGTTTGCTTTGTGCTATGTACATAAGATTTCTAGAAGAGTAAAGAAAAACCTTTTTTATGGCTCACACAGCTTAAGAGTAGCTGTCTCTCAAACATGCACTCACAGTTGAGCTGCTTTTGTTTTATTCTAAATAAATTGTCTGTTTTGAAGAAAAAAAAGAAGTAGGCACATAGACCAATGGAACCGACTCGACAACCCAAAATAAAGCCAAATACTTACAGCCAACTGATCTTTGACAAAGCAAACAAAAACGTAAAGTGGGGAAAGGACACCCGATTCAACAATTGGTGCTGGGATAATTGGCAAGCTACATGTAAGAGAATGAAACAGGATCCTCATCTCTCACCTTATACAAAAATCAACTCAAGATGGATCAAGAACTTAAATCTGAGACCTGAAACCATAAAAATTCTAGACAAGAACATCAGAAAAACACTTCTAAACATTGGCTTAGGCAAAGATTTCATGACCAAGAACTCAAAAGCAAATGCAACAAAAACAAAGATAAATAGGTGGGACTTAATTAAACTAAAGAGCTTTTGCATGGCAAAACAAACAATCAGCAGAATAAACAGACAACCCACAGAGTGGGAGAAAATATTCACAATCTATACATCTGACAAAGGATTAATATCCAGAATCTACAAGGAACTCAAACAAATTAGAAAAAAACAAACAATTGCATCAAAAAGTGGGCTAAAGACATGAATAGACAATTCTCAAAACAAGATATACAAATGGCCAACAAACATATGAAAAAGTGCTCAACATCACTAATGATCAGGGATTTGAAAATCAAAACCACAATGCACTAACACCTTACTCCCACAAGAATGGCCATAATAAAAAAATAATAGATGCTGGCGTGGATGCGGTGAAAAGGGAACACTTCTACACTGCTGGTGGGAATGTAAACTAGTACAACCACTATGGGAAACAGTGTAGAGAACAGTTTGGAGACCTTGTAGAACTACCATTTGATCCAGCAATCCCACTACTGGTTATCTACCCAGAGGAAAAGAAGTCATTGTTCGAAAAAGATACTTGCACACTCATGTTTATAGCAGCACAATTCATAATTGCAAAAATATAGAACCAGCCCAAATGCCTATCAATCAACAAGTGGGTAAAAGAAACTGTGGTATGTGTGTATGTGTGTGTGTGTATATACATATCACATATATATGTGATGAGTGATGAGTGCACCAAAATCTCAGAAATCACCACTAAATAACTTATTCATGTAACCAAACACTACTTGCTCCCCAAAAACCTATTGAAATAAAAAATAAAGTATACTATTAAGATTTTTTAATCGGTATATTTGTAGCTGTTACATTGTGAATAGCACAAAAAAATGGCAAATAATCTCCCAATATTTAAAAGGTATTATCCAATGCAGCAAGGAAGTCACATCGTTGATAAACAAGTCAATATTCAATGTCTTTGTCATTTTACCCTATATGGTACGTTAAATGAAAATATCAACTGACATTCATGTGACAATTCGTGTGACATTCATGTAACTTATCAATTACAATCATAAATTGGTTATGGATAGAAAAGTTCAGCAAAAATCAAGAAAAGCATTCTGTGAGAATTTATGAATCATTTAGAATTTATAATAGAAAGAATTGTATATTTTATTATTATTTTTTAAATGCTTGCTAAACATCCTTTATATCAGTAAAATTTATACTATACATACATACACACACATATATATATGCACATACATGTGTATTAAACATTTACCAGGCCAACGCCAGCTACACAGCATCCCAATTCTACTTATTAAAAAACTTTATCACTCTAATTTAAAGTGAACAACACAATAGAACTATTACCTATGGTACCTACTCAGAACTATAATGCAAGGAATAATATTTTAAGTTTGATCAGCTGAATTCCATTGATACATATTGTGCAGAATTTTTCCTAATTGTATTAATCTTTCTAAAGTAACCACAATCCTTCCTATATTTTTGAAAACACTTGTTTTTTAAAATGTATCTTTTCCTTACTGATTTGAGAGGCTGTCTTTATCGTATACTAAATTTCCAAATGCACTTCTACTTTATTTCTCATTTTTCTATTTTTTGTCCCATTTGCCTATTTGTGTGTCAATACCAAATTGTGTTAATTATAAAGGGTTTATGGTATATTTTAATTTTTGGTAAAAGAAACTCCTCCCACTCTCATTTGATTTCTCTTCTTTTTCAGAGTGTTTGACTATTCTTGCTTGATGTCCTTTCAGGTAAATTTTATAATCAACTTGTCTATTTGGGGGTTGTGGGGACGAAATCTGATTATATTCTTATTGGGTATTTCACAAGTTTATAAATTAAAATAGTGAGAATGTTATTTTTTATGATGTTGAGTTTTTCTCCAAGAACAAGGTACATTTTTTCATTTGTTGCAATCAACTTTTGTAATTTTCAAGTGTATTTTTCTCATATAGGATTTGGATACTTGTAATTGAGTTTATAACTTGGCACTTACTTTCTTTGTTATATCATAAATGAGAGGATTCTCTTCCATTATATTTTGTAATGGGTTTTGTTTATATTACTAAAGCAATTGATTTTTAAATGTTAATTTTGTGAGCTGCTTCGTTACTATTTTTTTATTTGAGGTAAGTTTTTATCAATTGTTGTGGATTTTCCAGATATATAATCATGTCATCTGAAAATATCTCTTCACTTCCAATTACTGTATCCTCCAGTTGTTTTCTCTTATCTAATTATAATGGTCAATAGCTTCAAAATAATGTCATATAGGAGTAGAAATTGGTCCCTTTCTAGAACCTGACTTTAGTGGGAAAGTTTTCAGTGTCTCCTTATTAGGATGCTAGGTTTGGGGCTGAATTATGTTTATCATTGAGGAAGTGTAGTAGGGCAAATAGTGGCCTCAAATATCAGGTCCTATTTCCTAAAACCTGTAAATGTTACCTCATATGGCAAAGGCTTTGCGGACATAATTAAATTAAGGATTTTGAGATGGAAAGAGTATCCTTGATTATGTGAGAGGGCCCTAAATGCAATCACGTGAGAGGAAGACAGAGGGAGATTTTACATATGCAAAAAAGAAAAAGGCAATGTGACCATGGTGGCATAGACGGGGGAGATGCAGCCACAAGCCAAGGAATGCCAAAGGATGGAAGAGGCAAGAAACAAATTCTCCCCTGGAGCCTCCATAGGCAGTGCAGACCAGCCAACACCTTTGTTTTGGCCCAATGATACTCATTTTGAACTACTTTTTATTAAAAAAAAACCTCTGGCCTCCAAAACTATGAAAAAATAGATTTGTTGTTTTAAGCCACCTATTTTATGATAATTTGTTCCAGCAGCCTCAGGAAACTATGACAGGAAATATCCAATAAATCTCTTTTTTTAAGTCTTTTTAACATAACTAATGACATTATTAAATGTCTCTTCTCCATCCGTGGATACAATAGTAACTTTTTTCTCATCTTTATTAATATGATGAATTATATTGACTTATTTCCTTGGATAAAATCACCTTTGTATTCCTGGAATAAATTCCACTAAGTAATGATGTATTGTTTTTTTTAACATTCTGTTGGGTTTTCTTTGCTGATCTTTTAAGATTTTTGCATCAATACCCATAAGTGAGACTGGTGTGGGGTTTGTTTTGATTTTTGTTTTATTGGTGCAACCTGTCTCAAGTTTTGAGATCAATGTCATACTCAATTCATAAAGCAAATTCAGAAGTTTAATTTTCTATTCTCAGCAATAATGTAAGTAGTATTATGATTAGACGATTTTCAAGGTTTGGCAGAATTCTATGCAAACATCTGAGGTTAGTGCTTTTTACTGTGGGGAAACTCATTAATTACTTTTTGATATTTATATTTCTTCTATGATACTGATCAGTATAGACTTTCTGTCTCTGTCAATTTTGAAAACATATTTATCTTTAAAAATTATCCACTTCACTTTGGTATTTATATAATATTTAATTTATATATATAATATATATAACATGCATTTATATATTATATATGTATTATTTTAGAGACAGGGTCTTGCTCTGTCACCCAGGCTAGAGTGCAGTGGCAAGGTCATAGCTCACTGTACCTTAAACTTTTAGGTTCAAGTGATCCTCCCATCTCTGCCTCCTACGTAGCTAGGACTACAGGCATGCATGCGCCACCACATTCAGCTAATTTTTTTTTATTTTTTCTAGAAACAAGGTCTCATTATGTTGCCTAGGCTGGTCTCAAACTCCTGGCCTCAAGTGGTTCTCCCACTTGGTGTTACACATGTGAGCCACTGTGCTCAGCCTAGTATTTGTCTTTGTTTTGCATAGATTTGGGCAAAATGGCCTTATGATTATAAAAACTTCCCTTTTCATCCTTATTGCTCTCTTGTCATTTCTAATTTTATGTATTTGTCCTTTCTCTTTTTTTCCTTCGTTACATTAACTAATGAGTTTCTATTCTCTAATTTTTTTAATGACAACTTTGGGGTATTTGTTAATTCCACTGCTTTAATTTTATCCCATTAATTTCTGCTTTTGTCTTTATTAATTTTCCTGCTGCTTTATTTTGAAATACATTGTTCTTTTTCTAGCTGTTTGCATTTGGTATTTAACTCATAGTCTCATTTTTTAATTACTCCTGCAATAGACACTTAATGCTATAAATATTTTCCTGATAATTGCTTTAGCCATATCCCATAGCTCTAATATGTTTTCATTTTCATGATTTTCAAAACTTTGAATTTTATATTATATTTTCCTTTAAAACCCCAAATCATTTAAGAACATGTATTAAATTTTCAAATTGAACAGATCTTTTAATATTTTGTTATTAATTTCCATTATGTTATATCAAGCTCAGAAAATGTGTTTCATTTCTTTAGAATTTATTAAGGTTTTTTTGTAATTTAAGATAAGGTCAATTTTTATGAATGTTTCATGAACACTTAAAGAGATTATGAAGTCTCTGTTTTCAGTGTTCAGGGTTCAATGCATCTATAGAATTATGGTCATACACCACATGTATGACATTTAGGTCATAATGACATATAGGTCAACAATGGACAGCCTATTTGATAGTGGTCCCATAAGATTATAATACTGTATTTTTACGGTGTCTTTTCTATGTTTAGGTACACAAATACTTACCATTATATTATAATTGCCTACAGTATTCAGTACAGTAACATGAACATGAACATGTTTGTAGCCTAGGAGCAATAGGCTATACCATATATCCTGAGTATGTAGTAGGCTCTACCATCTAGGTTTGTGTAAGCATACTCTACGATGCTTGCAAAATGATAAAATTGCCTAACAATGTCTTTCTCAGACTGTATCCCTGTCATTAAATGGTGCATGGCTATGTATTATTTGTTGTTGTTTAGGTCTTCTACATTCTAATTTTTTTTCCGCTTGATCTCTCTTGTATGCTGATAGCACTTGGCAGCCTTTATTTTTGATCAATTTGCTTTTATTTGAAGTTCATGGCTCACTTTTTCCCCCATGAAATTATTACATTTATCATTCTGATATCTTCTGGCATAAAACAGTACTATCATAAAGTCTGGTGACAATCTGGCTTTCCCCTTATTAATGACTTTTCTTTGTCTTGGATGCCCAAAGGATTTATTTTTGTTCCTTTTTAAAATAAAGTCCAATCATTTTACTAGACTATATCTTGGTTTTAGCTGTTCTGAGTCAATTTTCCCAGGAACACAGTGGATCTTTTCAATATATGCTTTCAAATTGTTTCTTATTTTGGAAAAATTTCCTTCAGTCATAGTGTTTAATATATATTCTCTTTCATTGACTTCTCCAGGGGCTCCTTTTGTTTGTATTTTGGATCTCCTTTGCCTACATTCTATGTTTATCTCTTTCTCTTATATCATTATTCTCTCCTTTTTCATGTCTTTTTTATTTATAAAAATGTCATCCTTTCCACCTTTTACTTAAGACATTATAAGTTGTATCCACTTGCCTTCTTTATTTCTATAATGATTTTTAAATTTTATTTCTAACTCTTCATTGAGTCTTCCCTCTTTTCAAGGCATTTTTTCTCAATGAACACATCTTTAGTGTCTCTCATTCTGCTTTATGTTGTTGTTTAAGTTTTGTAATTTTTAAAATTTCTGTATCTTCATTTTAAATATTAGGTAGAAATTTTAATTTATTTTCATCTCTGTTGGCATGCTTTCACTGTCTGTAGAGAGGTTATTCTGCTCCTTATTCTTTTCTTTTTATAATTTTTTTATGAGATGTGACTGTACCTCTAGCTAGCACTACCTTTGTGCTTTGTGCTTAACTAAAATGACCTTTGTATCTTTGTGGCTACATGTTCTGAGATTTACCTTCTCTGCTTCCTTCACTTTTACCTGGGCCCTTTCTTTTTGTCCCTATTGTTTCTGTTCAGCTTGATTTATATTGTACTTGCTTCAGTTTCTTCGAAGAGTGGAGTTTTGTTTTGAAATGAAACTTCTGTTTATTAATTTCAAGAGTTTATAAACCCAGGTAGCTCCAGAATAGTCAGACTTTATTGTAATTATAGCACACTTGCATTCTCTTACAAATTGAAGCTTGTAGAACATTACCCTCTCCCATCCCCAATTTTAGCTTCTCTTCCCTTCTTGCCTCACTGTGCTTTCTAATGAGTACATCATGGCAATTTGAGGCTTTTCCTGTTCATAGGACCATTAGAAACTCAGTTGCCTTTCCTCCACTTCATCCTACTCAAATTCTGATACACAGGACTGGGATACAATAGTGGTTTGTCCCCACTATTTAGAGGGTCATCACGATACCTTGTCATCTAGCTGTATTTTAGATATTGTCATGAGTCCTTAGTTTAGATGTTACTGTTCCTCTATCTATTTTTATGAGGCAATATGGAGAGAGTCAAAGTTACATGGCCATCTTCCCAGAATACCAACCACAATTCTTACTGGAGAAACTTTAGGTGTATTCCTTTTAAGACTGGGAACAAAACAAGAATGTGCTTGATTACCACTACTGCTTATTGTAACTCTAGAGGTCATGACCAAAATATAAAGAAAATAAGTACAAAGTCTAAAAATTGAAAGAAATAAGACAAAATTTTGGGTAAACATGTGATCATCTACCTATAAAAATCCATGAGAATGAATAAAATGATTACTATAACTATTCAGATAGTTCAGCATGGATGCCAGATAAACACTTAATGTAAAAATTTAAAACTTACAAAATCACAAAAGTCATATTAGAAAATTTGAAAGACAAACTACCACTTACAATTTAAAACTATATAGTATTAGGAATTAATTTAACCAAGACTATGCAAGACTACTATGGAGAAAAAATGAAACTACAATGAAGAATATAAAGATAACCTAACAAATAAAAAGACAATTCATATTCTTGGATGAGATGACTAAATATTATAAAGATGATAATTATCTCCAAATTGATCCACAAATTCAATGCAATACCAATCAAAATGCCAGTTGCATTTTTTGAGGAACTGATAAATACAGTTTTAAAATTTTATAGGAGAACAGATGTACACAAATATTTAGATAAATGATGAAAAAGAAGACTTAAGAAAAAAACTAGCCATACAAGTTTTTTTCTACAAGTACATCATCAGATATATAATGAAGCCATTGTTAAAAAAGAAAAGTGTGGTATGCACTTCAAGAACAGGCATATAGACCAAAGCAACCAGATAGAATGCTCGGCATCAGACACAGATCTGCTCAGAGTCAGACCTAGAGAGACTCTTATTTTATTTCCAATTTAGGTGACATCACAATTCAAATGGGAAAGAATTCATTATTTTGGAGTCAGTACTGGGAAAATTGAGTCACTACATGAAGAAAAATAAAGTAAGTTTTGGACCAAAAGTGGTCACCAGGGGTATTAAAAATCTAAATGTAAAGATAAAACTATCAAGTTAATAGGAGAAAATGCAGGAAAATATCTTTGTAACTTATACGAAAAAAACTTTTTAAACAAAACCCAAAGATACAAACCATAAAGTAAGAAATTTATGAATTTGATTAAAGTAAAACTAAGGATCTCTAGTCAATGATCAAAATGATGAATAGTTAACAGACTAAAATTGGGGGAAGATATTTGCAAAATGTAAAATTAATGAGGGACCAATATATAGAATAGAAATCCTGCAAAGCAACTAGAAATCCTGCAAAGCATCTAGAAAAAGATAGGATCCCCAGAATAAAATGGACAAAGGACATGGCAAAGTAATTTACAAGAAAGAAAACCAAAAGACTAAGAAGCACATGAAGAGGTATTCTACTTAATGAGTACTCATAGAAATGCAAATTAAACAAAAATGAAGTCAGATCTTCCCAACTTGATCTATAGATTCAATGCAATACCAATCAAAATCCCAGCAAGTTTGACAATCTGATTGTAAAGTTTATGTTGGGAGGCAAAAGACCTAGAATAGCCAACACAATATTGAAGAGAACAAAGTTGCTGAACTGACATTACCCAACTTTAAGACTTACTGTTATAAATCTAATAGTAATCAAGCCACTGTGGTATTGAAGAAAGAATAGATGGATCAATGAAACAGAATAGAGAGCCCAGAAATAGACTCGCATGAATATAGTCAACTGATTTTTGACAAAGGAGCAAAACCATTCACTGGGAAAGAGATATTATTTTTCCACAAATGGTGCTGGAACAACTGGACATCACATGCAAAAAAAATGAATCTAGACACAGCTTTCTATACCCTTCACAAAAATTAACACAAAATGGATCACAAACCTATATGTGAATGCAACACTATAAAAACTCCTGAAATACAGGAGATACAACACCAAAGGCACAATTCATGAAATAAATAATTGATAAACTGGACTTCATTAAAATTAAAAACTTCTATTCTGTGAAAGACACTGTCAAGAGAATACAAAGACAAGCCACAGACTAGGAGGAAGTATTTGCAAGACATGTCTTATAAGGACCTGTTATCCAAAATATACAATGAACTCTTAAAACTGAAATGAACTAAACAATAAAAAACAAGAAAATAAGTGGGAGATAAGGCCAAGATGGCCGATTAGAAGCAGCTGAGGTCCGTGGCACTCACAGAGAGGAACGAAAGGGCCAAGTGAATACGGCACCTTCAACCAAAATATCCAGGTACCCACATTGGGACTAATCAGGGAAACAACCCACGGAGGATGAAGTAAAGCAGGGTGGGGCCGTGGCACCAAGGGAACCCCCACCCCCAGCCAAGGGAAGTAGTGAGTGATTATGTGACCCCCGGAAACCATGCTTCTCCCACGATCTTTGCAACCCACGGATCAGGACCCCTCATAGGCCCACCCCACTAGGGCCTTGGGTCCCACACACAGAGCCTTGTGAAGTCTTGGCATAGCAGCTGCCCAGGCATGCACAGAGAGACCCAGGAGCTTTACATACTCGAGCCCTGGGATCGCTAGGAAGAGTGTCTGCAGCTCAGACAAGGCGGGAGGTCATGCATACCCTTAGGAAGGGGGCTGAATCCAGGGGGCCAAGCAACGTCAGTGTGCAGGCCCCATTTCCATGGCACCTCACAAGATAAAGACCCACTGGCTTGGAATTACAGCCAGCAACCAGCAACACGGTAGAGCCTGCCTGAGAAGGGATGGAGTCCCCGGGAGGAGGGGTGGGCTGCCGCCTCTGCTGTCTGGCCAACTCAGCTGTTCCAGCCTAAGAGCTTTGGAAAATCCAAAAGGTCCAGACAAGGAAGGGTCCCCACGAGCACAGCATAGCTGCTTTAACAGAATGTGGCCAGACTGCTTCTTGAAGCAGGACCCTGATCCATTCTTCCTCACTGGCCCAACCTCCTAGCCAGGGACTCCAGCCACCCCGCCTGTATTCCATGAACAGAGCTCTGATCTCTCACTGAGATGGTGTGTGTGTGTGTGTGTGTGTGTGTGTGTGTGTGTGTGTGTGTGTGCGCGCGCACGCGCATGTTTGGGAGGGAAGTGGGGATGGACCGCCATCTTGGTTGTTTGGAGTACTCAGCCATTCCAGCCTGCATGCTTTGGAGAGTCCAAGCCAATGGGAGCAGATGCTGTTCCCCAGCACAGCATGGCTATTTTGTCCAGGCATGGCCTGACTACTTCTTTAAGCAGGACCCTAACCTATTCCTCCTCATAGGGCGGCTCCTCCCAGCTAGGGCCTCCAGCCACCACCACCTGTGTTCTATACAGTTCTAATGTCTCCCTGGATTGGAGTGCCCAGAGGGACAGGGCAGGTTGCCACCTTGGCTATTCAGGCATCTCAGCTTGTCCAGTCTGTGGGTCTTGGAGAGCCCAAACTGATCAGGGACTGAAGGGATCCCCAACACAGCACAGCTGCTCTACCATAAAGTAGCCAGACTGCTTCTTTAAGTGGGTCCTTGATCCTGTTCCTCCTGACAAGGTGAGACTTCCCAACTGGGGTCCCCAGCCACCTCCTCCAGGTGCCTTCCAGCTGACAACAGGTCAGTACCCCCCTGAGATGGAGCTTCCAGGAGAAATGGCAACCTGCCATCTTTACTGTTTCACAGCCTTCACTGGCGATACCTCCTGGTATGGGAAAAACTAAGATGACCAGGGTCTGGAGCAGACTCCCAGCAAACTGCAGCAGCCCTATGGAAGAGTAGCCAGACTGTTAAAAACAAAGAGAAAACAACAACAACAAAACACACACACAAACCCCATCCAAAAGTCAGCAACTTCAAAGATCAAAGGTAGATAAGCCCACAAAGATAAGAAAGGATCAGTGCAAAAACAATGAAAACTCAAAACACCAGTATGCCCCTTTTCTTCCAAATGACCACAATACCTCTCCAGCAAGGACTCAGAACTGGGTTGAGGCTGAGATGACTGAAATGACAGAATTGGGCTTCAGAATGTGGATAAAAACAAACTTTGCTAAGCTAAAGGAGCATATTGTAACCCAATGCAAAGAAGCTAAGAATCATGATAAAACAATGCAGGAGCTGACAGCCAAAATATCCAGTTTAAAGAGGAACACAACCAACCTGATAGAGCTGAAAAACATACTACAAGAACTTCACAATGCAATCACAAGTAATAATAGCAGAATAGACCAAGTGGAAGAAAGAATCTCAGAGTTTGAAGACTATCTTTCTGAAATAAGACAAGCAGACAAGGATAGAGAAAAAAGAGTGAAAAGTAATGAACAAAACCTCCAGTAAGTATGGGATTATGTAAAGAAACCAAATCTACGACTGATTTGGGTACCTGAAAGAGACAGGGAGAATGGAACCAGTTTGGAAAACATACTTCATGATATCATCCAGGAGAACTTCCCCAACCTAGAAGACAGGCCAACATTTAAATTCAGGAAATGCAGAGAACCCCAGTAAGATACTCCATGAGAAGATCATCCCCAAGGCACATAATCATCAGATTCTTCAATGTCAAAACGTTAAGGGCAGCCAGAGAGAGAGGCCAGGTCTCCTACAAAGGGAAGCCCATCAGACTAACAGCAGACCTCTCCATGGAAACCCTACAAGCCAGAAGAGATTGGGGGCTAATATTCAACATTCTTTTTTTTTTTTTTTTTGGTTTACTTTTTTAAAACTTCTTTTTATTGTGGCAAAATATAGATAACATAAAGTTTACCCTTTTAACTATTATTATTATTATTTTTTTATTTATGAAGTATTTATTGATCATTCTTGGGTGTTTCTCGGAGAGGGGGATATGGCAGGGTCATAGGATAACAGTGGAGAGAAGGTTGGGAGATAAACACATGAACAAAGGTCTCTGGTTTTCCTAGGCAGAGGACCCTGCGGCCTTCTGCAGTGTTTGTGCCCCTGGGTACTTGAGATTAGGGAGTGGTGATGACTCTTAAAGAGCATGCTGCCTTCAAGCATCTGTTTAACAAAGCACATCTTGCACCACCCTTAATCCATTTAACCCTGAGTTGACACAGCACATGTTTCAGAGAGCACGGGGCTGGGGGAAAGGCCATAGATCAACAGCATCCCAAGGCAGAAGAATTTCTCCTAGTCAGAACAAAATGGAGTCTCCTATGCCCACCTCTTTCTACACAGACACAGCAACAATCTGACCTCTCCTTCCTTTCCCCACACTTCCCCCCCTTCTTTTCAACAAAACCTCCATCGTCCTCATGGCCCGCTCCCGATGGTTGCTGTCTCTTCGGAGCTGTTGGGTACACCTCTCAGACAGGGTGGCCGGGCAGAGGCGCTCCCCACCTCCCAGACAGGGCGGCCGGGCAGAGGCGCTCCTCACTTCCCAGACGGGGCTGCTGGGCAGAGGCGCTCCTCACTTCCCAGACGGGGCGGCCGGGCAGAGACGCTCCTCACCTCCCAGACGGGGCGGCCGGGCAGAGGCGCTCCTCACTTCCTCCCAGACGGGGTGGCAGCCAGGCAGAGGCGCTCCTCACCTCCCAGACGGGGTGGCCGGGCAGAGGCGCTCCTCACTTCCCATACGGGGTGGCGGCCAGGCAGAGGCGCTCCTCACTTCCCAGATGGGGCAGCCGGGCAGAGGCACTCCTCACTTCCTCCCAGACGGGGTGGCGGCCAGGCAGAGGCGCTCCTCACCTCCCAGACGGGGCAGCCGGGCAGAGGTGCTCCTCATCTCCCAGACGGGGCAGCCGGGCAGAGGTGCTCCTCACTTCCTCCCAGACGGGGTGGCGGCTGGGCAGAGGCACTCCTCACCTCCCAGACGGGGCAGCCGGGCAGAGGCGCTCCTCACCTCCCAGACGGGGTGGCCAAGCAGAGGTGCTCCTCACTTCCCATATGGGGTGGCGGCCGGGCAGAGGTGCTCCTCACTTCCCAGATGGGGCAGCTGGGCAGAGGTGCTCCTCACTTCCTCCCAGACGGGGTGGCGGCCAGGCAGAGGCACTCCTCACCTCCCAGATGGGGCGGCCGGGCAGAGGTGCTCCTCATCTCCCAGACGGGGCAGCCGGGCAGAGGTGCTCCTCACTTCCTCCCAGACGGGGTGGCAGCCAGGCAGAGGCACTCCTCACCTCCCAGACGGGGTGGCCGGGCAGAGGCGCTCCTCACTTCCCAGACGGGGCGACCGGGCAGAGGTGCTCCTCACTTCCTCCCAGACGGGGTGGCGGCCGGGCAGAGGCACTCCTCACCTCCCAGACGGGGCGGCTGGGCAGAGGCGCTCCTCACCTCCCAGACGGAGTGGCCAGGCAGAGGCGCTCCTCACTTCCCATATGGAGTGGCGGCCGGGCAGAGGCGCTCCTCACTTCCCAGATGAGGCAGCCGGGCAGAGGCACTCTTCACTTCCTCCCAGATGGGGTGGCAGCCAGGCAGAGGCGCTCCTCACCTCCCAGATGGGGCGGCCGGGCAGAGGTGCTCCTCATCTCCCAGACGGGGCAGCTGGGCAGAGGTGCTCCTCACTTCCTCCCAGACGGGGTGGCAGCCGGGCAGAGGCGCTCCTCACCTCCCAGACGGGGCAGCCAGGCAGAGGCGCTCCTCACTTCCCAGACGGGGCGGCCAGGCAGAGGTGCTCCTCACTTCCTCCCAGATGGGGTGGTGGCCAGGCAGAGGCGCTCCTCACTTCCCAGACAGGGCGGCCGGGCAGAGACGCTCCTCACCTCCCAGATGGGGCGGCCGGGCAGAGGCACTCCTCACCTCCCAGACGGGGCAGCCAGGCAGAGGCGCTCCTCACTTCCCAGACGTTGGGCGACTGGGCAGAGGCGCTCCTCACTTCCCAGATGGGGCAGCCGGGCAGAGGCGCTCCTCACATCCCAGACGATGGGCGGCCAGGCAGAGACGTTCCTCACTTCCTATACGGGATGGCAGCCGGGCAGAGGCGCTCCTCACTTCCCAGATGGGGCGGCCGGGCAGAGGGGCTCCTCACATCCCAGACAATGGGCGGCCAGGCAGAGACGCTCCTCACTTCCTAGATGGGGTGGCGGCGGGGCAGAGGCTGTAATCTTAGCACTTTAAGAGGCCAAGGCAGGAGGCTGGTAGGTGGAGGTTGTAGCGAGCCAAGATCACGCCACTGCACTCCAGCCTGAGCACCATTGAGCATTGAGTGAGCGAGACTCCATCTGCAATCCCAGCACCTCGGGAGGCCGAGGCAGGCAGATCACTCGAGGCCAGGAGCTGGAGACCAGCCCAGTCAACATGGCGAAACCCCGTCTCCACCAAAAATACAAAAACCATTCAGGCATGGCGGCGCGCGCCTGCAATCCCAGGCACTCAGCAGGCCGAGGCAGGAGAATCACAGGAGCCCCAGGCAGGGAGGTTGCAGCGAGCCGAGATCACGGCAGTACAGTCCAGCTTCGGCAACAGAGGGAGACCGAAAAAAGAAGGAGAGGGAGATCAAAGAAGGGGGAGGGGGAGGGGGAGGGGGAGAGGGCTCAACATTCTTAAAGAAAAGAATTTCCAACCCAGAATTTCATATCTGGCCAAACTAAGTTTCGTAAGAAAGGAGCAATAAGATCCTTTTCAAACAAGGAAATGTTGAGGGAATTCTTTACCACCAGACCTGCCTTACAAGAGCTCCAGAAGGAAGCACTAAATACAGAAAGGAAAGACCATTACCAGCCACTACAAAAACACACTGAAGCACATAGACCAGTGACACTATGAAGCAACCACATAAACAAGTCTGCAAAATAGCCAGCTAACATCATGATGACAGGATCAAATCCACACATAACAATACTAACCTTAAATATAAATGGACTAAATGCCCCAATTAAAAGACACAGAGTGGCAACTTGGATAAAGAAACAAGACCCATTGGCATGCTGTCTTCAAGAGACACATTTCACATGCAGAGACACACATAGGCTCAAAATAAAGGGGTGGAGAAAAGTTTACCAAGCAAATGGAAAACAGAAAAAGGCAGGAGTTGCAATCCTAGTTTCTGACAAAACAGACTTTAAATCAACAAAGATCAAAAAAGACAAAGAAGGGCATTACATAATGGTGAAGGGTTCAATTCAACAAGAAGAGCTAACTATCTGAAATATGTACGCACCCAATACAGGAGCACACAGATTCATAAAGCAAGTTCTTACAGACCTTCAAAGAGACAGACCCCCATGCAAAATACTGGGAGGCTTTATCACCCCACTGATTATATTAGACAGATCATCAAGACAGAAAATTAACAAAGATATTCAGGATCTGAACTCAGCTTGGGATCAAGTGGACCTGATAGGTATCTACAGAGCCCTCCACCCCAAAACAACAGAATATACATTCTTCTTATTGCCACATAGCACTTACTCTAAAACTGATCACATAATCAGAAGTAAAACACTCCTCAGCAAATGCAAAATAACTAAAATTATAACAAACAGCCTCTTGGACCACAGCACAATCAAATTAGAACTCAAGATTAAGAAATTCACTAAAAACTATACAACTACATGGAAATTGAACAACCTGCTCCTGGAATAATTTTGGGTAAATAATGAAATTAGGGCAGAAATCAAAAAGTTCTTTGAAACTAATAAGCACAAAGATACAACATACCAGAATCTCAGTTGCAGCTAAAGCAGTGTTAAGAGGGAAATTTATAGCACTAAAATGCCCACGTTGAAGAGCTAGAAACACCTCAAGTTAAGCTAACACCACAACTAAAAGAACTAGAGAATCGGCCAGATGCAGTGGCTCATACCTGTAATCCCAGCACTTTGGGAGGTCGAGGCAGGCAGATCACAAGGTCAGGAGATCGAGACCATCCTGGCCAACATGATGAAACTCCGTCTCTACTAAAAATACAAAAATTAGCTGGGTGTGGTGGTGCACACCTGTAATCCCAGCTACTCAGGAGGTTGAGGCAGGAGAATGGCTTGAACCCGGGAAGCACAGATTGCAGTGAGCTGAGATCATGCAACTGCACTCCAGCCCGGCAACAGAGTGAAATTCCATTTGGGAGGATGAGGTGGGTGGATCACCTCAGGTGAGGAGTTCAAGACCAGGCTGACTAACATGGAGAAACCCTGTCTCTACTAAAAATACAAAAAAAATTAGCCAGGTGTGGTGGCACATGCATGTAATCCTAGCTACTCGGGAGGCTGAGGCAGGAGAATCACTTGAACCCAGGGGGCAGAGGTTGCGGTGAGCCGAGATCGCGCCATTGCACACCAGCCTGGGCAACAAGAGTGAAACTCTATCTCAAAAAAAAAAAAAAAACAAAAAAACAAAAAAAAAAACTAGAGATTCAAGAGCAAATAAACCTCAAAGCTAGCAGAAGACAAGAAATAACCAAGATCAGAGCTGAACTGAAGGAGATAGAGAAATGAAAAACCCTTCAAAAAATCAACAAATCCAGAAGCTGGTTTTTTGAAAAAATTAATAAAATAGAAAGACCAGTAGCTAGACTAATAAAGAAAAAAAGAGAGAAGATTCAAATCAATACATTCAGAAATGATAAGGGGGATATCACCACTGACCCCAAAGAAATACACATAACCATCAATACTGTAAGCACATCTATGCACAGAAACTAGAAAATATAGAAGAAATGGATACATTCCTGGACACATACCCTCTCCCAAGACTGAAAGAGGAAGACATTGAATCCCTGAATAGATCAATAATGAGTTCTGAAATTAAGGCAGTAAAAAATAGCCTACCAACCAACCAAAAAAAAAAAGCCCAGGACCAGAAGGATTCACAGCTAAATTCTATTCGAGGTACAAAGAAGAGCTGGTACCATTCCTACTGAAACTATTCTAAAAAATTGAAAAGGAGGGACTCCTCCCTAACTTATTCCATGAGGCCAGCATCATCCTGATACCAAAACCTGGTATAGATAACAACAAAAAAAGAATACTTCTGGCCAATACCCTTGATGAATATCAATGCAAAAATCCTCAAAAAATATTGGTGAACTAAATCCTGCAGCACATCAAAAAGCTTATCTACCATGATCAAGTAGACTTCATCCCTGGGATGCAAAGCCAGTTCAACATATGCAAATCAATAAATGTGATTCATCACATAAACAGAACTAAAGACAAAAACCACATGATTATCTCAATAGAAGCAGAAAAGGCCTTTGATAAAATTCAACATTGCTTCGTGTTAAAAACTCTCAATAATCTAGATATTGAAGGAACATACTTCAAAGTAATAAGGGTCACCTGTGACAAACCCACAGCCAATATCATACTGACTGGGCAAAAGCTGGAAGCATTCTGCTTGAAAACTGGAACAAGACAAGGTTGCCCTCTCTCACCACTCCTATTCAACATAGTATTGGAAGTTCTGGCCAGAGCAATCAGGCAAGAGAAAGAAATAAAGGGTATTCAAATAGGAAGAAAGGAAGTCAAACTATTGTTTTGAAGATGACATGATCCTATATCTAGAAAACCCCATTGTCTCAACCCAAAAGCTTCTTTTTTTTGTTTGTTTGGTTTTTTTTTTTAGATGGAGTCTTGCTCTGTCACCCAGGCTGAAGTGTAGTGGCACGATCTTGGCTCACTGCAACCTCCGCCTCCCATGTTTAAGTGATTCTCCTGCCTCAGCCTCCCAAGTAGCTGGGATTACAGGCACACACCACCACGCCTGGCTAATTTTTGTACTTTTAGTAGACATGGGGTTTCACTATGTTAGCCAGGTTGGTCTCGAACTTCTGATCCCAGATGATCTGCCTGCCTTGGCCTCCCAAAGTGCTGGGATTACAGGCATGAGCCACCATGCCTGGCCTCAGCCCAAAAGCTTCTTAAGCTGATAAGCAACTTCAGCAAATTCTCAGGATACAAAATCAATGTACAAAAATCACTAACATTCCTATGCATCAACAACAGGCAACCAGAGAGCCAAATTGTGAATAAAGTCCTATTTACAATTGCCACAAAAAGAATAAAATACGTAGGAATGCAGCTAACAAGGGAAATGAAGGACCTCTTCAAGGAGAACTACAAAACACTGCTCAAAGAAATCAGGGATGACACAAACAAATGGAAAAACATTCGATGCTCATAGATAGGAAGAATCAAAAAAGTACAAATCTGGAGGCATCACGCTTACCAACTTCAAACTATGCTGCACGGCTACAGTAACCAAAACAGCATGGTACTAGTACAAGAACAGACACATCGAGCAATGGAACGGAATAGAGAACCCAGAAATAAGACCACACACCTACAACCATCTGATCTTTGACAAACGTGACAAAAGCAATGGGAAAGGATTCCCTCTTTAATAAATGATGCTGGGAGAACTGGCTAGTCATATGCAGAAAATTGAAACCGGACCCCTTCCTTACACCACATACAAAAATCAACTCAAGATGGATTAAAGGCATAAATGTAAAACCCAAAACCGTAAAAACCCTAGAAGAAAACCTAGGCAATACAATTTAAGACATAAGCACGGGCAAAGATTTCATGACAAAGACACCGAAAGCAATTGCAACAAAAGGAAAAATTGACAAATGTGATTTAATTAAACTTAAGAGCTTCTGCACAGCAAAAGAAACTACTAACAGACTAAACATACAAGCTACAGAATGGGAGAAAATGTTTACAATCTGTGCATCTGACAAAGGTCTAATATCCAGCATCTATAGGGAACTTAAACAAATTTACAAGAAAAAAACAAGACTTCATTAAAAAGTGAGCAAAGGACATGAATAGACACTTCTCAAAAGACGACATACATGTGGCTAACAAACATATGTAAAAAAGCTCACTATCACTGATCATTAGAGAAATGCAAATAAAAACCACAATGAGATACCATCTCACACCAGTCAGAATGGCTACTATTAAAAAGTCAAAAAACAACAGATGCTGGCAAGGTTATGGAGAAAAAGGAACACCTTTACACTATTGGTGTGAGTGTAAATTAGTTCAACTATTGTGGAAGACAGTGTGGTGATTCCTTAAAGACCTAGGGACAGAAATATCATTAGACCGCACAATCCCATTACCAGTTATATACCCAAAGGAATATAAATCATTTTATTTCAAAGACATGTGCACAAGTATATTCATTGCAGCATTATTCGCAATAGCAAAGACATGGAATCAACCTAAAAGGCCATCAATGATAGACTGAATAAAGAAAATGCGGTACATATACACCATGGAATACTATGCAGCCATAAAAAGGAGCAAGATCATGTCCTTTGCAGGGACATGGATGGAGCTGAAGGCCATTATCCTTAGCAAACTGACACAGGAGCAGTAAAACAAATACCATATGTTCTCACTTGTAAGTGGGAGCTGAATGATGAGAACACATAGAGGAAAACAATACACACTGGAGCCTGTTGGAAGGTGGGCGGTGGGAGGAGGGAGAGGATCAGGAAGAATAACTAATGGATGCTGCGCTTAATACCTGGGTGATGGGATGATCTTGCAGCAAACCCCCATGGCACATGTTTACCTGTGTAACAAACCTGTACATGCTGCACATGTACCCCTGAACTTAAAATAAAAGTTGGAAATTTAAAAAAAAGAAAGAATATAACCAACAAGAAGCAATAAGAAAGCTAAACAGTAAGAAAATAACCAGCCAGGCACAGTGGCTCACGCCTGTAATCCCAGCACTTTGGAAGGCCAAAGCAAGAGGCTGGCTTAAGTCCAGAAAGTCAAGGCTGCAGTGACCCATGATCATGCCACTGCATGACAGAGCAAGTTCCTGTCTCAAAACACAAAAAAGAAAGAAAGAAAATAACCAACTTGATTTAAAAATGGGGCTGGGTACGGTGGCTTGTGCCTGTAATCCCAGCACTTTGGGAAGCTGAGGTGGGCAGATCACTTGAGGTCAGGAGTTCAAGACCAGCCTGGCCAATGTGGTGAAACCCCATCTCTACCAAAAATACAAAAATAAGCAGGACATGGTGGCTTGCACCTGTAGTCCCAGCTACTCTTGAGGCTGAGGTGGGACAGTCACTTGAACCCAGAAGACAGAGGTTGCAATGAGCCATGATCACGCCACTGCACTTCAGCCTGGGCAACAGAGTGAGACCCTGTCTCAAAAATTAACTAATTAATTAATTAAAAATAAAAATGGGCAAAAGACCTGTACATCTCACCAAAGAACATATACAGATGGCAAATGATCATAGGAAAATATATTTCACATCATACATCATTAAGGAAACACAAATTCAAACAATATTGAGATACCACTATGTGCCCATAAAAATGGCCAAAATTCAGAACACTGACAATACCAAATGCTGGTGAAGATGGAAGAACAGAAACTGCCATCGAGAACACAAAATGGTACAGCCACTTTGGATGACAATTTGGCTGTTTCTTAAAACACTAAACATACTCTTACCATACAACGCAGCAATCATGTTCCTTGTTATTTATCCAAATGAGTTGAAAATTTATATCCACAAAAAAAACCCATACACATATGTTTATAGTGTATAATTGTTCATAATTGCCAAATATTGTTCATAATTGCCAAAACTTAGAAGCAAACATGACATCCTTCAGTAGGTAAATGGATAAAGAAACTGTGAAAGATCTGTTATGGTTTGGATATTATTTGTTTGTCCCCATCAAAACTCATGTTGAAATTTGATCCCCCAATGTGGTGATTTTGGGAGGTGGGGCCTAGTGGGAAGTGTTTGGGTCATGGGGAAAATCCCTCATGAATGACTTAGTGCCATTCTCACAGTAGTGAGTGAGTTCTCATTCTGGTGAGACTGGGTTACTTCTCCAGGAATATTTTAGTTCCCTCAAGAATGGGTTGTTACAAAATTAGGAAGCCCCTTGATTCTCTCTCTTTGTGTGTGCCCCCTTCCTCTTTGAACTTTTCCACCATGTTATGATGTGACATAGAAGTCCTCACCAGAAGCCAGTTTAGTGCCCTTGAACTTCTCAGCCTGAAGAACTGTGAGCTAAATAAACCTGTTTTCTTTATACATTCTCAGGTATTCTGTTTTACCAACACAAAATGGACAAAGACAACATCTAACTAAAGGAATATTATTCAGTACTAAAAAGAATTAGCTATCAAGCCATGAAAGTTAATGGAGGAACCTCAAATGCATGTTACTGAATAAAAGAAGCCAATCTGAAAAGGCTATATACTATATGATTCCAACCATATAACATTTTGGAAAAAACAAAACTATGAAAACAGCAAAAAGTTCAGTGGTTGCCAGAGGATAAGGAGGAAGAAAGGGGTGAATTGGCCAACCACAGAGAATTTTTTTTTTTCTGAGATGGAGTTCCTCTCTTGTTGCCCAGGCTAGAGTGCAATGGCGCGATTTTGGCTCACCGCAACCTCCACCTCCATGGTTCAAGCGATTCTCCTGCCTCAGCCTCCCGAGTAGCTGGGATTACAGGCATGCGCCACCACACCTAGCTAATTTTGTATTTTTAGTAGAGATGGGGTTTCTCCATGTTGGTCAGGCTGGTCTCAAATTCCTGACCTCAGGTGATCCACCCACCTCAACCTCCCAAAGTGCTGGGATTACAGGTGTGAGCCACCATGCCTGTCTCCACAGAGAATTTTTAAAGCAGTGACACTATTGTGTATGATACTATAATGGTGAATACATCTCATCATACATTTGTCAAAACTTATAGAACATGCAACACCAAGAGGAAACCCTAATGAAAACTGCCGACTTTAGGTAATAATGATGTGTAGATGTAGGTTCATCAGTTATAACAAATATACTACTCTGGTGCCAGATATTGATTATGGGAGAGAGTGGTGAAGGGTGGGGGGAAGCTATGAGAACTTTCTGTACCTTCTGCTCAATTTTACTAAAACTGAGTAAACTAAAACTGCTGTAAAAATTAAATCTACTTAAAAAAACAAAAAGAAAAAAAATGAGGCATCACTTTACTCTTGTGATATGTGCAGATATTAGGAAGCTGGGAAATGCCAAGTGTTAGTGGAGAGGTGGGGATATCATGCACTTCTGGAGGACATGGAAATAGGCCTACATTCTATATCACAATTTGGTACCTCTATAGCACCATTTGGTCAGATTGGGTGTGCACATAACTAGGACCTGTTCCTTAGTACCTATCCCAAATATAGTCTCTCACATCTAGAAAGGGACATCTGAGAAAATGTACATTTCAATGTTGCTTGTAGGGACAGAGAGCCAGGGTCCATCTGGGTGTTCATTACCTGGTGTAGAGGAAGTGAATGTGGATAGGTGAAGTATGATTGTTGCAGAAGTTAAAAAGCCACAGATCTGATGTGCATATAGCAACATGTATGATATTAAAAACAGTGAAAAAGAAAGATATAGAATGAGATATAGAACACAGTACCATTAAAAGAAAATTTAAAATATATGTACACCAAAGAATACATACAAATAAAAAGATCCTTATTAAATACATTGGAATAGTTTCTTACGTGGGAGGAGAAAAATAGGAGTGAGGAATGTCCACAGAAGTTTTAATAGAGTTTAAAAAAAAACTAAATAGCAGCTTTGTGTGGACCAGCAGTAATAATATACCATAAACTGAGGAGTGTGATTAATCTAAATCTCTATATGTGAGATACAACTATTAGTTGATTGGTAGCTAGATATACATGACAGACCTATATAATACATAGAGATGATAGATTAGATAGATATGATTGATAGGTAGATAGAGATAAATAGAACATTCTCTCTTCCATTATGGCCATTGAAATACCAACACTACCACCACGAAACCCAGAGAGTTCTATTCTCAATCCATTTGACCTTGTTCTTGTTATGTAACTGTGAAACTCTTATTCAAAAAACAAAATACTAAGGCTTCTTATTCAGGACATAAGTACTGTGCACCCAATCTTCTAGATTCTGGAACATCCTAGAGGGAAATGTGCAAATGTATGGTGGCATAGAGGACACATTTGGAGAACTACATTGAGCACATTTAGAATCCCATTATAACTGCAATTTAGAGTGAGAAAAGAGAGATCTAGGAGATTAATCTACAGAGGGAGACAAGGTTAGATCAGTTCACAGATCGTAGGTGAGGCTAAGGAGTTTAAATTTGGACCTGAGGTAAATAGGGAGTCATCAAAGAATATTAAGCAAAGATGAGAATGACCTGATTAGATTTGTATTTAGAAAGATTACTCTGATTGTAACATGGAGAAAAGGGGGACAGGAAGATGGAGCCAGTTAGAAGGACATTGCAGTTGTCCATGCTAGGGCATTCATGAATTTAACAAGGGACCTTGGTAGCCTGACTGTGTTAGTAGATTAGACATACAATTGTAAAGGCAAAGCACTAGACAAAATGATTTCCACAGGTCCCCCCCAGCTCCATGATTTTCAAATTCCATTTATGTTATACTCAATCAAAGATAGAAGTGATGAGGCATAAGCAGAGAAATTTTCAAATTTGTGATCAATATGCAGAACTCATGCTCTGCAGACAGAGGCATTAAAGGCTATGCATGATGCTGATTGCCTAGATAATTCTCTGTGATCAAGCACACTTTACAATTAATGATAAACTTTTGTGGTTCAGGTGAGATCTGCTGTTTTTAAAAGTTTTGGTATTTGAAATTTCACGGCAAAACTCTGTCAAATTTAATGTTGAATATTCTAAATAGGGGCAGAAGTATTTTAACTTCACAAGAGTCACTTCTGTGTCTCCCACCCTAAATAAGATTGGATTTGATAGGAAAATCTAGGGCATTGCCATGACAATTACCAGGCTTAGTCTTAGTTCCACTTGGGCTTTATATAACTCCAATCAAACAAAAAGCAGAGGGCTGTGAGGAGCAGAGCGGGTGCTCACCTCTGCTTCTTGTTATTAGGGCATTCGGACTCCAACAGTAACCCAACATGACAGTAAGCCACTGGTTCTCAACCCTGGCTGTATGTTAGAATCACCTGAAGATCTTTAAAAAAAAAAAAAAAAAAAAAAAAAAATCACTGGTGCCTAGGCCCTATCCCTAGAATTTTGTATTTAATTGGTCTGGAGTGAGAAGGCTTTAAAAGCTTCCCAGGTGATTTTAATGTGCAACCAGAGTTAAGAACCACCACTAGGTAATTATCACAGCAATTCTCAAGGTGCTGCCCATAAAGAGCTGGAGGCTGGTAACATTTTCCAGTGGCTGCCAGTCTGGATTCTTGCATGTTTGAATTATTTCATAGGTTGGGCAAAAATATGGATTCATCACATTAAAAACCAATCTGCTGTTGGGAGAGAATATTTGCAAACCATACAGCTGATAATGGGGTTAATATCCAAAATATTTAAGGAATTCATAAAGCTCGATAGCAAAAAAAAAACTTAAATACTCGGTTTAAAAATGGTCAAAGGACCTAAACAGATAGTTTTCAAAAGAAGATATACAAATGAACGAGAGGTATATTAAAAAAAAATCCTCAACATCACTAATTATTCAGGAAATGCAGATCAAAACCACAATGAGATCTAATCTCACTCCAGTTAGAATGGCTATTACCAAAAAGACGAAAATAACAAATGTTGGCAAGAATGTAGATAGAAGGGAACCCTTGTACACCATTGGTGGGAATATAAATTGGTACCACCATTATGGAAATGGTGTCTCCTCCAAATTTATTGAGTTTCCTCCATAAATTTCCTCCAAAAATGGAGTCTCCTCCAAATTTATTGAGTTTCCTTCAAAAATTAAAAATAAAACTACCATATAGATCCAGCAATCCAACTTCTGGTTATTGTATCCAAAAGAAATGAAATCATGATCTTGAAGGGATATGTGCACTTTCATGTTCACTGCAGCATCATTCACAATAGCCAAGACATGGAAACAATCTGAATGTCTATCAACAAGTGAATAAAGAAAATGTGGTACAGGCCGGGCACGGTGGCTCACGCCTGTAATTCCAGCACTTTGGGAGGCCGATGCAGGCGAATCACGAGGTCAGGAGATCAAGACCATCTTGGCTAACACGATGAAACCCTGTCTCTACTAAAAATACAAAAAATTAGCCGGGTGTGGTGGCAGGTACCTATAGTCCCAGCTACATGGGAGGCTGAGGCAGGAGAATGCCGTGAACCCAGGAGGTGGAGCATGCAGTGAGCCAAGATCACACCACTGCACTCCAGCCTGGGTGACAGAGCAAGACTCTGACTCAAAAAAAAAAAAAAAGAAAGAAAGAAAGAAAAAGAAAACATGATGCATATACACCATAGAATATTATTCAGCCATAAAAAAGAAAATTCTGCCATTTATGACAACATAAATGAACCTAGAGAACATTATGCTAAGCAAAATAAACCAGACACAGAAAGATATATACAGCATAGACTCACTTATATGTGTGATATGGCTTGGATCTCTGTCGCTGCCCAAATTTTATGTGGAACTGTAATCCCCAGTGTTGGAGGTGTAGCCTGGTGGGAGGTGACTAGATCATGGGTGTAGATCCTTCAAGAATAGTTTAGCACCATCCCCTTGGTGCTGTTCTAGTAGTGAGTTCTTGTGAGATCTGGTTGTTTAAAAGTGTGTAGTACCTCCTCTCTCTCTCTCTCCTGTGCCTGCTCCTGCTTTGCCTTCTGCCATGAGTAAAAGCTTCCTGAGGCCTCCCCAAAAGCAGAAGCCGCTATGCTTCTCGTACAGCCTGCAGAACCGTGAGCCAATTAAACCTCTTTTCTTTATAAATTACCTAGTCTCAGGCATTTCTTTATAGCAGTGTGAGATCTGCCTAATACAATGTGGCATCTAAACTAGTTAAACTCATAGAAACAGGGAGTAGAATGGCAGTTGCCCAGGGAGATGTTGGTCAAAGGGTACAATCTTTCTGCTATAAGCTGAGTAAGTTCTGGGGATCTCATGTACAGCCTCGTGACTACAGTTAGTAATACTCTGTTGTTTACTGGAAATTTGCTAAGAGATCTCAAGCATTCTTACCACGAATACACACACACAATCATAACTGTTAGGGTGATGGCTGTGTTAATTTACTCTATTATAGTAATCATTTCAAAATGTGTATATATCTCAAGTTACCACATTCACATCTTGTATATATATGTGTATAAATTGTATTTTTTATTTTACCTCAATAAAGCTGGGGGGTGGATAAAATAGATGAAATAAGACAACAAATCAGTTATATCATTGGTGACCGATGTACATCCTGGTTGGGATTTTTTTTTATTATTATACTTTAAGTCCTAGGGTACATGTGCACAACATGCAAGTTTGTTACATATGTATACGTGTGCCATGTTGGTGTGCTGCACCCATTAACTCGTCATTTACGTTAGGTATATCTCCTAATGTTATCCCTCCCCCCTCCCCCCACCCACAACAGGCCCCAGTGTGTGATGTTTCCCTTCCTGTGTCCAAGTGTTCTCATTGTTCAATTTCCACCTATGAGTGAGAACATGCGGTGTTTGGTTTTTTGTCTTTGTGATAGTTTGCTGAGAATGTTGGTTTCCAGCTTCATCCATGTCCCTATAAAGGACACGAACTCATCCTTTTTTATGGCTGCATAGTATTCCATGGTGTATATGTGCCACATTTTCTTTTTATTTTATTTTATTATTATTATACTTTAAGTTTTAGGGTGCATGTGCACAACATGCAGCTTAGTTACATATGTATACATGTGCCATGTTGGTGTGCTGCACCCATTAACTCGTCATTTAGCATTAGGTATATCTCCTAATGCTATCCCTCCCCCCTCCCCCCACCCCACAACAGTCCCCAGTTTGTGATGTTCCCCTTCCTGTGTCCATGTGTTCTCACTTTTCAATTCCCACCTATGAGTGAGAACATGCGGTGTTTGGTTTTTTGTCCTTGTGATAGTTTGCTGAGAATGATGGTTTCCAGCTTCATCCATGTCCCTACAAAGGACATGAACTCATCCTTTTTTATGGCTGCATAGTATTCCATGGTGTATATGTGCCACATTTTCTTAATCCGGTCTATCATTGTTGGACACTTGGGTTGGTTCCAAGTCTTTGCTATTGTGAATAGTGCCGCAATAAACATATGTGTGCATGTGTCTTTATAGCAGCATGTTTTATAATCCTTTGGGTGTATACCCAGTAACGGGATGGCTGGGTCAAATGGTATTTCTAGTTCTAGATCCCTGAGGAATAGCCACACTGACTTCCACAATGGATGAATTAGTTTACAGTCCCACCAACAGTGTAAAAGTGATCCTATTTCTCCACATTCTCTCCAGCACCTGTTGTTTCCTGACTTTTTAATGATCGCCATTCTAACTGGTGTGAGATGGTATCTCATTGTGGTTTTGATTTGCATTTCTCTGATGGCCAGTGATGGTGAGCATTTTTTCATGTGTCTATTGGCTGCATAAATGTCTTCTTTTGAGAAGTGTCTGTTCATATGTTGTTGTTGTTTTAATGAGGCAAGGGAAAGTAGGAAGAAAAGGAAAGTAGAAAGGAAATGCAGAGATTCTACTGAGAGGATTTTTAAACATGAGTTTGAGAACCTCTGGGCTCAAGAAGCAACTGTGTCCAGGGCAAGAATACAGCAGTTGTGCAGGATACCACATGATTCCCATCATGTATTCAGGATACTTTGAGCTCTATCCAAAACATAGTCTTCTATGTTATAACACAAAATTGTCAGATTTTTTTTAAAGATCATGGGTCACAGCATTGCCTAATGACCTTCTGAGGTCTCCTGATATTTACATAGGTAGGATCTGATTTATGGTATATTTTCTTTTTCTAAGATTATAAAAAATGATAATTATTATTAGAAGCTATATTAGTTTCCTAAGACTTTGATAACAAAGTACTACAAACTGGGTGGCTTAAAACAACAGAAATGTATCACCTCACAGTTCTGGACACCAAAAGTCTGAAATAAAGATGTCAGCAGGTCCGTGCTCCTTCTGAAAGCTGCAGGGAAGTCCTTCATAGCTTCTGGTGTTTGCTGGCAATCTTTGGTGTTCTTGGCTTGTAGCAGCATAATTCTTTCCTCTGCCTTCATTATCACATTGCATTCTCAATGTGTGTCTCCGTGTCTTCATATGGCTGTCTTCTCATAAAGACACCAGTCATATTGGATTAAGGGCCTGCCCTACTCCAGTATGACCTCATCCTAACTAATTATATTTGTAACAACCTTATTGCTAAATAAGTTCACATTCTGAGGTATTATGGGTTAGGTCTTCAACATATCTTTTGGGAGGGCACAGTTCAACCCATAACAATATCTGACTAGATTATTTAGGGTTTTTAAAATATACAAAGTCTAAATTTTTTACAGAATTAATTCATTAACCTCTGTAGGCTAAGGTAACTTTTTATAAAGCTATTTCACTTCCAATGCTGTTTGCAAAAGACCCAAAGGCAAAGTGAATCCCTATGTTAATAAAAGAAATACTTAGCTAAAATAGTATATCCTTGAGACTACTTTTCTATAATTTATCTTCTTTTCATTTAAAGCAAAAGAGAAAATGGACGGATTTTTCTTTCATCCAGCCCAAAATGACAGAAACTTCTTTTCTGGTTACTTTTTACCAAATTGTAGTTGAGAGTTCATCTTAAAACCTTGAGTCTTATTGTTAGAGAGGAGAATGTCTTTAGGGAATAGGAAAAGTCTCCATCTGAATTAGTGTGAAACATGAGAACCTAAAAAGATAGACCCAAAAAAACTGTAATTTTTAAAAGTTTTTTGTTTTTGTAATTCTTATGACAATGTGAACCAGAAAGACCTTGAGGACATAAAATATTATTCCTCAAGGTTTTTTATTGGTAAAACGACCCACATTGTTTTCTATGCTAATGAATGAAATTTTATCCTTCAATCTATTGAACTAAAAAGAGTATTCCTATCAAGGATCTAAGGTCACAAAACCAAAGAGAAAGAAGTTTAGAGTTGTTTCTCCTTTCATATAAACTTATACTAAAAATATTTAAGATTAAAGATATAAATAAGTAGGCAAATATCAAAACTCCAAATGTTATTTTACTTTGCCACCACTACTCTAAAAGAGTAATAGGTTTAAAGCACAACCAGGAGGCGCTGCTCGGGCTCCAGCATGGTGACGGTGGTGTGCGCTGTGGGCCGCCTCCCTGCGCTGTGCAGCGGGACAGCGGGTCATTTATTGGGGAGGTAGCTTTGCCTAAACACCTTACCAACAGCTTCCATTTTGGCATGGGAGACTGCTCTCAGCAATGGCCCTTTGTCATCACTGGGAACCAGAGTCATCCATCCTTATGCCAGCTTGAGCCGTACGCTGCAGACACTATGCTGTATTCCTTCTCCCAGTCATCTGATGGGCCAGCAGTATAGACTGTACAGTTTCTTCACTAAATTGACTGTAGATGAGAGCTGTGGAAAGGTGCTTTAGCAGAGACTGGTGCTGGAGCAAGAAAAGGAAGAGGCAAAAGAACTAAAAAAAAGAAAGGAAAGGATCTGAACAGGGGTCAGATCATTGGTGAAGGGCATTACTCTTTTCTGTGGCCTGATCTGAATGTCCTTCTTATGAAAAATGGAGCAGTGCAAACCATTGCCCAAAGAAGCAAGGAAGAGCAGGAGAAGGTGGAGGCGGACGTGATCCAGCAGAGAGAAGAGTGGGACCTAAAGAGGAAGATGAAGGTTAAACGGGAGCAAGGAAGGAGTGGAAACTCATGGAGAGGCATCAGTCTTGGCCCCACTGACCCTGGTTCCAATGGAGAAACATATGAGGATTTTGATACCAGGATACTTGAGGTAAGAAATGTTTTCAATATGACAGCGGAAAGAGGGAAGAAAGAAATCGGTCCGTGTCCTGGTGGCTGTGGGGAACGGAAAAGGAGCTGCAGGTTTTGCTGTTGGGAAAACCACTGAACGGGTGGACGCTTTTAGGAAAGCAAAGAACAGAGCAGTTCACTATGTGCATTATGTAGAACGATATGAATATTGTATGAAGACCATACAATATTCCATGATATTTCATTAAGATTTAAAAGGACACATATCAAGATGAAGAAACAACCCAAAGGTTACGGCCTCCATTGCCACAGGGCCATCATCACCATCTGCAGTGTCATTCGCATCAAAGACATTTATGCCAAGGTCTCTGGGTCCGTCAATATGCCCAACCTCACCTGGGGCCTCTTCCATGGGCTCTCCAGACAGAAAACCCATCAACAGCTGGCTGTTAAGAAGGGCCTCCATGTAGTGGAAATCCAGGAGGAATGTGGCCCTCTGCCTATCCTGGTTACCTCCTCCCCGGGGGCCTTGAGTAAAGATCCGGAGACAAATGATGAGGTTCCAGACATCAGACTGGACTGAGAAGATGTGAAGACTGCGCAGGGAGAGAAACTCTCTCTGTGGTCTGGTTTAAAGAGAGCCGCCACCTAACCTCTCTGGCCTTGTGCAGCCAGTGCCTGTGCTGCCCTGCACCTAGGAGAGACTCAGCTCCTCACAGCTTGGGATGTTGCCTTGGTTTTTTGTTTTGTTTTGTTTTGAGGAAAGTTTCATCTTTAAATTGTTTAGAAATGAGTAATTATAGCTTTTGTTTATTGAGCACATGGTATATGCCAATGTGATAGGAACTTTACATACATATCTCAGTTCAAGACTACTTTAAATATTCATCCAAAGTAGCAAAAATAAATGAATTAGGGAGACAGGGCTAATAATCTGACCCAATCAGAAATAATATGCACAATAATAATTGCTATAATAATTGTAGCTAATATATATGAACTCATTCGTCCAAAGTGAATGTGATTAACTTCATTTTACAGAGCAGTTAAGTAACTTGACTACCTTGAGGAACAGCCAAACTGTTTTCCACAGTGGAAATGGAAGCTTGTAGGCTACTATTGGGAATGTTAAATGGTGATTAATTGTACACCATTGTAATTTTGACTTGTATTTCCCTGATGGCTGATGATGTTGAACATCTTTTCATGTGCTTATTGGCCATTTGTACATGTTTTTTGTAGAAATGTCTATTCAGAGCTTTTGCCCATTTAAAAAGTTTTTTTTTGTTATTATTGAGTTCCTTATAGTTTCTAGGTATAAGCCCTCTATCAGATACCTGTTTTACAAAACTTTTTACCCATTCTGTGGAACGTATTTTTTTTTTATTTCTTGGCATAATTTTTCTGCCCTACCCACATCCTCTTTCTGGGACACTGATGAAACAAATGTTAAATCTGTTATTATCATCCTGTGAGTCCCTGAGGCTCTGTTTATTTTTTTTCAGTCTGTTTTCTCTCTGTTGCTCAGTTTAGGTAATTTGTATTGTTTTATCTTCAGGATAACTGGTTATTTGTCTTTTGTTTCCATTCTGCTCTTGAACCATCCATGCAGTACTTTCACTTTGTCTATCGTCATATATTTCAGTTAAAATTTCCATTTGATTTCTTTTTTATATCTCCTCTTTCTTTGCTGAGGTTTCCTATTTGCTGAGACTTTTTTTAATGGCTTCAAGAGTGTTTATAATTACTCACTGAAGCATTTTTATGGTGGCTGCTTTAAAATTCTTGTCATCGGTTGGGTGTGGTGGCTCATGCCTGTAATCCCAGCACTTTTTGAGGCTGAGGCAAGAGGATTGCTTCAGCCCAGGAGTTTGAGAGCAGCCTGGGCAACAAAGTGAGACCTTATCTCTACAAAAAATAAAAGTAAATTTAAAAGTTAGCCAGGCATGATGGTGTCCACCTGTAGTGCCAGCTACATAGGAGGCTGAAGTGGGAGAATCATTTGATCACAGGAGGTTGAGGCTGTAGTGAGCTTTGTTCACATCACTCCAGCCTGGGCAGCAGAGTGAGAACTTGTCTCCAAAAAAAAAAAAAATTCTTGTTATAAAGTTTCAATATCTGTGTCATCTTAGTGTTGACATCCCTTGATGTTTTTTCTCATTCAAGTTTACAATTTCTTGGTTCTTGTTATGATGAGTGACTTTGGCTGTATCCTGGACATCTTCACTGTTACATTATGAAACTCCGGGAGTTATTTAAATCCCTCAGCATGCTTCTTTTGACGGTGCTGGTGTGGGATGGGGTACTGCCTCGTTACTGCCTGGTAAGGATGGAGATCCAGGTTCCCTAAGTGGCTCTACCCGAGACCTCCACTGATGCCTTTCTGCTGGAAGTAGTAGGAGCACTCTAATGCCACCATGGGATAGGGAGAAGGCCTTGTTAGGCTGGATGGTGAAAGTTCTCAGCCTGTGACATTATCCAGGTGGGGATCCTTTTTTTTTTCTTTGATATTTTGCTAGAGTAAGGTAGTTATTTCCTAAAAGTTACCTGTCTTATTAGTTTATCTTCTTTCCTTAAATACCTAATAAATATCAAGACAATGAGCTTTAAGCAACAAAGGACAATGATCCTGTGGAGAGGGGAAACAAAATTATCTGTACTTACTATCTGGAGAAAGTCCATGGCTCCAGGAAGGGCTACCCCATCAGGACCTGGCAGTCTTCTGGAGTTGAGGTGTAGTTGGGCAGTCAAGGTGGCTAGAGTTCACAAGGGAGAATGCCTTTGAGGAAAGAGTTGCACAGCAGGAGAACTAAGATCTGCAGAGAGTTTTCATCAAATATTCAGTTACACACTAACAGTGCATGCCTGTGAGGAAACTCGCCCAAAAGAATTAGAGGGAACAGTGTTTGGAGCTGAAAATAGTGCCTATTTCTAGGTGGCATTGGAAGAGAACTAAGATGTGCCAGTAGTGGAAAAATTAACTCTATATAAAAACTACCCCGGTCCCAACTCACAAAGCTTAAAAACAAGATCAAACTGGAACACAACTGTTTCCAAGTAACTTAATTGTGTTCCAGAACAAAGCTTAAGAATATAGGAATACAAAAAATATACCCAATAAGGTAAAATATACAATACTTGTCATCTAATAAATCACTAGGCATGCAAAGAAGCATGACAATAAAGCTCATAATGAAGGGAAAAATCAGTCCATCAAAACTGACCCAGGAATGGCACAATGGCAATCAGTAGACAAGGACATTAAAGCAGGTATTATGACTGTATTCCATGTGTTCAAAAAGCTAGAGAGAAAAACATACTAAGTAGAGGCATGGAAGATACGAAACACCAAATTGAACCTCCAGAGATGAAAACTACAATATCTGATGAAAAACACTGGATGGGGTTAACAGCAGATTGGACATCTCAGAAGACTATATGAAAGGATTTGAAGACAGCAACTTAAAAATAAACAGGAAAAAGACTGAAGAAGAGATGGTAGGAGAAATTAGGCGTTAGAGAACTATGGGACAACTTTGGGAGCCAAATATATATGTAATTGGAGTGCCTGGAAAAGGGAGGTATAAAAAAAATTGAAGAAACAATAGCTGAATTGATGACAACTACTGAGACCCAAGAGATACAATGAACTGTATCAATCAAATTTCAACTAGTAATAAAGAGGAAATTCTAGAAGTGAGGAAGCGAGAGAAAGAGAAGACAGATTAGGTACAGAGGAACAAAGGTAAAGATGATAGCAGCTTTCTTGTTGGAAACAATGCAAGGTAAGAGACAGGGAACCACATCTTTAAAGTATGGAAAGAGAGACATTACCAACCTGGAATTATTTGCCTAATGAAAATATCTTTCAAAAATGAAGGCAAAATGGAAGGTGTTCCAGACATAAAATCTGAAAGAATTAATCAGCAGACCTGCCTTACAAGAGTTGTTACAGGACATTCTTCAAGCAGAAGAAAGATAGTGACAGATGGAAACCTGCTTCTATGCAAAGAAATGAACACTAGAAATGATAACTAGGTAGGTTATCATTATATGCATAAAGAATTTCATATATCCTTTTATTTAGATATCTTTAAAACCTAATTGACTATTTAAAGCAAAAATAATAATAACATACTGTGGTTTTCAACATGTAGAAGTAAAATATATGATAATAGCCCAAAGGCAGAGAGGGGAGAAATGGAAATATGTAGTCATGTGGTTCTTACATATTTGAAGTCATGTAGTATCATATGAAGGTAGGCTGGTTTAGATGTGCACTAAAAATTCACCCTAAAGGAATCACTGAAGTAACACAGTTACAGCTATTAAGCCAACAAAGAGGATAAAAATGCAATCTTAAAACTTTTTATTATTAAGTTTTAAGATTGCATTCTAAAAGAAGGCAGAAAAAGGAAAAGGGGAACAAGGAACAGGTAAAATAAATAGAAAACAAGATGCAAGATAGTAGATTTAAACCCAGCCATATTCATAATCACCTAAAGTGTAAATGGTCTAAATGTGTCCATTATAACCTGTTGGTTGATGGTGGTGTTGCTTTCAACTGTGTCCTTACTGATGTTCCTCCTGCTAGATCTGTCCGTTTCTGAGAGGGGTGTTGATGTCTCTAACCTATAATAGTGCGTTCATCTATTTCTCCCTGCCGTTTTTGCCTCATGTATTTTTTGATGCTCTATTGTTCATTAAAGATTGTTATCCAACCTAGGCAAAAAAAAAAAAAAAAAAGCACAACTAGACAAACCAGAAAAATATAGAGTATCAGAGTCCTCACTTCTGGGGAAGACCTCTAAGGCATTTCCTGGGCACCAGGAGACAATGTCCTCCTTATTCACATTGCTTCAGCCCTAGATGAGTGTGGTCATGTTTGTGCCTTACAGTGACAGGTGGCAAATGATAGAAATTCAACTCAAACTGTCACAAGAAAAGAAGGAAAGGCTTGTAACTATTTAAACATATTGCTAATTAAATATGTCTGGACAAAGTGACTCAATAATGTCCCAGGATTCAATGCTCTCATGCCTTCTTTTCCCTCTGTTTTCTTTGGTGTTGGCTTGGCTCTCCACATGGAGACCCCTGGCAGGCTCACACCATTCAGCTTCAAGTACAAAAGAAAGGGAGCACATTTCTGTAGTTCTATGAGGAACCTCTGCAACTGGTGTGTGTTCCATTCTTGAATGGTGGCCAAACAGATGGAAGCCCTTATTGGACAGATCTGAAGTCAGTACCTACCCACTGAAGAATTAAGGAAGTCAGGTCAGCATCACTTGAACTGAGTAAGAGAGGAACTATGACCCACATAAATCATGAGCTATTACCAGGGACTCGGGAAACTGGACAGGCAAAACAACCAATGTCCACTTCAAATGAGGATAAAGAATCTAGGAGAAGAGGTCTATGTGAGGAAATGAACTGGACCCTAGGTCTCCTCTTTCTAAAGCTGTGATTAAAACATATAATTAAGTTTTACTTTTTCTGTGTCCCTCCAAAGTAGTGTATCAAATGAGAACTACTCAAATGCTACGACGTGGGTGAATCTTGAAAACATTATGCTAAATGAAAGAAGCCAGACAAAAGGTCACATATTGCATGAATACATTTATATGACTACCCAGAAAAAAAGTCAATCTATAGAAACAGAAAGCAGATTGGTGGCTGTCAGGAACCAGGATGAAGGGGACTGGAGAATAACCGCTTAATGGGTACAGGGTTTTCTTTTGGGGTGATGAAAATGCTTTGAAACCTGACATAGGTGGTGTTTACACAACATCATGAATGTACTAAATGCCACTGAATTGCACATTTTTATATGGTTAATTTTATGTTATGCTGGTTTTACCTCAATTTTCAAAAAATGACTCTAGTCAGTAGGCAAGACTTTAACTGGGGTAGAAACACTGATCTTTCTTTCCAAATACCTGTTTAAATGCTGATGGAGACTCAATAACCTCTCTAACTTTTGTTACCTGGCCTGTGAAGCATTTAATCTGCACTCTCGAGGAAGTGGCCTTCCCCTCCTTGTCAGCCTTCTAGAAGCCCCCGACCATAAAGTTGTAGGTGATTTTATAGTATGTGGCCTCTGATCACTCACTCCTGCTTTACCCTCCTGCCTACACCAAATAGGCTGCTGGTGTGCTTTGGCTTAGGGCATGTTCTACTTCCTCATTTTCTGCATTCTGCTAAGATGATTCTGTTTTTGGTGCATAAGAGTATAGCTAACACCACATTGATCAATTCCAGTTTTGCATTTTGTAAATTCCAGCTGAGTCCCAACATATAAGCCTCACAACAACCTGTCCAGAAATATTTCCAGCAGAGAGACCAAGCCATTTGAAGGATGGCCCTGGTGGGTTTTGCTAAAGGTTGTATTTCTTCCAAGTGTCAGATCAGATTTTTAGACTGAAGTTTCTAAAGTCTGCACAGATACCGGAAAAATTGGTTTGGAACCACAGGAAGCCACAGAGTTTTAGGAAGATTGTATAAATTTGTATCTGAATCCTGCCTGTGAAACTTCAACAGTTCAAACAAAGACAAGAGTAATTGTTTAAGACATATTTTAGGGAGGAAAATAAATTGGTATAGTGCATATGAATCCCAATGAATGAATTGAGGGGTGCTGAAAATAAAATTTCATTCTTCTATAGCAAAACCCTTCGTCTATTCAGAAGGCCTATTCCTCCCAGATGGCAGGAAGCTCTTCTCTTCTAAGTTAAAGACTTTCACCCTTTCCTAGGGTTGTGTCTGAGTTTCAGAAGGCCTATGTCATGCCAAGTTTTGGGAAGGGAGGTATCTGGTTTTTGTTTGCAGCCCATGCAGGCATGGCTAAGACATTCCCCAATCCCATCAGCTGACCCCATCTCCTACTTCCATGCAGGCATCATAATCACTTTGCTGGTTCTCTGCTCAATTAAGATATGGGAACCTATGGGAGCCTACAAAGCTGTCCACACTCTGTAAATCTTGACTCTGTGCAGACATTCTCTCTTTGCAGTCTTTCAACCTCCCCAGGACTCTGCTTTCTAAGTTACAGGACCCCTTTGGTCTCAAACCACTCCCTTTCTTAGGAGTTTCTACCACCTACCCAGGACTCTGCTCCAAAAGCAGTGCTCATTCCTCTCTCTGGAATGCACCAAGCACTCTTCTCGCATCAACTTCCCTTATCTCTACCCTTTGACCCTGCAGGCACACACATATACCCCCAGCTATGAGAATCTTATAGTGGGGAGACCAGAATCACCTAGAGGCTTGAATGGGTGAAAGGGCAAGGAAGGGAATAAGGGGAAGGAAGTGAACATTTTAAAATTATTCCGATTACATTGTCACTTTGAAGATTGAAGACTAGAATGCTAATTAACACCCCCCAACACACATACTCACACACCCACAAAAGCAGGGGATGAATTCTGGGGAATGCAACTGGTTTCAAGACATTTATACCGATTCTTTCCTTTCATTCAGTGCTGGGGCATTGGCATCCTCCCAAGCCATCTCCTTGAGTTAGCTTCCCTGTTTGCAGGCCCTATCTAATCAAGGAGATGCTTTGGAAAGGAAACCTAACATGATTGAGATGGGGAGTGTGCCCTATCTCAGAAAACACTCAAAATAATGGCTATGACTTGTAATTATCTGTAAGACAATTCGGTACACGTCTCTATTTAAAGAGCTCTGGTCCAATGAACATTTTTGCCCACACAGATGGAATGGTGTTCAACTCTCTGTATCATAATTTTGAGAAGTAACCTATATTGCTATGTACTATTATTAAATATGTGTGTGTGTTTATATATGGGGGAGGGCAGCATTTGCTCCCCAACTGGATATTAAGCTCCCAGGTCTTGGACCCTGTTTTACATTCTGTTGTTTGTCCCATTATTTTATTCTGTGTGCATAACATAGCATTCTGCTTATAGAAGGCGCCTTAAGAAATACTTGCGAAAGAAGATGGATGGATGAAAATCATATACTCTTAAGGTTAAAGAGATTTTGCAAAGCTATATAGTCTTTTTTGAAAACTTCAGATGGGCCATACTAAAGCCAACTCAAATAAATGAGAACTTATTCAATTTTTTTAAACCTCCAGCAAAAAGTTTCTAAATCTATTTTCATAAACTAGTATTATATGGCATTTGACAACTCTATCTAAAACTTCATCACCACATCCTACCTGAATATATCAGAGAAAATAACACACTGGACTGCAGTCTAAAAAATCTGGATGAGCCTGGTTCTGTGGTTCACAGGATTTGACCTTGGCAGCATCATTTACCCTCTACGGATTTCACTTACTTCATCTGTGAAAGTATTGGGGTTGACTATAGCACCTCTAAGCTCACTTCCACCTTCAAATTTTTTTTAATCCTTATTATTTATGTGTCAGGATATGAATGAGTGAGACTGTTTCAATATAGCAACTGTGGCATTTCTTCTCTTGCTTTGCTGCTTTAAAGCACTTAAAATATAATGTTTCTCTCATTCTTCTGGGAGGACTTTAAGATTAACAGCCTCTCTTGCCACCCCAGGAAGGAGGGATTAGATAATTGGCCTGATAAATAATCCAGGGTCTATTTTTAAACAGTAAGAGAAAAGATATTCAGAAGAGAAGGAGCATCTGTCATGAATACTCAAAGAAAGAGGGGGATTTCCTCCAGACCAAGAAGAAATCAGGGTCTTTGACTGGGGGTAGGGAGAGAGGGGTTGGTGAAGAAGCCTCTAACCCTATCCTGTGGAATTTACCCAAGAACTGAAAGCTAACTATGAGTTCAAAGAAGCTCATGGCTCATTACCCACCAAGTGCCCAGCCTTGAGTTAGGCATGAACCTCCCAAACCTTTGCCAGAACCTTCTTCGCTTGCTCCTGTTGGTTGCCCCAAAAGACTACTTTGACTGCAGCCAGCACCTCTGACGGAGTGCCCAGTGGAATGATGCCTATCAGTGCTAGACTTTGTTCAGTCCCAGCCTAAGTACCCCATGGGAAAAGCCCACATGCAATGCGCAGGACACACATAAACACAAGAAATTTGTGGGGCCAGGACATCTAGTGGGAAAGAGGTGAAGAAAACTGAGATCCCCTGAGCCAAGGTGACTGAGGCTCCTCCCCAAAGGGGAGGATCCAGATTTTGTGGGCCCAAAACATATACGATTTGGGTCCCTCTTTAAGAAATCAACACAACATTACACATACAGAAATAGGTAAGAATGGAAATACACATTCAGCATAAGAAGCCATAACAAATTGCACATTTTTGGCTGGGCACAGTGGCTCACGCCTGTAATCCCAGCTCTCAGGCAGGCAAGAAGTGGGAGGATAGCTTGAGCCCAGGAGTTTGAGACCTGCCTGGGCAATATAGCAAGACCCTGTTCTCCAGAAAAAGGAACAAATTGCACATTTTTAAAAGCTAACAAAGACTACAAACACCACAAAATCCAGAAAAAAGACAGAATATGTTTTGTGCATTAACTGCTTGACACTACTGTCTCATACTTGTTTTCCACATTCATTGGTGACATATTATTTGATTGCCCATTCTTATGAATGATTTTATAACATTTTCTGTAGAGAAAATATAAAGGTAAGTCAGTCTTTCCTCTAGTATAGATGATCAAAATGTTTTTTGACAGTTGGGATGTATACAACATGACTTCACACATGGACATCATTACTGTTTCATAGTATTGCCATAGGTTTGTGCCTCCAAATACAGAAAGTCTAATTCTATTTCGTGTAAGTCCCATGAAAAAAGGAAAAAACTATATATGTGGTGTGTTTATAATTGCATATACTGCATCATAAAAGATATTCCTAAGACTCAAGAACTTCCATTTTAACTAGGCATCAATGAGAAACTAATCCTCCACTTAAAATTTTAAACATAAAGTACACCAAAAAACTGAAAGCAGTGACTCAGAGAGATATATGGACACCCATGTCTGTAGCAGCATTTTTTTAATAGCCAGGAAGTGGAAGCAAGCCAAAATGTCCATCAACAGACGAATGAATAAAGAAAGTGTGGGATATACATATAATAGAATATTATTCAGCCTTAAAAAGGAAGGAAATGCTGACACATGAGACACCATGGCTGAACCTTCATGACATTATGCCAAGTGAAATATGCTTGTCACAAAAAAGACACATATTATATGATTCCATTTATGTGAGGTTCCTAGAGTAATCAAATTCATAGAGACAAAAAGTAAAATGGTGGTTGCCAGGGACAGGAAGAAAGGGGAATGGGAAACCTCCATTCTACTTCTTGTCTCTATAAATCTGATTACTGTAGGAACCTCACAAAAATGGAATCATATGAATATTTGTCTTTTTGTGGCAAGCATATTTAATAGGTACAGAGTATCAGTTTCACAAGATGAAAAGAGTTCTGCAGATCCATGGTAATGATGGTTGCACAACAGTGTGAATGCAATTAATGCCACTAAACTGTACACTTAAAAATGGTTCAGATGATAAACTTTAATGTGTGTTTTACTGCATTTTTAAAATACAAAATATTGCACATCAGATCATTGAAAGAACATTTCAGAGTAACTTCTGGCTCTGTACATTTCCAACCTGGTCCTGTGTTACTGCTCAGATACTTCAGGCATGGGATGCTGTAGGGCAGTGTTTCTGGACCCACACCTTCAGGTCATGATGCCACGGTGGACAAAAGAAGATTCCTGGAATATATTTCCTCACCAAATGGCTGGGAACAGTTTCACTACACACAGAAGCGGTTGTGACGCTCATAACTATAGTCCACTAAATGCAAACTAAAGGCATTCTCAGTTCAATTTCCTCTTACTTGGATCCCAGAGATGCCCCTGCTTGTTCTGGCCCCACCCAACACAAGGGAAGTATGACACAGATAAAGTCGGGCTGGAAAGAAGCAGTGATCGAAACTGATAGTGATGAAAATGTGTTAATTATAATATGAATTTTACAAAAATAGAAGAACCTGTGAACATATGTCTAGCATGTTTCCTGGGATGTTGGAAGTGGCCATGCGGATGCAGAGCCCTGAAGGGTCAGCTGCATTGATTTCTCAGTAAATCCTTCTCTGAAAGTCCATTCCACTGTAAAATCCTTTCTATTTCAGGAGCACTCCTGCTTGTTTTGTTCTCACATGATATGTGAACTACCAGGTCAAAATTCTTTGTACAATAATCTTTTATCACTTTTTATATTCTATCCAAATATTCCTAGTCTTTTTAACTTGTATTTGTAGTTATTGTTTTTCAAATATTTTATTGTGCCTGCATCTGCGTGATCTATCATGCATTGTGAACTACTTGAAAACAAGAAATATTCCTATCGTGAAACTCAGTAGAATACTACAGGCATGCTTCATAAATGTATTTGGACAAGATAATGCATGTCTGTGGTGTGTGATGAGTGTGTGTGTAGCAGGGATCTGCTCTGAAAGCTTAACAAGTTGTCCAAATCCATCTTCAGTTGTGGGATCCAGAGCCAGATACAGAACTCTGGCCAGGGTTTTTAAATTTTGCTTTTCATTTTATAAAAATAAAAAGATTTTATTTTACTTTGGGTTTTTATTTTATTTTGCTTTTGTGTTTACTACACAAGTGTATATACATCTGTATCAGTTAGAAATTTAGTTCAACTATGAGTAGTGAGACCTAAACAAAGAGTGACTTAACTAAGATAGATTTATTTCTTTGTCATGTGGTAAGTCCAATGGTGAGCAGTTCAGGGCTGGCATAAGAGCTCCATACTGTCACCAGGAATCCAGGTTCCTTTCAGCTCTCTGTTTCAACAGTACTGGCCCTTATCCTCACACTTACAAGTTGGTTGCTGGAGCATCAGCCCTTTGCAGGCCATCACATGTGCATTCTTGGCAGAAAGAAGGAGAAAAGAGGTGGGGAGGCAAGCAACATGCCTCTTGGGGGCCTGTTTCCTTTTTAGGAGTATTCCTGGAAGTTCTGCTAAACCACTTCTGCCTACATCTTATTAGCCACCCCTAGCTGCAAGAAGCAAGATGGGGAAAAATTTGGAAATGTGGTCCTTCACTGGATATATGTCTACCCTAGAATGAAAATTGAGACTTTGACACCACAGAGAAGGATGGGTATTGGGTGGATCTGCTGCAACACCCTGGGCTCTCTGGCCCTAAGCAGATGGTGGAGAGAGCATGGGCTGCCTCTTGCCTCTCCATTCTCCCTCCACTCCACTTAGAAGCCATCCTCCTGCTTCAAAATAGAGCCAGACACTGAGCAATGAAGGAATAAATGATGAGAAATTTTAAACTCTCCCTTTCTGTATTAGGCTGTTCTCACATTGCTACAAAGATATACCTGGCTGGGCGTGGTGGCTCACGCCTGTAATCCCAGCACTTTGGGAGGCTGAGGCCAAGGTGGGTGGATCACCTGAGATCAGGAGTTCGAGACCAACCTGGCCAACATGGTGAAACTCCGTCTCTACTAAATACAAAAATTAGCTGGGTGTGATGGCGGGTGCCTGTAATCCCAGCTACTCAGGAGGCTGAGGCATGAGAATCACTTGAACCTGGGAGGCGGAGGTTGCATTGAGCTGACATGGCACCACTGCACTCCAGCCTGGGTGACAAGAGCAAAACTCTGTCTCAAAAAAAAAAAAAAAAAAAAAAAGATATACCTGAGACTGGGTAATTTATAAAGAAAAAAGGTTTAATTGGCGTTTGGTTCCATAGGGTGTACAGGAAGCATGATGCCAGCATCTACCCAGCTTCTGGGGAGGCCTTAGGAAACATAATCATGGCAGAAGGTGAAGGGGGAGAAGGCATATCACATGGCTGGAGCAACGAGACAGAGAGACAGAGAGAGAAAGAGAGACAGAGAGAGAAGGTGCTATACACTTATAAACAATTAGGTCTTGTGAGAACTCTATCACAATCACGAGGACAGTAACAACAGGGTACCACTCATGAGAAATCCACCATTCAGCATGAAATTTGGTGGGGACACAAATTCAAACAATATTACTTTCCCAGGAATTTGTGTTTTAACCAGGAACAAAGCCTTGAACTAGAGAAATAAAGTCATCTTCATATATATTCAAGTATCAATAAGTAAGATATGTGTGATTGGGTCTGGTGGGAGGGAAAGGTTTTCTCTTGTCAGATCATACAGACGATGTTTCTGTTTTGCTGCTTCTTTTTTTCTTTTAATGTGCCTGTTTTCATTTCAGTGTGTCCCTGAGCACTAATGGTGAATGTTACCCACTGTGAATCCTACCGTTTTTTCTTTTTGTTTGCACATGGCTAGTCATTCTCCTGATTATAACTATGTAGTGCATATTTTCTCCCCCAAATGGGTGAAAGTCTTTCTAACACTAATTGTGCTTAATGCTCACAGGTTTTATTGGAGGTTTAGCATTCACACAGCAGTTGAGGAGGCATGGTGACAAAGTGCTTTTCATTTTGTGTTGTGGTTACTCAATAACAAGCCTGCTTCAGCACACACTTATGCAGTACATGAGAGATGGTGGGTGACTTTTTATTCCACTAAGTCTGTCAAGTGGGCATTAAGCAGAAAATGAGGTTTAGTTTCCCATGCTGCAGTAAAACATATGCTTTAAAGAGGAATACAATTGCCTTTGAATTACTGTTGCTTCATTTTGTGTACTACGGGGTCTTCAGGCAAATATTTCTGCAAATAGTCTTTCAGAAAGGATGGAAATAACTGACATTTGTAGAGCCTGTTCTGGTTTATAAGCCATTTTTACATTTATTGTCAGAACCTAATTTCTCTACTCTCAGATGCTAGCAAGCAGGGAACTGAGTTTCACAGTTTTGAGATGGCCTCTGGGACATAGCTTTTGATCTCCCTTACCTCTAGAATGGCTACCGGCAGTTTTAATAATGTCCTAAATCACAGGTTTCCAGAAATAATAACAAACTTACCATTACCTGATCTTTTTCTACTCAAAAATAATGCTGTTCCCTTTGAAGCAAATAGCTCTCGACCAGGGCAAGTCAGCAAGGAAATGCTCATTACAGAATGGAGAGGGATGTCACAGGGTAAGGATAATTCCTTTCCACCATATTTCATTCTTTCCTCTGTTCTTATTCCATGGCAGCCTGACTCAATATACTACTCTAGACCAACAAATGCACTTATGTTTCTTTGGGCCATCAATAAATCAATCAGCGAACCTCAGAGTAGACAGAAAACAAAAGATTATTAAGATCAACCAGCCAGATCTGTACTAGTCGTCGTAGAAAGGGGTAAATTTAATCTTCTAGAAGGAGCAAAAGGATCAGGAGTTCAGGTTCCCAGGGACAACAGGCAGCCAATGTCATAGTTAATAGGACCTGGTTCCAGCCCACCTCCCATCCTTCTGAACATTTAAACATTCAGGCTATTACAATGCTCAAGCATCTCTCACCTTTAAAAAAAGAATAAGAAATGAAATGAAATGATCTCTTAGATTCCAATCACTCAAGCCCAATAGCTTTCAAACCTTTCTCACCCAAAAATTTCCTTACAGCATCCCATAGTCATTTTCACCACTTCCTCACCTCCCATATAATCCTCAACCTATTGATACCTGGTCTATTCCCATCAGTGCTCTCCAAGTACCCTCATCCTCATCTCCAATTAAATCCTATTGACAAACCCAATGAACATTCTTCAGTCATTTAATTGCAAGGCTGTAGCATTTGGCATGTTGAATCCTTTTACTCTTTTGAGGGCTGTGACACTGTACTCCCCTGGCTTCCTCACGCCTCCCTCTGGCTTGCTCCGATGCCTTCCCCACGCCTCCCTCTGGCTTGCTCCGATGCCTTCCCAAGCTGCTTTTCCAGATTCCCATCTTGGTTCCTGCACTCCTTTCTCTACACCTCCCTGAGTTAGCTTACTCCTTTCCTGGTTTTCAACTACTACTTTTGTGCTGATGCTTCTTTAATGTGCACCTGTCACCCAGATTTCTCCCCCAGCTTGACTCAGATATCACTTTTCTAAAAAAACGCACTTCCATTGAGTTGCTTAAATACATGGTCTTCTCTCAAACTATCTTCCTTCCCTGCCCCATTTTTCATCTAATGTTTCTACCATCCACTCTTTCACCCAAGCTAGAAAGCCTAGAGGATCCTCTCTACTCTTCATCGACCTGACATTTAATCTACATATTTCTTGATTCATCTCTTCTCTTTACTCCTGAGATTATGTCTTTAGTTCATAACTCTGTCACCTCTTGCCTAAACAACTGCCACATCTCTGAACTGATTGCCATACTTGCATATTTTCCTGCCACGGTGCTTTATCTGAGATGAACATTTAAGCAACAGGGTAACATTCAAGATCCTTATAGTGGCACAAAGACTCTCAGTGCCTTAATCCCAACTTTTTGTATCCAGTCTCACCATTCCATTCTATCTGTTATGTCCTTTATACTCCAGGAAAATGGAGCTGCTGGCAGTACCCAGGACTTACTGTTGTGGTCTTCATTTACATGCTGGGTGCTCTGCTTGGAACACTCTGCCCACCTCCTCCTTTCTCCTCTTTTTCATCTAGTTTAATAGCACTCAGGCTTTAGAAATGATCAGGGGAAACCTCCTCCAGGAAACCATTGCTGACACCCAAAGTGGGTTAGTTGCCCTTCCTGGGTGTCCTCATAATAATCCCTGCATATTTCTACCCCAGAACTATCTCCATTCTACCTGTTATTTCCTTTTAAAATTTGCTTGTGCACACAGGTGAATTCACTGTGAAACTAATGAAAATTTAGGGTCTTCACTTGCATAGACCCCTTCCAAGGCTCTTAGCTAAATATATATAATTTTGCATTCTTTTTCTTAATGAGGGCCCCAAATTTGTACAAGCCACAGGTCCCTCAAAATTCAGATCCATCCCTTTTGGGGGTCTATTTATCTTCTAGTCAGTAAATTCTATAAGGGCGGAGCCTATGTCTTATTTATCTTTGTATCAACTACACACATGAGGCACTTAATAGTTGGTTGTTGAATGAATGAAGGACCCAAAAGTCTAATGCAAGATTGGAAATGAAGGAAAAGACCAACAATGGGTGCAAACTGTGGCAAATGTGGAAGCAGAAGTCCACAGCGAGCGGTAACCCGAGAACAGCCAAGAGGAGGACATTATCCAGGATGCCAGGGTCAGAGCAAGGCAGTGAATCAGACCTCACACAGGGAGAAAAGGTCAGAAGCCAGGCAGGCAAACACAGGCCTGGAATGTGCAGATACTGTTGGGCAGCGCAGAGGAGTAGGTCCAAGTCCATGCCAATGGCCAGGAACCAGAGGAGCAAGACAAAGCTAGCAGGAACACGGATACAAAACAGCAACAACAAGCAAGCACTTCCTGCATCGTTCATGGTTCTTCTATAGTTCTTTGGCTACACAAACCATCCCGGGATAGCCAGGGCAAAGGCAGAGTAGGGATTCATAACACCCAGCCAAGTGATGGATCATGAAGGGGACAAAGGATTCTGACTACCAATGTGTTTCCCACTTGGATTGCTGTCCAGGGAATATATATGTCCAAACCTGAGCACCTACTTAAACTTAAGTGATGAAAACACTGCTGAGTTTACAAAGCCCTTTTTTTTTTTTAAAAAAAAAAAAGGAATAAATAAAAATTCTGTTATCTATTCTGTTTTGAAGTATTCCTTTAAAGATTTGCTTTCAATGATGTGACAATAAATGGTTATGTTGCAGTATGAAATCAGGACAGCAGTTATGTAAAGGAGGCAAAAATTATTTCATTAAAATGCATGGAGGGAGAAGCAATGGATTATAGTATAGATCATGCTAGAGATGAGCAGATTACTGAGCACCAGGCACACAAGGGAGACAGATTAATGAAAAATAAATAAAGGAGCTTCAGAAAAACAGCATGAAGCTGAACACTGGTCTGTTGCATATCATAAAATATAAGCCCAAAGGTGAGTGGAAAATCATTTCATTTGGAATGTTGAGTTGAAAGTTAATGTTATTTGCTTCTTTTCATATTCTCCATTGCATTTGTTTATCTTTTAGATAATTAAAGATAATTTTTAATAATAGGAAACATCAACATAGTGGAACATCTAATGCAAGCTGCTTACCCTGGAAAAATGTCAAGGGCATGGTACAGTTTTCTGAATGGTATGGATAATCACTGAAACTTGTAAATTAAAAAACTGACCCTTCTTGTCGTTACTTCATTATGTGTTTTTTCTGAAGATCTTCATGGTTCTTACTTTGAAGGGGAGGCCACTTAAAGCATTAGGAGGAGAACAAAATTTGGAATCAGATGATGCAGGGTTCATAAGCCAAAACTACTTAACATTCACAGTGTGTGATTAAAACAAATCACCAAGTGTCTTTGAGCTTCAACTTTTGGCAGGGAAAAAAATGACACGTCTTAATTAACTCAGAGTTTTCAGTGCATCTCAAATGATATAAGGAAAAATAGTTTTTTTTATTATTATACTTTAAGTTTTAGGGTACATGTGAACAATGTGCAGGTTTGTTACATATGTATACATGCGCCATGTTGGTGTGCTGCACCCATGAACTCATCATTTAACATTAGGTATATTTCCTAATGCTTTCCCTCCTCCCTTCCCCCTCCCCACAACAGGCCCCAGTGTGTGATGTTCCCCTTCCTGTGTCCATGTGTTCTCATTGTTCAATTCCCACCTATGAGTGAGAACATGCGGTGTTTGGTTTTTTGTCCTTGCGATAGTTTGCTGAGAATGGTTTCCAGCTTCATCCACGTCCCTACAAAGGACATGAACTCATCATTTTTTATGGTTGCATAGTATTCCATGGTGTATATGTGCCACATTTTCTTAATCCATTCTATCATTGTTGGACATTTGGGTTGGTTCCAAGTCTTTGCTATTGTGAATAGTGCCGCTATAAACATACGTATGCATGTGTCTTTATAGCAGCATGTTTTATAATCCTTTGGGTGTATACCCAGTAATGAGATGGCTGGGTCAAATGGTATTTCTAGTTCTAGATCCCTGAGGAATCGCCACACTGACTTCCACAATGGTTGAACTAGTTTACAGTCCCACCAACAGTGTAAAAGTGTTCCTATTTCTCCACATCCTCGCCAGCACCTGTTGTTTCCTGACTTTTTAATGATCGTCATTCTAACTGGTGTGAGATGGTATCTCATTGTGGTTTTGATTTGCATTTCTCTGATGGCCACTGATGATGAGCATTTTTTTCATGTGTCTTTTGGCTGCATAAATGTCTTCTTTTGAGAAGTGCTTGTTCATATCCTTCACCCACTTTTTGAAGGGTTTATTTGTTTTTTTCTTGTAAATTTGTTTGGGTTCATTGTAGATTCTGGATATTAGCCCTTTGTCAGATGAGTAGATTGCAAAAATTTTCTCCCATTTTGTAGGTTGCCTGTTCACTCTGATGGTAGTTTCTTTCGCTGTGCAGAAGCTATTTAGTTTAATTAGATCCCATTTGTCACTTTTGGCTTTTGTTGCCATTGCTTTTGGTGTTTTAGACATGAACTCCTTGCCCATGCCTATCTCCTGAATGGTATTGCCTAGGTTTTCTTCTAGGGTTTTTATGGTTTTAGGTCTAACGTTTAAGTCTTTAATCCATCTTGAATTAATTTTTGTATAAGGTGTGAGGAAGGGATCCAGTTTCAGCTTTCTACATATGGCTAGCCAGTTTTCCCAGCACCATTTATTAAATAGGGAATCCTTTCCTCATTGCTTGTTTTTGTCAGGTTTGTCAAAGATCAGATAGTTGTAGATATGCGGCATTATTTCCGAGGGCTCTGTTCTGTTCCATTGGTCTATATCTCTGTTTTGGTACCAGTACCATGCTGTTTTGCTTACTGTAGCCTTGTAGTATAGTTTGAAATCAGGTAGCATGATGCCTCCAGCTTTGTTCTTTTGGCTTAGGATTGACTTGGCAATGCAGGCTCTTTTTTGGTTCCATATGAACTTTAAAGTAGTTTTTTCCAATTTGGTGAAGAAAGTCATTGGTAGCTTGAGGGGGATGGCATTGAATCTATAAATTACCTTGGGCAGTATGGCCATTTTCATGATATTGATTCTTCCTACCCATGAGCATGGAATGTTCTTCCATTTGTTTGCATCCTCTTTTATTTCCTTGAGCAGTGGTTTGTAGTTCTCCTTGAAGAGGTCCTTCACGTCCCTTGTAAGTTGGATGACTAGGTATTTTATTCTCTTTGAAGCAATTGTGAATGGGAGTTCACTCACGATTTGGCTCTCTATTTGTCTGTTATTGGTGTATAAGAATGCTTGTGATTTTTGCACATTGATTTAGTATCCTGAGACTTTGCTGAAGTTGCCTATCAGCTTAAGGAGATTTTGGGCTGAGACAATGGAAAAATAGTTTTTAAGAAGCTCTACAAACATAAATTGTAAACTATATATAACAAATTCTATCCGATTTCAGCTGGGTGTGAGTTTCACTCTAATTGAAGAATAAGAAAGCACACAGCAACCACCTGAAAATTACACCCACTATTTATGTGTCGATACTGACAGTGTAAGACAGGTAGGGACTATTTTTAAAAAAGGTATTAGTTTCTGATTATTTACTTAATCATTTTTAAATTAGGCTTATAATTTCTATAATGTGTAAGGTTAAACAAGTCACCTTTTTTGGATTTAATAAGCTATATTATTTTTGATAATTATATATGTTTCTGAACATTTATATGCTTAATCAGTGGCTTAAAAGTTTTAAGGCAGGTAAAAATAGCTGAATTATATGCAAAAGCTCTGAAAAAAATGCAGAAAACTGCTAGCAACTATAAGATGGAAATAAAACTCTGTGAAAACAAACAATGAAAAATAAGAATGATACTGTGACAATTCTCTATATTTGAGCAGCCCTCCATGGTTCATGGACCTCTTTCCCTGAGGGGAAACTTAGAAGAAGGAGGTTAATGGGAAGAACTACCCCTGTCATTGCTGCATTTGTCCTTGGGGCCACAACTAGTAATCACCATGTTCCTTCTCCACTCTCATTCTAACTTCCCCTCGCTCTCAGCTATCACCTCTGTAGGTCTAGGTGGCTTATCTGAATGTAGGACCCAAATGTTTATTCCTGAGGGCTCTGAGCCGCTGATAGTAATACTCTTCTCAGGCCAGAGCAGCTGCACATATTTGTTTACATTTATAATTGGGTAAGGAAGTATACCCAATTATACTTCCTTACTTATACTTCCTATACTTAGAGGTGTCTAAGTATAAAGTCTGGGTTCCACATGTTTTCCTCCCTCCCCCACTTATAAAAGTAGCCCTAGGCCAGGTGCGGTGGCTCATGCCTGTAATCCCAGCACTTTGGGAGGCCGAGGCGGGCGGATCTCAAAGTCAGGAGTTCGAGACCATCCTGGCTAACAAGGTGAAACCTCGTCTCTACTAAAATACAAAAAAAATTAGCCGGACGTACGTGGTGCACGCCTGTAGTCCAGCTACTCGGGAGGCTGAGGCAGGAGAATGGCGTAAAACCCAGGAGGCGGAGCTTGCAGTGAGCCGAGATCGCGCCACTGCACTCTAGCCTGGGAGACAGAGTGAGACTCCGTTTCAAAAAAAAAAAAAAAAAAAAAAAGTAGCCCTACCTCCATCTGATTAGGGACAATTACCCATGCCAAAATAGTGACTTCTGCTTTGTCTCCTGTTTTCTAAACACAGAGAGTCCAAAGGGCCAAGAACAATGATAGCTTGTAGTTCAATGGGATCCCAGCTGTGTTCCCTGGCAAGAGTATGCCCCTTTTGTGGACCAGAACCTCTAACCTTGCAAAGCCCAGAGTTGTAGGGATGAAAAGCAATGTTTCCCAAGGCGAGTACTGAGTATGATGGTAACTGAGAACATTCCTGCTTCAACTCCTTGTGATATGGTTTGGCTGTGTCCCCACTCAAATCTTATTTTGAATTGGAGCTTCCATAATCCCCACATGTTGTGGGTGTTGTGGGAAGGACCCGGTGGGAATTAATTCAATCATGGAGGTGGGTTTTTCCCATGCTGTTCTCGTGACAGTGAATAAGTCTATGAGACCTGATGGTTTTCTAAAGGGCAGTTCCACTGCACATGTGCTGTTGCCTGCTGCCATATAAGACATGCCTTTTCTCCTCCTTCACCTTCCACCATGATTGTGAGGCCTCCCCAGCCATGTGGAACTATGAGTCCGTTAAACCTCTCTTCTTTATAAATTACCCAGTCTGTGGTATTTCTTCATAACAGTATGAGAATAGACTAATACAGTAAATTGGTACCAGGTGCTACTATAAGGATACCTGAAAATGTGGACATGACTTTGGAAGTGAGTAACAGGCAGAGGTTGGAACAGTTTGAAGCGCTCAGAAGAAGATAGGAAAATGTGGGAACATTTGAAACTTCTGGGCTTGGACAGTTCAGAAGGCAAGAAGATGTAGGGAAGTTTGGAACCTCCTAGAGACTTGTTGAATGGCTTTAGCTTTGACCAAAATCTTGATATGATATAGACAATAAAGTCCAGGCTGAGGTGGTCTCAGATGGAGATGAGGAACTTTTTGGGAACTGCAGTAAATGTCACTCTTGCTATGCAAAGAAACTGGCAGCATTTTGTCACTGCCCTAGAGATCTGTGGAACTTTGAACTCCAGAGAGATGATTTAGGGTGTCTGGCAGAAGAAATTTCTAGTGGCAAAGCATTCAAGAGGAAGCAAAGCACAAAAATTTGAAAAATTTGGAGACTGACGATGCTACAGAAAAGAAAACCCCATTTTCTGGACAGAAATTCAAGCCAGCTGCAGAAATTTGCATAAGTAACAAGGAGCCAAATGTTAATCACCAAGACAATGGGGAAAATATCTCCAGGACATGTCAGAAACCTTCACAGCAGTCCCTCCATCACAGGCCCCAAGGCCTAGGAGGGGAAAATGGTTTCCTGGACCAGGTGCAGGTCCCTGCTGCTGTGTGTAGCTTCAGGACTTGGTACCCTGCATCCCAGCTGCTCCAGCTGTGACTTAAAGGGGCCAAGGTATAGCTTAGGCCATTGATCCAGAGGATGCAAGCTCTAAGCCTTGGCAGCTTTCACATGGTATTGGTCCTGTGGGTGCACAGAAGACAAGAAATGAGGTTTGGGAACCTCTGCCTAGATTTCAGATCATATATGGAAATGCCTGGATGTCTGGGCAGAAGTTCACTGCAGGGGCAGAGTCCTCATGGAGAACTTCTGCTTGGGCAGTGCAGAAGGGAAATGTGGGGTTGGAGCCCCTACACAGAGTCCCCACTGGATCACTGCCTAGTGGAGCTATAAGAAACCAGCCACTGTCCTTCAGACCCCAGAATGGTAGATCCACTGACAGCTTGCACTGTGCACCTGGAAAAGCCACAGACACTCAATGCCAGCCATTAAAGCATCCAGAAGGGAGGCTATACCCTGCAAAACCACAGGGGCAGAGCTGCCCAAGGCCATGGGAGCCTACCTCTTGCATCAGCATGACCTGGATGTGAGAAATGGAGTCAAAGGAGATCATTTTGGAACTTTAAGGTTTAATGACTGCTCTATTGGATTTCAGATTTGCATGAGGCCTGTAACCTCTTTGTTTTGGCCAATGTATTCCATTTGGAAAGGGTGTATTTACCCAATGCCTGTACCCTCATTGTATCTAGGAAGTAATTAACTTGCTTTTTGATTTTACAGTCTCATAAGCAGAAGAGATTTGCCTTGTCTCAGATGAGACTTTGGACTTAGACTTTTGAGTTAATGCTAGAATTAGCTAATACTTTGGGAGACTTTGGAAGGGCATGATTGTGTTTTGAAAAGTGAGGAGATGAGATCTGGGAGGGGACAGAGGCAGAATGATATGGTTTGGCTGTGTTCCCATCCAAATCTCATCTTGAATTGTAGCTCCCATAATCTCCATGTGTCATGAGAAGGACCCATTGGGAGGTAATTGAATCATGGGGGTGGGTTTTTCCCATGCTGTTCCCATGATAGTTAATAAGTCTCAAGAGATCTGACAGTTTTATAAAGGGCAGTTCTCCTGCACACACATTCTTGCCTGCCACCATGTAAGTCATGCCTTTGCTCCTCCTTTGCCTTCCGTCATGATTGTGAGGCCTTCCCAGCCACATGGAACTGGGAGTCCACTAAACCTCTTTTTCTTTATAAATTACCCAGTCTTGGGTATTTCTTCACAGCAGTATGAGAACAGACTAATACACCTTGGTTTCAGGATCCATGTATTCTTGCTATTGGGGACATGGCCTCATATAAAGGTATCTAATTTGGTGCATGTAATACTTCTGGAACTATGGCATTTCTTCCTTGGAAAATATTGCCTCCAAAGCAGCACTTCATGTGGCCCTTCAGTTTCTAAGCTCTACAAAACCAATTCCTTCTATATGGTGCAATTTCTGATATTTCCATTGGATCCCAGTGTCATATGCCCAGTCCTTCAATTCCTTTACTGTGAAGGTAAAGGACAGATGCTATGTTGTGTAGAATTCCATGCCTGTGGATCAGGCAGGCATTGTAGAAGCCCCTGGATATTGTTGCTGTCTAAGACCCTGAGGGAAGGAAAAGCAAACCCATACCAGGAACAGGTAGAATAAATACCTGATCCTGAGAAGACAAACCACTGGTAGCTCCAGGATAGAAGGGGTCCAATGCAGCAAACTTGCCCCAACTAGTTGGTCTCCTTGAGGAATGGTGTCATGTCAGGTGTTCAGCATTCATCTATGTTCTGACAGATTGGGCATTCAAACAATGTAGTAGCTAGGTAAGCCTTGGTAACTGGAAGCCCTACTTCTGGGCCCATGTGCAGCCTATTTCTCTGCCACCATAGTCATCCCATTCATGTGCCCATTTAGCCACTTCCATGATGGCCAACGATGGCATTAATTGGTTGAGTAATTTTGTCTATTTAGTTTTCAGGACTTTTCTGTGGTGAGTACTTTCTGGTGTGCATTAATGTGTGATATAAAAGTCTTCACACTTGAGGCCCATCCCATATGTCCATCCACATGCCTCTACCCCAGGCTTCTCTGTCTCTAATCTCCCAGTTGTTTGTCTTTTATGCCCCTGACCAGCTGTGGCCACTCTTCTTCCACATGTAGTGAATGACTGGATGCACCACTTACAGCTTCACCCATTAGGAGGATTTCCATTCATTGCTGTCTTTCAAAGCCACCCTTTTGACTGGATACAATGCAGGCACTGTCCTTTTGAGCCAGCCTATCTGTGAACCAAGTTTAAGGCTTTTCATCCTCTTTGAGATGAAATATATAAGACCTTCTCATATGACCATAAATGTGAGCTGGGACAGGGATGCTGGTGCAATTATGATAGGTGACAGCAGATCTGGACCACCTGCTCATACAGCTGATTCATGCCATTTTAGTTCTGCATGGGTTGAATCTTAGGTGCACAATTTCCATCTTAAGATGCATTGTTGCTGGTTCCCCGTGACTTCATAATACATGGTCACTTGGTACCATGTAGTCAAGCATCCTATTTCAATCAGGACACTGTAATATGCCAATGTCTTAGTTCATTTCATGCTGCTATAACAGAATATCTGAGACTGGGTAATTTATAAAGAACAGAGATTTATTTCTTACAGTTTGGAAGGCTGGGAAGTCCAAGGTTGAGAGGACTACAACTGGCAAGGACCTTCTTGCTGCATCCCATAGTGGAAAGTGGAAGGGCAAAAGAGCAGACTTGTGCAAAAGAGTGAAAGGTGCTGAACTCATTGTTTTGTAAAAACCCACTCCCACAAAGTAAAAACACTCCTGATATAATGACATTATGAGGGCATAGCCCTCATGATCATCACCTCATAAAGGACCCACCTCTCAATGCTGTTGCACTGGGGACTAGGTTTCTAATGCGTAAACTTTGAGATACCTTCAAACCATAGAAGCCAGAAACATTCTCAAAATAACTGTAATTTTCTACTGAGATGGCATAGCCTTGCTACAGAATTCCAGAGCCCTTCATCGTGATTCTCCCTCTGGATCTTGCCATAAATCCCATGCTGAATCTTTTCCTACCACCAACACCTCCAACTCCAGCAGCTATATCATACGGCCCTAGCAGTAGAGCTGCTTGTATCACAGCCTGGATCCGCTAGCCCAATACATGGGCCAGAGCAGGAGTCCTGTGAAATGTGCTGCCTCTGGAACCCATTTGGATGCTATATTTCTTTCTTTATTGTAGAGGATATACAATGCAATCACTTGTCTTTTACTTTAGAGGGGATATCCTGGCATACCCCTGACCATCAGACTTCCAAAAAACTTTACTGAAATTGTAGGTCCCTGTATCTTCATAAGGTTTATTTTCCTATCTCTGAAAAATATGTTCTTAACAAAGGCTTCCAACATACTAGCAACCTATTGCTTGTCCTGCCAAATCAACATGATGTCATCAATATAAGATCAATGTAACATTCTGCAGGATGGTCAGGTGGTCCGGATGTCTTCAGATTATACTATGATAAAGAGTAGGAGATGTAACATAGCCTTGGGGCAAAACTCTAGATAAATAATGTCCATCCCACAATCTGAACTATTTCTGATCCCGTTTTCTGGTTGCAGTAGAAAATATTTCACCAAGTCAATGGCCATATACCATGTAGCCGAGGATTTATTAATCTTCTCCAGTCATAAAAACATGACCAAAACAACAGCAGCAATTGGGGCTACTATTTGATTGAATCTGTGCTAGTCTGCAGCCTTTCTGCAGAATCCATCGAGGCTGAGCAGGACCCAGATTGGTGAATTAAATGGAGATGATTGAGAGTATCACCCCTGCAGTATTTAGATCTTTAATGGTGGTACTAATCTCCACCCTTCCCCAGGATGTGAGATTAGTTTTGATTTACACTCTTGGCCATGGAGGGGTGGGAGTTTTAAAGGCTTCTACTTAACCTTTCCCACCATGACAGTGCTTATCCCATAGCCAAGGATCCGATGTGGGAGTTACTCCACTGGTAAGTATATCAGTTCCGGTAATGTACTCAGACACCAGAGAAATAACCACTGGGCATGACTGCAGACCCATAAGCCAGCTGGAGGCCAGACATTAACCAGGACTATATTTTCTGTCTCACTTGCCTCCACTCTAACAAAGGGGGCTACAATGATGCTTTGGAGCTCTGGGTGTCAATTTACACCTTGTATACATAGACCTCAAAATGTCTAAGTATTCCTCTTTCCCCAGTGTACAGTCACCCAAGTAAATGGTCATAGGTCTTTTTGAAGAAGGATTAGAAGAGACATCGCAGCGTATTCTGGCTGCAGTATTGCAAGGTCCTTCTTCCTGGGGGTCCAGCCACTCTTCAGTCAGTGAGCTCTAGTTTTGAAAACTGGCTGAGATCCAAGAACAGAGGAAGAATTTTTTATTGGAGAATCACCTTCGTGCTCCTGCTGTTCTATTCTTATCTTCTGATTAAAGATGTTCAGCAACACCTTTATTGGCTGCCTGTCTATTCTGTCCCTAAAGATACCCTGCTTTATTAACTGTCTTCACAACCGAATGCATGTCAAGCCCCCTTGATTGTGCCTCTAACCTTGCTAATCATTATAGTTATTATGACCTCCCAGCTTCAGGCAGTTAGATACCAACATCTGACCTCTCTTGAGGTCGGAGAAGGGATTATTACCATGATTGTTAATGAGCCCAGCCCTGGGACCCACCTGCCCTACCATCTACCCTGACCTGCAGTGGAGGCTCTCTACTGGGTTTAGCAAAGCTGGTGCCATCTCACTGGCACATTCCTGGTGGCCATGGTGAGTGGTGTGCCCTCTAGACCCTCCCATGGAACATAATTCTCCAGTAGGTCTTATGGTCTCACATAATATATTCATTCCATCTAGCCCATTTTCCTAAGGCTTTTTATTTCTTCTTCTACTAGCTGTCGGAAAAACTCCGCTATTTTCACTTTTCTTCTCATGGGCCATTGCTTCCTGCCAATTTCTAGGAGTCACCCCAGCAGCAATTCCGCCCCAACTCCTAGGATCCTTGCCAGGGTGTTAAATTTCATGTCCTGAGAAAGATCCCCCCAGTCAGTAAATTCTGGTTTAAACAATCCTTTGCTGGTCCCCTTAATGAAGGCCCCTCAGAATCCAATCCCAATGATATTCCTCTGAATCCTGCTGGTACAGGACAGGCAATATTTGCAGCTCCTTCAGGGTATAATCTCTTCTCCCTTATCAGGCCTCATATATCTCCAGCAAGGTTATGCTTGGATTTAACCCAAGTTGTGGATCTAACAGCCAGGAGAGGAGATGGGGGCAAGTGCTAGTGTGACTATGGAGGGGTGGGCCACCCCTGTAGGCTCTGAGGATTCAAGGTTTCTGCAGAGCCACAATTCTTAGGGACATCCATGCAGATGTCTCTATCCCATATTTCAGGGTCCCAGATTTTCCTAGTCAAAGACCTGAAATTAGCATAACAGACATGCCTTTGCTGAGCATTTAAATGCATCCCAAACTGTGAAATGTCATTGCATTCTGAGTCTGCCTCCTAGCTGTGTCCAATCTCCCACTGCAGGGGAAATGGGCCTCTTTGTAAACTACCAAGTCCTCTGGTGCTCAGATTTAGCCTTTAGCTGTTTGTTAACTACCTCAAGTTTCTCTTCAATTGTCCCTCACTCCCAAAGGCATCATTACCACCAGCTAACCTCACTGTTCTTGTAGACATCATTCCCTCATATCTTTCAAATACCTGAATCATCACACTGATAAAAGTGTTTCTCTCCACTGGGACATTTTCCCCAAATCATCACAGGAGAAATCTTCAGCAATTGGACCACTACCTTGTGCCAGGGATTATCTATGCCCCATGTTCCATTCAGGGTGAGATCCTTCTTACCAACCAGGCAGAAAGTGAGCCAGTCCCCACTTAGTCCACTATTTTCTTAGACCACTTCTGTGACTATTTTCTTGGACCAATTCTGGTACTACCTGTGTCAATTCAGGTGCTCCAAGAAACAGACACCAAGACAGGATGAGATATGCAAGAGATTTATTAGAGACATGCTTGTGAAGGATCAGGAATAAATAGGCAGAGAGAACCTTCAGACAGCAATGCATGTCTGACAACAGTGAACAAAAATTGAGTAGGAAGAACTTCAGATTGCAGTGCAGCTCTGAGAATAGCCAGGCCAACATGGAGACCCCAAGCAGGGGCTGCCTGTGAGGGGAGTCAGGCACCTGCCTGTCACCGATAACTCTGCCATGCTCAGTCATTGCCAGGGAAAACATGGCCTCAACACAAACACCTTGGCAGATTTGAAGGTATAGCCACAGCTTCTAGAAGCCGCAAGCCAATTCTGCTTCCGCAGCAAGTTTTCTCAAAGGGAGGTAAGAGCAGTGCTTCTCCATGGCACCACACACATGCAACAAAACACACATACAATGGCGTATTTGCACAGGTGACTTAGCTATGAATGAGTCCTATTAATGCCTATTATGCATTAATGCATATTAATGGACATCAGAACTAATCACTACCTTGGAATAATTCACACTGTGTTCAAGCAGGGCTAGATAAACAAAATATGCAAATATTAATAAAAATTATGACTTCTCAGAATGGCATATGTTGCACCAAGTTATAGCTATTTTTAAGAGTCAGTAAGGATGGCAATAGTGATAGTTGCCTTTTCTGATGAAGGAATTCTAGATTAATTGACAATAAATCTGCAAGAAATGCTTCCATCAAATATAGAAGAATCTCAGATCTGTACATTTTTTCTCATGTCTTCAAACATTGTTTACCATGCCTATGTTAGAGATATATTTATTCCAAGGTACATATTCTGAGAGGGCCATAAAATAGCAATTTACTAAAGATATGCACACACAATGCTTTATCCTGTCTTTTAAATTTCTAATAGATCTTTTTCTTTCTCATTTAATACCTTCTTTTTTCTGCACCTGAAAGAATCTGAAAGCAGTTATAATATGGTCCTGGAAGAAGGTAATTACAGATGTGATGTGAAGATTGTATCTTCATAGCAATAACCTGAAATGAGATGAGTTATCCATATTATCTGATCAATATAGGCAGACACTATGGCTAATTCAAGCTTCAATGAGTTTGCGTGTTACTCTTTTTTAAGCAAAAATATCTGGATTAGGAGGCTTTTATTGTGTCTAATAAACCAGATAATCTACCTTAATTGTGTTGCTTTTACCTAGTCCATATTGATCTCTACTTTTTCCAGAGTCCTTGAGAATTTAATATCCATAACTTTCAGTCAACACACATTTATTTGTTCTAATAATGATTTATAATAGCAATACTACCTTTTACTACCGTCTTATATGTCCCAGAGACTATGTTCAGACTTGAATGTAAAAAAATTAAGAGGGACCTTGTTCTTGAGGACTCACAAACTAAATGGTAAGACAAATGTGTAAAGTCATAACTAAGGTTTTTATAGAGATATGGACAATGTACTCTGAGGAAATACAATAGGCACATGAATGAATACTTTCCCATATGTTCTTTTCTTGAATAGCATATTGTCAGATATTCAAAAAGAAATCTCATACTTTTTTTCCAATACCTGTAGTAAACACACTATCTAACATGTTGAACATTTATAGTAGGCATTATAATATATTTTCTCTTTTTCAGTCATTCCGCCAATATTGTCGGGTTTAATCTTGTTGATCATCTCTATCAGTAATATATATATAATGATCTAGAGAAAGAACGAAGAGGCCAGGTGTGGTGGTTCATGCCTGTAATCCCAGTACTTTAGGAAGCCAAGGCAGGAGGATTGCTTGAGCCCAGGAGTTCGAGACCAGCCTAGGCAACATAGTGAGACCCCATCTCTACAAAAAATAAAAAATTAGCCATACGTGGTGGTGCACATCTGTAGTCTCAGCTACTCAGGAGGCTGAGGCAGGAGAATTGCTTGAGGAGGGAGGTTGAAACTGCAGTGAGCCATGATTGTGCCACTGCACTCCAGCCTGGATGACAGAGCAAGACCCTATCTCAAAAAAAAAAAAAAAGAAAAATGAAAGAAAAAAAGGAACCCAAGAGATATATTTACTTCTTAGAGAAAAAATACAAAGGAGCATTCAATATGACTGAAATCTATGCAAGGTAGGATCAAAGTGTTCTGGAGTCAAAGCAGAATGCCTCAGGGAGAGTTGGCCCTATCTTCTTCCAAATACTGATTCATTCATTCTTTAAAAAAAAAAAAAACTTTTATTTTAGATATGGGAGTTAAAAGTGCAGGCTTGTTACATGGGTATATTGTACCCAGGTAGTGAACATAGTACCCAATTGGTAGTTTTTTAACCCATGCCTCCTCCTTTCTCCCTCCTGCCTCTAGTAGTCTGCAGTGTGTATTGTTCCAATGTTTAAGTCCATGTGTGCTCAATGTTTAGCTCCTACATATAAGTGAGAACATGCAGTATTTGGTTTTCTGTTCCTACATTAGTTCACTTAGGATTATGGCCTCCAGCTGCATCCATGTTGCAGCAAAGGACATGATTTCATTCTTCCTATGGCTTCATAGTATTCCACGATGTATATATACCACATTTTCTTTAACCAGTCCACCATTATGGGGCACCTAGATTGATTCCATGTCTTTGCTATTGTGACTAGCACAGCAATGAGTATACAAGTACATTTTGTCTTTTTGGTAGAATTATTTATTTTCTTTTGGATATATTTCAGTCATGGGATTGCTGTGTCAAATGGTAGTTCTGTTTTAAGTTATTTAAGAAACCTCCAAATTGCTTTCCACAGTGGCTGAACTATTTACATTCCCACCAATGGTATATAAGCGGTTCCTTTTCTCCTCAGTCTCTGTTGTTTTTTGACTTTTTAATAATAGCCATTCTGACTGGTATTAGATGGTATCTCACTGTGGCTTTGAGATGCAATCCTTTGATGATTAGCAATGTGGAGCATTTTTTTCACATGTTTGTTGGCCCACTTACAGGTCTTCTTTTCAGACGTGTCTGTTCATGTTCTTTGCCCATTTTTAATAGGGTTATTTGTGTTTTGTTTAAGTTCCTTATAGATTCCTGGATATTAGACCTTTGTTGGATGTATAGTTTGAAAATATTTTCTCACATTCTGTAGGTTGTCTGTTTACTCTGTTGATAGTTTTTTGTTTGTTTGTTTTCTGCACAGAAGCTCTTCAGTTTAGTTAGGTTCCACTTGTCAATTTTGGGTTTCTGTTGCAATTGCTTTTGAGGACTTAGCCATAAATTCTTTGTGAAGGTTGATGTCAAGAAGGATATTTCCTCGGGTTTCTTCTAGAATTTTTATAGTTTGAGGTCTTACACTTAAATTACTATGCATTTTGAGTTAATTTTTGTATATAATGAAAGGTAAGAGTGTAGTTTCATCCTTCTGCCTATGGCTAGCTAGTTATCCCAGCACCATTTATTGAATAGGGAGTCCTTTCCCCATTGCTTGTTTTTGTCAGCCTTGTTGAAGATTAGATGGTTGTAAGCATGTGGCTTTATTTCTGGGTTCTCTATTCTGTTCCATTGGTCTGTGTGTCTACTTTTGTACCAGTACCATGCTGTTTTGGTTGCTATAGACTTATTGCATAGTTTGAAGTCAGGTAGTGTGATACCTCCAGCTTTGTTCTTTTTGCTTAGGATTACTTTAGCTGTGTGGGCTCTTTTTTGGTTCCACATGAATTTTAGAATAGTTTTTTCTAATTCTGTGAAGAATGATGTTGGTAATTTAACAATAGTAGTGTTAAATCTGTTCTGGGCAGTATGTTTTGGGCAGTATGGCCATTTTAATAATATTGATTCTTCCAATCCATGAGCATGGAATGTTTTTTCATTTATTTGTGTCATCTCTGATTCCTTTTTTTTTTTTCTTTTATTATTATTATTATTATACTTTAGGTTTTATGGTACATGTGCGCAATGTGCAGGTAAGTTACATAAGTATACATGTGCCATGCTGGTGCGCTGCACCCACCTCTCTCTGATTTCTTTCAGCAGTGTTTTGTGCAGATTTTTCATCTCCTTGGTTAGCTGTATTCCTAAGCATTTCATTTTCTTTGTGGCTACTGTAAATGAGTTTATGTTCTTGATTTGATTATTAGCCTGGACATTATTGGTATACAGAAATGTTACTAATTTTTATATATTAATTTTGTATCCTGAAACCTTACTAAAATAGCTTACTGTTCTAGTAGCTTTTTGGTGGAGTCTTTAAGGTTTTCTAGATGTAGAATTATGTTGTGAGAGAAGAAAGATAGTTTCACTTCTTTTCCTATTTGGATGCCTTTTATTTCTTTAGCTTGCCTGATTGTTCTGGCTATTACTATACTTCCCATTCATTCATTTTTTAAAAATATTGACTGAGTGTCTCATCTGTGCCAGGCACTGTGACAGGCACTGGGGACACAACCTGAGTGAACAAAGCTGACAAAGACCCCTCCCTCATGGGGCTTTTATTTTGGTAGGGCAGATAGATAGGCAATAAACAAGTAAATAAATTAAATGTATACTATGTCAGAGGGCAACAAACGTTGCAGAGAAAAGGAAAGCAGAGATAGAAGACAGAGAGTGCTGGGGGCTAGAAGGATTAGACTTTTAACTAGGTTGGTGGGGCAATCCTCCCTAAAAAGACGACAGTAGCCAAAGGCATGGTCAAAGGAATGAGCTATACAAATATCTCAGATAAGAGTGTTCCAGGCAGATGGAAAAAAAGGCCCTTAGAAGGGAGAGTACCTGGGGTATTGGGGGAACAGTGAGGGGGTCCATGTGGCAGGAGCAGAACATTGGAGGAGGTTGGGGAGAGATGCAACCAAAGGAGTAACGGGAATCCAGGATGTGCTGGGCCCCAGAAACCCTTGTAAAAATTTCGGCTTTTACAATGAGAGAGATGGGGACCAGCAGAGGATTTGAAGTGGAGGAGTGACATGATTTGACTCACTTTTAAAAGGTTAACTGTGGCTACTGTGTGAAGAGAACGACAGAAGAATAGGGCAGAAGCATGGTGATGGGGAGGAAGAGTAAAACATGGTCAGTTCCACACAGATTTTGAAGGTGAAACCAACTGGATATAAGATGGGAACAAAAAAATAAAAAGGAGCCAATTATGTCACTTGCAATTTTAGCCTGCCCAATCAGAAGATTGAAGTTGCCATTTACCGACCTGGAAAAGTCTACAGAAGGAGCAGTTTCAGGGAGGAGGATTAAGAGTTGTGCTTTGGGCTGGGTGCGGTGGCTCATGCCTGTAATCCCAGCACTTTGAGAGGCCAAGATGGGTAGATCGCTTGAGTCCAGGAGTTCGAGACCAGCCTGGGCAACATGGCGAAACCCCCTTCTCTACTAAAAGTACAAAAATTAGCCGGGCATGGTGGAACATGCCTGTAATCCCAGCTACTTAGGAAGCTGAGGCACGAGAATCGCTTGAACCTAGGAGGCAGAGTTTGCAGTAAGTTGAGATCATGCCACTGTACTCCAGCCTGAGCAACAGACTCTGTCTGAAAAAAAAAGAAAAAGAAAAAAAAAGAAAGAGAGAAAAGAGTTCTGCTTTGGACATAATATTTCATAGTATATTAGGATCCAAATGGAGATGCCAGGTGGTCAGTTGCCCATACAAGTCAGTAGTTTGGAGAGATGACGGAGCCGGAGACATATTTTGGAATCATCAGTCTGTAGATGTGTTTGAGTCATGGAAATGGAAGTAAGCATAAAGAGAGAAAAGGTCTACGGTTGAGCTCCAGGACCCATTATGTTTCAAGGCCATGAAGAAGAGTATGATCCAGCAAAGGATATTGAGGAAGATCAGCCAAATTAGGTAGTAGAAAAAAACAAGTGCCCTGAAAGACACATAGAAAACAGTTCAAGAACTGAGAAGTCATGTCAGATATGGAACGAATAGAAAATTCGAATGCATCTAGCAACCTGGTGATCATGGTAACCTTGACAAGAACAATTTCAGCGGATCTGGCATCAGCTGACAGTGGAAATGAAGAGGAGATGTTGGGGGTCCTTCGATAAGCATGTTGACATTTTATATTATCTTCCCCTGATCTTTTGATTTCCTTTTTAACCTGAGCCCAAGAATTTAATAAGCAGGGAGGACACAAAATTGAAGAGGATAACCTGAAATTAAATTAGCCCATAGTTTACAAAGTATCTCTGTAAGATAATAAAATCTGTTTTGATACAATCAATTCCCCAAAGAGCATAGACCTCAATAGACCACAATCTATATTTTCTGATCCAAAGGTCTCATAAAAATTTTTTCTGAGTAGTGAACTTGGTCACAGAACTTTAGTTTTACATTTACGTGTGTATTGAAAGTAGTAAACTTACTTAGAGTCATAGATGTTCTGGAAAATGTGAGACATCCTCTTGCCCTTAGGCAAGATTATATCTGAACCTTTGTTAATATTTAACAAGTAATACTGGTCTTAACAGCATTTAACCTAATAGCTACTATGTTAAAATAATACATTGAGCACTGTTTTTTCATCAACATATTGAGGAAAACTCACTAACCCATCACATTATACTATCAGAAAGCTCTAATCAGTTCTCTTGGAGGGATCTTAGTATGGGACATTTTGATGACTTTGTGCTCTTTTGGTGAACCTAAAAATAAACTTTTAAATATTTAATTTATTGTATTACTATGAAATGTATCCATATGAAATCCTGCCTCTATTCTTGAGTTTTAACCATCCCTGTCTCTATCTTTTGCATCAAAATGCATTGCTTTGATTTGCTCTTTTTCTCTTTCAATGCACTGGGTAGATGGGGAGGGACAAGAAAAGCTCCCATCTGTAGGATATGATGGTCTTTTAAACACCATTCATCTATCTTTGGGGTGAAACCATGACCATACCTATAATTTGTCTCCATTAGTCCTTTTCTTTAGTCCAACCATCATTTTTACCTCTCTTGTCTAATCTTGTCAAATCCAATGGGCTACAGAATTCTGGGGAAAGTCTGGCCCAATTTCATGATAATTTGATTATTCTACAGTTCTTACAAGTTCAGTTTCTCCTTTTAGAAAAATACATTGCATTTTCTTCTATTCCTCTTAAAATTAACACTGCCCTAGAGGAATGCTGCCTTTCAAGATGTCCTTCTTTGTAAACATACTATTTTCCATTTATACTTAGAATTCTCATGTTTGTTTTCCTCTTCTGTAATCTACTTTCCAGAATTTCCTTTCCTCCCTTCTATAATTAGTGCCACAAACCACTGGTAAAAGACCAACCTTATCAGAGAGAAGGAGGCCATAGGAGCATATTATGTGTCCTTGAAGGAAAATATTTCACACATGAGTTTACATAGTCAAATAAGAAGTTGCATCCCACATTAGAAGATAAGAAAAAAATATGATTAGAAGCATGCTTTCTTTACAAGCATTCATTTATTCAACAGGTATTTAAAGAACAGCTACTATATGCAGGATATGTGGACCCTGGGGAATACAGAGATGACTCTAGCACAAATCCTGCCTTAAAGGAATTTATAGTCTAAAGGGGAGAAAGTAGGGCAGATCTTGTTAAAGTGCAGTGGAGTACAGATTAGGGAGAGAGTCTTTCCAACCAGAAGCCTAAAGGAGCGCAGTGGGGAGATGGCATTTGAATGGCTCTTGAAGAATAAGTGGGGCTTGTAGTGGGGTTTGAAGGCTATAATGAGGAGGAGGGAATTTCCAGAGGAGGGAGATGTGTGAACATAGGACAGCATCCAAAACAGAAATGAATCTGTGCAGGAAACCAAGAATTACTCAGTAGTGTACATGAAGGGGAGTGGGAGAAGATAAAGTGGGAAAGACAGGTTAGAGCCAGGCCTTGCAATGCTGAGAACACCAGGAGGAAGAATTGAGGCTTTGTTTCTTAGACAGTGAGAATCCCACCCCAGGGGATTTTTGAGGACAGAAAAAGCAGGATGAAAGCATTAATATACAGGCTGAGTTGGAATGAGGCAATACTTGAGAAGGAAGGCCAGTTACAGGGTTTTTGTAATAATAGGCTGGGCCTTGATGAAGTAGTAGGATAGCAGGGCAGTAGAATTAGAGAGGAGAAGGAAGATTTCAAAGGTGTTTCATAGATAGAATTCATAGAACTTGGCAGCTGATTGACTAGGGAAGGTGTGGGGAAGAGAGGAGTCAGAGTTAACCCTGAGAGTTTGAGACTGGCTGATTGGGATAAGAAAATGAAGATCCCAGGAAGGAATAGTGGGGAGGGAAAATGCATGAGGGAAAATGCCTGGTGACTGTTGGGAAAATAATGTAGTCTTTTCAGAAAGAGTTCAAAGCTGGAGGTACAAACAAATGTGGAAATCATCTGCACAGATGTGACAACCAAAATCACGACTTTGGATGAGATTTTTAATTGAGAAAGAGCCACAATTACTGTCTTTACATCACAAAGTCAAATGGTGTTTTGCTAATTATCCACTTAATTTGATGAATGTAGACAGCCAATGTCAGATCATTACAGCCTAGATACTTTGCAGACTGAATGGCCCAGTTTTGCAATTCACATCAATAAAATTAAACAAATCATTGTCAAATCTGCCCTTGGCTTTGTGCTGTGTCAATACAGCCAGTGGGTACATGCATAAATTGAAATTGAAAACCTTCTTCAAGACCCTCAAGTGCCAATGCAAGATCTCTGTACCTCGGGGAATCTCAACTCACACCTGAACATAATGCCTTACACCAAGGCCCCACTGTCCAGTTTACAGAGCAATTTCATGAACACTATATTCTTTAAATGTAAGGATAACACAATAGTTAGGTCTATCTCCACTTTATAGATGCAGAAACCTGAGGCTCAGAGAGGTTTCCAATTTCCTAGGATCATATGACTAGTAACAGATAGAGGCAGAACTAGCAACTAAGGCTTCAGACTATTAGTAAATGGTAGGGAGGAGTATTTATTTATTTTACTAAGTTACACCGTCTGGCCTTAAAAAAAAAAAATGAATGTTATGCTCATTACTAATTAGCACAGCTGAATGGAACAGGAGGTTTTCTATGCCCATGGTCCACTTATTTTCCCTAATGGCCACTTCTTTTGTCTTCTCTGTGTTATTTCACTGGAATTGATTGAGTGAATGGTATGTGTGTACACACACATACCTTCCTCATTAATCTCAACCTAGTAGGCCAACTTAGAAGGAAAGTTATATCTCTAATGATACTTACTGTCAAAACCATAGGCCCTATTCCTAGGTGTACTTTTTATGGTTCTTTGGCTGCAAGCAACCAATACCAGCGACCACATGTCCATGTATCACATTACACAAGACAAATCTGAAATTTGATGTAACTTTCACACCATCAAGAACATAACTTCTAAACCCAAAAACATCATGTTGAATTGTAGGCTTTAAAATGAAGGCCACTGTACTATATAGGAAAAAAATCAGTCCAAATAAGAATGGGAGTGTATTTCCCAGGTAGGATGGTAAGAGGAGCAAGAGAATGATGAAAATCACTTTCTACCTTGCTCTGTGTTTACAGGGGTTTACAATAATTCTTCAAACTCTGCTAGATCCTAACATGTGAAGTTCATGATACCATACTTAGGATCAAATTTTAAAAAAAATCAGAAAAAACCATTCTAATACACCTTCAGAAGGACAGAAGCATGTTCTGTCCTTCTCACCAAGGATTGAAAAGAAGAACCCATAGCCAGGCGCGGTGGCTCAAGCCTGTAATCCCAGCATTTTGGGAGGCCGAGGCAGGTGGATCACGAGGTCAGGAGATCAAGACCATCCTGGCTAACACTGTGAAGCCCCGTCTCTACTAAAAATACAAAAAAAAAAAAATTAGCCGGGCGTGGTGGCAGGCGCCTGTAGTCCCAGCTACTCAGGAGGCTGAGGCAGGAGAATGGCGTGAACCTGGGAGGCAGAGCTTGAAGTGAGCCAAGATCGTGCCACTGCACTCCAGCTTGGGTGACAGAGCGAGACTCCGTCTCAAAAAAAAAAAAAAAGAAAAGAAAAACCTGTAAGACACATCTGAATTGTAACAAGGGGTCTTGGCAAGGCAGACACTGAGCCTTAAGTGCTTCTGGGAAGTAGATGGAGGAAAGAGCCTATCTCTCCTTCACCATTCAGACCCACTTATTGTCATTGGAATTGAAGAATATCCCAAAGGAAAAGAAAAACTTGAAACATTATACTATTGGAATTCAGACACGGACCACCAGGTCTGACGGCTGGGGTGGCCGTAATGGAAGTCAGACCACAAAAAGGAGCAACCCGGCTTCTGAGAGAACATTTCAGCTAAAGCATAAGTTGATAGATGTCAATCCAAGTTGTTTTAGATTTCCACACAGGAACTTCAGAGTTGGTGACAAGAATTGGTGAGACATCTCTTAAACTTTTCATGTATATGGAGTGTACAAAATCACCTGAAAGCTGAGGACTTAGAGAAAGGGGTTTTGGTTGGAGAGAACCATGCTATGCATCCCAGGCTTCCTCCCTGTTCCCTCCTCCCTGCAGTATGGCAGGTGGGCAGTACCTGCTCCTCATCTCCTGCCTAGCAGTGATCAGGATTTCAACAGACTGCAGTTTACGGAGCATGTAGGGTAGTGTCTCACTCTCGCTTGAAAATTAAAATGAGCTGATGAATATGTCAAAGAATGAGTAGCTGTATTGGGCAGCCTATACTCTCAGAGTTTGTCAGGGAGAAAAATGGGTGAGGGTTTCCTACGGGCAGATGTGAGCCACATAACAAAGATTAATGTGGGTCTCCATCAGTCCTGTCCAAAGAGGCTTCCCGGAGGGGTAAACAGGCCCTCATGGAAAGACACTAAAGGTATTGCCAGATATCTGGGGGCTGCAGAAGGAATAAGCAATCAGCCATAGTAGAGGCTTCACCTGAATCAAGAGAGGAATTGCCCTTGGTGATCTCCAAAAGACCAAAGCTCTGATGAGATGATCAAACCTAAACACCTGCCAGGCCTACCAACCACAAACCCATCTAAAGAGTTTCAGTCACGTGAGAACTTTTCTGCTCCCCTTTTAACTCTCCTCCTTCCCCTCTCCTATTCCAACCCTGGGGGGTGGAGGCGAGTAAGGGAGGAATGAAAGAGGCAGACACTGACTCCACCTCCCCTCCTCTACCTCTAGGGCCCCCCTTCCTTTGGCAGGGCTTAACTGGAGAAGGGGAGATTTTATTTTAAATCAAGTTTGGAGTATTGACATTTTATGGTTGGACTTGCTGAATAAAGATTGTGCTTGGCAACCTAAAATTTTTACCCAGGGGTTGGGAAGGCAAAATAAAATTGCTTCATGATTATACCCCATGAGCCCTGCTTTTTCCCCATGTCAATTACACACACTTGTCTCCCTATTTATCCATTTGCCTCCAGTGATTTGCGTGGGTCTGAGGAGCCTCCTTAGACTGGGAAAAAGAAAACCTAGACATTTACTGAGATTCAGACATATGCAGCCACATGGGACATATACAGCAGGTGGGTGAAAGTCAGATTGCAAGGGGGTAGATTGTCATCCAGACATCAGTTGAAGTCTTTTTGTCTTCTGAGAATTACATGAAATTGGCTGACACCCACCCCATTCTATGGTTAATATAAACCCAGTCTCCTCCTAAATATTTCTCTGAATCCCCCCAAAGGCCCCTATCCATCCCATGGCTACTCCATTTGCTCTGTATTCTAGCTACTCAGATTTTTTTTTTTTTTTTTTTTTTTTTTTCTTCTTTTATTATTATTTATTATTATTAAACTTAAGGTTTTATGGTACATATGCGCAATGTGCAGGTAAGTTACATATGTATACATGTGCCATGCTGGTGCGCTGCACCCACCAACTCGTCATCTAGCATTAGGTATATCTCCCAGTGCTATCCCTCCCCCCTCCCCCCACCCCACAACAGTCCCCAGAGTGTGATGTTCCCCTTCCTGTGTCCATGTGTTCTCATTGTTCAATTCCCACCTATGAGTGAGAATATGCGGTGTTTGGTTTTTTGTTCTTGCGATAGTTTACTGAGAATGATGATTTCCAATTTCATCCGCTACTCAGATTTGGAACGAAGACTCTTTCCTTTGATTTTCCAGAAACACCACTCACCACTCACATCAGGCCTCACTGCAGGCGATTACCTTTCAACACAGAGCAAGCAGCCTGAAACAGTAATGCAAACATCCTTGTCTTTGAACATTCCCTGGCCACTGGTGATGTCCAACTTGTGGTGTTCCCCAATGACTGACAGTCTTCCACTATGTGGCTTAACCCCTCATTCCTCCCGCGCCCTTGTCTGCTCTTCTCTGCTTTTCTGCCCTGGAAAATCCTTGTTTACTTTTTATGCTGATTGGTTTAGCTATCTCTTTGTTTCAATGCCTCCTTCCAAATCATGCCCTGGGGGCCTCATCTTTGCTAAATAGAAGGCTACTTACTCCAGAGAGAAATTATGCTACTTCCTTACAGGCTGAAGCTGCCGCAGTCACTCGTGGTTTTAAATAGTAATTGCTTTATCTCTGCCGTAAGACCCTGCAACAGGGCTTGAAGTTGGAGGCGGGAGGTAATTATGGTTATGGGATGTGGCAGGTTCCAGAATTCACTGCCATCCAAGGAGATTGACAGCATGTGTTTGTCCTGAGGAAAAGGAGGTTCTGTGTGTTACCTGAAAACATATTAAAATGCTGGAACTCTTTGGGCTCTGGTAAACTCATTATGGGTCCTTTGGCTTTTCCTGCATCCCGCCCTTCCACCTGTACCCCACACACACACACACACACACACACACACACACACACACACACACACAAGAACTCTCTCTCTTTCTCAGAGAGAGAGAGAGAAGAAACTTTCTCTTCATTTGGCAGCATCAGATGTGGTAGCCATCAGGTTCCCTGACCTTGAGGCACAACAGAGATATTCCTGATTCCTCAGGAGTGTTTTACCAGCACCTGTGCATACATAACAAAGACAAGGAGAGAGTGTTCTAGCACTTCATTGTCTCTTGGAATTACTGGACCTGGCTACTGTAGAGCTCTGGGCCTGCCCTCTGTAGCTGAAAGAGCTCTGTCAGCAACCACTGTGGGTTCAGACAACTTTGCTGTCACTTTCCCAACTGAGTGCAAAAACAAAAAAAAATAGAAAAGAAAAATCCTCCATCTTCGCAAAAGCAACAATGGGGATCGTAAGGCTTGAGGTGCAGCGGTTTGACTCCATTTTTAAAATGACATCATGCGTGGGAATCTCCATCTTCCCTAGCAGCAGCAGCAGCAGCAACAGCTGCGCTGATAGGAGCAGCATGGCAAGCTGCATGCAAAACGATGTAGAGCTACACATCTGGGCTCAGCAAACTGATGAGGAATAATTGTGGACCTATGCGAGCACCCCTTGGAGGGAGCTCTATAAAAGATTGGGCTTCCTTGAATCAACAAGAAGCCAGTCAAATGGGGGTTTGCTCACTGCTATTGACTTTTGGGGTTTCACATATGACTGCATTTGCAATCAGCAGCTGCTAAATCCGGAGACACTTGGATTACATGAGTATAAACAGCTTTTGTCTCTAAGTCTATGAAATTCACAGAAATACAAGGCTGCACTGCTGTAGAATTATTCTGTGACTTTAACCCATTCTATTGGCAATGTTTCCAGAATGCTACTAGATAAATTTCCACACAAACTATTGAAAGAGGACTAGGTAATAATATCTGAACACCACTTATAAAGAATATGTTAAGTGCTTTACCTGTCTTATCTCATTAAATCCCTATCATTGCCCTAAGAGGCAAATGTTATTTATCCCCATCTTAGGGATATGAAAAGAGGCTCAGAGACTTAAATAATTTAAGGTCAGGCAACTAATTAACATTATTACTACTTAATTGAAGATCTGAAAATAAATACAAAACTAGGACAACCCAAAGACTCTGGGACACACTTCTGATGCCCTTTATCTTAAGGTGAGCTCCTCACCCCTGGCTCCCGGTCCCTACTACTCACCCTGGCAAGGGAGGATGGGTCACAGAGCTTTGCTTCAGAGCTCTCATGCACCCACTCCTGTGGGCAAATTCCCTAGAAGCAGAATTTGAGATAAGGATTCATGGGCAAGTGATTTAGTAAGAAAGTCCTCCCAGACATCACTGACGAGGAAGTGAGGGAGGCAGAACTGGGGAGGGCAGGGAATCAAGCGAAGTTGTGACCTTAGGTAAAGACCCACTCAGTGACTTCACCTGATCCCACAGGGGAGTTCTGGGATAGGGCATAAGCAACACCTCAGAGTTGCCCAACCAGAGGCTCTCTAGGAAACAAAGCCCTAGGCACTGGCCACTGAAAGCATATTTCACCAAACCCACTGGCACACACAATCAAAACGGATCTGAGGAGCCTGACCAAAACAACAACATTATCCACTGCACCCATTCAACAGCAGAGCTGGCTCGCAACCAGCTGCAATCCTTGAAAGCCATCCCAAGAGAGCAGAATTAGAGGGAGTGCTTCCATAATTTGGGCTTCAGACTGACTGTGTATACCCAGGAAGAATAGAAACACTTAGGTCAGCCTTTTTGTTTATTGAAACCAGTCTGTGATTGGGGAGCCCAGCATTTTCAGGTTTCTAGAAGGCGAATGAGTATGTAGTCAAAGAAGCAGCTTGATGCCACCAAAGGAGCTGTGGCTTTTTAATCCAAACATGAGGTGTGCTTCCCCACACATCCCCCACTGCCTGGCTGTGTGATCCTGAGCAAATCATTTAATTCATGTGAGCCTCAAGTCCCTTAGCAGGAAAAGGAAGAAAATTATCTTCCTTAGAGTTTGCTAGAATAACCAGATGAGGTAATGTCTATGAAAGTTCTTTGTAAATGGTCAGCATGATATAAATATAAGTTAGTAGTAGGATTAGGTTGTAGTTGGATTAAACAGAGAGAACTGTATTTCCATTCAAATGGACTGCATGTAGTTAGATTTAAATGAACATGGTTAGATATCAATTTGAGAAAAATGGAGTGTTTTATTATTCACATGCCCATTCCCTAACATCTCTATCCAAGCCATCATCCAGCTGAGGATTAGATGGATTTGAAAAGAGAGCAGCCTTGAGCTTCAGGAAATCCAGCTCACAATGACACAACCCCGCTACTACCTCTGAAGGCTTGGGCCTCACTGTCTGCTCCACCCTGGAGGGGCCCACACCTCACACCTCTCACACATTCTATAGTCCTGGCTCTCCAGCTTTCCCTACACAATCTACACTGAACTCTGCAGCACCCCAAGAGAATATAACATGATAAGCACATTCTCATGAAGGCCAAATGACATAATGGAATAAACATTCCCCGCTACAGGGCACAGCTTTTACCCAAAGGAATAGCTCTCAAATATCAGTGGAAAGCTGGCTGCTGAGTGTGGTGGGCAGATTTGAGCACCCAGGGCAATACTCTAGAAATCACACAAGAGACATCTTTTGGGTGAAATAAAGCTAGCATTGTTTGTGAAAAGAATGTTCCTCTTCAGAGCAATTTCCAAGTGTAGAACACAAAGGGCCTCAATTAACACAGAATATTTGTTTCTCAACTATCTCTTGGGCAAGTGAATAAAGAAAGAATAGACTTTGGGATCAGAACAACCTGAGTTTTACTCCTGGCTTCAGCATTTACTAGCTTTGTGACCTTGAGCATTATCTGAACTTCAGTGTTCTCATCTGTGAAGTGGAGATGAGTACCTCCTCATGAGGTTACTATAAAAATAAAGTGCATGTAAACTGTTTAACAGACATCCAACTGCATAGCAGATATTTGACAAATGTTATCAATAAAGTCAGTAATAATATGTAAAGGAATTAATCCAATGCCTATGACATCATCAGACATTTTTATCATTATTATGCTCCTCACGGAGGATTTCAGTTGTTTGTACTTGGTGGGCATGCAGTAAATACTTGTTAAATTAATGAACACAGTAATGGTTGCAGCCAGCAAGCTTGCTAACCCATAAAGGAAAGAGAACACCTCTGAATTTTCTTTCTGAAGTATCTCTTTCATCCTAAACATCTTACAAATAGCCCCTGGGCCTCTGCTCTGGTTCCATGTGCCACACTGTCATCATGGCAGGTCTTCTCTCCTCAGCCGGAGATGAGCAAGGCCCCTGAACAATTGCCAGCACACACAGCCCTCGCAGGCAGGGGCTGGACTCGAGGCCATCAGCAGCAGCAGGGCTGTACATCACCAACTGCTTCATTTGGGATCAGGACAGAAAGTGTTCTGATGTGGGTTTGTGCTAATTTACCTGGCTCCAAAGCTAAACATCGGAAGTGTGAAGCCGGGCACAGTGTCTCACGCCTGTAATCGCAGCACTTTGAGAGGCTGAGGCAGGCAGATCACCTGAGGTCAGGAGTTTGAGACCAACCTGGCCAACATGGCGAAACGCCGTCTCTACTAAAAATATAAAAATTAGGCAGGCTTGGTGGTGCACACCTGTAGTCCCAGCTGCTTGGGGGGCTGAGGCAGGAGAATCACTTGAACCCGGGAGGCTGAGGTTGCAGTGAGCCAAGATTGTGCCACTGCACTCCTGCCTAGGTAACACAGCAAGATTTCATCTCAAAAAAACAAGTGGGCACATCACAGATATTGGTGTTTGTGTCTGGGATGACACCTACATTGACTTTACGCAAAACTTGGAGCCATTAGATATCCAGACACCTCTCCATGTCAATGAAAAAAGCACAGAAATACAGGACATCAGCAGTACCACAGTGAGATATTCTCCAACTCTTTTTACAGCCACCTCCACAGCTGGTGGACATCCCTTTCCTTGTAGATTTTGAAGGGAAAGAAGAAGGTAGGGCAGCCAATCACAGAGAAACCACTGTCTCCTTAAGTCAGGCCTGAAAATAACCAGAGGGAAGAATCCAGACAGGAATAAGAGGAGTTAAGGGAGGGCTGGCTGACTGCTCATAAGGAGACTGGGTTGGCAGCATCCTATAGGACACAGAGGAAAGAGTCATACTGCCTGGAGTCAGGTTTCAAATGGATATCATGGAATAGGGCTAAGAAGTCCTGGAAATGACAGCCTCTTCAGGGAGAAAGGAAAGAGATCATATTTACTGATTATCTACATGACAATAACAACTGTTATTAATTGAGAACATATGCCAGGCTCTATACAAAAATTATCCCCTTTATCTGCATAATAAGCATGTAAAAGATACTACTTAAGTTTGCTAAGGCTGCCATAACAAAATACCACAGACTGGGTGTCTTAAACAACAGATGTGTGTTTTCTCACAGTTCTGGAGACAGGAAGTCCAAGACCAGGGTGCCGGCAGGATTGGTTTTCTCTCTCCTCTCTCCTTGGCCTCTCTCCTTGGCTTGTAGATGGCTGCCCTCTTTCTGCCTCTTCACTTGGTGATCCCCCTGTGAACATGCATCCCTGATGTCGCTTGCGTCCAAATTTCCTCTTCTTAAAAGGATAGCAGTCAGATTGGATTAGGGCCCAACCTAAAGGCCTCACTGCAACTTAATACACCTCTGTAAAAGGCCCTGTCTCCAACTACAGTCATTCTGAGGTACTGGGATTAAGGCTTCAACATATGAATTTTGGAGGGACGCAATTCACCCCTAGCAGGTACTATGATTCTCTTTTTACTGATAAGGATTTTAAGGTCTCTGGTGTGTAAATGTGAGTAAATGATGAAGGCAGGATTTGATTTCAGGTCTATTGTCTCCACCAAGTGGCACTGCCTCTAAAAGCTGATGAGCAGTACAAAGAAATGAGGCTAAGAGTGACATACATATCAGTATTTATAAGCTACTGTCATGTCTAGGTTTTGGTATGTGGTTTACTTGGAAGTCAGCTTTGAAATGCATACTAAGTGTAAGTCCTGCAGTTGTGAATTAATTTACATTTTATTCCTTTGTTACTATAGAAAATTTCTCTAAGCAACAGAAAAATCTGTAAGCCACCCCTACACAGGCACATACCCACCCTGGCTAATTATTTTAGACATTGTTCAAATCTATGATCCTAATTAACAGTGTGCACAGCCTATCCAAAACATGAGCCCAGCATCTCTCACAGTTTGTAATCCATCTGGTTCTCCAGGTCCACGCGCCAGATTCGAGTGTGGCTGCCGTCCACACCATCACCTCTCCTTCTGCATGAGGTGGGAGGAGGGGTCGTGGTGGGTAATGAATCAATAACACTCAGCCAATTCCCTGGACTCAGTTGACATGCATGGCCAGTTTTCTCTCGTGATTAATTACACTTGCTTTTGCAAGAGGATTAATTCACTTTTCTAGAGAGCTTTTCTGATTTCTGCTATTAAAAAGCCAATCTCAACAATCCCTCTAGCTCAGAAGGAATGAAGTCCAGTTCAGTGTGGGTGATCAAAATTGTCGAAATTCATGGCTTAAAAGAGAGCATGGTTACAAACAGAAGGAAGGATGTATGTGGTAGCGGGGAGGGTTGCATGTGCATGTGTATGTAGATTCATGTAATACACATATACATGAGCATAAGTATAATCTCACACAATTATGATTTTTCTCATTAAGGTGACTGTATGTCCTTTTTTTTCATGGTTGCCACCTATTTCAAAAGCCTACCAAATTAAATGTACAAGCAGATCAGATACTGCACATTTTAGATAATAATACAGTCAAAAAGAGGAACAGATAATTGCAGACATATTCACAATTAGATATTACTCTCTTCAAACAAAGAACGACCCCCAGTTAATTAATGTTTGTCAAGCACTTTAAAATCATATAATTCAACATTCTAGACATTCCCACCTAAAGATAGGAAGACAAAGGGGCTGGGGAACCAGCTTAAGCTGGTTCTTGGTCTTGTCTTGCTCAGTTATTCATCAGATTTACCAAAGAAGGAGGGGAAAAAACACATGCACACAAAGTAGCTGGAACTAAATTTCCTTAAAAGCTATTTCTCTGTCTCTTCCTCTCATTTTTCTTTATGAGTGAATGGGGAATAATTCTTCTGAGAAACATTTCACAGGAGCACAAACATCAATTCTTAATTATTAATAACACGATTTGTTATTTATCGAACATCAACAGTGCATTAGATGTTGTACAAAACACAAATAGCTTCAAATCTTAAATCAAGTTGGTTCACTTGGAAATGTGGGTCTTCAGGTGTTTTTCTCTTTCAGTTTTTGCTTTCTTGGATGGGTTCTTGGGCACTGAGCTGGATAATGAGGTGCTGCCTACCTTGGAGGGAAGCATCTTCCTGGTACTTAGGCTTTATCACCCACAGCTCAGGTAAGAGCAGATCATTTACCAGAAACTAGAAGACTCCAAGCTAAGGAATGGACACTGAAGGATGTCACATCCAGTAGTCTCCAAACTCAGCTGACCATGTCCCATCTTAGTAAAATATCTGAGTAGGCACCCTGTTATTTTTATATATCCACTTATAAGTTATGTACACACACTATGGTACTGACACATTATGAACATTATAACACATGTGCAATAATTTAAAAGATCACATGAAGATAAAATGTTTTAAAACAATTTTTGTTTTATTGTATTTTATACAAAGAATTTTTACTCTCACTAAAAAGCTGCCACCACTGATAACATTTCTTTACTGAGAATAATCCACTTAAATATGCTTCATTACAAAAAAGAAAAATCTTGGTTTAGTTCCTTGTGATAGAGGATTCTGAAAGTTTGGTGCAGCCTTAATGGCTGTCATTGCTGAGAAAGATGCGTCTCCAAAATATGTTGATTCAAATGTGGGAAAGATGCATTGTTGGCTGGGCTTACTAAATCATGAAGCTTATTTTAACTTGCATCCACCAGTTATGAGAAAGTTCTTTTTTTAAGTTTGCTAGTGAATTTCATTTTTTCCTGCTCTATCATTTGTTCTTGCCAGCAAATTAGAACTTAATGTATTTTTATATGTTTAATAAATGCATTCTTCAAAATATCCTGAAACTCTTCACTTTAAAATCGATTTTAAAATTTTATTACTAGGTTTTCTTAGTTTCCAGTGTTCTGATTGTTAAAGGTTATACACTTACACAGCTTTGGCAGCAAAAATAACATTAACGATGGAAACATTTTCAGCCATTATTTCCAAAATGCTTTTATCATAGCACAGGTTTTTGGTTTTCTTTGTTCAAAAAGCAACTGATTTCTCACCTTAGAGAAGTAAATTAGTTTGTTTGACTGAGAAAGACTCTTCCTTTAAACCCCACTCTTTCACTGATTACTGAGTGATCTTGGGGAAGTCACTTTTTGCCTTTCTGAGCCTTGGTTCCCTCATCTGTAAAATGGAGTTAATGGTCCCTACTTTTTAAGGCTGTGTCATGAGTCAATGACTTAACCCACTTAAAGCAGAACATGCCTGGTCCATGTATTTAAATGGGACCAGTAAGTGTGTTTATTTCTTCAAAACTGTCTAAGAAGTCTACTACCATCTGCCACTTGTCACAGGAGGTCAGCATACTTGCATGATTGCACGCTTCTTCTTGTAAAAAAAAAATGCACAACTTTAAGTTAGACTATGCTTTATTTCACCCCAAGATAACCCACAAACCTCTTTGTGACACAACAATTGTCATGTTTATTTCCCATTTCATTTAAGCTAAAGATAATACTATTCGCAATTCTGCAATTTAAGATACATTTCTTTCACAGGGCACAGTTAAACTACAGGTGTATGGAAACATGTGAATGTAAACAAACAAAGGAAGATCCTGCTGCAGCCTTCCGTGTTGGAGGACTCCTGCTCTTGCTGCAGTGTCCTGTGTGACCTCTCAGATGTGGCATGAGACTGTCTGATTCACTAGACATCAAATGTTAGTAGGCCTACTTTCTTTTTTTTACTCTTATATAGAATGTAAATATCAAGGGGATTTCATGTATCTTGTGCCCTCCACTGTGGAGTCCACTGCTCTGGTCTAGTGGTTTCTAACAAAGATTCTCTACATACTACCAGAGCTACTAAATCAGACTCCTTGGGTGAGGTCTGCTTCTCCACCAGCTCCCAGCCTGCTGGCGTCTGACAACTTGATGACACTAACCTCCCCACGTGGGCGGCTCCTTTACAGCAGCCTTGACAGGTGTTCATCTTCTTGAATATTTCTGATGATGAAGAGCTTATTACCTTCCAGTGTGGTCCAGCTCCTGTAATTGTCAGAAAACACGTTCTTCTGCCCTCCCTGTAGCTCTTCCCACTGGTATAAGTATATTGCTCTCAGGTGTCACACAGAAAATGATTCACCATCTCCTCCCCTGTTCTCCCTCTCTCCTCCCTAGACCCTTAAATCAATTCCCAACTGACTTGGTTTCTAGAATGTTTCTCCCACCCAGATTCCCCTCCCCTGGCTGGTCTACTACTTGGAAATATTGCTCAATATCCTGTGTGTCATCAGGCCAGGGCAAAGCACTGTGGGTGTGTGGCCTCCTCTGATTGCTGCTGCAATGGGACTGTTAATGCCAAAGAGATTCATCATCACCAGCTAAGATTTGCCTGCTCTCTCCAAATGGGTGCTATGTATATATGCAGCACTACATTCATGAATGGTAGAAATATCTTGCATAATTGAGTTGAGGGATTTTCAAACTCTCTTCAAGATATTTCCTCTGTGTCTACACGTACATAATATACTGGTTCATGGTGCAAAGTCCTAAAGATATGATATTCTAAAGTTTGTGTTTCTATCTTCATCTTGTTTTTTACCATTAAAAATATGGCATCAGGCTGGGTGCAGTGGCTCACGCCTGTAATCCCAGCACTTTGGGAGGCTGATCAGGAGTTCAAGACCAGCCTGGCCAACATGGTGAACTCCCATCTCTACTAAAAATACAAAAATTAGGCAGGTGTGGTGGCTGGCATCTGTAATCCCAGCTACTAGGGAGGCTGAGGCAGGAGAATCACTTGAACTAGGGAGGCAGAGGTTGCAGTGAGCTGAGACCGTGCCACTGCACTCCAGCCTGGGCAACAGAGCAAGACTCCATCTCAAAAAAAAAAATGGCATCAGGACAAACACTGAACCTAGGATCATGTCAGTTGGTACCATGTAGGCCCACCTCTACTGTGTGACTTTCAGCAGGACACTTACTCTTTTTGTGTCTCTCAACCCTCAACAGATAAAATGAGAATATCAGTGCCTACCCTCCTGACCTCAGAAAATTTTAGCAAGAATTAAATTACTTACAAATTGTGAAAATTTTTTACAGTAGCTTTTAAAAATAGAATGTATATATTACTACCGTTATTATTACTATGTAAGCTGTAGGCACTTAATAAATATTATGGAGAAATGAAACAGATAAATGATAGAGAAAGGGCTGAATAATGACAAGAAGGAAGATCAGAGTAAGATAAGACATAACATCAATTCAAGCTCTTGGCACCTTAAGCCATTGTCTGTCGCCGATGGCAACACAGAAAGAATCACAGTACTTTAAGTCCAGGACAGTGTTTAAAGAATTCAGGGCTTACTTTCTGGCAAGGGATCATCTCACCCATGATTTCTAAAGCTCCATGCAGTTAATGAGGCATCTAGTAGCACCTGTTCAGAATTTACCCAGGAAGAAATGTAATGGGGAAGAGGCAGAAGCTAAGAGGTAAGGCTCACATTCATCAATGCACATTGCTAGTCTTCTGAGGATAGCAAAATATTTAACTGCCAGGCAGCAAATCCCATTTGACTGTTTAAGTAAGAGGTAATGATTAATATCAAGCTAAAAGTATGTGCCTTTCTACATTTTATTATATAAAATACACTAATGGCGTATATATGAAATAAAATTGCATTTTCAACAAGTTTTTCATTCTCCCATGAACTAAGCGTCACAGGATATTTGTTCCTATGCATTTAGTCATCCATCCATTTATTCAAACAAACATCTCTTAAGTGAATATTATGTGCTCAGCTTTGTCCCAGGTATAGCAGGACTAAAAGATGAATAACCTTGTAGTCTGGGCATAGGAGACACACACACATACAGAGAGAGAGAGAGATTTAAATGCACTATGATGTGATTGAACACAGACAGATGACTCAGGGTGCAGAGGGCCTTACAGGTGATCTTTGAGCAGCAGATCAGTCAGGACTCAGTTGCAGATCAGAGAAACCATTCTAGCAAGTTTAAGCAGAACAGGATTTAATACAGGAAATCAGGTGCTAACAAAATCTTTGAAAGGTCAGGAAAAACAGTCTCTGCGAAACCTAGAGAAATATATCCTAGAACAATACTGCAGACCCGGACTCCCAAGTGGAGCTGCCTTCTCTGCCATATTCAGGAAGCTTGGAAATCAAAAGACTGACAGTGCAACCATTGGCTCCAGGAATACACCTCATTTGCAATTTTCAAGGGTACAATTGTTGGTTCCTGTTAGATCCTTGCTGGGGGGAATAATAAAGGCTAACAGACCACACAGCTCTTGCCATTTAACTCAATTCTGATTTTAAGTCTTCTGTGAATGCATCTGACTAACAGAGCCCTAAATCATATTTGGAACCTCTGCAGTACAGAAACCCCAAGAAGAGGGTTTGAATAGCTACCAGTGAGCCTGTTTAGCTCACCCAGATCAGCAGAAAATGTAAAGATGAAACAATATTAGGGTGGAGAAGGGGAAAGGACTGAAGCTAAGAGGAACAGCATGTGCATGATACTAACCAGTATTGGACCTATGCCCTTGATGAGCTACGAACAGAACCACGGAGAGCACTTGAAATGTCAAAATCTTTTTGGTCATCCTTGTTACTGATATTGTAATACTAACATCAGATCCATATGACTGCTCTGGTACAGTAAATATGAACTCAGAGTCAAGAGACAGCAATGCAATATTCTTCCCGGCTCTGCCAGTGACAACGTCCCTTGGGAGGTCACTTAACATGTCTGGCTTCATTTTTCCTATCTGTAAGGTAGAAAGAGTTTCCATGATTATCTTCTAACAGGAAGTAATAATAGAAACATCAAAACTCTTATCTTGGTGTGAGTGGTTATATACATACTAGTTAGACATCCTGTTTAATGGAGGAAAGGGGGATAGTTACAGTGTGTGCAGACTCACTTTTGACTAGTAAATTCCTTTCCTAATAATACAGTATTGCAGTTTTGTTAGGATAATATTAGAACAGTGGCCACTCAATAAATGCTCATTGGCATGAGATTAAAATGTAATAATTCTGGAATTCAGTTTTCTTTGGAAACGCAGAACTCTTCCCAGCTTTCCTCTCCTGACTTGTAGAAACCTGTAATTGCACAGTACGTGTTGACTGGCAAGGTAAATAAGTGAGAGAGCCAGAGCTTTGCATTGTTTGCTGGGCCTTGTGCTCAGCCAACGTGAGGGCTTGACAAGCAGAGTTGTCTTCCATTTCACAGTTTTCATGAATATGTAATTCATCTAGTCACAATAGATGTATTTCATGCAGTTTGGAAAGCCACATGTTATTTCCTTGCTCTAATGGCCTCTTCTGCCCCTTTTTAGAAACAGAGAGGCTCAGCAGCTGTTGAAGGTCAAGCTACCACAGGGTTACTGAGTTACAGCACACAGCAATGGTGGAGACCACATGGCGTGTAAATTACCTGCAAGAGTACAAGCGGCATGCATGGCAAACTACTTTTAAATACCTCTCCCTCTGTCTCTTTTCCCGAGACCAAGAGGAAAGAGGAGTCCAAGCAAGCTATGAGAGATAATATACAATCAGATAAGCTTTTAAGACAGGCACTGGGCAGAGAAAATATGACACATGTAGTAAGGATTCCATTTAGTTAGATTTTCCCCCTCATCATCTGCACTTACGTGAGAATCAATGATGACCAGAAAAAATAGTGCAAAACCAAAAAGCCACAAATAACCCTAGAGTAAGACCTGGTGGCAAAGAAACTGTGAGTGTCTTCAAAGTGACCATCTACCTCACGATAGCAGAAGGGAACAGTAAGTCTGGGGTTTGGGCCTTCCCCAGATCCAGGTAGAGGCAGCTAGTAACACATGTCTCTGCTGTTTCTCCATTTCCTCATTTTTGTATACAAACATACACACACACACACAGACACACACACACAGACACACACACATATACTTGGGAGGAAAGAGAGAAGAATTTCACAGAAATGCTCTATGCCTTAACCAATTAACAGTTACAAAATAAGAAATATGACTGTATGATAATTGAATTGCCACCAGCAGTACAAGAGGACAAAGCCAGTTTCATTGTACTTACGTATTTCTTAGATTAACTTTCATTTATTCCACTAAACTTATGCCTTACTCCTGTCTTCTCTCTTTGACAAATGAGAATAACTAATCCCCACTTTCTAACATCCAGACCTGTCAAAGTATTGATATCCTTTAGTCTTCCTGCTTTTTCCACTCTTGGAAGCTACTAAGAAAGTAGCTACCACTCTTGATTTTATAAAGAACCTTCTTAAATATATTACCATTTCAAGAGACTTCTTTTGAATCCTGGCCAACTTTGACTTGCCCTTATTAAAAAATGGAAATGTTTAAAATGTAAGAATGCTTTATATCTGCAAGGTAATCAGCACCAATGTGGCTAGTTCAAGCTGAGATTTTTTTCCCCCTCTGTTTTAATCTTTCTTACGTGTGGTAACTATTTAGAGTTTACACAGAGCTTTGAAAAGACGGTCTTGGGCTTGGGGTATGGTAAAAGCCAGGGTGCCATAGAAGACTGGCACCTTTTATATTGGCAGAATAACTGTCTTTAAAGGGTTATTGTGAGGACTAATAAGGGCAGAGCAGGAATTATGGAAAAGAACCAACCATATACAGAACTGGCACATGGCATAGGCCTTGGGTCAGAGGGAACTTCAGAGCCCATTCCTCTAGCATTCTCTGGGTCATCTCAGGACTGCTGAAACATGAGGGCCTCTATTGAGGACACCTTCCCTCAGTATGCAGGAGTCATGCGGACATGACTTGGTTCAAACAAAAAAACCAGCTGGTTTTCAGAGGCTTAAGAGGATGACTGTGAGAGTCACCAAGAGGACCCATCTTTTCTCAGCAGTCGGAGAACACAAATTCCCTGACATTATTCAGGAGAATGGATGGGTTAGCCAATTCCTTCAGGGGTAAAGTAGAGCACCATCCAGCCATTTTAACCAACAATCCATGCAGGATTCACAAAGTGAGAGAAGACCCTAAAGGTTTCTTGCCTAAATATCCAAATACAGCCTCATGTTGTATTCACAGTCTCTGGGTAATTGCCCCTTTTCACTTTATTTTGCCTGGGCAGCCTCAGTGCTCATGACACAACTGAGGTGATGAAAGTTTCTACTGAGGTGCGATGTGTTAGCCACCAGTAATACCTTTGCCAACTGCAAATTTTCTCAATTTCCTTGAACTGCTTACAGAATAAACAAACAAAAACCTGCTTTATTAATTATTCTAATCATTTGCCAGTTGCTTAGGTTTTAAGGAGGCTTTGATATGCTTTAAATCCACATTTGTATTAAATACCAATGTAAATGAAGCACGGAAATGAACAAAAAGGCTGCAGTGTAGGACTGTAGTTCATGGAGATGGTAATTCTTCCCCCACTTCAGGATATTTCACTCTGAGGACATTAAACTATTATTAAGATTGTCTTCCCTTAGGCCTCAAGGATGGATTTAATTTTGTACAGTTCTCAGACTTGATGGCTAATAGCAGTAATGCCAAACACAAACATCTGGACTCACTGCAGGAAATCATTTCCTTTGTTTTGAGAGTTGAACCACCAACCTGAGTGAATGGCGTGGAAGAGCTTCAGTGCCTCAGCCAGCAATCTAGAAATAAAACGTTAAGCCTTACTGAAGTAAGAAGGGAAACTGACAAGACCTAAAAACTGAACTTCAGGGAACATTCTCCCACCATCAAAGTGATCGTCTATTCAGAATTTTGATATTTGGAAAATGGTAGGGCAAGAGATGTAGAATACAGGATTTGGGGTGTGTTTTTCTTAAGTAACTCATAAGCACTCTAAATATAGCTAAAACCCTGCACTGTACCCTCAAAGGGTTGACAGCACCAAATGAAGAGGAAGATTTTTAATAACTATATTTGAAACCCTGGTCCTTGCCCAACAAGATGGAGATAAGGTTTCCAAACCCGCATGCTAGAGATTGTGGAAATTCAATATTTCTCTGAATATCTGGGAGACCAGGACACACGAACAGTGGTTTACAATCACAGAATTACTTTTTCCTGCCACCCTCCCCGACCCCCACCCCCACTGCCAGTAATTAATGGGATTACTGGATCTAATGGTAGTTCTAAGTCCTTTGAGAAATCTCCAACATCTATTGAATTGTTCTCTGGAGGTTTCCTACGATTGCATCCTTTATGTCAGCAACCCTAACATGGGACCCAAGTCCTTCTCGGTGACCCCACTTGTCTTTTGCCCCCTCATCTCCTCCACCAAAACATCAACAAACACATGTGTAATAGAAGTGTCCTGAAAAGGTGGGAGTCATCACCCTGGGCACAGTGGGGAGACATTTTGTAGGCTGTCATGTCTTACACGGGAAGAAAGATACTTTACTTATTTATTTTTGGATCAGATCTTTATTTTTATAATTTTGACTTTCATTTTAGATTCCGGGGGTACATGTGCAGGTTTTTTTACATGAGTATATTGTGTGACACTGAGGTTTGGAGTACAAATGAGCCCATCACACAGGTAGTAAGCATGGTACCCAACAGGTAGTTTTTCAACCTTTATCCACTCCCTCTCGCCCCACTCTAATAGTCCCCAGAGTCTGTGATCCCCATCTTTATGTTCATATGTACCCAATATTTAGCTCCCATTTATAAATGAGAACATGCAGTATTTGGTTTTCTGTTCCTGCGTCAGTTCACTTGGGATAATGGCTTCTGGCTGCATCCATGTTGCTGCAAAGGAAATAATTTCATTCTCCTTTATGGCTGCATACTATTCCATGATGTATATGTACCACATTTTCTTTATCCAATCCACCATTGATGAACACCTAGGTTGATTCCAAGTATTTGCTATTGTGAATAGTGCTTTGATGAACATATGAGTGGATGTGTCTTTTTGATATAATTATTTATTTTCCATTGAGTATATACTCATTAATGGGATTACTGGATCTAATAGTAGTTCTGAGTCCATTAAGAAATCTCCAAACTGCTTTCCACAGTGGCTGAACTAATTTACATTCCCACCAGCAGTGCATAAGCATTCCCTTTTCTCCACAGCCTTGCTGCCCTTATTATTTTTTGACTTTTAATAGCCATTTTGACTGGTGTGAAGTGATACCTCATTGTGGTTTTGATTTTCATATCTTTGATGATTACTGATGTTGAGCATTTTCTCATGTTTGTTGGCAACTTCTATGTCTTCAAAAAGCGCTTTAAAATGCATTATTAGTCTGCTCAGCCATTCCACCACCAGCAATTTCTTAATGGCTGTAGCCACCCTAACCCCTTAACATCTCATGATTTTTCTGATCCTTCTCACCTCTCCCTGTTTACACCAGTTATGGGTTTAATTGTGTCCCCCAAAAAGATATATTCAAGTCCTAACCTCCAGTGCGTGTGAATGGGTCATTATTTAGAAACAGGGTCTTTGCAGATGCAAGCAATTTAAGATGAAGTAATTTCGGTGGACCCTAATCCAATATGACTGGCATCTTTATAAGAAAAGGAGAAGACGCACAGACAGAGACACACAAGGAGGATGCCATGTGACAACAGAGTCAGAGCTGGAGAGATGAAGTCGCAAACCAAGGAACACCAGGGATTGCACAGGCACCGGGAGTAACCAGGAAGAGGCAAGGAAAAATTCTGTGCAGAGCTTTATAGAGGGAACATGGCCCTGCTGACACCTTGATTCAGACTTCTAATATCCAAAGTGGAGAGAATAAATGTCTGTTATTTTAAGCCACTCAGTTTGTGGTACTTTGTTAAGGCAGGCCTAGAAAACCAATACAAAACTCCCCTTCCTTCTCTCTCACTCACTTTTATTTTCTCAGCAGAGATATTTAGCATCTCTTTATTATCTCAACACCTATCCTCAGATCTTCATCTCTGACGCACAAGCTGCCAATGAATGCATTTTCCTGAATAAGGACAGTTCCCTCCCTAAGAGAAATTCTGATGCCAGAGGTCAAGAAAAAAAAATTTTTTTCTCCATTACCTATAGTGTATTTAGATTAGGAAAATATACAATCCAAGTACCCAAATTAGATTTGGGGGTCTAAACTCTACAAATTGGCTGTTGCTCTTGATCAAATAAGCACACTCTCACTTCACATGCATTGGCAGCTTCCCGCTGTCAATAGAGATGAAGATCCCCTGCTCCTGAGAGCCCGGAAAGCTTGCATGAAGTGGCCTCTACCTCCCTCTGCCTCATCCAGGACTGCTCCCCAGCTGCCACTCTCTGCTCCACCCACACTGCCTTCTTTGAGTTCCTCATTTTCAACATATCCTCCCTCCACCCTCACACCATTGACCCTGCTACTCCTGCTGCCTGGAACGCTTTCTCCAGATTCCTGCCCCAGCCTGTCTCTGAGGTAACTCTAATCTTCGTCTGATCTTAGGTCAACAGTCAAGTCTTTCCTAACGCCCCAGGACTGTGATGTATATATCACATCCCCCAATCACAGACTTTTATGGCACCCATCGCTTTTCTTTAGTAATATTTATTCATTGTTAATCACAACAGAAGCTCTCTTAATTCAGCACCGCAGGGAATTAAGTGATGCTTTCAAATCCCTTTGTAAAATGTATTATGGATTGCCCAGATCACGATCAACACTTGCGGCTTCTGCCACCCGGTAACCTCAACGCCTTTACTCCCACCAGCTGAGCTTATACTTACTAAGAGTGGGTTGTTTTTGTTCCCAAACCTGTTTATGGCAGTTGTACTTGATTACTATAATTATGTAGTTTAATTAAATATCACATAAACTGATCAAATATGAGCATAAAAAGAGAGTTACTGTTTCAATGAAAGCTCAGTTAAATGCTTTGGAAAGACCTGAAAAGCTGGGGGAAAATAACTGCTCTTAAATTAGTTGTAGGCAAGACAAGTGTAAAAGACTGGGGGAAAAAATAAAAATCTAAGTGAATTCACTTAGTGAAGACACTTCACAAGTGTCTTTAAGTTTTCCCTCCACTTTAGAGTATCTGAAACTGGAAATTGTAGATGATAATGTATATCCCATCATTTTGAGTGGGCTTTATGCAAGAAAGATAATGTAAACTTTCAATGACTGGACAGATCCTAAAAGAAACCATCCTGACTCTAACAAATTTAGCAAATGAATGTTCATTTATGTATTTTAAGTAAAAAAATAAAATATTTATATATATATAACCATATCTATATGATTAAATATATATATATCAAATCATATACATACTTCCCATTTTAACTGCATTTTCCAATTAACTAGTTACTGGTCTTACTCCCATTGGAAAACGGGTTTTCTACAATAAATATTGACATGATCATTTCATTAATATTTGACTGTGAGCTCTATTACAAGGGGTACGTGTGTGTGGTTCAACACTAACATTCCAAGCTGGGTACAGTGGCTCACTCCAGTAATCCCAACACTTTGGGAGGCCCAGGCAGGTGGATCACTTGAGGTCAGGAGTTCAAGACCAGCGTGTCCAACATGGTGAAAACCCATCTCTACTAAAAATACAAAAATTAGCCAGACGTGGTGGCATGTGCCTATAATCCCAGCTACTCAGGCGGCTGAGGCAGGAGAATCACTTGAACCTGGGAGGTGGAGGTTGCAGTGAGCCAAGATCCCACCACTGCCCTCCAGCCTGGGTGAAAGAGCAAGACTCTGTCTCAAAAAAAAAAAAAGAAAACAAAAACAAAAAACACTAACATTCCAGGAAGGGCGCAGTGGCTCACACCTGTAATCCCAGAATTTTGGGAGGCCAAGGCGGGCGAATCACGTGAGGTCAGGAGTTCGAGACCAGCCTGACCAACATGGTGAAACCCTGCCTCTACTAAAAATACAAAATTAACTAGGTGTGGTTGTGCATGCCTGTAATCCCAGCTACTCAGGAGGCTGAGGCAGGAGAATTGCTTGAACCTGGAAGGTGGAGATTGCAGTGAGCTGAGACTGTGCCATTGCACTCTAGCCTGGGCAATGAGAGTGAAACTCCGTTTCAGGAAAAAAAAAAAAAAAAACACTAGCATTCTAGTGCTTGACTATGGCACATAGTAAGTACTCAGTCAGCATTATTCTGAATAAATTGGAAATTTTCCTTTATTTTGTCCTGTGCAGACACAGCAGATAATATAGTAAAATATTTAAACATATGTGTCTGAAGGAGGTTCAAATATGTGCAAAAAAATTATCCCTCAGAATTCTTCTGAGCAATAAGTGTTAACTTCAACTTTGTGGAAGACTGCTCAGTATGCTGGGGCATGTTTAAGGGCCACAGTATCTTTTCTTTCTGACTGATAGGCTGGCTGCCCTGTTTTGTCTGAACAGGACTCTCTGGATGAGGGTGAATCTGAACCAGGGAATAAAGGAGGTGCATTTTACTCTTCTCTCTTTATGCCATGAGAAATCTATCCTCCTCCATGATCTAGCCTTAGTGAACATAACAGATGGGTTTAATCCATAAAAATGAAAAACTTTTCCCATTTCAACTCCATTTCCTGCCTGTCCAGGTAAAAGAAAACTTTCCCTGAGGAAATGATGTAAATGCACTCAACATCCTTAAAAGATCCTACATAGCACAAAATATTGCTAGGAACTGAACCATGTTTCTTTTCATTTACATTTAAAAAGAATTATGAATGGGGTAATGAAAAAATATAGATGGGAGTTAGGAAATGCTTTCCAATTCCAGCTTCATTGTGATTTCCTTCACGAAGCTTCAAGTGCCTTGTCTGTAAAATGGGACTGATAAAAATGCATGCCCTGTCTATCTTACAGAATTATTGTGAAGAATCAAATTAAATGATATCTATAAAGACGCTTGCAGTACTACAAAGGGTGACATAAATGTGCCCTGGTATTGTTACTACAAGGTCCCCTATGCCATCTTTCCTCAACAGTGTCAGTTTCTGCCCTTCTTCTTTGTGCCTAGCAGGCTGCACTTAATTCATTTCCTTTAGCACAGACACAAGTAATTTTCTGTTATTACAGGTGAAAGGAGGTTGGAAGCTACTGATTTTGGAGTAGACAACAATGGTCTTGCTCCAACAAACCTTCTGGGAAAATCCACAGGACACTCAACTCCTATCTTGCCCCACAATCTTTTCAAGACAGATAAAGAAAGAGGCGTGAGTCAAGGTCCCTGCAAAAACTGTAATTTCACCAGTATGGGTTTAAACTTTAACAGCTTTGGTATCCATCTGTAAAATGTCATTTGTTGGTTCCATCCTAGTAGCTCAAACAAAAGAAAAAACACACATCTACTTCCTTCAATAAAATGTAGAAGTCTACAGTTTCTCTATATTTGTGCACTCAAGCCATTCTAATTTATTCTACAATTACTTTTATTTTTTAGCATTTTTATTTGGCTGTTATACTACATAATTAATGGTGTTTACATGGAAAAGTTGTTTATGTAAATGACCTAAGTGGATTACTGAGCAAGCTTTAAAACAAATAAACATTTTTCTCCTTTTAAAATTTACTTCACTCTCCTCTGAATGTCTGGCAGAAGAGCAGAGTTTTTAAAATGTCAAAGGGGACATAGGAATCAGGCTTTTGAGATTCATTCTCCCCTGGTGAGTCGGGCTTATAATTCTGTTTCCTGTAATGGTTGGCCTGGGGGGGAGTCAACAGCGACCCCACTGACCCAGCACATCCCAGACTCAGAAGCCTGTCTTTTCTTTGGGAGGTTGCCACTGTTTTTCTCCATGACCTTAAACATAACACAATATCTGGCCCTTACAGTTCATTTCCTGCAGAGTTTGCAGACCTGAGGATGGGAGACTCATGAGATAAACATGCTCACTATAAAGTCCAGAAATACACCAGGAAAGAAAACCTACCAAGTTTCTGAATACCTCCACCAAAACAATTGCATCACCTAATTGTGGCAATTACTGAGACTGTCCCTCCTAGTCAAAGTTCAAATTGCACGTTCTTTGAGTGGCAATACAGAGCCAAGTTACTGTAAAACAGAGCTGGCATGACAGTCACTACTTGCCAAGACATACATTATTTTTCTAAGGCATTCTGAAGGGAACATATTGACATCAAAGGCCACTTCTTTATTCCTGCTCTCCCAGAGGCAAAGCTAAGAGGGAGGAGTGAAGATGCCTTCCTCCACACCCACACAGGCTAGCTTTCAGAGGCCTTAAGAGGGAAGCCTGGCTCCAAGTCATCTCTGGAAGAATAGGTCATGTGTCCTCCAAAGTACCTTTGGAGTTATGTCAGGAGTTACAGATCAGACTGTGGCAGCAGGCTTTCTCTACACCAGGCTTCTGCCTCAGAGATGACCATTGAAAAACTCAACCCAGATGAGTTCTGAACATTCTAGCACACAGATATCCCTGCACCAGTCCTATCCAGATTGGTAGTGCATAGCCTAGAATTGCAGTCCAGACCTAGAGGAGGACATGCAAGTCAAATGCCTAATGATAAGCATGTTTTTTTGTTTGCTCATTTTTTGTTTTCGTTTTGTTTTGTTTTGGAGACGTAGTTTCACTCTTGTTGCCCAGGATGGAGTCTCAGCTCACTGCAACCTCCACTTCCTGAGTTCAAGCAATTCTCCTGCCTCAACCTCCTGAGCAGCTGGGACTACAGGTGTCCACCACCACGCCCGGCTAATTTTTGTATTTTTAGTAGAGAAAGGGTTTCACCACGTTGGCCAGGATGGTCTTGAACTCCTGACCTCAGGTGATCCACCCACCTTGGCCTCCCAAAATGGTGGGATTACAGGTGTGAGCCATTGCACCTGGCGATAAGCATGTTTTGAATGAACAAAATTGTACAAGATCTAGAACTGTCTTAAGACCTTCATATTCTTAAAACATTCTTTCACATCATTTGAAACATATTAAAAGATATATACATTTCACACTTAATAATTTTTCTATAAAATGATTTTTAAAATTTTGCTTGTGAAATTATGTGGCTAAAAGTTAAAATATAATCTCTCTACACTCATCACATATACTCAGGAACTCTCACTTGGTGAGAGCATCTCATCTAAAAACTGTTTTCCAATGTAATGAAGTTGTTATGAATGCTAAACCCAGCCATTAAGCTGACAGTGTTCAATTTTGTGATCATTTAATAAATGTTTATTAATTTTGCTATGACTGTCCTTTTTTTTTGGTTTTGTAGACAATCATTTTTCCTGGCCAGACTCCAGGTATTTTCCCAAGCAGAGCTCCTTTCCCCAGCACTGTAGGCCCTGGACCTAGAGGCTAAACTGGTCCTGTGAGCTCATGGCAGTCAGCCAGGCACTCCCAAAGAGGGTATCAACCACAGTGAGTTCTCAGGGATTCCCAGACATTCCACAGGACTTCCTCTAACCAAAATAATAATGTGGAGGCTCTAGGTCTTCTGCTATCACTTACAAACCCAAGAAATTCTTACTGATTAAACTCAAATTCTGAAAATTTGTGAACTTTTGGCTCCTCAGAGAAATTTACTCATAACCAGTGCTAAAAGCCTTCATTGTTGGCCTTGGTGAATCCATTCTTCTCCTTCACTGGGTGAAATCAGGTTTCATAAGTCCAAGTGATTTTATAAACCTTTGTTTTCCAACAATAAATGAGATTTTGAGGCTGATCTGGAGTTACATTTCAAGTAAGCTTTTCTGTCACTCCACAATATCTAAGATACTCGTGCTCCACCAAGGTGTTTATAACTAGATCCCAGATTCCTTCTTTAAAGATATCCTATCAGCAACTGTTAGGTGGAGTGTGCTTTATCAATTGACTTTTTTTTTTTTCCAGAAAAACTAAGTCTTATCAGAGTGCATCAATTCAAAAATAACCATAGGTAGTCTGTTGACAGTCACAAAATTCCCTCTTTAGCCTATCAGAAAATGCTGAAGTGACAAAGAACTTGTAAATTCTACTATCTTAATGTGGCCTCTAGCAACATCACATAATCAGTGTGGTTTAAGGAATTCATTCCTGACCTTGGTTTGCTTTGTATCTTTTTTAAAACCACTGAGTACACATTGAATTTATAGTGGTAAGCTTAAGGCATCAGACAGCATGAGATGGAATTCCAAATCTACCATTTTGTAGCTGTGCGAACTTGAGCAAGTTATTAAACCTCCATTTCCTCATCTGTAAAATGGTACTAGTAATACTTAATTGCACTGTTCTCAGGATTAAACAGACTAATGAGTATAAAGCTTTTTGTGAGCAATCAATAAATGTTAGCTTTGAGTATTACTATAATTATTACCCATCATTTTCTCATTATTTACTGTACCACCATTCAAGCCACCACACCTAGAACCTGGAATGCTCAGTAGCTTCCTCACCTCCCTGCTTGTTCTACTCTTGCCTATCCTAAACCCTTCTCATCTACTTCCCAAAGCTAAGGGATCCTTTCAGAAGAGAAAAGCAATCAGTTCAATCCCCTTCCCACATAAAACAGAAATGCCCTCCAGCTACCCTTAGCACAAACCTGAAAGGCCCTGCATGGCCAGACTCTCTCTCGCTTACCTTCTCTAGCCTGTTTCCACCTCTCTCCCCCATTCCCTCTAAGTCTCAGCCATACTCGTCAGTCTTCCGCGTACAACCCATACTGCACACCCTCCACCAGACCCTTCCCCCAGCCTGCAGAGCTCTGTCCCCAACCCACGCCCTTCAGATCCCAGCCCCAAAGCTACCTCTTCAACGAGATCCCACTCAGATCTTTTCTCATATTCCTTCCCTGCAAAGCACTTAGCTGAATAAACGCATGACCTATTTAATAAGGGATAATTTCCTAATATCTGCTTTCCCACACGATTTTCAGTTTGCGGGAGGGTACGGCTGCCAGTTTTGCTCATCGCATTCCCCATAACCTAGTTCAGCTAAGACCTAGTGGAGGAGGCAGTAAATATTAAATTAACGAAAGAATGGATGCATGCAGAGGGATTAAAATGGCTCGGACTCCGCAGCCTGAAAAAGTTGGCTCCCGCACCTGAGGCTTGTTATTAAATGGTTCCCAAACATGCGGGGTCACTTTTCCGTGTTTTGTTTTTTAGTTTGGCTTTGGTTTGTGTGTCTTCACGAGTTCAGGCGCGGCCACCCTTGAGAGCGTAGACGGAACACCACCTGACATAAAGAGAGCCCAGCCGGCAGTGCTGCCGGCGTGGGGCGGAAGTGCGGGGCGTGGGGCGGAAGTGCGGGGCGCGGGGCCTGCGCCTGGCGGGTGCGGGCGGAAGTGCCCGGCGCAGGGCGGAAGCAGAGACGTTGGCGGCGTGAGGCTCAGGTGGGTGCCCTTAGCCCAGCGCCGAGGGTGAGCGCTCGCGGCTCTCGGGCTCTGAGCTGACGCGCAGGCTGGCGGGGGTTCGCTGTGCCGCGTGCTGCCAATTTGGATCGTCGTTATACGGAATTTAATTAAACCGGGAGCCATAAATCCATGAACCACCGCGGGGGAGATTATAAACGCGTGTGTGTGTGTCTGTGATAGCGCTGTGGGAAGTAAATAAATGACGGGCGGGAAAAGGAAGTTTTTTTTTTAAGAGAAAGCAGAAAACATCTCAACTTCATACTCCTCCAGTGTTTCACAGATGCCCCGTCCCGGGTTTAATTGAATTCTATGAAGTGGTAGTGTAATCACACTTGGGAGCCCGCTGAGCTGACTGCATTTTTAAGTAAATATTTTTGAGCAGCCATGTTGACCTTTAATTGGGGTGAAAAGGTTGAAAGGTGCAGCAGGGAACATTGTGAGTGCCGAGGCTCTCTGGATCAGCTGTCTGGATCTCCTCTCAGCCTTATTGGGCAAAAGCAGCCCTCTGGGTACTGAACAATGAGAGAATAAATCAGAGACTGTACATTCTCAACAAATATTCACTTCTGACAAATAGCAGCTCATACAGTTTTTTAATAAGTCCAAGGGTAGAAAAGTCCCCACTAAAATGTCATTGTGAGTTAGGCTTGTGACTGTTTCTAAGGCTGTCTTTCACAAGGAGTGTTTTGCTTGGGTGATCTTTATTCTTGTTTATTAATAGTGTATATGTGGTACTTTATATTTTAGTGCCCTTAAAAAAAAATCCATAGTATGGCCTTAGCTTGACCCCAAGATTCTCAATTCCTCAAGGACAGAGATGGTGTCTAAGATCTGTTATATCCCAGTACTTTCTAGCGTATTTCCCAGAATTAGTATACATTGCCTTGTTTAAGCAGCCACTAGAGCTATGCCTTGGTGCACAATGCTGAACAAGTTGAGGTGCCTATTAGAGGCCACAGTCTTCTCATTTGGTCATATTCTGAGGACTAGCTTATAAAAATGCATGTGAAGCTCTCTACCAATATTTGGAGCTGTATACATTGAGGTGCATTATAGGTAAGTAGAAAGATTTAAAACACTGGGAAAAAAGATACACCCTGGATATATTGGATAATTATGATAATACTGGGGCAAAGCAGAACTAATCATGGTTCTGTGTGAAATATTGTAGCCCAATAACCTGGGTCTGCTCTGCTGAGGAATTGCCTGGAACCAGAAAGACCCTATTGTGAAAATTAAGATTGGTGGGGCTGGTGCTTTAAACAGGCAGGATCTTCAGATTGTCTTTCTTCCCTGCTGCTGTGGCAGCAGTAGCCACATGCCAAGGAAAGATCAATATTTTTTTGTCTCCTTCATCAGAGGAATATGTGGCTGTGTGGTTTTATTTAGATGGAGTGTTGGCAGGTAAGTAATAGAAATGAGGATTTTTCCAACTTGGGAATTGATTGGATTGTGTTTCTATTTTGTTCCAGATGCCTGGCTCTAAAGTACTCAGAGGCACTGTGAGAAATCCCTTTAAAATAGGTTATTTTTTATTATTAAAGTTTTTTTATTTCATAGCTTGTATATACTCTAGCTGGCTGATGTATTCAGTTACTCTAATACTTGGGCTTGGGGTTTCAAACATAGCAGGACCTTGAGGTGATCTGGTACAAGTAGCGAGGTGTTTTTATGTTCCTTATTTAAATCTAATTTTTGCTACTGCTTTATTCAAGGACTATGCATCACAGGAAGCCAAAAGCCAGCTGGAATAGTTCCTGAATACAGTTTTAATCTTGTTTGCAATTATTTCGAAGGGGAGAAGTCATCTGGATCAGGTATGTGTAGCTACACAGCAGGGACTAGGTGAGCTTCCTCTATCCTTCCCCTAGTATTGCGTAACAAATTTTAGGGACAAAATCATTTGGGGAAGAATATGCAAATGAAAAGTTTTGGCTAAGTTTATCATAGATATGATTCCACATCCCTAACTTCCCATCCCAGTACAGCCACAGAGAACAGGAAACATGAAAATGTTACTCTCTTTTTATTCCAATCCTTACCAAAGTTAAAGTTTCTAGAGGTGGAGGCAAACTGAAAGTACCTACCTACTATTTTTAGAAAGTATCCATCTCCAAGGATTTCAAACCATTTCACCAGTAATATCTAGTAACAGCCTTTTTACTGTTATAGCCTTCATCACTGTGGTATTGTGTATTTGTTTGTGAGTCTTTCTCCTGCTCAAGGTGTGAGTTCCTTTAGGGCAGTGACAATATCTTAATCACTTTTATATTTCTAATACATGGCACAGCACCTGGCACATTGCAAATGCTCAGTACAAGCTATAGAAATGAAAAGATAGTGTCCCTGAAGGGAGGTTGGATCTATAAAAAGTATAAAACATTGAGAATGTAACAAGATAGTGAAAAGAATATAAAGCAGTCACCTCCTTTCAGGTTGTTACTAGAGACAGATGTAATGCTTTAATAAACAGCTTGGAGCAGGGAAGAGTGTATTTGGGAATCCATTAGATGCTCCTCAAATGCCTTCCAAGGAGATCTGGCCTGGTCAGTTGTGGGTCCTTTGTTGTTTAGAATATGCAAGCTAAAAGCTTCCACCAGTCCTGTCTCCACACTCTCTCCAGGCCTGCCATGCAACGCCTCACCCAAACACCTGTTTAGCAAATATTTGAAGAGTATCTGTTTGAAAGTGTGCCAAATTATTAGCTTACGTAGGGCACCAGTATCTTGGTTTGGTCTTGCCTTAAGGATGGAGGACCTCTGTAGAGTCACTGTCTTAAGTCTGGTCACTATTTTAAGTGTAGGTTGCCCAAATAATATTGAAGGAAATCCACACTTGTCTTTTCTATTTTACTAACAACATTTCAAAGGAGTTCAAAGTTGACAGCTTTTTGTGTTGTAATAGGACAGTGGTGGTATATGAGGCTGCCTTCTGTTGCCAGTGGGATTGCAGCAGAAATCACATTGTTACAACTGGAAACAAATTAATTTCCTCTCATTGTTCCAGTGCTTTTTCATGTTAATCATGAAATAATGGGGAAATGATTTTTAGTCAGGAGGGAAGGACATGACGTTGAATTATTTGATTTTTTTAAAACTCTTTGTTTCTTAAAACACATAGTCCTTCCATCCAGTGAAGAAAAATGATTCTATTATTTAATAGAAAACTCAGTAAATTCAGCCATTTCTTCAGGTTCAAAAATGAAATGAATGTGAATCTTTTTAGATTTAGAGAACAGAGCCTAATTCTTATGGTAAAAGAATTCTACTGTCTGAAACTGAGACTTTCCTCATTCTCTCCATCCTTAAATTAAGCCTTATACAAAATGAAGCATCTGTTAATTGGTATACTCTGAGGATTAATATGAAAAGTGTTTTGCGATTTTTTGGGAAGAAAGAGGGTTGAACTTGGAGATCCCTTCTAGTTCTTAAATTCTGTGTTGATCTCATTATGTATAAAAATATGCCATTGTTCCAGGAGAAAATATAGAGAAATGAACTAAAAAATGTAGTATGAAAGACTGAAGCATTAGTTTCCTTACACATAAAGCAAGGGGAATCTCCAAAGTCACTTCCAGTTCCAAAACATTAAAAAAATTCTATCAATGATAGCTATTAAAAAGCAGAATAGGACTCAAAAGATTGTAGAATCCCATGTAACTGAGGGATGCCACAGCCTAATGTCAAGCAAGAGTGGATGGCTCCCAACATTCAAATTGAACACTGTATTTCTACAGGCCTGGGTCTTACTGTTATCACAAGTCCAGGGAAATGCTGGATTTAGCAACTTAATGTCCAAAGTCACTTGCTACAAAATGGCTAGCAATGAATGAAACATCTTTTAGGTTTTGTGGGGGCACAAAGATAACTTTATCTCTTTGACAGGATAAATTGAAAGTGGGTGGAATTTTAGGGGCAAAGAGAAGACATTGCCTGGGTGGATGGTTTTTGAATTGCAAACAGTTGTTTTTGGAAATGGGATTATGTGCCTTTTAAATAGCAGGGAAACTTGCATTACTAGCTGGGTACAATAAGACTAAGATGTTTAATGAAATTGCCTTCTTTCTAGGTCAGTATTAAGTATAAGAGATATCTTCAAAGGGAATGGGTCATGTTGGTTAAGAAGGATAATGTGGAAAGGAGCCTGCGTAATTCCTTATATACTTTGTTCCCATCCCTTGAACTAGAATGATTTTGCCCTCATCTTAATGCTATCTTTATGGAATGAAGGAATTTTCAAATTGGTTTTTAAACTCTATTAAGGCCTCATGTATGATATAACCCAACCACATTATTCAGGTTTTCTTGGCTTTCAGGAACAGCTTTGCAGCCATTATGTCATAATTGAACCGAGCATTGTTGCACACTTTGAATTTGGAATATGCTGCTCTGGCTCCAGGCCAGTTGCTGAGTCAGTATCTTTGGAGTTGAGGATGGAGGGGAGGGGTGTAGTGTGTGCAAACCCCATTGTGTTAACAGGAATTAGTCCAGAATTCCCTTTGGACTCTTGGGAACTAGAGGGGGTATATGGTGAGCGTACATTACTGTTCTTGATTAGCATCATTATTTTATTTTCTTAGCTGAGTGTTTGGAAACTCTTCCCTGACATTGTTATGTGCACCAACCCCATTACTGAGTAGACTCCTTCAAAGCAATGATCCGGAAAGTGTGACTGCTAAGATCTAAATATTCTAAAACAAAATCTTGCTTATACTGAAGACTCCTCTCCCCTTCCACTTTACATTTGTCAGCTTGCCACAGCTGAGGCAAAGACAGCAGTGCTTCTGGATGGGAAAGAGAATGCCAGAATGAAGAGGATCTTTCATTTAAAATCATCTTTAAAATGTGTTTAATAGTAAGAAAGAGAAATTCATTATTTTTTCTTTGTAGGAAGAGTTCCATCTTGGATGCTTAGACAGTTGCAAGATGAGTGCCCTAGTGTCACCTTCCCCATTTTCCAGCTTGGTTCCTTTTGACACCAACACTTCCCAGTTATGATTGAGAGTGAGAAAAGAGAGTGTGCAGTGAACAAGTACCTTTACACTTCTGCCTGGATCTATAAGTGAATTTGAGTCCTCTTTAAGGGGCTATTTTAGGCTCCTACAGGTAAAAACTACTTTGGATTTTTTATTCAAGGCCTTATTTAGTCATAGACTATTCCCATGCCATTTGTTTAGCGTGTGATTTCCCCTTCTCTGATCAGGAGAATGCTTGAGGCCCAAAGCCCCAGGCACAGTTCCTTTAGGTTTCTAAAATGAGAGAATGGGACAAGTGGTAGCATTTCCATTTAATTGTGGATGAAACTGAGGCTTTAGGAGATGAGGATTTGCCTCTCTCTTTGGGTTTTATGTTTATGAAATCCTCACCTAAAAATGCACTCAGGGAATTCAAACATGCTTAATTTCAACAGAAACTCTATATGAAGTATAACTTCAAAACTCAAAATGAAGAACTATACCATTTATGCTTAATTCCCCTGACTGATTAGTTAGTAGGAGCTGTGTTGGTTTAAATTTATTTTGACCTCTCTAGACAATTTTCTCAGAACCACTTGGAACAAGTTTTGTCTTTAAAGATTATCAATAAAATTACAATTACCTAGGCGTCTTCTTTTTTGACATACATGAATTGAGGATATCCTTGGTAAAATAATAATAGTACTGAATTTTTCCCTGTTTGAGAAATAAAAACAAATATTGGGAAAAACCAATTGGAAGGGAACTGGCCTTTGCTTAAAACCCATCAAGGGGAAACCTTGATTTCTCAAAATCTAAATTTCAGTACCTTCATAATTTTGTGAAGGCTGAGTAAGTTTAAGCCAATACCTGGTGCCAAGGTATTTGCTAGTCAGTCTTACCTAGGCTTAGTGACATCCTTAGGTGCAGATAAATATGTTGAATATTTAAACAGTCATATCTTAGAAATTCCTGTTTAAATAATATTTATGAGAAAACTTTCAGTTATTTCTATTTGAAATTTTTTTCAGTTTTGCAATTCCCTATTTCTGAGACTGCTGTTAATAGAGATTTAAATGTTTCATTTGAGGCCAGTAAAAGCACATTTCAGTCAATAGAATCATTATTATTAATAGTGATCTCTTACTTTTAGTATTATTTAGTAATCAGTACTTAAGCTTTACTTTTCTATTCTGCTTTATAACTTACACAGAGATTTTTACCTTCATCATCTCTTTTTAAGATATCCAGTTAACTTTTGCCTTCACTCTTCCCACGCTCCCCACTCGATCCTCACCAGAAAGATCTCCTTTTAGTTAAGATGTTAAATTGGGTAAGAACCACTTAAGGTAGTTCATTTTGGGAGTAGGCATTAGTTGAAAGATTTCATTCCTTTGAAGCAACATTAGATGCATCTCTTCTGATTTGTGGTAGATTGTTTCACTGTCCCTGTTCTAGTCAAGCCCTCATCAGTCTCCTTGACAATGGACAATTCTCTCATTCTGGAAACACTTTCTCATTGACTTCTGTGATGACACACTTTTCAAGTTTTCCTCCTACTTCACCAGCTGTTCTGTCTGCCTCCTTTGCTGGTTCCTCTTGATCCAACCTCTAAATGTTGGATTGCTTCAGAGATCTATCCTGGGCCCTCTTTTTTTTTCTGTACAATTTTAGATGATTTCACCTAGTTTCATAGCTGTAAATATAATCCTTAAACTGATGGAGACTTTATCTTTAGACCCGGATTTTTTTCCTGAGCATCAAACCTGTGTATGTCATTCTCTATGTGAGTTCTAACATGTCCCTAACCGAGCTCTTGGTCCGACATATTCTTCAATCTGTTCTTGCCTCAGTTTTCCTTATTTTAGTAACAGGTACTGCCACCCACCTAGAGGCTCAGGACCAAAACTGAGATTGACCTTACTGCCCTCTTTTCTTTAATTCCTCTTGTCCAATTCATTGGCAAGTCCTGTTGGCTCTGTTGCTGTTCTAGTCCATACCATCCCGTCTCATCCAAACTACTGCAGTAGCCTTCTACCTGCGTCCCTGCTCCACTCTTGCCCCCCAGCAATCTGTTCTTCGCACAGCAGCTAAAGTTTCCTTTTAAAAATGTATATGAGATCATGTCATTTCCCTCCTGTAAATCTAATTGTACTTAGAATAAAATCTCAATTCTTTAACATAACCCACAAGGCCTACGTGATCTGATCCCTGCTTACTGTGGGTTAACCTCGTCTCCTGATTGTATCCCCTTTTCCTTGGTGTACTCTGCTTAAGCTGTACAATCTTTTCTGTTTCTTTCAATAAATCATTTGTTCTCACTTACAGGCTTTTGCATTTACTGTTTCCTCTCCAGTGCAAACAACACCTGCTCAGAGAATACCTTAATTAAAGAACCTGCCTCAGTCAGCATCACATCACTCGGCTATTATCTCTCCCCTGTACGTATCACCATCTCAAGTGGCCTGACATTAAAGAGTCTCTTCACTAGCACATGGACCCCATGAAAGCAACGTACCTTACTTTCTTGTTCATCACCATACCCCAGCACCTATAATAGTATCTGATACATGAAAAATATTAGATAATTGTTGAATAAATAAGTGCATCCAGCACCTAGATTTTCATAACTGACTTCTCTTTCCCACCTCCATTCTCCTTTTCTCAACAGTCTTTTCTGCCTGCTGCTGCCAGATTAATCTTTCAAAACACTGATTTTATCACATCACTCATTCAGAACCCTTCAGTGGTTCCCAAGGCATACACAACACATCACACATTGCTTATCCACCATTAAAATCCTCCACAGGCTTATCCTAGTCCACCTTCCAAAGCTTATTTTCCACTATTATTCAGCAGAAGTCTCTTTACCCCGTTCAAGGTTTCCCCCATCAGATAGCCATGGCATTCCTACCTCCATTACCTTCATATCTAACCCTGAATTTGGAAAGCTTTCCCTTTTTTCTACATATCCAAATCCTCAATGAAATGATTTAAGATATTTCTCTTGTGAAGCCACCTCCAATTTTAGCCTATACTACTCTTCTTTCCCATTGTCTTATAACATTTGAATTATATGGCCCTGTTACAGTATTTCCAGTATTTCTAATTTACCTGCTCATATACATGTCTTAACTTCTGACCAGATTTTTCATGGGTTGGGATCAACTCATTCATTTTTAACCCATCTTTCCATCACCACTGTGGAACTGAGTGAATGATATCATTGGTTCACTAATCACTATGAAGCCTGACATAAAACTTTATTGTTTTAGTAAGAAGTCAACACCTTTCTCCTGAATCTATATAACTGAAATACATCTTGTTATTCTTGTTACTTGTATCAGACATGTGGAGTTGATTACTCCATCTGAGAGCTTTATTTAGAGGTGAAAAAATGAGCTAAACAGCAGGCAGGATACAAAAAAAAATTAATGGCTTAATGTTACTGAGAACTAGAAGGGTAAGGGGATGTGCATCTACTAAGTGAAGGATATGTAAATGCTGTATACCTTCAGTGAAATTGTCATCTTAGGCAAGGCCCACACTTCAAATAGCTAAAGAATGTTTTCACTGAGCAGTGTGTTGAATACAAATTAATGTAGCACCCATTGAGTCCAAACAGTGGAATAGAGACATCCAGCTACTTAGAAATTGTCATGGTAATAATTTGAAGGGAAATAAAGAGTTTTTGTCCCAGGCACTCATGTGACCAGTCCTTTCTGGAGACTGATTCTTTGCTGGCTTCTCTCATGCCCTATGTGGTAAACCTGTTGACACTGAAATCTGGAAGTAGAAGCTGCATAGAGGGAGTGGTATGAGGAGCTGCGTCTCAGTCCCCAGGGCTGGGCCATAATATAGGCCTATTCATAGTTTAATGTATTGTGTGGAAGCAAATCTGCAGTCCAAAGTGTGTAGTCAGAATGAAGCTGAGCATGACACCATGTATAGCCGGGCCCACAGGTGGGTGGTTAGCTCAGGATCTTTGTTGGAACATTTTGTTTGAGTTGGCTCTACCTCCTTAACACTTCCCCCTGGATGCTAAGGCTGAGACACTAGAAAAGCACCTCTGATCTCACCTATGCCAGTGAGTTAGAGCTGCACTCCAGGTTGGGCCTTCTACTCCCCCACTCCCTGTTTCTGTTCCAAAGCCTCATTTTCCCTCTGTGTAGCCCCTTGGAATAGACACATCAAAGTATTTACTCAATTTTCAGTTTTGGTTTTGTCCCTATATGGCACCTCTTCTTGTCACTCTTGGCTCCACAAGAGTCATTTTCTCTCTTGCCCTTGAACCCAAGATCCCAGGCTAGGTTCCCACTTGTTTGGGAGAGTGGGAGGTTTGGACACCGATGACTGACCAAAAGCACAGAGGCACGCCGGGGAGGCATCAATTGTCCCTGTTTCGCTGGATTGGTAGAGCCCAGTGACCCAGATGTGTCCCCTAAGAGCAACCTCACCTCATTACATAAACTTCCAGTAATCTAAAATAATGGTTTTGTTCCCAAAAGAGGTGTGTGTGTGTTTGTGTGTACATGTTTCTAGTCATTTGGGTAAAAATAGGAATGTTACACTTAGATAGTAATAAATGTGAAATAGAGCACTTAACTTCTCACATGGCACAAATGACTGAACAGAAGCCCTGAGTCTTCTTTAGAGAACATAGGTTCAGTGAGAGCTACAGTAATAGTATTTAGTTAATGTCAGCTCAGCATTAAATTTACATTATATTCTTGTGAACAAGCTCCAACATTATCTGTTAAATAACCAAGGCAGTACCTGGGCTGATGTAGACTTTTTGATTTTGCACATGAACTAACACTGCAGCTTGCTGATGAGAGATCACATGAGCTTGAAAATTTGGTGTGCTAAAGGATTCTTTGTATGAATAAAAATTCTGGTCGGTGAAGGTCAGTTTCTCTACTCAAGCGAGAATAATGTTGTTTCCCTTCTAATCAGACACACACAGTGTTTGAAGAATCCAGGAGCTCCATACAAATGATGTGCAGCCATAGCCTGGGCAGTTCCTCATGTAAGAAATGAATAATCTTTAATAAAGACTCAAACGACCCTGACTTCTTTCTGTACTATAATCAGTTGCCTTAATGGTGTGCCCTTTAGTGCCTTGCAGGGAAAATACTATAAAGTTATTTTTCTTATGTTGCTTCAAGGAGGGCTGAATTGGTCCAGTCAGTCCTCCTCCCATGTTGTATTTGACTCTGCCATAAAGACCACTGAAATCAGCCTCAGTTTTATTGAAAGGCCAGCATTCCCTTTCTCTTTCAGGGTGATCTGTGCCTCTGAGGGGCACTGGACTTGAAACAGCAGGAGTCACCATCTTTATTGTTAGGCTGTGGAATTTGTTTTAAGCACATTCTAAATCCAGTCTTATGTCTTTTGCTTTTTTTTTTAGTCTGTGACAAAGGTGACCCAATTGTTCTTCTTTGATATTGTGAACACAGCTCTTTTTGCTCATATCATAGAGGCATATAACAAAATACGAAGGATAAAATCGTGTCTGTGTGTGTAGTAAGGATGCATATTTCATGACTAAATTCAATGACATAATCAAAAAAGTGTTGTCCTCTCACAGTCATGAGCTAACAGGCAGAGACCACGTTTCAGGATATTTTTTATAGTGCTGAGATACTGTTCAAAAATAATAGAACTAATGAAAATGTCACATTGACAGAGTAGGCCATATTAAGATTTTACTTCAAGAAGGCATGATTTGGTGAATGTGACATTGACAGCAATGGTGTTAGGGTTTACTTCTTAGTAAAATGTTCTAAGAAGAATATTATAGAGTTCCCATTGAAGTGTATCATTTTTCATTTTATTTTTTCCTTTCTAGGATTAAGTAAATGTTAGAAACTAAGGAATTTTAGCGTACTATCTGCCTAGAAGAGGTATAGGGAGCTTTTTCTTTCTATCAGACTCTAATATAATTTAATAATACAGTGCTTCCAAAGAAATAAGTTAATTTAACAATACGATAAAATGCATATACCTTAGAGTATTTGAAGAATATGCAGGTAGTGAAATTGCATAATATGGATGCGTTTCTCAGTAAATAGATGTGCCATGTTTAAGCAATTTAAAATGTGTAAAAACGTAGAAATGGAGAATAACAGTGGAAAAGAAAACTAGTTACAAACAGAATGGTTGTAGCATCACTGAAGACTTTACTTAGCTCTGTAGATTGGTTGAACAAATCCTCCAGCAAATCTGGAATGAATAGCAACTCTGCTTACTATGACAGGTTTTATTTGTCTTGGGTGCAACCAAGACCACATGCTGTGTTTTGTCATGTTGGAAAAACTGAAGCAGATTTCCGTTGTGAATTTGAAGTTTTTAAAAAAGCCTTAATACTTCAGTCTCAACTCAGCCAGGTAAAAGCAATGTTTTCCTTTTCTTATCAACCAGGCATCAATAAATCTTAAATCCCTTCACCAAAAGCATGTAGCTGCAGTTCACCGCCCTGGTCGTAGTCAGATCACCACCACAGATGGCCTAAGCCTAATCCTTCTCATTTCCAGGGACCTTTAATAAAACTAATTTTTCTTTAATCAAGTTAATTCTTCTGCCTTTAATAAAGCTAATTTTTAATTTTCTTTCTCTTAGAAGGGTATGTCACCATTAGCATAGAGACTTTCCAAATCCCATGATGTATAAGTTTCTACCTAGAGTAAACATGGCTAACAATTCTGTACCTCCTCCCCATTTTTATAGCCTGTGTAGACAAAGCTGTGTTTAGAAGGTATGTCTCTAACTACATTTACCTATTGGAAAATTGTTCATTCTGCTGAATCTATGAAAATATGTATATACCAGTGATTAACACTTCGTTGAGAGTAGCACAGAATGTTATGAAATTGTTTAGATCTACTTTTTACCTTGGAACAACTGGATAGCAGATCCCTGCAAAATTCTCATCATATTCCTTTTTTATGCATTTATCAGGATCATTTAGTTGGCAGAGAGATCCAAGTAGAAGTGGAAGAGTAAGGGCTGAAGAATAAGGGAATAATCATTGTTTTCATGGATCAGTATCCAGTCTTTTTGTTCTGTGGTCTTTATTCTAGCATGATATGGGTTGGTGGTTTTCTCTAAAGTTGTATCATTCTGTTTGAAATGAGTTCAAGGCTAATCTCACACTGAGGAGCCTGGTCTCCAGTGAAGATTAGCATTTAATTAATATAGTAATGCTCTGTGAAGCAGAGGAGGGCACGATTTGAGGTGGTGGTGAAGGAGTTAGAACCAGCTGCAGTACCCCAACCCAAATTTTGTGGGTACCCTGAGGAGCACTGATCTTTAGTTATTATATAGAAGAGGCCCAAATAGTGACTGCTGTACATACTGAGTATCTAATCAGGGGTAGAGGTGAGATTAAAGGAGGTGAGAAAAGCTCACTTCAATACTTTTAACATCCAAATAAATATTTGAGTGCCTATTATGTGCCAGGTTAATTGTGGGTACTTGGAGATACAGGGTTGAACAAGTACCTATTCTTATAGAACTTGCATTGTAGTGGAGGGGACATAAATAATTTTAGATAGTAAAGGGCAAAAGAAAACTACAGCAAGATGTGAGGGTGGGGAGTGTTGGGCTGACTAACATTGGTAAGTTAGTCACTAAGACCTCCAAGGAGATTACATGAGGCCCAGGCCAAGTGAGGAGAAGCTACTTCAGAGCTTTTCATGCAGAAGTAAAGCAAGTGCAAAACGAGGAAGAAATGATATTGGGTATACAAGGAACAGAAAGAGAAACTTTGCAGTTGCAACTTGCCAAGGCAAGGGAGGGGAAAGTGATAGATGAAGTAGCAGAGATACAGTAAAGCAAAGTTTAAAAATGATGATCTCAGGAATTAGTTCATCCTGGAAATACTGATAAGTGCACATGTGTTTTTAAAGTGAAATTATAATATTTACAGTTTTAAGGAGAAAGCTGGAGACTCAGTAGAAAAACTAGGAATAAACAGAATGATTGTAGCATCACAGAGGACTTATGTCTTATGTTGAGCAAAGTAGCAGGATGAGGAAGCTTCAAAGCCTAGTGTTTGAGATGCTGCGCTCACCAAGCTGTTCTTACTGGAATACGTCCAGTAGAAACACAAGTACATTTGTGTATGAGGTTTCCAAAAGTTTTGATAATCTCCTTTTGAAACACTTCTTAAGGAGTTGAGTAGATTTTTTTTTCTGACAAGGTAATTCAGCCTGATTCTCTCCTATAGTTCCTGTAAGTAAGCTTTGTGGTTTTTGTTCTTGTTTTTGTTTTTTTTGAGATAAGTTTTGCTCTTGTTGCCCAGGCTGGAGTACAGTGGTGCAATCTCGGCTCACTGCAACCTCCACCTCCCAGGTTCAAGCAATCCTCCTGTGTCAGCCTCCTGAGTAGCTGGGATTACAGGCTCCTGCCACCATGCCCAGCTAATTTGTATTTTTAGTAGAGACAGGGTTTCTCCATGTTGGTCAGGCTGGTCTCAAACTCCCGACCTCAGGTGATGCCTCGGCCTCCCAAAGTGCTGGGATTACAGGTGTGAGCCACCACACCCGGCCAGCTTTGTGTTTTCTTATGTCTCACAGTGGAGAAGCGTAGGTCTCATAAGGGATAGTCTGAACCTTTACCTGGGGACTTATGCTGCTTACCCATTGTTTCTTTTTCTTTTTCTTTTTTTTTTTTGAGATAAGATCTCATGTCCATCGCCCAGACTGGAGTGCAGTGGTGCGATCATGGCTCACTGCAGCCCCAACTTCCCAGGCTCAGGTGATTGTCCCACCTCAGCCTCCTGAGTAGCTGGGACTACAGGTGTATACCACCACACCCAGCTAATTTTTTGTATTTTCAGTAGAGATGGGGTTTTGCCATGTTGCCCAGGCTGGTCTTGAACTCCTGGGCTCAAGTCATCTGCCCATTTTGGCCTCCCAAAGTGCCGGGATTACAGGTATGAACCATGGCACCTGGCCCTCATTGTTTTCTTTACCATGGTAGTGGCTAGGTGTTGTTGAATGCTTGCCAGTATAATAAGCTATCCATGAGAATAAAAGCCATCTCAGGAAACCTCCACATTTTAGGGGATCATCAAGATGCTGGCAAAATCTGCAGATGAAATTTTATATTCAAATTAACAAACCTATGCAGTTTACTTACAGAAACCAAGTGATTAGGCACACAGGTAATTCATAACAAGGGATTTTTTTCTATTCTAAATTCTCTTTTGTTTGGAATACAATGAATGTTGAGGCATCAGAGAGACTTGCCAAATTTCTAGGTCTTTCCAACACTCCTGGACTTGAAGAAACAATTCTGAAGCCCGCAAATTCCATCATAAGCTTGCAAATTACTGTTCATATTGTAAGGAACAAAGTCTAGGGCATATAAGTTTACTGCTTTATTTTTCTTTTGGCAGAATTGAGATGCTCTGGTTTCAAGGAAATAGCATGCAACTTGCCAGATCCTCCTTTGGACTCTTCTTGAGAAATTGCTCTGCCTCTAAGACAACTCTGCCTGTGCTGACCTTATTTACAAAGGTACAAAGTGAAGAAGTAAAATTGTTGGGTGAAGAAAGTTGTACACTTAAGAAAAGGGGACAAAGTTGAAAGGAAAGGCAATGGAATAAACTTTCTTCAGGCCTGCTCTTCAATTTTTCTATTAGCACAACAGCAGCAACTCAGTTTTCTACCCAGATACCTTATTATCTCCCATTAGCAAAGGGTAAATTGATGTATTTAATGGTCATCTGGCCCCTACATTGAAAAAAATGAAGTATAGGTTATAATATGGTATTTAAAAATGTATCATTTAGAAATACAATCAATTATTTTTATTTGTGGTAATTATGTTCTATAAAGTCACCTTGAACACTCAATTAGTGAATATTGCTCCTAGGGGAAATACACAGTTAGGTTCCTATGAGTCTCTGGTCATAATATTTTCATCAGCCTACCAAATACAGAACCTTATTTTATGTGTGATTCTGTTTAAAGATACTTTATTTTTACATTTGCACCATGGAATACTATGCGGCCATAAAATAGATGAAATCATGTCTTTGCAGCAACATGGATGCAGTTAGAGGCCATTATCCTGAGCAAATTAACACAGGAACAGAAAATCAAATACTGCATGTTCTCACTTATAAGTGGGAGCTAAACATTGAGTACACATGCACACAAAGAGGGGAATGATAGACACCAGGGCCTACTTGAGGGTGGAGGGTGAGGATCGAAAAACTGCCTATCAGGTGTATGCTTACTACCTGGGTGATGAAATCATTTGTACACCAAACCCCAGTGGCATGCAATTTACCCATGTGACAAACCTGCACATATACCCCCGAACCTAAAATAAAAGTTGAAAAAAAATTTTTTTTAATAAAGATACCTTATTTAGTATGTATATATTGTTGATTCATTAACACTAAACTCACAGCCAATAGCACCTGTGTATAACTCATGCCTAAATGAAGCTTATCAAACACATGTATTTTCTCCATAAGACACATCACAGTCTTCTCGTGCTTAAGAACACTAGTCAGCACTTCAGCACTATGCCTGGGGGCTTATTTAAACAGTGAAATCACCAATAAAAAGCACAAAAATGCAAAAATCCTGGCACTATGCAGACCATGAAAAGGAAACTAGCTTACATTTACAGTATGAGAGCTAAAACAAGAAGGCAGAGCATCAGCTTGTTTGACCTCAGCTTAGAATGAGTGCTTTGGGTAACTGAAATCTCTCACCACTCTATGCACGTGCATGTCTGTGAATACCTGGAAAAGCGCTTCAAGTATTGATTTGGGGGTTGCAAAGAAGTTTTAGCAATTAGGCAAATTCATAAATATGGAATCCATAAATAATGAGGACTGATTGTACTTGTTTTCTTATCCCTAACACTAGTTGTAAGCCATAAAGCTAGTTTTAAAATATTTAACAGCTTTATCTCCCTGAAATTATAATACAGACATTACTGATTTCTTTTTTTTGCTAATAAACATCACTTTGTGTGATTTAACAAAAAAGAAATAAAGTGCAGGTTAATAGAAGTAACTTTGATGAATAATACTGCAATTCAAACAAAAAAGATCTCTTTTTAATAGGTTTTTGAGATTTCGGGCATTTTAGCAATTTGGATATATATGACAGTTATTTAATAACAAAGTTTAATGAGTTTTAAAAATGAATTTATTGATGAAAATATTTAATCTAAACTACTTTTTATATCTGTAAGTATATATTGCACTGTTGGAAATTATGGAACCAAAAATATTTCATCATCTGAGAGTCTGCGATGGGAAACCCATGTGCAAACCACAGAAGTTAAATAATCCCTTAAGGCTGGTGTTGCTCACTCAGCCTAACAGTTCTGCACTGTTCTTCAGTTTGGGCAGCAGCTTATATACCCAAAAACATTTGTTAAAAACAAAATGAAAAAACCACACCAATTTTCCATTCAGCTTAATATTTATACTTAATGCTTATTCTGTACCATTAGGCACACAAGAAGATGGCACTCCCACCTCTGGCAGCTTATAATCCAGTGAATTAAATGCTTAAAAGTACAACATCAGATTGCCATCAGTTATGAAAAATAGAAAGTACTTCCCAGAGTGAGTTAAACAAAAAGATTTTGGTGTTGGTCTGGTTTCAGGAACAGCTTGATTTAGGAACTAAACATGTTAACAATCTCTTCAGCTTTGCATCCTCATAGTTAAATCCCCCTCTAGTTCTTCTCATGTGATATGGTTTGGCTCTGTGTCCCCACCCAAATCTCACCTTATAGCTCCCATAATTCCCACATGTTGTGGGAGACACCTGGTTGGAGATGACTGAATTATGGGGGCGAGTCTTTCCTTTGCTGTTCTTGTGATAGTGAATGGGTCTCACAAGATCTGATGGTTTTGAAAATGGGAGTTTCTCAGCACAAGCTCTCTCTTTGCCTGCTGCCATCCATGTAAGATGTGACTTGCTCCTCCTTGCCTTCCGCCATCATTATGAGGCCTCCCCAGCCATGTGGAACTGTAAGTCCAATAAACCTCTTTCTTTCGTAAATTGCCCAGTCTTGGGTATTTATTTATCAGCCGCATGAAAACAGACTAATACATCATGGATGACTGCAGCCATCCCAAGCCTCAGATCTCACATCTCAGACATCTACAGAAACTCCAGCAAAAGCCTTATGGCTACCCACTGGCTCTGATTGGCCCATTCTTGAGGGATAGGATGTACTGATTGCCTGAGCCTAAGTCAGGTTTCTCACCTTTATTGTTCTGGGATGGAGTCAGCCACATGCTGAGAGTAGTTCCTGTGAAGCAATATTATAGCACACTTGCTACAAGAAAGGGAAGTGGGTGGTGGACAGCCAACCCAACAAATGTCCACTATGGTTTAGGGACAGAGTAAATAACAAGTGCCATGGAAAATCCTAGAGAAGGATATTTGAATGGTCCATTCCACTGGTATCTTTTTTTGGTTCTTTATCCTTTTAAAATTTGATGAGCCTTTCCTCATAAAAATATATACACATATTTTCAGGTATAATTTGCATAGACTTCTGTGGACCCCAGGTCTAAAAAACAAAGCAAAACAAAAAACCCAATCTAGATTCTTCTAAAGTTCTTAATATAAAAGCAAAATTTTAGCACATGTGGTACTTCTGTAATTTAGCATGTTCTTGGGTTTTTTTGCTTTTAAGATCCTGTGTTGACTTTTTGAAACTTTCTCTGAAAATTTTAGGATGATTATCTTAAAACATTACAAACTATCCATAATCTATGTATTGCTAATGCTAATAATAACATGATAAGCCAATTCTCTGTTCTAGGAAATTAGGGCCAGAAAGATCCTTTAATGGTCTGATTCTTATTTCAAAACAGGCTGTGAGTTAAGCTGGAGGAAAAGCCTCTCTTTTACATAATAGCTTATCTCTTCCTGTCGTGTTAAAAAGAAGGTTTTGTATAAGCATAAGTAATTTGGGATCTGTTTTGAGCTCATCCAAGAGAACCTATAGCAGGTCCCTGTTCAGTCAAGGGCTGAGAAGCCTTTAAAATCTGCCGACGTAGCCTTGTAATATAGTTTGAAGTCAGGTAGCGTGATGTCTCCAGTTTTGTTCTTTTTTGCTTAGGATTGTCTTGGCAATGTGGGCTCTTTTTTGGTTCCATATGAACTTTAACATAGTTTTTCCAATTCTGTGAAGCAAGTCATTGGTAGCTTGATGGGGATGGCACTGAATCTATAAATTACCTTGGGCAGTATGGCCATTTTCATGATATTGATTCTTCTTCCAAGCCTACAGTAACCAAAACAGCATGGTACTGGTACTAAAACAGAGATATAGACAAATGGAACAGAACAGAGCCCTCAGAAATAACACCACACATCTACAACCATCTGATCTTTGACAAACCTGACAAAAACAAGCAATGGGGAAAGGATTTCCTATTTAATAAATGGTGCTGGGAAAACTGGCTAGCCATATGTAGAAAGCTGAAACTGGATCCCTTCCTTACACCTTACACAAAAATTAATTCAAGATGGATTAAAGACTTAAATGTTAGACTTAAAACCATAAAAACCCTAGAAGAAAACCTAAGCAATACCATTCAGGACATAGGCATGGGCAAGGACTTCATGACTAAAACACCAAAAGCAATGGCAACAAAAGCCAAAATAGGCAAACTGGATCTAATTAAACTAAAGAGCTTCTGCACAGCAAAAGAAACTACCATCAGAGTGAACAGGCAACCTACTGAATGGGAGAAAATTTTTGCAATCTACCCATCTGACAAAGGGCTAATATCCAGAATCTACAAAGAACTTAAACAAATTTACAAGAAAAAATCAAACAACCCCATCAAAAAGTGGGCAAAGGATATGAACAGACACTTTTCAAAAGAAGACATTTATGCAGCCAACAGACACATGAAAACATGCTCGTCATCACTGGCCATCAGAGAAATGCAAATCAAAACCACAATGAGATACCATCTCACACCAGTTAGAATGGCGATCATTAAAAAGGCAGGAAATGACAGGTGCTGGAGAGGATATGGAGAAACAGGAACGCTTTTACGCTGTTGGTGGGAGTGTAAACTAGTTCAACCATTGTGGAAAACAGTGTGGCGATTCCTCAAGGATCTAGAACTAGAAATACCATTTGACCCAGTGATCCTATTACTGTGTATATATAAAAATATATACACATATTTTCAGGTATAATTTGCATAGACTTCTGTGGACCCCAGGTCTAAAAAACAAAACAAAACAAAAAACCCAATCTAGATTCTTCTAAAGTTCTTAATATAAAGGCAAAATTTTAGCACATGTGGTACTTCTGTAATTTAGCATGTTCTTGGGTTTTTTTGCTTTTAAGATCCTGTGTTGACTTTTTGAAACCTTCTCTGAAAATTTTAGGATGATTATCTTAAAACATTACAAACTACCCATAATCTAAGTATTGCTAATGCTAATAATAACATGATAAGCCAATTATAAATCAAAGGATTATAAATCATGCTACTATAAAGACACATGCACAGGTATGTTTATTGTGACACTGTTCACAATAGCAAAGACTTGGAACCAACCCAAATGTCCATCAATGATAGACTGGATTAAGAAAATATGGCACATATACACCATGGAATACTATTCAGCCATAAAAAAGGATGAATTCATGTCCTTTGTAGGGACATGGATGAAGCTGGAAACCATCATTTGGAGCAAACTGTGGCATGGACAGAAAACCAAACACGGCATGTTCTCACTCATAGGTGGGAATTGAACAATGAGAACACTTGGACACAGGGCGTGGAACATCACACACCGGGGCCAGTCATGGGGTGCGGGGAGCAGGGACGGATAGCATTAGGAGAAATACCTAATGTAAATGATGAGTTGATGGGTGCAGCAAACCAACATGGCACATGTATACATATGTAACAAAACTGCACGTTGTACACATGTACCCTAGAACTTAAAGTATAATAAAAAAGTATAATATATATAATATATATAATAAAAGTATAATAAAAAAATAGGAGAAAGTGGGAAAAAAATAAAATAAAATAATAAAATCTGCCGATGATCCATAGTATTCTCAACAGACTTCTCCGCTAGATGGTTTATGAGTGCAAACAATGAACACTAAAAGTTGTTTGCTCTTCAGGTGGAGAATTTGTCCAGGAAACCTATTGTTGACACTTGTAATGAGAAAACAGGCGGTGCAATAATCATCTGAAGTGAATAGAGATTTGTTTTACTTTTTAAAGATGAGGCAATTACTATCTAACTCCATCCTAATGGGTTTCTTCCTGTGGACTGATTAGGAAAAACAGGCTGGCAAGGCTCAGTGCTTTTCAGTCAGAACAGACTTTAAGCCATCCTCGTGGTGTCAGCCAGGCCAACTGTATGAGGCCACAAGGGTGCACCTGACCTAGGAAGGACAAAGTCCTTAGATCAGTGAAAAAGAGAAACATCTATGTGTACGTATTATACATACACATAGATAGATGGCTTGATTTATGGAGAAAAATCAGAACAAAACCAAAAAAATGCAGAGAGCCTGTGAAATATTAGTTATTTATAAGATTCTATGGTAGTGTTTTACTTTGGAAAAACAGTGTAACTAATGTGGTAGAAAACTATTCTTTAAAATAAGTATAATCTGCCTCTTATGGGTTTTTTGTTTTGTTTTGTTTTTGTAAGGGCAAATGCCATTCTTTGGGTTTAATCGCTTGGTTTTTTTTTTCTTCCTGTAGGACTCATGCCCCCTTTGTGATGAAGCCAAGGAAGTACTCAAGCCTTATAAAAACAGGGTAATATAATACAGTGTGGCTTTTATATATATGGAATGCATATTAGATGTGGTATAAAGTATCTGCCTGGATCCTTCCTTTAGGAAAAGAGATTAAATGATTTTTCATTTAAATTTTCCTTCTATTCTTCAGAGAGAGAGTTTAGTGCTTATTACCATAAAACTCATTACACCTAAGTGTTTTCCTCTGAGCAGTACTGGTTTTCTTACTCTGGCTCTTAATGAGTCAAAGTTAACTAGCAGGTGCAGTATTCGTGTTTTCTTTAAACTTTTGCCCCATTCCTTTTATCTTGTTTTGCATTTTGCACTGATGTGTTTTCATGTAACACACCATCACACCTTTCCAGTTCCTATAACCAAAACATTTCTGTCCTGATTCTCAGTCAGCTTCCCAACTGGGACATGTTTTATTTCATTGGAACTGAGTACTGTCCTGATGCTGAATGTAACAAGGGTAACAGAAAAGCAGCAAGATCAGGAAGTAGAGAATATAATGAAACCAGTCAAGTTTTGGAAGTCAGGGACATTAGATCACTGTGGACCTAAAACAAACAAACAACTATAAGGAAAACGGCATTAGAAATGGTCTGGGGATCAGTTTATCACTGCAGTTGTTACATCACCCCATGGTCTAAAATACAGAGCTTTAGTCTGTCTCTGTTTCAGTTCATTTTTCAGGAGGTGAACATCACACTTCCAGAAAACTCTGTCTGGTATGAAAGGTATAAATTTGACATTCCTGTCTTCCACTTGAATGGCCAGTTTCTGATGATGCATCGAGTAAACACCTCAAAACTTGAAAAACAGCTCCGGAAACTTGAGCAGCAAAGTACTGGAGGCTGACTAATGCCCTCATGATTTTCCACCCTCTCTTCCCATAAAGCATCTTCCTAAAGAAATGACCATGGCCTGATACTCATTTTGTCACTTGTACAGAGCCCTAAGGATGTTCTGAATTCAGTGGTGCCAAATAAATGTTGACATTCCCCTTTTGGTTGATGGAAGTATCAGTGTGGGAACTGTTTCCTTAATGGCATTTTATAAAATAAGAGCATATTAGCAAGGAGGGAGATGATGGAGGGAGGGAGAAGTCCATTTGTCTTATTTATCCTTTTTGTATTAATAGAGAGGCACTTCACATTCACTGGGCAGTGCCGTTTATAGGAAGAAGGTTCTGCATTCTTGCTGCTGCCCCAGAGGGCTTAACTTTTTAATGAAAGAATAAATGCTCTTCCACTCAGTAGATAAAGTGAAATGTGAATTGTTAATAACTGTGCATGGTCAATAAAGGGATGTTTTAAGGAATACATCTGCATGAAGCCTATTCAGTGGGATTTAATAATACCTGTTTAAAATTAGAGTTCATTTTTGTTGAGTAGAAGAGAATTATCCTAGCCAAAGAGGCATCATTTGAGAAAAACAAAAGAAAAACTTAAACCCCTAAAATGTATATAAAAATCTCAACATTCTCTCCACGGTCATTGAATTGATTTGTAGTATTTGAGGACTGCCTTTCATAGTTATTCAGTTACCATCAATTGAGTTAATTCAACTTATTTTAAGACAGTAGGTTTTTTAAAATCAGATTTTAATATCTTGGAAAAAAATCACTCCTAAATATGTCATCTAAAGATAAAATACTCTTTGCCATTCTATGTAAAGTGTTAGAAATGTATTTGCATACCCTTATTTATATTTAGTCAGATTAAGCCAGTGTAGAAATGGATTCATTTGAAAACAAAACTGCCTTTCCTCTTAAAATCTTACCACTGCAATTCCATGTATAATGAAATTATTTTTTAAACTATTTGAATGAATTTGGATATTGTGAGTCACTAGATTTTAATTTAATCAGGATGATTCAGTCTTAGTATAGAATATTAGAGCTAGCTGACCTTAGACATTGTCTAGTCCCACTCTCCCATTTTGTATATGAGGGGAAATCTGAAATTCAGAGAATATCAGGGACGTAACCCAAGGTCACACAGCCAGTCAGTTGGCAGGCCAGGTCCCACAGCCCCAGATTTCCAGTACTCTCTGGGCTCATTGCAGGGGGCTCCTGTTATCTCACATACAGCATCCCCAACCATTTTGGATCCAACACAAATCTGGAAGCAACTTAAAAAGCCTTTTAAGCTGAGTACAGTGGTACATGCCTATAGTCCCAGCTACTTGAGAGGCTGAGGCAGAAGAGCCCAGAAGTTTGAGTCCAGCCTGAGCAACATAGTGAGACTGTGTCTCTTAAAAACAAAAAAAAAGAAAAGAAAAAGAAAAGGAAAAGAACAAAATCTTAGCAATTGAATAGCAGTGTTTATCATTTACAAATTTCTGGAACATTTATTTGACATAAATATTGAACCCTGGGGTGGGCAGAATTCTAGGATGACCCCAGTGATCCCCACTCTTGGATAATTCCCAGTCCCTTTGAGTGTGGGTGGAAATATCACTGCTGTGATTATGTTACATTATATGGCAAAAGGGAAATTATCCTGGCTGGGCCTGACGTAACTGGGTGAGCCGTTTAAAAGCAGAGAATTCTCTCTGGTTAGTTATAAAGAGGAAAGTAGAGAGATGTGCTCTAGCAAGCCTGGAAGAAAGCAAGCATCATGTGAATTGCCTAGTGGAACCACATGGCAAGAAACTGGGTAGCCTCTGGGAACTGAGTAATTCTTGGCCAAAAACTAGCAGGAAGATGGGGACATCAGTCCTATAGCTTCAAGGAAATGAATTCTGCCAATAATCAGTAAGCTTAGAAGAGGATCCACAACGACAGATGAGAACTGCAGCCTTGACCAACATCTTGATTTCAGCTCAGTGAGACTCTAATCCAAGAATCCAGCCACACCAAGCCTAGACTTCTGGTTTACAGAAACTGAAAGACAATAAATATGTATTGTTTTAAACTGCTAAATGTATGATAATTTGTTACATAGCAGTAGAGAATGAATACAAATCCTTACAGCATTGAAGCACAGTAGTAGGTGATGGGAGTACAGAAATGAATAAATCATAGTCCTTGTCTTTGAGATACTATCTGTTAAGGAGAAAGGAGAGACAAGTGAATAAAGCACAGCATATTGCAATGAGGGCTGGAACTGACATGTGTCAGATGGTACCAGGTGGGAAAAGTAGCAGGAATGATTCACAGAAAATTAGACTTCAGCTAGGTCTTGATGGCTGAATAGAAGCAATGGATGGGGATTGGGAGTGAGGAGGGTATTCTATAAGGGAACAGTATATGTAAAATATGAGGGTGTGGAAGGACACAGCATATTCAGGAAATGCTAGGTGACTTTGTGTGGCTGGAGTAAAGGGGAGGAGAGTGAAGGAGATGAGACTGGCAAGGTAGATTGGGATCCATATTGTGAAGGCCTTAGCTAATGTGCTTTTGGCCCAGCATCAGTAGCCTCCCATGCTTCCTGCGTTTATCCATAGTCAGTCCTTCTGACTCCTGACTACTCAGGGGTGTCTGGCCTCCCTACCCCAGCCTGTTGCAGTCCTTCTTCCTGTCCTTAAGGCTGCTGAGCTCAACAGTCCCTTCTAGTAGTCCTGCAGGACAATCCCACTCTCAATACAACCAGGGATGCCACAGACAAGGTCCTCCACTTGTGTGTCTGGGTGTCCTGTGTTCATTCCTGCCTTCTCCAGGCAGGGTGAGAATTGTGTAGCCCGTAGGTCCTAGGTTGCTGATCCTTCTCCTAAACCACCAGTTGGAAAGGTTCCAAGAGTTTCTTTCAGTGTCTGCTCAACTAAGATGGAGAAAATCCATTGGTTCCCTTCAAAAAGCATGGCTGGCCAGAAAGCCTAGAGACCTTTTTTCTCTTGGAGCACTTCTTACCTGAGTATAACCATGTGGTTATAGTGTGCAGGAAGTGCAGAGACTAAAGGTAAAACAGTATTTCAGCAACAAATTTCTGACACTAGAATTTCAAACAAGAATCCCATGATATAGGATACTCAAACTAAAGTATTGGCTAAGGCACTAAGAAACAATAGATGCTACATTTCAAGGAAATACTAGATCACGTGGAGGATTATTATAGACCTGGGAGAGAGGATCTTTGGAGGAGTTTTTTAAAAGTTGTCCTCTCACTTATTTTCTACCAAAGTAGAAAGGTTGGGAGTCAACTTCATATCAAGAGGGAGGGGCATAAGTTGGACTCACTGGAAAGCGAATGTATGTCCTTGGGTAAGAAGAACACAGTGGTCTAACTCTCCTGGGAAATCAGGCAAGAGATAGTTTAGCAAGCAGCTTTGGCTGTACAGTGAAGGCAGCTGATGCTGTTTCTCTGAGTTTGTCCCAGGGAAGTGTGTGTGTGTGTGTGTGTGTGTGTGTCCTCATGGACTAAATATGAACCAAATGTGAGAAGGGATTGGTATGAGGGCATCTTCGTTGCAGGCAGGCCTCAGAAGGGGAGACCCAGAGGGATACACTGGGTTCCGAGGGGCTGAGGGGTCTGCTTGAATGGAGAGCCCATTTGCCCGAATCAGGGAACTGCAGGCAAAACATTGCCAGTAATCGGTACAGTCTCCCAATAACCTGCACAGCCTGTACCAAGTGTGGTCTGCTTTAACTGTTTATCAGGTCCAGAAAGTAGGCCAGTATACAACTCTACCACTGAAATAAGAACATTCTCACCCGTCTCCACTTTTTCTTTCTCCCATAGCAACCCTAGAAGGATCAGAAACTGCCAGGAACAAGGAGAAGACGCTCCCCTTCCTCAGCTTCCTACCCCCACATGGCTTCTCAGTCAGGGAAAAGATACAACTTCACTTTAAACCAAGTCTTAAGTTTTGATTATGACATGGGATTAGATGCACCAAAAACAATTTCAAGTGACTATGGGGTATTCTACTCTCTGAGAATGCTCAAGAGTCCTGATATGACCTGTTGTTTTTATCCTAAATGGTGAAAAATTCATCCACCAAATATATAGGGATAGAGGGAGACAGAAAGATGCTTTCTGAAGGTATCCCATATTTAGAGTATTGGTTACATATACTTAATGTTGGTTTTAACCTATAGATCTTCAATAAACTTACTCATCAATTCTTATTTCAGAGAGGAATATGGTCATGTGACTAGGAATCCTGCAGATCTTCAGCAAACCCACGGGTCCCAACAGCTGGCAAAATGAAAGGTAGATGCCTAGAAACATGGCATCTAAAAGGTGATTTGATTATCCCACTGACAAGTATCAGTGTTATGTCACCTGTTACTGTGATTTTCATGTGATGTTTGTAGCAGCAATTACTTTTCCTTTCTGAAATTATGTTTGCAAGGATCAATTTGTTTTTATATAAAGATTAACTTTGATATAAGAAGCTCATCATTCACCTCCAAAGGAAAAGGTGATACAACCTTCCTTTTTTTCCCCCTTCAAGCTAATGCCTTATGAAGGAGTGGAATAGTTTGGGACTTCATATTGCTGCTCTAGAATAGTGCCTCTTTCTTCCACATGTCTCTTCATAACATTATGAGCTTACTGGAACATATAGCTCTTTGGCCAGTTTATTGCAGGAAACAAGGGTATACTCAGACTGGGGTTTTTTAAATAATGCAGCAATCTCATGGACATCTGACGGTAGGAATCACAATACAGCCAGGCTTCAGAAGTACAATTAAAGAACCACCCAAAACTGAAACATCACCCTTCTCACAGTGCCTTGGCTTATCTTCTTCCCTCTTCTCTCCTGGCTCACAGCTCCCCTGCTTACACACAATATCTGCCTCCTCATCGCTGCAGCCTGCTCATGCCCGTCACTACTGCTAACCTTTCTGTTCAGCAGTACAGCACCCTGAGCCTCTCAGGCTTCTCTATTCCAAAATCCTAAAAGAGGAAGTTTACTCAGCTTATATTTTACAACCAGGCACCCATGACCTAAGTTGGCCGACCAATCTATAGAAGGAGCCACCTTTAGGACAGAAGCCCATCCCTGGGCCAACTGGCTATGGAAGCAGTATGCAAATCACAGTCACTGCCCACTGGCAGAGGCCAGAAGCAGGACAGGCAATGACCAGCAACTCTGGCACACCTCCAAAAAGCTTAAGAGTGTGACATTCTACCATACTCAAGGGAAGTCAGGAGGAACACATGGTAAGTTCATTTATATCCTACTCCATAGGAGTAATAAGGACATGAACCAAAGCAATGGGAGTCAGACAGAAAGAGATATCAGGAGATATTTAGGAGTGAGGTTGACAAAACTTCATGACTGACTAGATGGGTGGGTAGTGATGTGGAGAGGGGAGTAGAGAGAAAGCATGGATTCTGGGATAACTCCCAGTTTTCTTGCTTACACTACTGGGTGAATTCTGATACTTTTTATTCCCTGAGGCAGAGAATATAAGAGGAAGGAAAAGTTAGTTTTGGGCTGTGCTTGGTGGATGGGAAAGATAAGACATGGTGAATTCTCCATGCTTGTGGAATATCAAGGTAAAGATGAAAGTTAGAAGTGCAAAACAAAGGTCTGGGGTTAAGGTATACATTTGAGAGCCCACTGAGTATGGTTGGAAATGTGGCCACCTGGCATATAAGGAGAAAAGCAAGCTATTCCAAAACCGTGGAGAATACTAATCTTGACCCATGAGAATAGAGGAAGTTGCTAGTGAAGGAAAATGAGAGAGTGGTGGTGGAACTAGGAATGGGAGAAGCTCATCCAATTTACATTACATGATGCCTTTTGTGATTTGATAGTGGCAGGTATTATTCCAAGCACTGGGGATAAAACAACAAACAAGATAGCCAGGATTCCTACTCTCAGAGTCTTGCATTCTAGGGGAGAGACAGACAATAAAGATATCGTATCAGAGGAAAATAATCATGAAAGTCAGGGAGGAGCTTTTCCCAGAGTAACTGACAGTATCAAATAGCAAGAGAGTTAGGATGAGGACTAAACAGAAGACATCAGATTTGAAAATTAGAAAATCAATGTTGCTATAGGAAGAATAGTCCCCAAAGATATCCAGGTCCTAATTCCTGGAACCTGTTACTTATATGCATAAAGGACTTTGCAGATTTAAGTTAAGGATCTTGAGATGGGAAAATTATATTGCATTATCTAGGCAGGTCCTAATGTAATCACAGGTGTCTCTATAAGGGATTCAGAAGGAGATTTGACTAGGGAAAAGAGAGTAGGAGATTCGACAATGGAAGCAAAAGGCTGGAGTGATACAAGAAAGCGGCCATGAGCCAAGGAATGTGAATGGCCTCCAGAAGCTAAGAAAAGAAAAAGAAAACAGATTATCCCCTACAGCCTCCTGAAGGAGCAAGCCCTGCTGACACGTTGACTTTAGTTCTATGAAACTGATTTCTGACTTCTGGCCTATAGAACTATGAGAGAATGAATTTGTGTTGTTTTAAGCCAAGTTTGTGATAATTTGGTACAGCAGCAATAGAAAATGAATACAAATGTTTCCTTGACCTTATTGAGAACAATTTTGGTGGAGAAGGAAGAGGTAAACTAAAAGAAAATTGCGGTGGGATGATGACTGAAAGATACAGAAAAGACAGCAGAGTATCCATTTTTTAGGAAGTTTTTATGTATCTTATTTGACCCGCTAAGAAAAGACATCCAGAAAGGAGCTAAAGACCAGAGGTAGTTGATTAGCTCAGCACCCAAAAATGGCAGGCAGTGTTGGGGCAGTACTAGAATGAGGTAGCCATAACATTCTACCTGTCTTTTGGCTGAATTGTGGGGAGGAGAGTTCAGAAGCCTCAAAAGTGACCCTGACACTGGAGAGTAAACCATAGTAACCCATTATGGTCCACAGATATGCACACCAGACCCATGACTCTTGTTCACCATAGAGACAGGATGCTTTGATGCTGTGACCCAACATCCTGCACCTGGAACAGATTTGGTATCTCTCTATTGACGCAGAAATTCATGTTGAGCATGGAGACATAATCAAGAGAGAATGGCCTCATTCAATCGGTCTTCAGCTTAGGCACTGACATTTTGCATTTTACTTCCTCTCTCAGGTTCAAAGATGACTACCAAAGCTAAACCTCTGAATTCTAAAGTCTACAAGGACATAAAGCTTCAGGGAAAGGGGAAATATTAATATTAATATTAATGTCATACAAAAGAGGAGAAGCAGCACATAGGATTGCCAGCTAATAGACTAGCAGTAATAAGAAGAATCCAACCATAGGCCTATATTGAGTGTCATGGGCATCCCTTCTTTATGCTGAAATGGTATATTTGAACTGAATTCCTGATGGAAAACTTTCTATCCTTAGAAATACTGTAGGCCAAATATTAATTGGAACTTTTGTTAATGATTTGAGAACACCAAAAAGTTTAGATGATACGAGTTAAAGGCAAATTGAGCCTATGGCCTCATTGTGCTACTTAGAATACACTGTGACCCAGCTCTCCTCAGAAACCCTGATGGCTTTGTTGCAGCATTGCATTGCACAGAAGACCTCAGTGGTGATCCTGAGTCCTCACAACAAGGTCAACCCGTGGCCTGGCCACTAAGGCAACAGAGAGGGAAATAAATTTTAGAAAACGCTTCCCTTAAAAATGAGTTAAAATGTACATTTGCATCATGAGACTAGGTTAACTGTCACCTGAGAAAGTCCTGTATTCAGAAAGACTTAATCCTGGACCAGGTAAATGAGGCATTTGCTGTATGTTCTTTGTTATGAATTTAATGCTACAAAGAGAAAATGGGCATTGATGCATAATCTGGGTAAAAAAGAGATGTCAGAAGTTGGGAAAGAACTGCCAGAAGAGCTATGTTTTAGGATTTCACTCCACCTTACCCTGTGTTTTCTTGTAAAGATATTCTCAAAATTAGGCCAATTTCACTCTTTTAAGGTCAGAGGAGATTAAGATATTTAGAAATCAGATTGTGGGATTGATTCCCATTGTGATTGCTGACTTCTAGTATCAGCCTTTTGTTCTGCATGGATTCTCTCATCTTGCAAACTAGCAAGATTCCTGAATTTGGCAATGATCCTGCTCTGTGAAGCATTCTCAAGTTAGGGTTCTTATCAATGTCAGATTTCACTAAGCCAGTAATAAAGGAAAGGTTGAGAGAGCAAAGGATGTCACTGAGTTGACACCTAACAGCACAAAACAACCTGTCAGCTGGCAGGACAAGCCAGCACGTTCAGGGTGGTCACAGCCTTTGAGTTGGAAAGATAGTCTTTTAAACCTCCTTACCTCACCAAATAACTATAACAGATAAAATTTAGTTACTCCCTCCCACTTTTGTTCTATTCATTTAAAGCAGTGTTTTTTAAAAATTTATGTATATGTGACTACATGAAAAATACATTACTGTGTTTCTTGATGTTTTATGACCTGTACACAAAGTGAGACCAGCAGATGCCTTCAAGAGAAATAAAGGACACTGCTGTCATTCTAACTAAATTGTCCAGAGGAGGAAAGAAGAGTACAAAAATGATTATGAATACTTAAAAAGAGGCATCACTTTGTCATTGGTGTGGAGCCTATAATTATGTGCAATTCCCTACTTAAGGCTTTTTAGTTATGCTGAACATTGAAAAAAACTAAACAGCAGAGAGGAGAAAAGAAAAAGGGGGAAATTTAAACATTTAATGGAACACATTCATTAAATGGAGACATTGCTTCACCATAAGGGGGCAGTTTAAGGGTTTGGTAGTCCTGCTCACTTGCTATTGTCAAATCATTTGTTTTATCATGGATTTGGGATCCTTATAAGTCTTCATTATTATTTTGAAGTCAAGAATGTTTCCTTCTGCCCACAAAACATGATCACTTTTCATTGATTTTTTTTTTAATATTCTGACTGGTTTTGCATATCTGGAAAAGATAAATCTTCAAAATTTGGAAATAAATCTTTTTCCTCCCTGCCAAATCCATAATATGATCCCTTTCTGTCACTGACAGCACCATCAGATAAGTGGACGTGCCTTGCTTGGTTAGAAGGATGCTGCGATTTTCAGCAGGAACAAGAATGTAGTTACAGACCCAGCCTAAGACATGTTTAGGGCACGTTGTTACAGATTCTTTTTGGTTCTGTTCTAGAGATGTCTTCTTAAGTTCCAATTTGACATTAGAAATTCTCATTCAGGGCCAACGTCCCCAGCAAACCAGGTATCCCACAGGCAGGATACACCTTCAGGACTTGGGAGGAGGCCCTCAAGACGTGGGCTGTAGCAGGAGACACAAAGACAAGAGACTAAAAAAATACAGGGGCTTTGCCTCTTCAGATTCTTGGGATCTTCCTCTCCTCCTCAAACTGGAGCCTGAGTTTACCCCAGAATTGATGCTGAGAACAAATTGGGGATGGAGAGGCAAATCTGAAGATGTGCAAACCACAAAAAACTGAAGGCATGAGAAAATGAAATCTAGGATTCTGTAATAGCACCAATATTTGTTGTTGTTCCCTTCCATCATTTATAAGTAAAATGTGAAATAAGACAAAGGGAATCAGTTACACTACCTAAAGTTGTATTTTCTAGTTTTCCCCAGCTTTTATTTTTAAAAATACATATTTTATTCTTTCAGCAATCCCATGATATAAATAGGGCAGGTATTACTATCCTTATTTTTGAGATGAGAACAGTGAGGCCCAGAAAGAGGAAATGACTTTATAAGGTTATGCAGTGAGTCAGACAGCCCAAGGAATAATAAATACCCAGTTCTGCTCTTATTTAATCCAGAACATTTCCCTTCCTGGCTTTAAGCATCCCTTTCCTCCTTCTCCCTTTGGTGGTTCTCCTTTGAACATGATCTTTCACCAACTGTGGATGAGTCCATGTTCAGAGTTGCAGAGAACTGTTGTTTATAGATCCCCCAAGGGGCTATTTTCGTTGCTTACCTGCGAAGCCCCTGTGATGGAAGTCCCTTAGAGGCAGCTGCTGGGATTCTTCTCACCTGAGACTGCTGTAATTAGCTCTGCTAACAACTGTGATCTGTGATTGAACATGGCTTGTCATAGTCATTGTTCACTGACAGGCACAGATAAGAGCTGCATCTCGGTGAGTGGTGTTCTAAATGGTGTTCTCCACTTGATAAACTCCTGTAAGGCACTTGTCAGGGTCGCTGTTCTCAAACTCAGCTAGCAGCAGGCAGTTTCACTGTAACACCTTCTAGAACACACAAAAGAGCCTTTAACAGATCCCCAGGGAGTGCACCGCCATGCACTGGGAGAGACTGTTTCTATTTTGACCTTGCCCAGGATTTGCCTGCCCCTCCTTCTAATGGAAAACATAGGTATGGCCTTGCATGAGAAAAGGCAGTCTTTGTCTTCCTGATCCTTGAGACTCCAAGGTTTCAGATCTCCCCATAAGAACACTTGTAAGTGAAAGAATAATGTGTGATATGTTCCGCCTATGCTTTTCAAAGCCTACACTCTTATTAGAAGCAAAACAAAATACTGCTTATGAACACCTGCTGGTGAGGACCGAGCCAAGAGGCAGTGTGGGCGTTGGATGGGAGGTGTTGCCCTGGCAGTAAATCCAAGTTGCTCACACCAAAGGAAGTGTTTCTAGGTAAGCTATCTGAGCAAGAGGTAAATACTTAGTCATTCGGAATAGTCTATAAATGACGACTGCTTCATCTTCAATAAGGGGAGGTCTGATTGGAAAGTGCTCACAGAATGGTTGGATTGCATTTCTGTCTTCAATCCACCTTTGATTCACAATATACATTCCTTTGTTAAAAAATTTAAGAGTGTCTGTAATCAAACCCTTGTTAACAGATGTAAAAAGCTACAATTTGCTTGCTGGACATTATTTCAACAAAAGTTTTTTCATTCAAAATAATTTGTCAAAAAAGGACTCATGCCCTTAAGTGGTTTCAGATAGTGTGCTGTCCAATTTCTATGCTTTTCCACCTACTCCCCCAGGGCCATCAGGGAGTAGGTGAGTTTAATGATTCTACTTCTTAACCATTTCTTAAATCTGTCTCCTTGGTCAGGCGCAGTGGCTCACACCTGTAATCCTAACACTTTGGGAGGCGGGAGGATTGCTTTGAGGCGGGAGGATTGCTGGAGCCCAGGAGTTCAAGACCACCCTGGGCAACATAGTGCCCTGACTCTTTAAAAAAAAAAAAAAAAAAAATCTGTCTCCTTGTTTCAGCCCTCACTGCTGTTGCAGTAGTCGCAGGCTTCTTCATCTCTCACCTACACATTGCAATGCCTTTGCCTCCTAAATGGCCTCCCTTACTCACTGCTCTCCCATGCCATCTTCTATCTACCTCATCACCACTTCTAATTATCCTTCCAAATCACAGGTCTGATCATCCACTCACAGACCTATCGTGGCTTTCCATTGCCTACAAAAATGAAAACCAAACCACAGAACTTAGCATGACAGTAAAAGCCCTGCATCTAGCCTCCATCTACTGTATCCTTCATGCATCTTAAACTCTTGTCTATTCCAGATAACTTGCCCTTGCATGAAAGCACCCTCACTTTGAGTGTCTCTTTGAGCATACCTTCCCTCCTTTCATCCACAGCATCTTACAAAAATCATCCTTTTTGAGTCAGCTCGAATGTCATTTCCTCCAGGAAATTTCCCACGACTTTCTTCCAATCCAAATTAATTAATCACTCTTTCCTCCAAGTTCATACAGCTCTATCTATCTATCTATCTATGATCCATTGTCTTTATTAGAGATACAATTTGCATATCATACAGTTCACCCATTTAAAGCATACAATTGAATGGTTTTTAGTATAGTCAACAAAGTTGTGCAACTGTCACCACAATCAATTTTAGGACATTTCATCACTCCAAAAAGAAACCCTGTACCCACTAGCAGTCACCTATTTCCTCCATCCTTCCCCATCCCCAGCCCTAGGCAACCATCTGTTTTCTGTCTCTACAGATTTACCTATTCAAGACATTTCATATAAATGGAATCATACAATATGTGGTCCTTTGTGACTGGTGTCTCTCACTTAACATAGCGTTTTTAAGATCCATCCATGTTGTAGCATGTATCAGTACTACATTCCACTTCATTGTTTAATAATAATAATAATAATAGTTCATTGTATGGGAATACCACGTTTGTGACTGGCTTCTCTCACTTAGCATACTGTTTTTAAGATCCATCCATGTTGTAGCATTATCAGTATACATTCCACTTCATTGTTTGAATAATAATAATGCTTCATTGTATGAGTATACCACATTTATCCATTTATCAGTTGATGGATATTTGAGCTGTTTCTACTTTTTAGCAATTATGAATAATGCCTCATCTAACACTTTGATTATACTTTTTATTATCATATGTGTGGCTTCGGGTTTTTGTTTGGTTGGTTGGTTTTGCCTGTGTCTGTTTTTATCACTTGATTATAAACTTCTGGAAAAAGATCATTATTTTCACTCTGAAATCTCCATACAGCAAGTATTCAATAAGTGTTTGGCAGATGGATGAATGGGCAGATATTACAGGTTCTTACCATGTTGATTATGAAGAAGTACAAAGTATTCAGAATAAAAACATTAAGCACAGTAATAAACCAAGGGTGTGCCAGTAAATTTACCCAGTAAATTATAACTTTCAAAAACTGACGGTTCTTAAATAAACTTTAATCTCTGCACTATTTCCTGGAATTTCACACATGGTTATTACAGTTGATTATTTCAGGGAGGCAGTTCCTCTGCTAATAATAGTTGTGAACTGGCTGGACAGAGGCCTGGAAGACACCAGACTTTCTCTTCTGAATTAACTCCACAGTGTTTTGTTGTTGCTCTTGGCCTGACCGATGTTACTCTTCTAGCCTAGAGTAGTGGTTCTCAGCTCTGACTGAGCATCCAAATCCCCCATGGAGATTTTTCAAGGCATAATTATCTAAATCCCACTGCCCAGATTATGATTCTGTCGGCTGAGTAGGGGCCTATGTGCTCCCATGTTCTAAAAACTCTAGAGATGTTTCTGATGCATAGCCAAGTTCAAGAATAACTATTTCAAAAGTCATCCAGAGGTTAAAAAAAAAAAAGAGAGAGAGAATTAATATTATATACCATGTATGAGCACTTTACTCCTGAAGAGTATTTTACTCATTCTGGGATCGTACCCATTAATACTACCTAAAATTTATAAGGTACTTTTTATTTGGAAAGAGATTTGCAGTCATATTTTATTAGCTAGGCTTGCATGCTGGGTGACCTTGTACAAATCACATAATCCCTTTGTATCTTAAATTTCCTCATATGTAAACTGTAGGCAGTAATACTGACCTACCCTCAAGGGGTATTGTGGGGACTCATGGAGGACTATGAAGCACTCAGCAAATATAAAAATGTTACATGCATGCTTATTAGACAGGTATGAAGTCCTAGTCACAGCCTTTAAAAATGAAACAAATACCAAAATAAAACACTTCAACAGTCCTTCCTGCAACCTTCATCATCATCTGTAAGATCCTGTCCTAACACAAAAGTACTGTACAGCAATTCCCCCTTACCACCAAGATTAATAAACAACACAGTCTGCAGTCACAAAGGAAGACAGGGCCAGTGATGGCAGCAGATAAGTACAGCAAACAGCCCTGAAATATAGTTTGCTAACCTTCTCTTATTTATCATTTATAATGCAATTAGAGATTATACCTATAATTACACTCTTCTGAAAAATATTCTTAGAAAACATTTGTGCACATTCACAGTCTTTAAACTGATGCTAACTACCCACTGTTGATAGTAAGCCTGAAGTTGTTTTCTAGTTTAGTGATGAGTTTTGCTAGTCTTGCATAGCTACATTTAACCCCTTCTCATCTCCCACATGTGACTGAAAGAATATGTGATCAAAATGGGACCTGGAGACCTATTTCAAGTTGGGTGTGGGTGAGAATGTGGAGGCAGAGGAGAAATCTCTAACCTGAGAACGAGGGGCAGGTCTTGTAAGGATGTTGACCCACGACTAAGAGTTCATTTGCATTGCACTATATTTTCAGCTTCTTGAAAAAGGGAGGCAGAAAACAAATGTGGTTTTTCCTTGTTGGCATTTTGCTTTGAAAGAGTCACATAATTTAAAGGACCATGTTCATTTTCTGTATTCTTGAAATCAAGGAAAATCTCATGGTGTTTTTAAGACAGGGCAGAAATAAGGTACAATATTCTGGTATAGTGCTTGTTTTCCACATCTTTTAGGTGGGAGCTTTAAAATCTTAGGTGAAACTTAATCATCTTGGCATATTTTTCTTTCTTTCAAACTTCCTAAAAAACAAAAGAAAAAAGCAAATAAACAAACGTGGAGAAACATTCAACCTTTTATTCACAAATCTCCATGACTTCAGTTGTAACTGACAGTCTGTTGTGTAGTAGATTTGGGATTTTAAAATGTCCCATTTTGGCCAGGCACGGTGGCTCACGCCTGCAATCCCAGCACTTTGGGAGGCTGAGGCAGGTGGATCACTTGAGGTCAGGAGTTTGAGACCAGCCTGGCCAACATGGTGAAACCCTGTCTCTACCAAAAATACAAAAAAACTAGCCATGCGTGGTGGTGGGCGCCTGTAATCCCAACTACTTGGGAGGCTGAGGCAGGAGAATTTCTTGAACCAGGGACGCAGAGGATGCAGTGAGCCAAGATCGCACCACTGCACTCCAGCCTGGGCAACAAGAGCAAAACTCCATCTCAAATAAATAAATAAATAAATATAAATAAAAATACAAAAATTAGGTGTGGTGGCATGCACCTGTAATCCCAGCTACTTGGGCGGCTGAGGCAGGAGAATTGCTTGAACCAGTGAGCCAAGATCATGCCACTGCACTCCAGCCTGGGCAACAGAGCGAGACCCTGTCTCAAAAGAAAAAAAGATTTCACTCCTATGTACTTATTTTTTCTGGAACAACACTGAGCTAAGGTGAGGGGCATGTTATTGATGGGCATCCTGAGTACACTCTCCAGAATCTACACTCGTTCTTTCCATTTGTCGCCATGTAGAAGTCAAGGATCCTACTTTCAAATCTCACATATGTCAGTTATTAGCTACATGATCATAGGCACGTCTCAACCTCTAAGTGCATCAATTTTTTAATCCATTAAAGGAGGAATAATATGTATCTCCTTAGAGTGACGTGAAGATTAGAAAAGCTGATGTGTGGAAAAATACCTGTAGACTAAGCACATATTAGCACTAGGTACAGCACATGTTAGAATAATGAGTGAATACGAGAAGTCAGAGATAAGTCCAACCCCTGTTGCCCACTGGGCTGAAATCCATGTATTCATGGATTCATCATGTATTTTGGCTGGGCATTCAGCATCCTGGGAAACCCGTTCCTTTCCACTCTCCTGCCCTTTCCCCACAATGGCCCCGCTGTAGTCAGATATTCTCCAAAACATCTTAAATTTGCCCACCTTCATGTCTGTCATTCCCACTAGCCACACTTCCATTTGCCAAAATTCTACCCATCCCTCACGGGCCCTGAATCCAACTCTCTCCAGGAATCCTAGGGAACTCTCACCCTCTCCTCCTCTGAACCCTGGTCCTTGCTGTCTGAGCAGTCTAGGAGGCATAATTCATGAACCGCTTATTGTCTCAGAGACTGCAGGCTCTTGCAAGGTAGAGGCCACATAGACAATATCCGTCTCTGTGCGCCACCACCACACAGACTTTGGTGCCTTGCCAAGAATAGATGCATGATTGAATGAATGAACAATTTCTCACCCTGCCCCTGGCTTTGCTCTTGGACAAACCACTTTTCCTGTTTCAGTCTCAGTTGCCTCAGCTGTGAACAGAGGATAAATGCACAGATGTACTCCCCAGGTGTGCTGTGAAGAATAAACCAATGACTGAAAAGCAATTTGAAAATGTAAAATCAAATGCTGTATATAAGTGTTACATAATCAAAATCATTTCCCTCTGTATTATGTTTTATTTGGCTTTATATCTTCAAATCCTTCAAGGGTTTCAGAATTTCACAGATGTAGTACCATCCGTATTAGCACCTATATTCTCTTGGGTAATAAACAATTTTGTATATTATAGCTCACGGCTACTTTTCCCTGGCATTCTTACATGTGAATCTGTCATAATTTGGGGTATTCATAATCAGTAATGATACAATTCATTTCTAAGGGATAATCCAGCTTTTTCACTCATTGGCTGGCCAGTTATTGTTCCCATACTGTTGTGTCAAGGGAACTAACTCCCATTAAGTCTAAAATCTAAGTGCCTATCATTAGTTATTGCTGTCATCTCTGTGAAATTGGTCATAAGTACCACTGCAGTTTCCCAGATAGGAAACTAAGATATGGAAGGTTGATGACATGCCCAAGGTATCAGAATGAATACATTGCAAAGCTAGTATTAGAATCTGCAGCTTCTGGGCCAGGCACAGTGGCTCACACCTGTAATCCCAGCATTTTGGGAGGCCAAGGTAGGTGGATCACGAGGTCAGGAGCTCAAGACCAGCCTGGCCAACATGGCAAAACCCTGTCTCTACTGAAAATACAAAAATTAGCTGGGACTGGCAGCACGTGCCTGTAGTCCCAGCTACTCAGGAGGCTGAGACAGGAGAATCGCTTGAACCCAGGAGACAGAGGTTGTAGTGAGCTAAGATCGCACCACTGCACTCCAGCCTGAGTGACAGAGCAAGACTCTGTCTCAAAAAAAAAAAAAAAAGAATCTCCAGCTTCTGATTGCATTTCTTTGCTAAGATCTTTAGCTCAACCTCTTTAAATTGTGAACAACTTTCTCAGTAAATGTATGTTGAGAGAGGTGGTAGGAGCCAGGGAGAGGAAAAAAATACTATCCATGTAAGTAAAATTTTCCTCAACTCTAGGTCTGCTTCTACAATTCTTCCTGTTTTGGTAACTCATTCCTATTACACCTTCAAAAACTTTAGGTAACCAAAACTTTTAGAAGCCGTATTCCTCCTTAAAGAATAAAGATGGTTTCCTCTCATTTCCACTTAAATACTGAAAGGACAATAATCTAATGAGATTAAAATAAATGGGCTGGGCGTGATGGCTCACACCTATAATCCCAGCACTTTGGGAGGTTGAGGTGGGCAGATGACTTGAGGCCAGGAGTTGGAAACCAGCCTGACCAACATGGCAAAACCCCGTCTCTACTATAAATACAAAAATGAGCCAGGCGTGGTGGCCCACGCCTGTAATCCCAGGTACTCGGGTGGCTGAGGCAAGGGAATCACTTGAACTTGGGAGGTGGAGGTTGTAGTGAGCCAAGATTGCACCACTGCACTCCAGCCTGGGTGACAGAGTGTGAGTCTGAGAACGAAAGAGAGAAAGAGGGAAAGAGAGAGAGAGACAGGAAGGGAGGAAAGAAAGGGAAGGAAGGGAAGGAAGGAGGAAATTGCACATGTAAATGGAAAGAAAAATGTAAATTGCACATGTAAATAGAAATTGTTCATACCACACTATTTTCCCATCTCAACATTTTCATCTCCTTTTTAGCAGGCAGTACTACTATAAATGCAATGCATTTGCAGTGCTTCATAACCATTGTCATGATGTCCCCTTTATGCAGCTACACATGGTGGGCCAATTCTACCACTACTGTTTTATGGCCAAAGAAGCAAGAGATAAAGGATGAGTGACTGCCAGGAGCACCCACCACAGCAGCTGTTAAGATTAGAACCCATGGCTCCTACGAATCACATCCTATTGAAATTTAGGAGATTCTAAAATACTGTCTTAGTGTCATAAAGGAGTGACAGTGCCTGAAGACAATCTTACCATCCACAGAAGAACAAGCTTTGCTTCCATGGTCCCACCTGAATCTTCTTATTCCCAAGCCATTCCGTAAATTTCTTCATCTCTTTGAGTAAAAGAAATTTCCTTTCACAAAATAGATTGGAACTAAATAAGTGACTTCTGCGTTCAGATTTTCATGGTTCTCTGTTTGTTCCATACAGATAGTGTGAGCATGGGTTATTGGAGTAGTAACAGATCTCATTTTCCCTTGTAGAATATGGGGATGGCCCAAACTCAAGAGATTGTTAGGGGCTCTTGTTGAAAATCAATTACAACAAAAGATGGTATGGAAATACGAATATAGTCCGAATATGCTGTCTTTTCCATGTCTTCTGGTCTACAAGGGAAAATGAGACCTATTACTTGTCCAAGAACCCATGGATGATCTTGTCTGTCTGAAACAAACAGAAAACCTTGGAAATGGGGACATGAAAGTCACCTAATTCTAACTTGTTTTATGACAGGACATTTCCTTTATTTCCATTTTTCATCATGTAATGTAAATACTAAAGTAAGTACAGTCACGACCTAGTGTTTGGCTCCTATTCCCAAAATGATTTTAAAAATAATAATCAACATCTATGAAAACCTTCACAGGGTACTAATATGATAAGCCTGTTGGCAAATGTTTTCTCTAGTTATATCCTGAAGTGTGGTACAGAAAAAAATCCAAGGAAGTATATTTCTTCCATAAGCATTTCCTGATAATTCTAGTCAAAGATGATGTTTCATGGCAGCCTCCATGAAAGCAAACAGAAAAGCACAATTTTAAAAACACATCAAAGTGGAGTTCTGCTAGAATCAGGTTGGGAGTCAAGTCTTCTCTCTCTTTGGCCTTCTCTCCCGTAAGGCACCTCTGGCCATGTCCCTACCCAGTCCAGACCTGGGCAGAAACCTGGTGAATATTCCATTCATGTGGTCTACATCTAATACTTTATGGGCAAAGGCCATTCTCCTAGGCCAGTCAGCAGCATGCTAAGGAACCCCTGGAATTGAGTCAGATGGTCTTCCTTGCCTGTAGCAGTCCTTTGGTTCACAAGATAGAAAATAAAGAACTTAAACATGGACAATGTTTGCATTACTGAGCAATTTTTCAGGGTCTGCAAAGGGCTATCCCTGCCCTAGTCTCTTGCCCTTCTGACAACCTTCCTATGGACCTTTTCCCATTGAGAAATGGAGCTGAGGAGACAGAGTTGAAACTCAAACCAGGCCAGAGCTCACCTAAGAGGGGCCATTTCACTCCTTTTCAGCCACCAGCCCTTTACATTCCTTCTCCCTGGTGACCTCATCAGAACCTTCTCATGAGAGGTCAGCTATGATGTAAGACCTTATAGAGGCCAGATGGCATTGAAATAACACCTGCAGCTCCCTTACATGTGAATAATTGCCCATACTGAGAGACTAAAACCCTTAGGACTTCTGGGACCTGAATGAGGCAGTGGTCTGAAGTGGGCTTGCGCTGGAAGCAAGACATTAAGTGGTGAAGGTGAGTATCAAGGCAGCAGGTTGTTTGACCCCTTTCTTGTTATGGGCATGCATTCCTTCATTCTTATTAATATGGGTTAGGTGCCTACCCATGGCAAGAGCAGTTCTAGGCAGGGAGAGGCCCCTACCCACCCAGAGCTGACGGTCTAGGGCTTGTTTACATTGTAGGTTTCAGCGGGAAAGCAAGAACACCCAACCCCCTGCTTTTGATTCTATCTTAGTAGGTCAGCGCGCCTGTGCGAGCACACGCTGCAGCCAGGGTAGGGGCTCAGAAACTGGTTGACAAGATGAGCAGTGGGGTCCTAGGGGGTTCGGCGGGAAGGGCCCACAAGGCCATATCCCAGGCTGTTCGGCCGCGAGTGACCCCTGAGAGGTCGGGATCTCCGAGCTCGCCCGATGTCTCCATCCCAGCCAGCCAGGAGCCTGCGAAGGGGAAGGAGGGCGGAAGCAGAGTGGGACAGATGTGGTTCGTTCTGGGGCTTCCTGTCCACGAAGATGGATAATTCTAGCGACCCGCCTGGGATTTTGGAATCCTGGCGGACCCAAAAGACAGCAGGTCATCGCAGAGGATGCCACCTCGCAGGGCAGCCCGCCCAGAGCGACGGTCTCACAGGTTCCGGCGCCGTCGAGCGCCCAAGCCTCCTGTTGGCCGCCAGCTGTGCCCGCGACGCCCTGGGTCGGGAGGAGGAGACCCGAGGCGCCGGCAAGTCCCCCGCTGCCGGTGGCCCGGAGGGCAGGGGTGAGGACGGGGACGTGTACTGAACTTTGGGAGGTTTGCGGGGCTGGAGTTTTGTTTCAGAGATAGCCAGATCGAGATCAGAACCTTTTCCAGAGAGCCCAGGTTTCCACTTGTGGCTGGGCGACCCCGTCCGGAACTCATCCTTTCTGGGCCCTCAGCTTCCTCCAGGCGGGGCTCCGATGTGGCAGCTAAGTTCCGCGCCTCCTGCGGGTGCCAGGTACTGGCGTGTTCGACCCGCGCTGCGGTTGGCTTCTTGCTCCACAGCGCTATGCGCCCGGCGACTCCGAGGGCTCCTGGTCTCAGCCAACGGCCTTCTTTCTGGGGCCGCCGCCTCCCTCCAGAGCCGCTCGGGTCCCATTGCAGAGAGTCCCGCAGCGCCCGCCGGCAGCCACGGCACTTCGCAATAACCAATTTCCCCGCCGCCGGCGCGTCTCGCCAGCCTGCCCTCGGCCGCAGGCGACTGGACGGCGGTTACGGGGCGGTCCCAGCGCCACCACGATTGGCTGTCGGCTCCGCCAGTCATGGGCTGATGACGCCCCGGGGCTGGCCCCGCCCCTCATGGCGGCCCCGCCTCCCCTCCAGAGCCTGGTCGTCTTAGCCCTGCTTTCCGCCTCATTCGTTGAGCAGGTCCGTGAATTGTCAGCGCGCTCCGGGCGAGTGTGTAGCCGCGGCGGCCGCCAGGCTTGCCGCACTCCCCCTGAGGTGCCCGCCGGAACCAATGTGCCCTGGTCCACTGGGCCGTGAGCAGCCACCGAGTGGGGGCAACTTGGCACTTAGAACCGCAGCAGGGACGTCGGTTTGCGATCGGGACTCGGCGAGGACGGTGAGTGGCCGCGCGCCGGGCTAGCGGCTCCTCTCGGCGCGGTTCGGCGGCCGCGAGAGGGGACGGGACGCGTCCTGGCGCTCGGCGGTCCGTTCGTCCGAGCGTGACCGCTGTGGGGAGGTCAGGGCTGGGCGGGATTTACTCCGTGCCAATATCCCCACTCCCGAACTTCTTGTTGTCAAAGCATCCCAACTCCGCCCGGGACGCGGTTCCAGTCCGCACCAACTTGGCGTAATTGACATGGGTAGGTGGGGCCGGGACGCGTCCCCTGCCCCTCTGCGGCAACGACATGGAGCGCTGGGGCGGCCTCCGCGCCCGCGGCGGGCGGACCGCGGTTCCTGAGAAATTACCCACGCTGTGTGCCGCACGATAAGACCCGGCGTTCGTGTCTGGATCCCCAGGCTGAGCGAGCGCTCATCGGGCTCAAGGTGGGTCTCAGCGCCAGAGAACTGGAGTACCAGCCTGGTTCTGTAGCGGGGGCTTCAGTGCTCTGCAGCTACTGAGAGGAATTGAGAGCACTGCTGGGCTTTGAACTTTCTAAAGTAATTGCTTTCTATTAGCACTTGAATCCATGACCCTCCTGAGGTGCTCGGACCTCCACATCTACCCGCAAGGGGTGTCCGAAGGACTTCGTTAGGACCAGGCGGGAGCTGCTGTCGGTTCTGGTGCCCAGAGCCTTGAAGAATCCTAGAGGCTGCGAAAGGGATTGCCAGCCTGGTCGGTTGGTGTTTGTTTGAGCACCTGCGTGTTTAAGTGATGAAGTTGAGTCAGGAATTGACAGCAGAGAACTCAAGGTTAAACCTGACACTCCGTTTGTGACTCGGTCTGGGTTAGATTGTTTTTTCCCCCCTAACGGTAAGGGGGTAAAAGCAGCTTGTTTTTCTGAGACCAACTACATGCATGTAGTTTATATTATGTGTGGACTAAATAGAATTCAATACGATATTTTCTTATAATTCTTATTTGACATGAATAAGAGCTTTTGAAAATACTAGACAGAAACAGGTCCAGAATTTGGGTATGTTTAGACCTTTGAAAATACATGAAAATGTTGAGATATGTAGTTCTGTATGTGTATATGAAGATGTAGATGTGCATATACACACATATATACGTGTATATGTGTGAGTGTGTGTGTATATATAAAATTAAAAGGTGAATGAGGTAAATATATGAAGGGGAAATTCAGCCTTGAACTTCTCTTGGGTCACAGAGATGGATCCTCTGAGCTGTGGGGTGTTAGTGAGTGTGTATGCGTAAGCATGTCTGCATCTGCCTGGTCTGTCTGGGTCAGAGTATGTCCATGAACTTTACGAGCGTTCAGTTCAATACCACTCAGTGCAGATTCCGCGTTCCTGTTTTACAGCCCAGCAGCCGCCAGCCGGCCCATCTGTTAAAACATAACAGTCCGACCACTGGGGTAGAGCCTGGGTAGGGGGCAACTCTTAGCAGAAACAACATGCTACAAACAAAGCCTGCCTCTCAAGTTCTATTTTCATTCAATATTTAGCCTGAACTTGCAGTTTTGGTGAGGGAGAAGGAAGTGTTTGTCTCTAGAAATGGCAAACTGCATTTTGTGAAATAATTATAGCCACGGCTTGGGGAGGGGGAGCTTGTAGGAGAAAAAAAAAATCCCTCCAGAAATGTGGTGCTTGTCACATCACCATGCAACACGGGTTTACAGCTTTGCAGTATGGCATGTATATCAGAAACCGTTTGCTGTTGCTTGTTAAAATAATGTATTAAAACTGAATCATTTTGCACCAAAAAAAAAAAACCTACCTTAATAGAAGTAAACAGAGCTTTATTGCAGAGGCTATAGTTAAGACTGCCTTGGTATTTCTAATGAAACATGCTTTTAGGAATTTATAACCTGGACATATATTCATAGTCAGTCTAATCACTAGTTGCAATGATTCACAATTTATGGTTTTAAAAGAATAAAAAGGCTTTATCACAAAAATTCTGATGACTAAAAGCGTATGGGAGGAGTATAATAGCTTAATAAGTTCTTGCAGCCAAGTGACTGATACTTTAAAAAACAATAAATTCCTTTAATAGCATAATTACTTTAGTGGCAAAATAAAGGCGGTATTTTTGAGAAGCATAGTTCATATTTTCCCCAATAATTTTATGCTCATAATTACATTTCAATAATGGTGTTCATTATATATGGGCAGAATAAACGGAATGGTTTTTAACGGCTCATCACAGGAAGTATTGTTTTCAATTTTATGGTGTATAAACATTTTGGGGAAAACATGCAAAACACTAATCTGTGAGTGTCTTTAAATTTCTAATAGAGAATATAGACATGATAATTTTCCCACCTTGATACGAATCATCCAAATTAACTAGGCTGTTTCTTAGAAATTCAGTTCTTTGGCAGGACTTTAGTCCCAGGGTTTCAATTTAGGAGTCTGGGATGGAGCTTAGGAATCTGCATTTTCACAAGCACCCGCAAGTGATTCTTATGCCAGGGATCCCTTCACTGTACTTTGAGAAACACTGGAATGGTGTTAATGACATAAAAGAACAATTATAGTCTGTGAGTTGATTTAACAAATAATTGTTGAGAAATGTCCAGGTGGCATTTACTGGCCATGTGAAATTTATAGGTAATGCATTAACTCTCTGTCTTCAACAATGGACCCCTTTTGTCTTACATCTGAAAGTGTTTTGGAATCCTCAGCTATCCCTATTCCAGGTTGGCCCTGATTCTAAGGAAGCCTGCCTGATGAAACAAGACCTGATGAATTTAAGACCCACCCCCCAAACCCCAGTCTCAGTTCCTTCACTCCCCACTCTGAGTTTGGTGAGGTCCTGGGATGCTCTGGGGTGACTTTGCCAGTCCTAATTCACATGGTTGAGCATTTCCTCCTGCAAGGTAGAATCCTTATCTTCATGAGGCACCCTTTTTCTCTTTAAAAGCTGTTCTAGAACAAAGCCCAGCACCTCAGCTGGGCTACTACAGGTCAATGACCTCCTTGGGAAGCTGTGACTATTTTGCTTGTGGCCAGGAAGAGTGTCCCAGGCCACCCACCCAGAGGCCCAGAGATTCTTACTTCCTGGAAGTCAACTTAGGAGTATTTTGAGCTGCCCAATTAATTGGGTAAATAGATTTTCTCATTGTCACAGAGATGTGGGTTGAGAATTGTTTGCTACCTCCCCTTTCACTGAGAGCACTGTGAATTTTTATTAGTTATTGCCAATTAGTTTTTTATTTATCATTTGATACTGACATTTGGATTCTGTTCTCCCATTTCAGACTGGCATAATTCCCCATTTAAGACTACTGAATAAGGTTTGAAAGAGAAAGGATCAGAAGTTACCCTTCCCTCTTTCTACCATCCAAGTAGCTAAAAAAACAAACGACTTCTTTCAGAGATGAGAAGTATCCTGATAACAAAAGGATGTGGATAGGCCGGGGTATTAAACTTGGATTGTTCCAGACCACTGGATCGTCACTGGGACTTTTACAGAGTAATTTCTGTTTAAAGAAGCACTTGGCAGGCATGTTGATAGGTCACTTATCTTAACAATCCTTTGAGGACAATGATTTTTTTCCACTTTGTTACAGATGAGCAAACAGCAGCTACAAACGGATAATATTTAGATCTTGTCTTTCACATTCAAAGATGACAGCAATAACTGAGAAGTTGGCCTTGCAACTTAAATCGTTTTGATTTAGGATCGTGGTGATATGATAGGGTTATGCTTAGTCGTTCATATCATCTACAGTTTTTTAACCTTTTTCTTCAAATTGTTTCTTATATTGAATGTGACCTTGTAGTAGTTTTCTTTATAAAGTTAACTACCATATATAATAATTAGTTCAATGACCCTGACCTTAACCAGACAGTCTTGACCCAGAGAGGCAAATAATTTGCTAAAAGTCCCAGATTACAAAAGCAGCAAAGCCTACATGTAGAATCCTTTAGACCTGTATTTTAGCCCTGTGCTGTTTTGTCTATTGTCATGTTAAGCTGCTAATGTTTTTACTCTGGCAAAATAGGGTTGCTTTTGTTTTATTTGCCTAGCTTCTGTGTGATTGGATAGACTTAGAAAAATGGAAAAGCTTAAAATATACTATCCATGGCCCCTGATCATACAATGGGACTGATTTCTGCCCAGTTACAAAAACTATAGTAGAATGCTGCTTTTCTTGAAACTGGGCCATAGGTCATTGCAAGCTTCTAAGCAACAATTCTATTATAACTTTTTTTTTTTTTTAGCTATGGCATTCTTCTGGCATCTAACTTTCCTTTGATAAATTCTTTTCAAGTTTTTTATGCTTCTTTTCTTACCCTTATCCCCATAGCAAAATCTGCTTGTAAAAAATTCACTTTTTAAGTCAGTCTGCACTCTTAACATTTCCCAGTTCTTCCATTTTAGCCATTTTACCATTTCTCCTCCGAAATGCCCCCTTAAGTTCCCAACCTTCACTTTAGCTTTCTGGGTCTAGTAATATCCTCTAACATAGGACAGTCATTGAGCTACAGAAGTTTCACAACAGCTTAAGCTTGTGGATTTAATGATAGCAGTAGTAAGAAAAAAGAAAAAGATGAAGGATAATACTGAAGTCATGTTGATATGTGTATCATATTAGATATTCCCAGCTTACAGTGTCAGTGGGAAATTTAAGATCCAGATGAATGAAGTGACAGATGCACTCATCTGTGGCCTCACAGACACTCTCCTGATACAAGCTGAAAAATATAACTGAAGACAGCATCCTGGGTTACAGAAGGAAAACAAATGTTAAGCTCTGAGAAAAGAACTGGGCAAAAAGTGAAGGGTCAGTGGTGGGATGGGTAGGATGGTGGAAAAGAAATACCTCCAGTAAAATGCCAGACAGGGTGGTAAGAAATTTATAGAGGTGCAGACGGTTTGGAGTTTCTTGGGGGCATTGATTCTGTTTTATATTGTCCTCACAACCTGCTCACCCTGCTTGCTTTAAATCATTTATTATAGCAGCAGGCCTTCCCCTGGTTAGTTTCTTTTTTTTTTTTTTTAATAAGTTTTTCCTTCTCATCTCTGGGTCTAATCAGAGGCATATATAATAGTGTGGCTGCTCTGGAGTACTTAGGAAAATCTGTGATCAATATCACTATATTATAAACCTATGGCTGTTTTGTTCTATTTTGCAGTGTTTTCTTCCCTGTTATATTAACTCAGTATCTGTGTTTTAAACAATATTTTATTAATCTCTGCATAATGTTACTTCTTGGCTTACTCCTTTTGGCTGGAACTATGTTTTGAGTAATCCGTCATTGGACCACCATTGATCTAATGATGTATTTATTGCTCACTATTGCAGTACTGGCAAGAAACCCAGTGTGGTTCTAAAAATTTGATTAAAAAGAAATCAAGTTTTTGCAATGTGTAGCCATCCAATTATGTTAGGAGCTGCCGAATATATTTTATGCTAAAATATAAACATATTTCAAGTGAGCAAAATGTGCTGTTTTTGAAGGCTTTTAAAACTTTTTGCTATGAAATCATAGAACAGCAAGAGACCTCATAATTGGGAAAATTATGAGTACACTCCCCCACCCCTGCCAAAGGTAAGATGTGGTACTTTTTCAGATTATACCCTTGAACACTAAAATAGATAGACTTATCTTTTTAATTGACAATAATGAAAACAGTGGTGATGAGAACTAGCTCCCAGTCCTTAAATGATATTTCAGGTAATCTTTACAAATGAAAGTGAGCTGAAATTAATTAACAAATACTAATTGAGTACCTATCATGGGTAGTACTTCTCTACTTAGCCAATTCAGGATTCAGTTCAAATACTAATGCCTTTGGGAAGCTTTTCCCTGTCCCCGTTTGACCTGATGTCTTCTTCAGGCAGAACCCTTATCTCCTGTATTCTCCCTCTTGGAGCCCCTTGAGGGAAGGGACCACACTTTTCATCTTGTAGCTTCTCAAGCAAGGTTACTCAAGAAAGAGTTGCTGGGTGTACTAGAGGCTACAAAGAATTACAAGTGAACATTTACAAGGCCTTAAAAGGATATGCATAAAGATAGTTCACCAAAAGTTTGAATGGTAGCAATAACTGAATCCTAGTGTTCAACTGTCAACTTTAGCAGTGATCTCAGCACTTCATAGAATTGTTATATCATCCATTCCTGCTCCATCCATCTCCAAAGTCCGTCCGTTTCATTTCTACCTTGCCTCCTCCTCTCACTACCTTCCTATGTGTCTTCTTTAAGGATGTCTTCAACTCCCACCCTAGGCTAGGTCATCTCCCCTGATTTCTCTTTTGTTCCCATACCCCTTGTCATATCTTGAAAAGGCAGCTGACTCATGAGTCCTACTTTGAAACTTGGAACAGCTTCACTGTAATGTCGTTTGAAGTTGAAAATGGCTTGGTTCCTTTTGTCATCCAATGCAGGTGACTAAGCTTTGGCTGTGGGAGGTTTAGGGGCCTTTGAAGAGCAAAATGGTGCTTGACCTAGAGGCTGCTAATGTCTGAAGTTCAGCACGAAGGGGAAGCTTGACATTTATTGAGGGAACCTTTTTTTATTTTTTATTTTTATTTATTTATTTATTTATTTATTTTTGAGACAGAATCTCGCTATGTCACCCAGGCTACAGTGCAGCGGCACAATCTCAACTCACTGCAATCTCCGCCTCCTGGTTCAAGTGATTCTCCTGCCTCGGCCTTCCAAGTAGCTGGGATTACAGGCACGCACCACCACACCTGGCTAATTTTTGTATTTTTTAGTAGAAATCAGGTTTTGCCATGTTGGCCAGGCTAGTCTTGAACTCCTGACCTCAAGTGATCTGCCCACTTCAGCTTCCCAAAGTGCTGGGGTTACAGGTGTGAGCCACCATGCCCAGCCTGAGGGAAACTTTTTAAAAAAAATAATTCCAGCAATTTTTTATTTTATAAACTAATTTTTATAATACAGTTGACCCTTGAACAACTGTACAGGTTTGAACTGTACAGGTCCACTTATATAAGCAGATCAAAAATAGAGTATTGGCAGGGTGTGAAAGCCACATATAGGGAGAACAGAGTTTTTGTATGTACATGGATTCCTCAGGACCAAATAGGGGACTTATATTGGTGGATTTCATTATATGTGGATGTCCTGGAACCAGTCCCTCATGTATACTGAGGGAAGACTGTAGTTTTCATTTATAAATCTCCTTTTCTTTAGAAAGCACCCTCTACATAGTCATGTTTAACACATGGTCTGATGGCTTAGGTAAACACTAGTCCTGGGCCAAGGGTTACTGAGGTCATGTACAGACCATGCGTCCATGTGTAGAGACCAAGGATCAGCTGAATTAAGCCTAACTACCTGAAGAGGCCTTTAAGATAGCCTTTTTCTATTGGATCTTATTGGGCTTTAAATGATTGCAAGAGATCAAGGTCCCCTATTTTCTGTCTCATCTGGGAGATTGAGCCTCACTTAACATAGGTGCTTTCTTCCCATATCTGCCTGCCAAGAAGAAAATAGAGAATTGAATGGTTAAGCCTAGGAGGTACTTAAATGTTTAAGGCCACATAGAAGATGAGTAACCCCAGATTAGGTCATGAACTCAAATGCTGGTTTCTCTTGGGTCTTGCAAATCAGGAGTAACTGTTTCTGCATATCCTGGGGCTTCTGCTTTTGCCTTTGGATCTAGGGGTTGGGAGGACTCAAGGGACGTTCCAGATGAGGGTGTAGAACCAATTATGTGCGGACCCTTTCTTGCAACTAGTAGATGTTCTCCCTGTGGAAATTTGCTTTGGCGTTTTCCCATATCTGCTTTTCAGTAACCTAACTATTAAATCTTATTCCTCTTACACTTTGCACATACTGAGGTTCTCAGTCAGAAAGTTCTTACCTTTTGTTTCCCTAATTTCAACTTACTCCTTAATTCAGCCTCCAACTTCCAATACTGTTTTCCTTCCTTTGATATTCTCTTTTCCCATCTTTTCAGGTAAGAACTCCGCTTTATAAAAGCTCTGTTACCATCAGTGTCACCATTAATCTTTTCCCTTTGAGAGTAATGCATTTTTGACCATTCTCAAAGGACTTGCTTAGAACATTCCAATGTGATTTTCCGAAGGGATATTACATGCTCTGACAGCCTACACAGTAAAAAAGCGATTAGCCTCACAAAACCTTAGTTCTCACCAACCTTACCCATCCTTGCCAGTGATACCTCTCCCTTATTTGTCTAATTACTCTTACCACCTGCCGCTCACTTATCTATCATTGAGAAACAAGATCATATGGCTCAAATAGCAACACACATATTTATTACAACAAGATGAGGTTTTCTATAACACCAAAACAAGTATACACAGAATATGGAGAAGGGCAGGCCTACCCTGTTTTCTTTAAAAACAGGACATGTGGACTGATGTGTCTTTTGTTGATAGAGTCTTAATTTGTTGTTTTCACTAGCTATGGTCTGTTTCTCTTTTGAGGCTAAGTTATTACTTTTATAGCTAATGTCAACAGTTGTCACTTTTTTCATTCCCTTCAGAATTATTGCCAGTGAGTTTCGGGTTTTTCTTCATTTATTTTACTCTATTTTTTGTGTTTTGGGTGATCTACCTAATTAAGTTGTGTTGTTTCTAACCTCTTCATTTATTTTTCTACCACTTTCCTGCCCCTGGCAACATCTCACAGTTAGATACCATCCTTACATTGAATGAATTTCTACTTTCACTGCAAATTAGCAATGAAGACATTAAATGGAATCTCGATAGTGACCCTTTCAAGAGCTTAGGCACCATTTACTATTCTGTTTTAATTATGGTCTCTTAGCAAATTTTCACCAGTTATAATGTTCACCCCATTTTCTAAGTAATGTTTCTCAAATACTGTATGAAATTATGAAATCTGTGTGTATTATATTTTCTTCTCTCTGTTACATGCAAAATTTATAATTCTATAATTTTCTTGTAGGAAAAATTCTTATTAGACTGGAATGGTTAATTTGGTTTCACGCCATCCTGCTTTTTGCGTGTTGTGAACCACTAGACATTGATGTAATCTTTTATTTGACTTCATTTCTAACCCCCACCATCAGTTCCCCAAGCAATAATCCTACTCCATCCCTTCCCTCCATAGTCAGTTATCATCTATGCTTTGTGTGTGTGTGTTGGTCGGGGGCGGGTATTAAATGGATATTTTTTCTGGTCCCTAATATTTTCACTTTTTAAAACTCTACATGGCTGAAAAAAAAGCCACTGTCATTTGATGATATCTTAGTCTGTTTGGGTTGCTGTAACACATAAACCGAGTAACTTATAAATAGCAGAAATTTGTTACTCACAGTTTTGGATGCTGGGAAGTTCAAGATCAAGGTGCCAGCAGATTGGTGTCTGGGGAGGGCCTTCTTCCCCACAGATGGTGCCTTTTCACCATAACTTCACATGGCAGAAAGGGCTAGCTAGCTCTCTAGGGTGTCTTTTTATTTTTATTTTATTTTATTTTGTTGTTATTATTTTTATTTATTTATTTATTTTTTTTGAGACAAGGTCTTGCTGTGTTGCCCAGGCTGGAGTAGAGTGGCGCAGTCTGGGCTCTGCAGCCTTAACCTCCCGAGCTCAAGCAGTTCTCCCACCATAGCTTCCTTAGTAGCTGTGATCACAGATGCGCGCCACCATGCCCAGCTAATTTCTGCATTTTTTGTAGAGACATGGTTTCACCATGTTGCTCAGTCTGATCATGAACTCCTGAGCTCAAGGGATCTGCCCAACTTGGCCTCCCAAAGTGCTGGGATTACAGGCGTGAGCCACCACAACCGGCCTAGGGTCTCTTTTTATAAGGGCACTAATCCCATTCAGGAGGGCTCATAATCAATTCTCAAAGGTCCCACCTTCTAATACTATCACATTGGGGATTAGGATTCAATGTCTTTTTGGAGAGATATAAATATTTAGACCATAACAGATGGTCAAGATTTTTTCCTCTTTTCTGTTCAGGTAAGTCTACCTCCTTACAACATTGCACCTCTTCTCTGGAGTGCTTCTCCACTTTAATCCTCTTGTCCCTATACAGTGTGAAGCTGTTTTTGCTTCCTTAACATCTGGCCTGTGCCTGGGATCTGTGATACTCCTATGTGATCTCTATTGAAACTCCTGTAATTGGATAAGAGCTGAGTTGGCTGCTTTATAGCAACAGAAGACCAATGAAAAGTATGCTTTGTTTAGGTCATGGGAGAAGAACAGATGTCTCAGACAGGTGGGAGGTGAAAGTCAAAGTTATTAAACAGGTAGGGAAAGCCACAGACAGAGATTATTTGGTACTGGCTACTCATGCTAAAGTACCATCTTTCTCTTGTGATTTCTAGGGTGTTTCCCCTTGGGCTTTTCTGGGTGACTATGCCAGTGTTGTAAATTAAAAAGCTGTCTCATCTCCTATCCCAGGATACTTGAGATCACTGGGCTAGAATCAGAGTCCTAGTTCCTGTCCTAGACCTTCTAAGAGACAAAGAAATTAGTGATGTTTCCAAATGGAAATGTCCACATGGAAGTAATGTGGTACACTTGATAGTATATCTCCTGCATACAAAACAAAAGACTCCAACTCAAATTGACATAAACAGTAAGGAAGTGTATTATCTCATGTGAAAAGTAAGGCAGGTGGCAGGATTGGTTGATTCAGTGGCACAGTGATGTCATCAAGGAAACAGGGTCCTTTCATCTCTCTGCCTCTGTTGTCCTCAGGGACCATTCCAGTCTAAGACTGGTTCTTTTATTTGCAAGATGGCTTCAGCAGTTTAGATGTTACTTGGAGACAAGATAATATCTACAGCACATAGCTGCCCCCGTTCCAAGATCTCCTTTTGAAGAATATGAAATTGTGCTAAGAAGAATCTCAGAGGACTTCTCAACTCACTGATCAGAACGGCTTTGCATGTCCGTCTGTCAGTGTCACTAACAAAGGACCACCATCATTGCCTGAGGGAGGGAGGAGGTGTACTTGAACAAAGTTAAGATTCTGTTAGCAACAAAGAAGTATGTATAGGTATGTTGGGGGATGGGATAGGGGGTAGATGTTGGCAGGCAGTGTGTCTACTACTTGTCGTGACTTGGAAAATAACTGTGAAATTCTCCTCATGACTATCTGGATACAAAATGGCAAGGCCTAGGCAAGAGAAAAGGCACAATGCAGACTAATTAAGGACAGGGAAATGTGCCAAAATCAATAATTATTCTGATTAGAACCACAATAAACCCTAATGAACTTGAATGTACTAATTTATATCTATTTGTACTAAATAAGTGTATGATCTTTACTGAATGAAAAAGATTAAAATAATTTGCTTATTTCTTAATAATTCTATATTTCTGGCATATTATTTTGCAGTATAGGCTATTTGAATATAAAATTTTTTATTAACTTTATATTTCATAGCATTAACAGTACTGATAATTACTGATGAATGTAAATGGCCATTATTTATTGAGTACCCTTTTGTAAATTAGGATTTTAGCATCCAAGAGGAGCTAGTAATTTGCTTAGGTCACATAGCTACAAAGTGGCTAAGCTAGGATTAGACTCAGGTTCAGCTTGCTCTCCATGGTTTCCCTTTGCTTGGAAGACAATCCCAAGACTACCATGGCTTACAGGGCATTGGGTGATCGGGCCTGCTTATCTTTGTGACCTCATTACTTACCCTTTGGCCCTCACTCAGTTTTCCAGCCATATTGGCTTCCATGTTGTTAGTCTAATGAGCCAGTCCCATTCCCACCTCTGGTCCTTTGCATGTGCTGTTCCCTCCACTTGGATCACACAACTTCAGTTTGTATGGCGACATCCTTTCCATTCAGGCCTTTGAATGTCTCCTCTTCATAGGTGCCTCCCAGGACTACCCCATCTCATCTGTTAGGATCCCCTGCACTACCACCAATTTTCTGTTTCTGCCCCATTTTTGTTTCCTTCATGGTACTTGCCATAATCTTTTCTTAATTTTTATTTATTTATTTATTTTTTGAGATGAAGTCTCGCTCTGTCACCCAGGCTGGAGTGCACTGTCACGATCTTGGCTCACTGCAACCTCCACCTCCTGGGTTCCAGCGATTCTCCTGCTTCAGCCTCTCTAGCAGCTAGGATTACAGGTGCCCACCACCATACCTGGATAATTTTTGTATTTTTAGTAGAGATGGGGTTTCACCATGTTGGCCAGGCTGGTCTTATACGCCTGACCTCAGGTGATCTGCCCGCCTTGGCCCCCCAAAATGCTGGGATTGCAGGCGTGAGCTGCCACACGTGGCTTCACAATCTTATGTAATTTGCTCATTTGTCTACTTGTTTTTATCTGCCTCCCCTACTAGAATATAAACTCCATGAAGGTAGAGACCCTGTTTTGTAAAGCAAATGAACAAACGAGTGAATAAGTTAATGAAGGAATGAATATTTAGAAGTTTTGGCCTCTAATAATCCAGTCTTTATCTTCTACACTAGGAATAAAGTAGGATGCTGGTTGTCATTTGAGCTGAATGTATCCCTCTCAGATTTTTTTCCTATAAAATTTAAAAACTAAAAAAAAAAAATTCATTTTGCTTGAGGATGAAAAAAGATACAGATATCAAAGTTCTTTGATATAGGCATATTATGTCAAGTTTCAAGAGAGCTTAGTGTAGATAGTCCTCGACTTAATGATGGTTTGACTTTTTTCAACTTTATGATGGTACCCATACAACCAGTCTGATTTTCACTTTCAGCATAGTATGCAATAAGTTACATGAGATATTCAACACTTTATTATAAAATAGGCTTTGTATTAGATGAGTTTGCCCCATGGTAAGCTAATATAAGTGTTCTGAGCATGTTTGAGATAGGCTAAGCTAAACTATGATGTCCTAGGTGTATTAAAGCATTTTGGTATACGATATTTTCAACTTATGTTCAGTTCATAAAGACATATAAACCCCTTGTAAGTTGAGAAGCATCTGTACAAGAGGGAAATTTGAGTAATACTCAACTTTAGTTTTTTTAATTGATTGCAGTTTTAAGGACACCATTTTTAATTTGACATATCTTTTAAAAATTAAGATACTTATAAGACTAAATTGCAAACTGGGATAATTCTTTTTTTTTAATCATAGTTTAAGTTCTAGGGTACATGTGCACAACATGCAGGTTTGTTACATAGGTATACAAGTGCCATGTTGGTTTGCTGCACCCATCAACTCATCATTTACATTAGGTATTTCTCCTAATGCTATCCCTTCCCAGCCCCCCACCACCTGACAGGCCCCGGTGCGTGATGTTACCCTCCCTGCATCCAAGTGTTCTCATTGTTCAGTTCACACCTAAGAGTGAGAACATGCGGTGTTTGGTTTTCTGTCCTTGTGATAGTTTGCTGAGAATGGTGGTTTCCAGCTTCACCCATGTCCCTGCAAAGGACATGAACTCATCATTTTTTATGGCTGCGTAGTAATTCCATGGTGTATATGTGCCACATTTTCTTAATCCAGTCTATCATTGATGGACATTTGGGTTGGTTCCAAGTCTTTGCTATTGTGAATAGTGCCGCAATACACATAGGTGTTCATGTGTCTTAGTAGCATGATTTATAATCCTTTGGGTATATACCCAATAATAGGATCACTGGGTCAAATGGTATTTCTAGTTCTAGATCCTTGAGAAATCGCCACACTGTCTTCCACAGTGGTTGAACTAATTTACACTCCCACCAACGGTGTAAAAGCATTCCTATTTCTCCACATCCTCTCCAGCATCTGTTGTTTCCTGCCTTTTTAATGATCGCCATTCTAACTGGCATGAGATGGTATCTCATTGTGGTTTTGATTTGCATTTCTCTGATGACCAGTGATGATGAACATTTTTTCATGTGTCTGTTGGCTACATAAATGTCTTCTTTTGAGAAGTATCTGTTCATATCCTTTGCCCACTTTTTGATGAGGTTGTTTTTTTCTTGTAAATTTGTTTAAGTTCTTTGTAGATTCTGGATATTAGTCCTTTGTCAGATGGGTAGATTGCAAAAATTTTCTCCCATTCTGTAGATTGTGCAGCACAAATTCATTTAAAAAATAAATTTTTTTTGTGTACAATACAAATAATTTTTCATTTGAACTCATAACAGTAGTTCACCCTTGTCTGCAGGGAATGTGTTCTAAGTCCCACAGTGGATACCTGAAACTATGGTTAATACTAAAAGCTATATGTACTATGTTTTTTTCCTATATGTATATACTTACGATAAAGTTTAATTTATAAATTAGGCACAGTAGAGATTAACAACAATAACTAATAATAAAAGTAGAACAATTATAACAATATGCCAGCATCACTACTCTTAGGGCCATTATTAAGTAAAGTAAGGGTTCCTTCGAATCTGGCAACAGTTGATCTGATAATGCAGAGGGCTACTAAGTGACTGACAGGCAGGGAGTGTAGACAGCATAGACGTGCTGCACAAGCAGAGGATGCATGTCCAAGTAGGATGGAGTGGGACAGCATGAGATTTCATCATCAGAATGGTGCACAGTTTAAAACTTAGAAATTCTTTGTTTCTGGAATTTTCTATTTTATATTTTCGGGCCATGGTTGACCAAGGGTAACTGTAACTGCAGAAAGTGAACCCACAGATAAGTGGGGGGATGTAGTGCTGTATCCACTAAAATGATTTATTCTTAGAACTATGTTCTTAGTGATTCTAGGTAATCATGAAAGTACAAGTTGAAAAATAGCTTTACCTCAGATATTAGTTTGGAAGGGGTTGACAGAAATGAAGCAGAATGCTTTCCTCCAAAGTACTTTTCTTTTTCTTTTTTTATGTTATTTTATTTTATTATTCTTTAAGTTTTAGGGTCCATGTGCACAATGTGCAGGTCAGTTACATATGTATACATGTGCCATGCTGGTGTGCTGCACCCATTAACTCGTCATTTAGCATTAGGTATATCTCCTAAAGCTATCCCTCCCCCCTTCCCCCACCCCACAACAGTCCCCAGAGTGTGATGTTCCCCTTCCTGTGTCCATGTGTTCTCATTGTTCAGTTCCCACCTATGAGTGAGAACATGCCATGTTTGGTTTTCTGTCCATGCCACAGTTTGCTCCAAATGATGGTTTCCAGCTTCATCCATGTCCCTACAAAGGACATGAACTCATCATTTTTTATGGCTGCATCGTATTCCATGGTGTATATGTGCCACATTGCTTAATCCAATCTATCATTGTTGGACATTTGGGTTGGTTCCAAGTCTTTGCTATTGTGAATAGTGCTGCAATAAACATACATGTGCATGTATCTTTATAGCAGCATGGGATGGCTGGGTCAAATGGTATTTCTAGTTCTAGATCCCTGAGGAATCGCCACACTGACTTCCACAATGGTTGAACTAGTTTACAGTCCCACCAACAGTATAAAAGTGTTCCTATTTCTCCACATCCTCTCCAGCACCTGTTGTTTCCTGACTTTTTAATGATTGCCATTCTAACTGGTGTGAAATGGTATCTCATTGTGGTTTTGATTTGCATTTCTCTGATGACCAGTGATGGTGAGCATTTTTTCATGTGTTTTTTGGCTGCATAAATGTCTTCTTTTGACAAGTGTCTGTTCATGTCCTTCACCCACTTTTTGATGGAGTTGTTTGTTTTTTTCCTGTAAATTTGTTTGAGTTCATTGTAGATTCTGGATATTAGCCCTTTATCAGATGAGTAGGTTGTGAAAATTTTCTCCCATTTTGTAGGTTGCCTGTTCACTCTGATGGTAGTTTCTTTTGCTGTGCAGAAGCTCTTTAGTCAAAGTCCTTTTCTGTGGCTTTCAGCTTGGGACCTTCTCCACTAAAGTGTGTGCTTTTGTGTTTTTTTCTTTCCCTGTCATTCTGTGGGTGGTGTCATTTGCCAACTAAATTGTGAGGCATTATTTTCTGGGGCTTGCAGTGTGACTTTCCCATTCAACTGAATAAATCATCATTTAACGTTGACAAGGACGTCACTTTCCCCTCCTCCCTGCTCATCTTCCCTCGACCTTTCCCCAGGTGATCTCAAAAGCTCTGTTTTCTCTTCACATGGTGTCAGCATAAACCTACTTGACATTGTTTTCTAGTCCTCTGGTGTTCCCTCTACAGAAAAACTTGTTAGAGTAACTTACTATGAAATATACTTCTGAGCTGAACTTCCCATGTCATATTTTCAAAAGCATATCTGAATTTTATGGTGAGTAAAATACATCTGTATTTGAAAGTAATTTCTCAAATTTATTTCTTTTTAACTGACATATAATAATTGTACATATTTATGGGGTACGTAGTGATGTTTCAGTACATACAATGTGTAGTGATCAGATCAGGGTAATTATCATATCTATCATCTCAAACATTTATCATTTCTTTGTGTTGGGAACATTTAATATATCTTTTGTAGCTATCTGAAACTATATAATATATCATTGTTAACTATAGTCATTCTACAGTGCTATAAAACACTACAGTGCTATAAAACTAGAACTTGTTCCTCCTACATAGCTGGAATTTTATATCCTTTAACCAATTTCTCCCTATCCCCAACTTCCTCCTAGCCTTTCTAACCTCTAGCAATTGCTGTTCTGCTTTTTACTTCTGTGAGATCAAGTGTTTTAGCTTCTGTTATAAGTGAGAACATATGGTGTTTAGCTTTCTGTTCCTGGCTTATTTTACTTAACATAATGTCCTCCATTTCCATCCATGTTGCTGTGAAATTACAGAATTTCATTCTTTTTTATGGCTGGATAGTATTCCATTGTGTATATATACCACATTTTTTAATCCATTCATCCATTGATGGACACTTAGGTTGATTCCATATTTTGGCTATTGTGAATAGTGCTGTAATAAATATGGGGCTGCAGATATCTCTTCAGTATATTAACTTCCTTTCCTTTGGATAAATTCCCAGTTGTGGGATTGCTGGATCATATGGTAGTTCTGCTTTTAGTTTTTTGAGGAACCTCTATACTGCTCTTGATAATGGCTGTACTAGTTTACATTACCACCAGCAGTGTAGAAGATTGTCTTTTTGATAGTAGCCATCGTATCTGGGGTGAGTTATCTCATTGTGGTTTTTATTTGCATTTCTCTGTTAGCGATGCTGAGCATTTTTCCATATACCTGTTGGCTCATTTTTAAATTGGATTATTTGATTTTTTGCTATTGAGTTGTTTGAGTTCTCTGTATATTCTGGATGTTAATCCCTTATCAGATGAATAGTTTGCAAATATTCTATTCTTCAGGTTATTGGTTCACTTGGTTAATTTTTTTCTTTGCTGTGCGGAAGAATTTTAGTTTTATGTAATCGCATTTACTTATTTTTGTATTAGTTGCCTGTATTTCTGAGTTCTTAATCATAAAATCTTTTCTCAGACCAATGTCCTGAAGCATTTCCTCTATGTTTTCTTCCAGTTGTTTTATAGCTTCAGGTCTTACAATTAGGCCTTTAATCCATTTTGAGTAGATTTTTATATAGGGGGAGAGGTAGGATCTAGTTTCATTCTTCTGCAGATGGATATCCGTTGCTTTTGGCACTATTTATTGAAGAAACTGTTTTTTCCCCAATGGATGTTCTTGGCACCTTTGTCAAATATCAGTTGGCCTTATATAGATGGATTCATTAATTTCTGGGTTTTCTGTTTTGTTACATTGGTCTCTATGTGAGAGTAATTTTTAATCTAATTCATCCAGATTGTGTTTATGTTATGCATCAGAGACAAGTCAGAAAAAGAAAGGAAGAGGATGTTATGATGTTGTCTGCATCGTACTTCCTTCTTACGGATCCTGGCAGGGATCCCTTTCCTCCTCACTTAATAACTTGGGTAGATTTGGGTGTATAATTGTGAGAACTCATCAGGATCCAGGTGAAAACGAGACCAGTAATTAAAGGGCTGGGTCAATGTATCATTATTATTTAAGCTAAATGGGTACATGGTCTATGTAAGCTCTTGAGAGCCTGCCTTTGACAGCAGTTTTCATATACAGTAGATTTAGCCCTGGCTTAACAGAAGCTTTTCTTTTCCTTTCCTTTTAATTTTGTTGTTGTTGTTGTTGTTGCTTTCTTCTAAGCTATGTGGGTGAAAAACAGCATGAGGTTATAACAAAATGTATAGCAAAAGCAGTAGCAATGAGAAAGAGTCCATGATGGATACACACACATTGCTGGAATATTTCTCAAGTATTTTGGGGGGTGGCTGTGAGGCTTCTTTGGCAGAGGCAAGGTGGAACATGTGCTTTTCCATGTGTGAACACTGTGATTTGAAAGGTCCATTATGATTCACTTCCACTAGAAAGCAACTGCTTTCTAGCTGGTGTAGCCACAGAGTTTTGAAAATTCACTTAAATAGGTGTACTGCAGACTCCTGACATCTGTTTTGGAGATTCAGTTGAGTGTTGGGAATTTGCTTATTCACAAGTGACATGGAATGAGTTATTCTTTATGAGAGTGTTGAACTCTATTCATTTCTTTAAGGTTGTGGATTAAGTCTAACAAGAAAAGACTTAAAATTTTGAACAGTCATTTGCTGTGTTACACACACACATAAATTTGCACTGATTGCCTTCTTCTTAATTTCGAAAACTATGAATGACAATTTTACTTTGCCTAGTAAACCAACTTTACTGAGGTACCCTCAGGCATATTTTGTTGTATTGTAAGGCTTTCTTGCTAGGTATTTGCAATCTTATTGTACACTGTTTTTCAGTGAGCTTTTAGTTTTTGCCCATAGTTTTACCTAATATATCCTATGTCTCTGTCTTTTTGTACACTTCTGTTCCATCTCTGAGTATTAGTTTTTGTCTACTCTTTTTATCATTCTTAATAAGTTATTTTCACTCCTCTAATGATTTCAAACCTCAGTGATACTAGAAGTATTGTTTCCTATCACTTTCAACAAAGGTCATTTGTAGCCAGTTCTTCAAACAAAATAAGTAACTAGGACATGAGTCTTTCACTTTTTGCTAGTTAGTTTTCAATTTACTAGGTACTGACATAATGTGGCATTTTCACAGGTTGCTTTTTTAAAAAGGTGAAAGCTTTGTTTTAATGGTTCATAACTATTATAATGTTTCTAAATGACAGAGCAAAAAAAGAATTACCACAAAATAAGATTAGTGTGGCTATCCTGAACTGGAAATCATTTGAAACATTTCATGGCTACATTTTGTGCTAAATATAAAAATAATTGTGTTTCCCATGTGTGAGCATCAAAAGCCCCAGTTGGAAAATCACATGGTATAGCAAGTAGGTCACTATTGATGGTAGAACATGAGACAGGAAATGTCACAGCTAAGATTAGAGGCCCAAGCACTATGTCTCACCACGCTTGCTGCATTGGTCGTCCAAAGAAGTGGAAGGACTCAACAGGGCTGAACTAACTGTAGACCAACTGGAAAATATTAGCCAAGACAACCTTTTAATCGGCCATTCCATTTGTTTCTAGATAACTCACTCTCCCAGTTAGGCAAAATAATTGAGCTGCTTGGGTTTGCACATTGGCAGACCTCTGAATGCCAATTAAAATGGCAGCTTTTACATTCTAAAAGTATCCATGGGAAGCAATAATCAACTATATACAATCATAGCTGTAGATTCATCTGGTGTTTGAAATTGTTAACAAGGAATAACCAACCAGTTAAAAATGAATTCTCTTAAACTTTTATTTATCTTCATATTTGAAGGTGTGATAATATAGGGATGTGGGGGAAAACTACACTTTTAGGGAATCAGTTTCATTTTCCTTTTCTTTCCAGGCAACATGAGGAAGATTTGTTATTTATATGTAGGAATTTTTACCACAGAAGATACCTAATTTTTCAAACACACTTGCATAGTCTAATCTTTAAGCAAAAGACTAGGAAAAAAAGCAGTGCTCTGCTGCATACCCAAATGAGAGACAATACCTCATTTTTTGGGCTCAGACCAAGATAGAGCCTTGGATTGTAAGCATAGCCATCCCCTCATGCTAGATTGAGCAGTTGAACACATTCCCAAAGAGCTTGAGGTTATTTGGATGAGTAGGTAGAGGCATGCCGCGATGACTGCATTTGGATCAGTCATTGGAGCCTTATTCATTCACTTCCAGCATAGAGTCCTTCACAGAAGTACCCTGGCTGATGGATTCAGTGTACTGAGTGGATAGTTTTATTGCTTAAATCTCAGAGATCTTCCTAGGCTCACATTTTCAAAAGTCTTTAATGCAGATTAAAACATTCTATTTTGAACAAGGATTATTTCATGCAGGGTATCACTTTTAAGAGAGGAAGTTAGTAGTATGAAGGCTCCATGGAAAAAGTAGTTTTTATTATTTATATTATTTTTGTGTAGTAAAATGTGCATAACATAAAATTTAACATCTTAAATCATTTTTAAATGTACAGTTCAGTGGTAGTAAATACATTCATAATATTGTGCAACCATCACCACCATCCATCTACAGAACTCTTTTCATCTTACAAAACTCCCTTCCCCAAGCTCCTAGCAACCGCCATTCTCCTTGTTGTCTCTGTGATTTTGACTACTCTAACTCATTTTGGTGGAATCATACAGTATTTGTCTTTTGTAGCCGACATTACAGTTGGTATAATGTCCTGAAGGTTTACTCATGTTTTAGTATATGTCAGAATTTCCTTCCTTTTTAAGGCTGAATAATATTCCTCAGTGGAAAAAGTATTTTGACAGTATTTTTAGTCTTTATTCCATCTCCAGCTTAAATACAGAGCATAGATTTTCATGCTTGATCCAGGGATAGTATGTTGGGAAAGGGATTGGAAGCTCGGCTCTCACAGACATTCCTCCAGAATGAACATTCTGGCAGTAAGAGGCCTGTTGACTTCCAATTGGAGAAAATGCAAGAGATGTGACAGTTGGGCCTGGATGTGCCACTGTGGCCTGGTTCTCGACCCTCACAAAAGTGAGCTGGTTGTGGGCCATATAGGGTTAGCTCATTTTCTAGGCTTCTGTCAGGGAATGTGAGTTGACAGAGGTTGGTGGAAACTTGCTGGAAAATATCCAGGAGTGTACAAAATACTTTTTTGCTTTGAAATGAAACATGTTGATTTTGGTTGTCCTTTCTAATTTCCTAAATGTTTGAATAACTAATAAATATCTAAACCTTTATGTGCCTTGTGTAACCCCTTCCCACCTTATGAAATTGGTTACCTAATTTTAGTTACTGAAAAGTTCCTTGACCTTCAAAGATTTCTCTATGAAATCAGTATAAATGACCGAATGGCCAAGTCTTTCATTCTGCTTCAACCCCACTCAGAACCCTGAGTGGTCCAGGCACTGTCTCTGACTGGAGATGGATGTAGAAAGTCACCAGGAGTCACCAGTTTTCTCTTCTGAGAAAGGAACAGAAAACTGGATCATTTGTACAGACTTCTTCCAATGTTAACACAATATGATTCTATTCATCTTTCCAGTCTGTTTATTATTCCTTCTTGTAGGTAGGGAAATGTAAAGTTGGCATCCAGTTGGTAACTTTTCATTGTAGGGATAATACTCACCAGATTACTAGTTGGCTGCCTAAGTTGCAATTTTGGCTGTTTCTTTTACCTGTGTTGCATGGAAGCACCCAACTAAATGTGTCTGATCACAAACTCTAAGCAAAAGTCACCAATAGGTTTCATACTTTAATACAAGAAGAAACAAGATTTTGGGGGGCAGAGTGTTGGCTGGTTGGGGTTGGTAGGGTGCGGAGAATCTAGTTTCATGGTAAAATAAAGAGGAGAAATCCCATATGCAAACATGTAACAGGAATCCAGTTGGGATTCACACAGTTAACTCTGTCCCTTTATATAAGAAATACAATACAGGTGCTTATAAACCTGTGTGTAAAGAAGTAGCACAAATAAAAATGTCATTTATAAGAGCCGTTTCTCATTTTTGAAAAGGCCAAGTGGAAAGGGTACTATAACTTTAAATGAGACACAAATAATCTTTTATTATCTTTAGTTCTCTCTGATAATAGAGAATATGGGAGGAATCTCTAACATACAGAAAAACAACCTAGATTGGATATTTTTTCTTGTTTTTGTTAACAAAACTTTTTTTCTGAAGAAATAAATACTGAATGACATCTATATTTCTGTACACCTACATTTTCTCAAACATAGACATAAGCAATCAATTTAATTTCCCAACAACTGATTATCCTTGGTTTTGGGAAGGATTCTGGTTATGAGAATGCTTAACCCCTGAAAGGAATTGGGCTTTGGAATCTCAGGGAATTCCTTATAAGAACAGGAGAGAAGCAGTTTTTGTGGAGGAAATTTGGGCAGATTCTGGAGATCATCTTTTGGTCCTGTCTTCCTTTATTTGAAAACCTACCTATGTTACTGTAACTTAGTACCTTAAAAAGATTTTGCTTATAGGTAACCAGATCCTGCTGCTATAAAAATAACGCCTCCTCTCTCATCCTTTGAGCTGAAGCTGCAAGGATAAAAATAAATAAATAAATAAATAAATATATAAATAATTTTCTTTAAAGAGATAACATCTCCTAAATGTTTGTGACAGTCCTTTCAGGCTTTTAAAATAAGGTTTGGTCACTGGACCAGGTTGTCTGGCCCGTTGCCTGCCATATGACTTGGTTACCACTGACTGCAGTGGTATATACTGGACTTCCTGAGCTCCTGCCCCTTAGGGTGGAAATATGGAAAACCATGTTCAAAGCAAATAATCCAGGTGATGAAGACTCTAAATTTAGAAAACTTCTACGTTCCACATAATAGAACATAGTTTATTTCTTCTTCCCACACAAAACAGAGCTGTCCAGAACAACAACTATGAAAACACATGATCCCATCGTATCCCTCTCACTTGCAGCTGTTAAGGCTTCCAAATGCAATTTGTGTGTGCTGAATAATTTTGCTGTGAGACAGACTTATTGACATTACCCAGTTCTTCTCCCAGCTCTGAGTGGATTCACCCAGACTCTCTTCTAAGTGACTGCAGAAGAAAACTCACCCCAGTAACCTCACTTGATTCGTCTCTCAGTGAACTTTTGGTTGGAGGGTTTCTCTGGAGCCACTAGGAAAGAAACATGAATTTGGGGATTATCCAGGAGTTCTTCGAGCAATCAAACAATGAGGGCCAGTGTCCTTCTAGCATAACATTCATTAATTTTTCATTTTCAGTTGGAAATGTCACTAGAGATTATCTAGACCAAGGTTTCCAGAGCGGAGTTTGCAAGATAAACCACTGGGGTGTGGGAAGAAAATACTATTTCTTCAATGCATTTTTTTATACCCAAAGAATAAGAAAAATGTTTACTAATATTAAATACATGGATTGACATTTGCACCTCCTCTGTTCTTTAGACTAGAAGGCCATGTGTTAAGTAAGATACATGATGTGTTCTGAAGGAGGACTAGGTTTCCCTCAGCATGCCGAGCTCAACTGTGGTTCCCTCATGTCTGTAGCATGTTGCATGTATTTATGTGTGTCCATATATGTAGTTGTATAATATATTGCCCATATATTTATATGTATTAACGTTGATTTGCAGAATATTAATTAGTTTTAAGTATACTAGCCCTCAGCAACAAAAAGGTCAAGTAGCTTAAAAAGAATTCTGACAAAAGTAGAATAAAAACAAAAACAAAACGGGATTGAAGATGTCATCACTATTTGTGCAAGCTAGCACAAATGAACAATATGAAAATGGAGTTGCTACTTTATCATAAAATAAGCTCTTTGTTAGCCAAATTAGGAATTAAAAACAATAACAATCCAATCAGATCTTATAAGTTAGCCCCCAAATCTCAAAATTGTAGAGATAACTAATTGAAATATAGATTTATACCTATTATCATTAAGAATGAATATATTGGAATGAAGTGTATACTTGGCCTTGAGAAATTTCCTAATGATAATATGAAGATACCATGATTAGAAAAACATGAAGAATAACTTCTATAATTTTTCATCAATGTTTAAATTTACATAAGAATCTTTATAAAACTTTACTAAATTAAATATGTGTTTTGAAACCTCTTCTAAGGTTTTTTTTTTTTTTACTTGTATGCAAGTTAAAAAAAATCCATGTATCTTTAGGAAACATTTGTTCTTCCTCCTAAAGCAAGACAAGACAATATGTTGAAAATAACATCTATGTAAAATGAATTTCTTTGTCAGAAAAATTCTGTTGAAGGAATTATAGAAACTGTTGCCAAAATCTTGTTGAAGAAACAAGTATTATATTAGATCAAATCATGGAGACAAAAGGCTTGTTTTATATTTGGAAGATGTTAGATCTATCTTGCTTGTTACTTTGTTTCACTGATGAAATATACTAAGAGCTTTTTGGTGAGCCACCACCAGAGAGATCTGTTCACAGACTTTATGAAAGTGTTTTATGAAAAATTGAAAAAAAAAGAAGTAGTTTTCTCTTAAGAAGCAGCTGTTTCCTTGAGACGGATTCCAGGGTAATGTTACAAGACATAAATTCATTCACTGCATCATTCATAAGCAAGCTAGTGCAACCAGGATGTTAAAATCAGAGGTACACAAAAGGCTGTGGGATGTTACTAATGTTAGTTTTATAAAAACAAACCTTTAATATCTAGTACAGTAGAAGCCATATAATACTATGTAGTAAATTGTGAAAGGACCATGAAAATCTTTTGTACCTCAGAAGTTTGTTGGTCATCTTGTTTAAAAATACTTAATGACGAATTGTCAAGCTTACAGATAGTTATATTCATCTTTCTCTTTATGAAAAGGAAAGTGTTTCATATTTCGTTAACTATTTCTGTGATAATAAGCAACTTCAGTAGTATGCTACCTAGCAGTCATTTTTTTAAAAACTAAACGTAGTGAATTTGTTCTTTCAAGATAAAGGTGTCATCTTAAGAATAAGAAAGAAAATAAGAACTATTTTAAAGAGAACATTGTGAAAAAATGTTTGTAAACGTTTACAGTCTGTGTGAATTTATGGCCTAAAACAATGACAGCCCTTAAAACTCAGCTATGTAAAATAAATTGAACTTAGAACTAGACTTCAAAATTAACATATCACAAATAATTAAAGCTAGATTTTTAAACATAATGAAGCACATTCGGTCACATTGTTCTGGATAAAAATAGTGATTATTTGGTAAGACAAAAAGGATTTGTACTATCAGATATATTTAAAGAATTTTTTTTTTTTTTTTTTCTGACAGAGCCTCACTGTGTCTCCCAGGCTGGAGTCCAGTGGTACGATCTCAGCTCACTGCAACCTCCGCCTTGTAGGTTCAAGTGATTCTCATGCCTCAACATCCCGAGTAGCTGGGATTACAAGTGCATGCCACCATGCCCTGCTAATTTTTGTATTTCTTAGTAGAGATGGGGTTTCACCATGTTGACCAGGCTGGTCTCGAACTCCTGACCTCAAGTGATCTGCCCACCTCAGCCTCCCAAAGTGGTGGGATTATAGGCATGAGCCACCACGCCTGACCAAAAATCTTTTCAAGTATGGTTTATTTTATATTTATTTCATGCTTTTGTAATGTTGCTGTTTGTTTTATAATGTACCTAATGTAGGACATATGTACATATCTACATGTATGTACACATATGTATGTTAAGTATGCATGAACGTGACATGCATACTTAAAAGCTTTTTAGTGTTGGGATTCATGATCTAATAATTTTGAAGATTTCTACTCTAGGCTAAAGATTTTTAAACTTTTTGGGGCAGGGAACAGTCACAGACCCCTTTGAGATAATAAAAGATATATACTCACTTCTCAGAAAAAATGATGCACACATTCTGCTAAATAAAATTTTGCCCAGAATTTGAGGGCAGTCACATGCCTATTGATGGCTGTTGTTATGGACTCCGATAAAACCCCCTGGATGAGGATGTGAATGCCCTAAGGAGTTGTGTGACTTACCCAGGATCATGTGGTAACATAATCTGATCTTTCAATCAAGACTTCCTGGCTGGGTGCGTTGACTCACACCTGTAACCCCAGCACTTTGGAAGGTCAAGGTGGGTGGATCACTTGAGGCCAGGAGTTCAAGACCAGCCTGGCCAACATGGTGAAACCCCATCTCTACTAAAAATATAAAAATTAGCCAGGCGTGGTGGTGGGTGCCTGTAATCCCAGCTACTTGGAGGCTGAGGCAGGAGAATTGCTTGAACCCGGGTGGTGGAGGTTGCAGTGAGCTGAGATCACGCCACTGTATTCCAGCCTGAGTGACAGAGCGAGACTCCATCTCAAAAAAAAAAAAAAAAAAAAAAAAGACTTTCTGAGCATGTATGTCATTCCAGGCTTTGGTCTAGTTACCGAGGATGCAAACATGAGGGTGGAACTCTTTTCTGGACTTTCAAGGAGTTTACAAGTCCACTGGGAACTTTAGTATTCAACAAATAATCACAATATGATTTGTGTTTAGGAAAAACTTTTTTTTTTTTTTTTAACTCCAGCATCAGCTGACACCAGCTGTGTGAGGGCATTGTGCTGGACTCCATGGGAAAAATGGACATGGTAAGGCAACTCGTGTAGTGAATTGGGTCTCAGTTACTTGCTTTCATGCCCACTGCTTTTTCTAATATGCCTTTTATATTGCCAAAGAGCACCAGTGAAGGCACTCTTCACTGGGGTTTTGCAGCTCTGTTTCCTTCATGTACTAAGTGATGATGTGCATGTAAAGGAAGTGGAGAGAGGGGTCATACTCCTTCCTATGTCTGAGCAAAGTTCTCTCTTTGAGTTTATTTGCATTTACATGTACTTCTTTGCCCATGGGATAAAGACCTGAACTCTTAGCTAAATTGGCAAATAGAAGAAAACAGGGACTAATAAAGGAGGTATGGAATTTCATAAGCTTCATGATCTCCTTCTCCAAAGGCCTGAACCTATGTAATGAGGTAGTAGAACAAATTCATGCCAAGTCTGAATTTATTCCTATAAAAAAAGAAATGATAGGAATAAAGCAAATTTAAATTATATTTCTGCCTTCGTCATTAATTGGTAATATTCCTGAAGGTGATACAGAGTTTTTTTTCTGCAAATATCAGGCTCTGGGTAAGGGCTAAAAATAAACAGAGCAGCACACGGAAATGGGCAAGCATTATTGATCTGTGTCAGGGCCATTTCCATTTTAATGTTTGCAAAAGGCACAGCCCCGTTTTGCAGCCTATTTATAGGGAGCAGATCATTCATTGCTATATATAGATAATAAAAACAAGGTGGATTGTCAGGTAAATTTTGGTTTCTATTAGGAAATAGGACTAGACGGGCTCTCCTTTGGAATTGTGAAAGGGCTCATTTGTTCCTGTGGAAAAAAGAAAGAGCCATACAGATGGGTGTCTGGAGCTGCCTTGCCCAGGACATGTCCACACCCTATGTGCCACCTGCAGTTGGTGTCTGCCCTCACTCTCTGCCCCTAGCCTCCCTCAGCCACTCCCCATGCTGCAAGCAGGGGCCAAAACCAACAGGGCCCCTCCCAGAACCCTGCACCCTTCATTCTTCTGTCGAGTTCTAGTTCCCCATTAGTACATACCATGTTTGTGTGCACATGTATGTGCAAATGTGTCCACATTACATTTGTGCACAACTGTGTACAACAAATGTAATGTTTTTGTGGGATCCTCTCATGACACATAATTCTCTATTCATTTTTTGTAAGTTTTTCTCTTCATTCCTCAGTTACCAAGGTTGTTTACTCCTCTAATACCCTAAAAGTCTTATTTTTCTTTTCTCCTGCCTCAGCCTCCCGAGTAGCTGGGATTACAGGCGTCTGCCACCGTGCCCGGCTAATTTTTGTATTTTTAGTAGAGACGGGGTTTCACCATGTTAGCCAGGATGGTCTCGATCTCCTGACCTTGTGATCCGCCCGCTTCGGCCTCCCAAAGTGCTAGGATTACAGGCGTGAGCCACAGCGCCGGCCTTTGAGACGGAGTCTCGCTCTGTCGCCCAGGCTGGAGTGCAGTGGCGCCATCTATGCTCACTGCAAGCTCCGCCTCCCGGGTTCACGCCGTTCTCCTGCCTCAGCCTCTCTGAGTAGCTGGGACTACAGGTGCCTGCCACCACGCCTGGCTAATTTTTTGTATTTGTAGTAGAGACGGGTTTTCACTGTGGTCTTGATCTCCTGACCTCATGATCCGCCTGCCTTGGCCTCCCAAAGTGCTGGGATTACAAGCGTGAGCCACCGCGCCCGGCCAAAAGCCTTATTTTTCTAGTTTCACACCGCACTTAACAAGCTTCCACCTCTGGGCTTTTTTTTTTTTTCTTTTTTCTTTCTTACAACTGTCAGTTCAACAAGTGTTTTGTGAATGCCGGGCACCTGCTAAGATCTGGGGCTAATGAGATAAATAAGACAGAATCTCTGTCCCCCAGTTGCTCAGTCCACCGGGACTTGTGATTGTTGCTTTGCTGTCCTCCCCACTCTGGTTATCGATTGCTCCCTCCAGACAGTTTCCTGCCAGCGTACACTATTGTAGTAACAGCTAAGCTTTGGCCCGGTAGAAATTCATTTCGTCTTAACTCCTCAATATTGTCTGATTTATGAAAGGAGCTGTGTTTGTAGAAAGGGGATTCACCCACCCTGAAAAATGTTCCAAGAAGGGGTTGGAATCTGGGTACGTTAAACGTGTCAAAGGAATGCTAATGGCCATCCACTTTCTGAACGTTCTGCAGTGATATTGTTTCACCAGAGGACAAAGTTGTCCAGGCTCTGGAAAATGGCTTGTTGACAGTTTTTCCTCTGATGTGGTGATCTTACTGCCAATGCAGCACTGGAATGCTAACGTAACTAAGCATTTTTAAATCAATGCAGAAAACAAACCAACCCTAAGTAACCATAGTAACTGTTTACTCCAGTTTGGGGCTGGTGAAATTGCTTTCCATCTCTGTGCCCATCCCTTCCCTGTAGATCTTTTATATGTGTAAGTTTCTCTGCCCATCCAAATACAACAGACATCAGTTTTTTTCAATGAAAGAATCACCAAGAATAGTGACAGGCTGGTACATCTTTAACAGTTACAAAACTATGCTGGTTATATATAAGCCAGACTTAAGTGGTAGGAAAGGAACTTGAAAACTAACAAACATTTTTTTAAAAACCCTCATCTCTACTGCTTAGCGTTCTGATAATCACCAGACAAACGGTATCAGGGCTGAGATAATATGAGATCTTTTCCCTTCAAGGCCTTGCCGTTTGGCTGGAATTCTTAACTGGTTTCATCACTCGTGATAGAGTTAACGTCTTCCTGGTGGCTGGATATTGTTGGTTTCCCAGCTTCATTCTTCAAATCCTTTTGCGCCATGTCATTCTTCACTAAGTCTACTCAGTTCATCCTTGGTCTTACTCTGTTTCTCATTCCATATCCTCCGGAATGTGTCACTATGTGTAGTGTCCATTCTGTAGTGTTCTAGTGGCATGCATCCAAATGATTACAGCTGTCTTCCTTGAGTCTCCTGTAAAGTAATTCATGCTTGACTTTTCAGAGTGTAGTGATGCCATGAGATCACTGGCACTACAAATCCAAATTATTCCTCATCCTCCTGCATGTTATATCAGTGCCCAGCTCTCAAGGACTTATTGGCGGGACCAAATTCACTATGACTTACTTGCATCATGTGGGCACCCTGATGACTGTCTGCTATGTGGAGAATAGATTGTACAGGGACAAAAGTGGAAGCAAGGCAACCCGTTAGGAGGTTACCACGGTAATTCAGGGAAGATCTGATGATGGCTTGGGTAGGGTGACAGTGGAGAGGGAAAGAAGTAGATGATTTCAAGGTGGCAGTAAAACAGGACTTGATAATAAATTGCATGTGTGGGGTGAGGAATGGGAGGGAAGCAAATATGACTCCTGAGTTTTTGGCCTGAGCAACTAAGTGCACACTGGTACCATGAGGGGGAGGCAGGTTTTGTAGTTTGAATCAAGAATTATGTATTGATCATGTTATGTTCTGTTGTTTTACAGATGACAGTAAAGTTCAGTTCCATACAGAATTTAGATCAGAAGCTTTAAACTAAGATATTTGAACAAAATAAGAACCTTTCTGATGCATTATTGTAAGATGGCAAGAGTAAGACTGAATTACAAAATTCCTACCTTCTTTGTCAAATGCCATTGGAAATCCTGTGTAGTTCTACCAGTAGAACCTTTTTTTTTTTTTTTTTTTTTTTTTTTTTAGACGAAGTCTCGCTCTGTCACCCAGGCTGGAGTGCAGTGGCACAATCTCAGCTCACTGCAACCTCCATCTCCCAGGTTCAAGCAATCCTCCTGCCTCAGCCTCCTGAGTAGCCGGGACTACAGGCGTGCGTCAGCATGCCTGGCTAATTTTTGTATTTTTAATATAGATGGAGTTTCACCATGTTGATCAGGCTGGTCTCAAACTTCTGACCTCATGATCTGCCCACCTTGGCCTCCCAAAGTGCTGGGGTTACAGGCGTGAGCCACCACACCTGGCCCTAGAATTTTTTAAAAGGTCAAACTCCACTTTGGGAGGCCGAGGCGGACGGATCATGAGGTCAGGAGATTGAGACCATCCTGGCTAACACGGTGAAACCCCGTCTCTACTAAAACTACAAAAAATTAGCCGTGGCGGGCGCCTGTAGTCCCAGCTACTCGGGAGGCTGAGGCAGGAGAATGGCGTGAATCCAGGAGACAGAGCTTGCAGTGAGCCGAGATTGTGCCACTGCACTCCAGCCTGGGCAACAGTGCAAGACTCCGTCTAAAAAAAAAAAAAATAAATAAATAAATAAATAAATAAAAATAAAAATAAAAGGGCAAACTCAAGAGTCATGAATGATCACCACCTTTGCTCAAAGGCGGTTGCAATTCCTTTCATTCTGCCCTGTTGGTAATGTAAAGCTGGATGGGTTATCAGGTGTTCTTTGCTAGCTTTAGTGAGTCTGTGGAGTGAAGATTGTTTCAGCAGCACCTGGTTCTCCCTGGTCCCACTTATTACTCCTTCCACTGGGGTGACTTGGTACTGTTGGGTTTATCTGGGGGTGTAAGGGATCATAGAGGGACCTTGAACCCCCTTGGCTCTGCTGCCATCTAACTCAGTGACCGAATAACTTAGCCACACTAGGCCCACTGAACTGTCCAACATAGATCTGATCTGTCACATCACTTTGTGCCCTAAAATTCTATTTCTTCTAGCATCAACAGGCAGAGTGTGAGAACAGGCATTTTTTTTTCAAAAAGATCTGAGAAAGATGTTTCCAAAAGATTTTTATTGAGGCTACAGGGAGAGGGAGGTTGATTAGGAGGGAGGTATGCTAAAAGGGAGGGGGCTAGAGATAGCAAACAAAGGTTGGTTAAATGATATGAAGGATCTCTTTCAATCTGCTCTTGAGACTCTGACTTAAGATCATTAATATAATATACTTTATAGAATAATATATATTCTATATACTATATATTCTAATATTAAGGATCTTATATATTCTAATATACTTTATAGAATAATATATATTCTATATAATATATATTCTAATATTAATAATCTTAAGTCAGAGTCTCACTAGTGGAAAAGCTACTGGAAAGCTATAAAGTTTAGAATGACTCTGAAGTATTAGTATGATTTTGCTTTGGTTCCATAATATGGATTCAATGGGATAGCTGATTTCTATCCAGTGTGGTACATTAGTAATGGCTGAGTGCTCTGAGGATGACAGTATCTTATTTGATGTACCTTCAATACTAACAGTCTTATAATAATCAGTGTTCATTGTTTGTTGAACAAATAAATGATGTGTATTTGATTGGTAGAGGAGTTGACCATCTGGTAACAAATAGCATGTTTTGAAAATATATCTCTCTGCCCCCCTAAAGTGGCCAGGTGCCAGAATACCAGCGACCAAGTCAGCTGAGAGACATTACTGCAATGCAACTGGATTGGCTGGTGAAGCTGTAATGGAGGGAAGGTAAATTTATGCCTAGAAATAGAACAATGAGGGTCAAATCTGAAGGTCAGGGAGAGAGTAGCCTGAGAGAATAATGATGAAGTCTAGAGCTTGGAGGAATGGGAGCTGGGTCAAGCTATCCAGGTCTTTGCCCTGTAAACAGAATCCATGTCCCCAAGGGACAGGCTGTGCAGGAAGTTGTGCTGGACTGGCCAGCTCTAATGGACTCATTGAAAGCTGGTCTGGGCATAATTGCCATACAAATGGGTATTGTATAAGAAAAAAAAGTCTGCCATCTGGAAAAAGGAAGAAAATGGACACATTTTCCACATCATCTACATTAGATAAAAACTTCTTGTGCAGGTTGGCAATTTTTTATGTGTTTGCCCCGACTGTGCCCTACAGCTCACCAACCTGCCAGTATTATAGGATCAATATAAAAATTCCTGTTGTTTTGCTGACTTAGGTATTCACCAAGGAATTATTTGGGAGGCAGACCTGAAAAGCAATTATGTGTAAAGTACAATAAGCTGGTTCTCCTTGAGAGGGGTTGCTGAGAGGGAACTTTCTGGGAACCTCTCTGGATTTTTGGCACACATACTTTCCTCCTAATGTCTTGTGGCATGTAGTAATATTTTTTCCAATTCTTAGTCACAGTTTTTTACTTTGGTCCATGACTTCGGGGTTTCTTTAGGTAACATCCACAGACATTTTGGAGCTTTTTCTTTTTACCACAGATCTTTATAGCTTCTCAACTTATTGTGGCATGCCCGGGGGATTGACAGGGAGAGAGTGGGACAGGGGAACGAGTGAGATTTCTGTTGTTTAAAAGATGGCTTTTCTCAGGTTGGTAGCCACAGAAACATCTGTGGGCTGTCCTTCTCCTGAGATGGATTTTAAAACATTCATGAGGTGGCCTCCTTCTTACCCTGTTCCTGACCTTCCCTTACCCCACCTCCCTGCCTGTTCTCCCCAGCATGAGTGTGAGAAAGTACATTTGCAGCCATCTCCGCCTGATGGCTTCTGTGTGTGGCCTCAGCCGTGAAATGCTGAACGTTTGCATGGGGTTTGCTGAGAGCCAAGTCAAGGAACAAGCATGTTGGTGAGAGGCCAAATGCCCATCTTGTGTAGCTTCTCCAGTTTCACTCTTGATCCAAGCTGGAGCATGTTCTCCAACTTGAAGAAAGCCAATGAGTGCTTTGAAAAGGGACCAGGGACTTGGTGTTTTATTCTTAGCTACTACAGCAGAATTCTGGTCCGCCATAAGTCAGCACTTTCTGTTTACTGATCAGCAGATGGGCCTGGCTGATTCCTGGTTGTACAGCTCACCGACTGCCACATGGGCCACTTGGACACTGCCTTTGTATTTTCATAATCCTCTCTTCCCCTTGTACATGGAGTTTTCTAATTTACTTGTGACAAAATGAAAGATAAAAGTTCTCCAAGACCCAAGATTTCCCATGTTGTGAGATATATTATTTCCTGCCATTGAACAGATTGTTTTATGATTCCAGCCAGGAGAGTTTTTAGTGATAGGGTAATATTCTCTTTTTTCTCTTAATATTTCCTCAGTTGTTCTTAGACTGCCTATAGCCTCCAATGATCTTCTGTAATAAAAGTGCTTCAATATTTTCTTTCTAGTGATAAACAATCGATAGGCTTAATATGGTCATTCTCCAAAACAACTGGCTATGTTTCTTTGCTATATTAATACTATAGCACAAATGGTTAATTCCCCAATAGTGGTAGCAGGCAAGCCTAGGTTGACCAGGTGTACCAAATGGACAATGAGAATTATTGTTTATCTAATGTAATTTTAAGGGGGGAAGAGATTTGCAGAAAAGCATAGCCTTATCAAAAAAATTAAGTATGCAGTCATTTTGAATAAACTGGAATTTAGAAAAATAACTGAATAGATGATTCTACTGTTTCTATTAGAAACAAGATCTGAATCTACAGGACAGACTGGCCTGAGGACCCAGTCCTTTCTACCTTGGGGTATCAGTGATAGGGAGAGATCAAAAGCCTATTGATTAGAGAGGAAGTTCTCTCTGGTAAGGGGGTCCAGCCTCCCTCAGGCAGCATTCCGCCATCCCTTTTGAGACAAGTCCTCACCAAATTGACTTCCCTTCCATGTCCGTTGAAAAGTCCACCATGTTTTTTCTTGTCTTATTCTGTTGCTCTTTCTGTGTTTCTTCTGCTTCACCCATCCAAACCCTAATCCCCGCCTCCACCAGGAAGTCTTCTCTGACTGCCTGGCTTTCCCATGCATTCACATCATATCTGTTACCTTTCTCTTTGTATTAACTTGTCCATGTACTCTATTGACAGCTGCTTAAGGATTGGACAGTAACCTACTCAGTAACCGCTTATTAAATTAAACGATTTAATAGTTGTTAAATTTAACATCTGGTATCTATTGGTCCTTTTACAACAGTAGTTGCTTGTCCTCATACTAAATTTCAGGTCAGTCCTGGGAAGTACTGTAAGTATTCTTTAATACTTACTCATTGTCATCATCATATGAGTTGCTTTTAACTATTTGTTAAGGGTATAAATTCAAAAGTAAAATTTTTGCTTTCTCTTATCCTCATTTTTCACTCCCCAGGTATAACAAATGTTAACAGTTTGAATGCACCCTCCTAGAAGTTTGTATATATATGCGAACATAAATGGGAGCCTATTACATATACTCTTCTGCACTCTGATTTTTAAATAATTTATCCTAGAGATCTTTCTATCTCTTCACGCTTATTTTTTTTCTTACTTGCATTGTTGTACCCCATTGTATAAATAATCAATTATTGATTTAATCAGTTCCCTGTTGATGAACATTTAGGTGATTTCCAGTTTTCTCGGTAATGATAATATTACACTGACGGTTCTCCTGCATTCCTTATTAGTGCTTTTTGCTAATACCACTCCTCAAGGGGATTAAAGATCTTAGATCCATATCCCCACTGGAGAAGAGCTGCAACCCCTCTTAAAGCCCGCCACCAGTGTGCCCTCTTCTTCCTTTCTTTTTTTTTTTCCTTCCCTGCAGTCAACTCTTGCTAACCCTATGATTGCCCACAAGCAATACATTTAAACCAGGGACCCAGCTGAAATGATTTAATGGACAACACAAAGTGGGAGACTAAATATGTGAAGCTATAGCAAGTGCAAGTGACTCACCAACCTATTTGCATCTGGATCTCTTGCCCACTATCTACTAACATTTTTCCTATCAAAGCTGCTTAATAATTCTTTAATTGCCAAATCAGATAACTGGTTCTGTTCTCCATGCATCCTGACTGTGCTGCAACATTTGGAGCACTTTCTCTCCTGCTCTTTTCTCTGTAACTTTCCTGCTGTTTCCTCTCCTGCTCTTTCCTCTATAACTTTAGAGGTGCAGTGGGACTCATGGAGAAATGGAGAGACCTGAGGCCTGAAGACATTGAAATTCAAAAATATTTTCAAATACTTGTGGCTTTCAGGCTCCAGGATGCCAGCTGATGTTCACTGATTTTAACAAATGTGCACTCAAAAGTGTGCAAAATAGTCCCTAAGCCTGGAATGTCTGGAGTCTCACTTCTTATTCATCTTTCAAGGACGCAGCTTAAATTCCACCTTCCCAGATTGTTCCAATTTCCTCTCCCTCTTGCTGCCTTAGCAGTGTATTTATGCCTGTGTTTATAACACATCACACATTGCCTTCCATTCGAGTTATCTGAGTAGGTCTAGTAGAATGCCAAAAGGTTGGGTTTGAGTTTCTCATTCTTTCTGCCCTTAGCATTCATTTCCATTTAGTGAATTCTTAATAAATGTTTGGCTGATTTGTTTATTGGGAGAAAAACAGGGAAAAATAAAACTTAGTTGCAAGTCACAGACATTCAAAGTGGAGACAGTATATAATGGTCATGACATCAAATGGAAAGTTAAACAAAAATCTTTGAATACCCAGGATGTGAATATTGTTCAGCCAAAAATAAGTCTGTAAAAGGAATCTATGAGAATATCACAGAATTAGGGAAGTCTCTTTTTTCTGTATTATGTTCAGTCAGAATAATAGATTACTTTGCTTCATCATAGAAAACACACATGGCAGGCTTTAATAATCAGTCTGAAATAATTTCTTGACTCCAAGGATTATGAAAGCAGTGGCACACAGGCAGTTACAACTCTTGGAAAAGCAAGATAGGAATATGTGCAACAACCTGCAAAGTAAACAGCACCTTAATGTCAGAATGCCAGAAGCTCTCATGAAGAACAGACATGAAAACATCCAGTTGCATGCTGGTACATTGGCTCAATTGATTTATGTATTAGTGCTTTTTCAAACTGTGTGTCCAAGAGTAACAGGGTGCTGTCTCCAAAGTGCTACCAGACCAAGAGTAATGGTTAATATTGAGTGTCAACTTGATTGGATTGAAGGATGCAAAGTATTGTTCCTGGGTGTGTCTGTGAGGGTGTTGCCAAAGGAGATTCACATTTGAGTCAGTGGACTGGGAGAGGCCCACCCACCTTCAATCTGGGTGGGCACCATCTAATCAGCTGCCAGTGCAGCCAGAATAAAGCAGGCAGATGAAGGTGGAAGGACTTGACTTGCTGAGTCTTCCGGTCTTCGTCTTTCTCCCGTGCTGGATGCTTTCTGCCCTCGAACATCAGACTCCAAGTTCTTCAGCTTTTGGACTCTTGGAGTCAAACCAGCAGCTCTTGGGCCTTCAGCCACAGGCTGAAGGCTGCACTGTTGGCTTCCCTACTTTTGAGGTTTTGGGACTCAGACTGGGCCACCACTGGCTTCCTTGCTCCTCAGCTTGCAGACAGCCTATCATGGGACTTCACCTTGTGGTCGTGTGAGTCAATTCTCCTTAATAAACTCCCTTTCATATATACATATATCCTATTAGTTCTGTGCCTCTAGAGAACCCTGATTAAATACACCAAGCTTGGGAGAAAGCCTGCAGATCTTGTTGCTGCAAGTGGGAGGTTAATCAGTTGTTTTGAAGTCTGCCTTTCTTACATTGAACATTTTACACTGAGATTATGTTTTTCATTGCATTTATTGAGGTAGAACTTATGTGCCGTACAATTCATTCTTTTTTAGCATACATTACTATACATTTTGACAAATGCATACAGTTATGTTAACTGCTACCACAATCAAGATATAGAACAGTGCCATCATCCCCCTACCCCCTAGGTGCTCTCATCCCCTTTTAAGGTCAACCCTTTCACCACCTCCAGCCTCTGGCCACTACTGACCTGTTTTCCCACTCTATAGTTTTGCCTTTTCCAGGATGTCATATAAATGGAATCATATGTAGCCTTTTGAGTCTAGCTCCTATGACATAGCATAATGAATTTGAGGTCTGTCCACACTGTTGTATCAGTAGTTAGTTCCTTTTTACTGCTGAGTAGTCTTCTACTGTATGGATGTGCAGTTTACCCATTCACCAGCTGAAGGACATTTGGGTTGTTTCCAGGTACTGGTCATTATAAATAAAGTCACTATAAGCATGCATATATCATTTTTTGTATGTATATATGTTTTCATTTCTCTTACCTAAATATCTAGGTGTGAGGTTACTAGGTAGAATGACAGGTGTATGTTCAACTCTCTAAGATGCTGCTGAACCATTTTCCAAAGTAGTTGAACTGTTTTGCATTCCTATAGTATTCACAAGAACTTAAAGGTCTAAGACTAAGGTTAAATCTATACCATTGTATATTATTTCAATAGGATTACTTGTTTCAAGTAGATTGAAAGTCACTTAAAGGTGTTGATTGGGTTGTTCTGGCTCAGCTGCAGGTGTATTGAGAAGAAAGGAGAGAAGTGGAATGGAGATATAGACGCCATCTCAAAGGGTTAAATTTTTTATTTATATACAGAACATTTTTTTTTCCCTGCCTGAAAATGATTAAAGTGAGTATTTGGCTGCTTGGCAAGAGTCTGCCCTGATATTCAGGGGAGATTAGAGCAGCTTTGTAGATAAGCTCAGAAAATCTACTGAGCCACATAGTGATTTCCCAGGTCCTCCAGGAAGTCACCAGTGTTGGGGTATTGATGGCATCTGATAATGTTGCCTATCTGGAACCTGAAGATGGGTACATCTTTTAGAGGGTGATATTTCCATAAATTGTAACACATGTAGAAGAAAGGAGTAGTATCAACATGTATATTCTCAATTGCCTAATTACTGATTACTTTTAGCTCCTCATCTGAATGTTTTCAGATTCTGACCTCTGGAGATACTTTGCTTGTAAGGCTTGTTATCACCTACATTTCATATGGTTGAAACAGGAGAGGATGGAGTTGGCCTCTACACCTCGCCTTGGAACTTTAGCCCTAACTCAGGAGGGATGTATCTGTGTGCTGTCTGCCTGTTGCTGTAGTCAGCACCTTTTATACTCAACGGAAAAATCAGTGCAAGGACTAGTTGAGTTGGAGGCCTCGTCTTTCTGTAGCCTGTTGTGGCATGATGGTCTTCTTTAAAATCACGTGGATGTCGGCCAGGCGCAGTGGCTCACGCCTGTAATCCCAGCAATTTGGGAGGCCGAGGCGGACGGATCACGAGGTCAGGAGATAGAGACCATGCTGGCTAACACGGTGAAACCCCATCTCTACTAAAAATACAAAAAAATTAGCCAGGCGCAGTGGCTGGCGCCTGTAGTCCCAGCTACTCGGGAGGCTGAGGCAGGAGAATGGCGTGAACCCGGGAGGCGGTGGTTGCAGTGAACTGCGATTGCGCCACTGCACTCCAGCCTGGGCAACAGAGCCAGACTCCGTCTCAAAAAAAAAAAAAAAAAAAAAAATCACGTGGATGTCAAAAAGAGGAAGAAAAAAATCAGTGACTTGTAGACTTCTGATGTCCCTTTGTTATCGTCAGAGTTCTATGGTAACCGTATCAGCACCCTGACCTAAAACTCAAGCCAGGAACCCGTAATGTGTAGTACCTAACCTCTATGTACTACATAATTTCTACATAGTAGAAATTAACTAGAGGATCCTGACTAAGGGAGACATTCAGCCGCGGGCACAAAACTCAACGGAGTTTTTGTATTTTACTCACTTTAACAAAATAGAAAGGAGATGAGAAAGCAAACGGAAAATGATTATTTTCTGTCTGATTTTGCTTTAGGGTAATGTCCATTCAGATGCCTGCCTGTAAGTCACAGGGCTACAAATTCTCCTGCCCTGAGCCTGTCTCCTCTGAGGTGCCATGGAAAGAGCTTGCAACATCATTAAGGAGGTGCTTGTGTTTCAGGCTGATTTGACATTCTTCTTACGAATGTCAGTCTGGACAGAGTGATAAAGACTAATAAATATGGTATCCTGTGGTATGGAGAAGTTTGTTTTGTTTCGAGCTACAGATTTGTCTGCAGGTAACTTTTTAGAGCTAAGCTAACAGAATGTGAGCACAAAGAGAAGCTGGGGGAAAAACAATCACAGGTTTTGATTGTACTGAATATCCTGGGGCGACTGTTCACTCAGCATTAACTAAGCCCACAGGATGCCTTTCTCTTTTATCATCAGGTAAATTGTTTTCCCAGAGCTGCTAGTGTTTGTGGTCCAAGTGAATTGTTCAGCTTTGTATATTTCACATGGCCTGAAGAAGACAAACCCTGTTGATCAGTTAGGAAAGGCAGAAAGTCAATGGAAATATCTTTGAGACTCTAACTTGCTAAGGCATATGGAGAGTTGACAAAACGAGATGTTTTATCAGGTGGAGGCGTACATTTGTCAAGGAAAGGAATACAGTGAGAATGGAAGTGGGGGGAAGAAAATGCAGTAATGGAAGAAGCTGTCATGCCACTAGGTTTCTTTTTTTTTTTTTTTTTTTGAGACGGAATCTCGCTCTGTCGCCCAGGCTGGAGTGCAGTGGTGCGTTCTCAGCTCACTGCAACCTCTGCCTCCTGGGTTCAAGCGATTCTCCTGCCTCAGCCTCCTTGAGTAGCTGGGACTACAGGCGTGTACCACCATGCCCAGCTAATTTTTGTATTATTTTATTTTATTATTATACTTTAAGTTCTAGGGTACATGTGCACAACGTGCAAGTTTGTTACATAGGTATACATGTGCCATGTTGGTTTGCTGTACCCATCAACTCATCATTTACATTAGGTATTTCTCCTAATGCTATGCCTCCTCTAGACCCCCACCCCCTAACAGGCCCCGATGTGTGACATTCCCCTCCCTGTGTCCAAGTGATCTCATTGTTCAATTCCCACCTAAGAGTGAGAACATGCAGTATTTGGTTTTCTGTCCTTGTGATAGTTTGCTGAGAATGATGGTTTCCAGCCTCATCCACGTCCCTGCAAAGGACGTGAACTCATCTTTTGTTATGGCTGCATAGTATTCCATGGTGTATATGTGCCACATTTTCTTAATCCAGTCTATCATTGATGGGCATTTGGGTTGGTTCCAAGTCTTTGCTATTGTGATTAGTGCTGCAATAAACATACGTGTACATGTCATGCAACCCAAATGTCCAACAATGATAGACTGGATTAAGAAAATGTGGCACATATACACCATGGAATACTATGCAGCCATAAAAAATGATGAGTTCACGTCCTTTGTAGGGACATGGATGAAATTGGAAATCATCATTCTCAGTAAACTATCGCAAGAACAAAAAACCAAACACCGCATATTCTCACTCATAGGTGGGAATTGAACAATGAGAACACATGGACACAGGAAGGGGAACATCACACTTCGGGGACTGTTGTGGGGTGGGGGGAGGGGGGAGGGATAGCATTGGGAGATATACCTAATGCTAGATGACGAGTTGGTGGGTGCAGCGCACCAGCATGGCACATGTATACATATGTAACTTACCTGCACGTTGCGCACATGTACCATAGAGCCTAAAGTATAATAATAATAATAATAATAATAATAATAATAAAAAGAAAAAAAAAACATACGTGTACATGTGTCTTTATAGTAGCATGAGTTATAATCCTTTGGGTATATACCCAGTAATGGGATGGCTGGGTCGAATGGTATTTCTAGTTCTAGATCCTTGAGAAATCGCCACACTGTCTTCCACAGTGGTTGAACTAATTAACACTCCCACTAACAGTGTAAAAGTGTTCCTATTTCTCCACATCCTCTCCAGCATCTGTTGTTTCCTGCCTTTTTAATGATCGCCATTCTAACTGGTGTGAGATGGTATCTCATTGTGGTTTTGATTTGCAGTTCTGTGATGACCAGTGATGATCAGCATTTTTTCATGTGTCTGTTGGCTGCATAGATGTCTTCTTTTGAGAAGTGTCTGTTCATATCCTTTGCCCACTTTTTGATGGGGTTGTTTGTTTTTTTCTTGTAAATTTGCCTAAGTTCTTTGTAGATTCTGAATATTAGCCTTTTGTCAGATGGATAGATTGCAAAAATTTTCTCCGATTCTGTAGGTTGCCTGTTCGCTCTGATGGTAGTTTCTTTTGCTATGCAGAAGGTCTTTAGTTTAATTAGATCCTGTTTGCCTATTTTGGCTTTTGTTGCCATTGCTTTTGGTGTTTTAGTCATGAAGTCCTTGCCCATGCCTATGTCCTGAATGGTATCGCCTAGGTTTTCTTCTAGGGCTTTTATGGTTTTAGGTCTAACATTTTAGTCTTTAATCCATCTTGAATTATTTTTTGTACAAGGCATAAGGAAGGGATCCAGTTTCAGCTTTCTACATATGGCTAGCCAGTTTTCCCAGCACCATTTATTACGTAGGGAATCCTTTCCCCATTTCTTGTTTTTGTCAGGTTTGTCAAAGATCAGATGGTTCTAGATGTGTGGTATTATTTCTGAGGGCTCTGTTCTGTTCCATTGGTCTATATCTCTGTTTTGGTACCAGTACCATGCTGTTTTGGTTACTGTAGCCTTGTAGTATAGTTTGAAGTCAGGTAGCGTGATGCCTCCAGCATTGTTCTTTTTGCTTAGGATTGTCTTGGAAATGCAGGCTCTTTTTTGGTTCCATATGAACTTTAAAGTAGTTTTTTCTAATTCTGTGAAGAAAGTCATTGGTAGCTTGATGGGGATGGCATTGAATCTATAAATTAATTTTTGTATTTTTAGTAGAGATGAGGTTTTGCCATATTGGCCAGGCTGGTCTCAAACTCCTGACTTCAGGTGATCCGCCCACCTTGGCCTCCCAAAGTGCTGGGATTACAGGCGTGAGCCATCGCACCTGGCCAGATTTCATTTTCAATAAAAGCAACTTGATATTGCTGCAAGAGACACTGAGGATCAGAGTGTAATATAATAGGAAACTGTTCATAATTATAGTTGATGTGCTGTAAATATTGTGGTTAATGTACACATGTTGATACTACTCCTTTCTTCTACATGTGTTTCAATTTATGGTTCACCAGATCACAGTAGTGCTGAACACTCTATAAATCTCACTCCCCAGCTGAGGGAAGGTGTTAAGATGAATCTGTACCCTTGCCTGTGGAGCTATTATCCATTTTTCCACCTAGATTTACATTGCACCAGCGCTTAGACACGAACAAGATTCATGGCATCTGAGGAGGGGAAGGGGAAACTAAATTGTTGCTTAATTTTCTTCTTTAAAAAAACTTCCTTTGCTTTCTAACAAAGTGGTTAGTGTAGAAATTTCCAAATTGTCTTACTGCTTTAGCCTCTAAACCTGCATTTGAAATGGTTCTCTTTAGTCCTATTATTATTATTAGTAGTAGTAGTAGTAGTAGTAGTAGTATTCTAGAGACGGGGTCTCTCTCTGTCACCCAGGCTGAAGTGCAGTGGTGCGATCATAGCCGACTGCAGGCTCAAACACCTAGGCTCAAGCAATCCTTCCACCTCAGCTTCCTGAGTAGCTGGGAGTACAGGTGTATACCACCACACCCTGCTAATTTTTTAATTTTTGTAGAGATGGGGTCTCACTGTGTTGCTCAGACTGGTCTCAAACTCCTGGCTTCAAGTGATCCTCCCACCTCAGCCTAGTCCTATTGTAGACTTTTTTTCTTCAATGAAGTGTGTTGTTGATGCCAGTGGGAGTTAACTACATTTAAGAATCTCCTCTTTCATCCCTGAGAGGATATTCTTGAAGAAACATCTTTTCTTTATTCCCTTTTAAAGTTTTCATGAAAATAGTATATATATAGATTAAGAAATAAAATAGCACAGAAATGCTTGTAATGAAAAGCCATGGTTCCCTTCCAAGGACAACATTTCTCTGTGGTAATGGATGCTCACTGATATAATAGTAGTTTACTTGCCTGATGTAACAGTAGTAATAGTAATAATAAGCTTGTACTCTTGCCTTTTTGCTATTTGTTCATTATCCTTCTCCCTTCCTCAATTGATAGTTATTATTTTAACTTTTCCAGTGATAACTTTTGTACCTTAAAATAGTTTTAAACCTCAATTTCTTGTCCCAATTTATGTAGTTAAATCTTGACTCTCCTGTCTGTTAGATCAAGATGTTAATAATCCCTGTGAAAACAGAGCATGAGTTCTCTTTTAAACTTCTCTTATGTGGTCTGAATTGTCTGTGTCTTCAGGAGTCAGGGGCCATGTTTAATTACTTGGCTTTTCTCTTTGGTGTTTCTGTTTTGTTTTTAGATATGAGTGGTGAACTTTGGTTATCCATCTGTATTTAAGAGCAAGGGGCTGAGTTTTATTTTTCTTCACAGATGGTGTGGGTTTCCCCTGCTCTTATATATGTAGATCCGGTTTCCTGTTATTGCTGCATATGAATAGGAAGTCTGCATGGAACCTTGATGTTGGGTGGGGGGCTTGTCTCCTGGAAGTTTCACTTTCAGATCAAGACTGAGAATGGGCTGGATTTTAGTCAGGAGTTTAAGTGTGTGTGGTAAGGGGATTCAAAGGATTTAAATACCTGGGGATTTGACGGGGGTGGGGTGTGCTTTACTGTAGAGTGTTTGCATATAATCTGGCCCTCCTAGTTCTTTCTAGACAGTTTTTTTTAACTTTTTATTTTGAACTAATTTTAGACTTAGAGACAAGTTACTAAAATAATACAGAGTTTCTGTATGTCCCTCACGCGGCTTCCCATAATGTTAATGTTATCTACTATATACGTTCCAGGCAGTTTTTCAATTTCTTTATAGATCAAGAGTCCTCTGATATTTGGCCCCCAAGTAAAATCATGGGTTTCTAGTGCAGTGCATGGACCTAAGGCAGGGAGTAGGGGAGGAGAGTGAGGGGTACCCACAGTGTCCTTTAGGCAGACTTCAGTTCACTTCTGTCTTCTCCACCCGGACTTGAAATCTCAGTCTCTGTTGCAGCTTCCCGGTGGGCCTGGGATTTTGTGGGCATGTTGCCGGGCAGCTCACTCCCACCCTCTGACTTTCCTGAAGTTTTCTTCTGTATATTCTAGACTCTTCCATTCTTGCTTTGTATCAGGTAAGGTTCTTCATGGTGGGGATTGGGGGATGGGGAAGTGGCAGAGGGGTGAAAGAAAGACAGAGAAATGTTTGTTTTAAGGAATTGGCTCACCCAGTCGTGGGGGCTGGGATGTCCAAAACCCATGGGGCAGGCAGACATGCCAGAAATTCAGGTAAGAGTTGATGTTGCAGTCTTGAGTCCCAAATTCATAGCACAGGCCAGCAGACTGGAAACTCAGGCAGGAATTCTATGTTACAGTCTTTTTTCTTTTTCTTTCTTTTTTTTGTGGTAAGAACAAAACATGAGATTTACCCTCTTATCAAATGTTTAAGTACACCCTATATTACTCTTGATAATGTCAAGACAAGAATGACAGTGGATTTCTAGAGCATATTCGTCTTGTTTGACTGAAACTTTATACCCACTAATGAATAACTCCTCATTTTCTATGTTACAATCTTGAGGCAGAATTCCTTCTTCTCCAGGAAAGCTCAGTTTTTGCCCTTATGGCCTTCAACTGATTAGATGAGGCCTACCCATATGATGGAGGGTAACCTGATTGACTGAAATTCAGATGATTGTAACTGTTCGTCATATCCACAAATACCCTCACGGCAACATATAGACTAGTGTTTGACCAAACAACTGGCCACCATAGCCTAGCCAAGTTGACACATAAAACTAACTGTCATACATTCTATTCTATTTGCCATCTTCTTCCTGGCCTCCAGAAATTTGTTGAAATCTTTTCATGATGTTCATCTCCCAATTGAATCACTCTCATGTCTTTTTCCTTTTAGTATTATTCTCTTAGAGTCCAGAGAACCAAAGTTCATTTGTTAAAGAGAACCCAGTTTTTCATACAGGTGCCTCTCCCCAACATTGGCATGTCAACCAAGGTCAGCAGTCTTCTTGAGGTTAAAAAAGAAAAAAGGCATCATATGATTTAGCTCAAATTTATTTGCCTTACGTATTACTCTAGACAGTTTCATCAGTGTTCATTTTTGGGTATCTATCTCATTGTACTTATTTAGAATTTTTTATATATTCATGTTATTTACTCTGACCTGTTTAAATGAAACTGTTTGTTTCCCTATTTATTTGGAAGTAAGTTCATCCAATTTGAAATATTTTTTAAAATCTTCATACTGTGAGTTTAATTTTAAAATAATAAACTACAATTTTTAAAGGGTTTATTCACATTACCTTGAGCAATACTTTGTCCAAATTAGATGCTCAAAAAATTGCTTACATTTTCAAAAAATTATTTAGCTTTGTATAATAAAGGCATAAGTTAATATGATACTTAGAGATTTTGAATGCTTTAATTGTGGATATTTAACTCACGGCCCACATTTGATGCTACTTATAAGGTAGCGAGGTGGCAGGCATTTTTAGTTTCTTGGGTAGCACACTTGGGCCCTGTCTGAAATGTTTAATAATTTGCCTGAGGTCATTTTCCTTACAGTTTCAAGCCTGCTACAAACTCCAGGTCTTTTGACTCCTACTTCTATGCTCTTTATTTTGCATATGTTACACTATGCTGTACATATCCTTGGGGAATATTTGACAATGAACATATTTCTGTAAATCCTAGTACCGTTAGATATGCTTGCAATGGATTCACATGCAGAGCGTGTTCTGCTAATGATTTAAACTCTTTTGTAAGAAGGTGAGTTTCCTTGGATGATCAACCACCCCACTGTGTTCCTTGTGTATTCTATACCCAGGGACCAAATTGAGTCATGCATGAAAAATACTCTCAAGGTCAGGTTCTCTCCCTGCAAACGTGTATTTAAGAATCAAAAACAACTGTGTGTTTTCAGAACCAAGTATCCCCACCACCTCTAAAAATTCATCCAGGTAGGCCGGGCACAGTGGCTCACGCCTTTAATCCCAGCACTTTGGGAGGCCGAGGCAGGTGGATCACGAGGTCAAGAGATCGAGACCATCCTGGCCAACATGGTGAAACCCCGTCTCTACTAAAAAATACAAAAAAAAAAAAAAAAAAAATTAGCCAGGCGTGGTGGCGGGCGCCTGTAGTCCCAGCTATTCGGGAGGCTGAGGCAGGGGAATTGCTTGAACCCAGGAGGGGGAGGTTGCAGTGAGCCAAGATCGTGCCACTGCACTCCAGCCTGGGCGACAGAGTGAGACTCCGTCTCAAAAAAAAAAAAGTTCATCCAGATAAAAAAAAGATGTGCTCTAGTATTTACACAAAAACATCAAATTAAACCTATCATATGATTCACTAAGAGCACACAGAACTGTAACCCTGTCCCTCCCATTCTTCCCAAGATGCATCTTTTCAAAAGCCAGATTGTGGTTTAATTAAATGACCAGATGAAAAGTAACAATGCCTCTGTTTAAGAAAAAGAAAAAGAGCAGCATTTCAATATAAGTCCTGGCTCACTGTCACAAATAAATATTTTTTCTTTTCCTTTTTTTGTAGACATACCATATGCCTTAATTTAGTATGAAACACATGTTACAAAAGCCAAGAGTAGTCCCCCAAAGGAAATCCCCATCCTCCAGGTCCATTCACCATTGTTCTGAATTAACTTTCTCCCACCACCACCTGGGGGAGAGTAGGGAGAGTTTCCTCACCACTCACACCCACCTTTGACTTCTCAATTTTTCGTTATTCCTCTTTTTTCCAGGGCTGCCTCTGAGGCCTCCCACCCAGCCTCCCAGCTCCCACCTTTCCACTAGAGTCATGCACTCACTGACAGCTTAAGTGCCTAACTAATCTTTGCTGCAAATTATGTATTATTCAGACCAGTTTCAGGCCAGGCCTCATATTATTCCACTTAGTTTTCCAGAGGTTTAAAGGATTAAATAATCCTCCAAGTATTTCCTGTTATCACTCCTCTTTCTTCATGCATAGGAGTATCCTCTGGACCTGGGGTTCATAACCTCCAGTCTGTATCTTGACTTTCAGGGACCTGTGAATCCCCAGAAGTGAAAAGCAGAATTATGTGAACATCAGTGCATTTTCTTGGCGGGGTGACTCTATAGTTTTTCTTGTATCCTAGAAGAGACCCATGACCCAAGAATGTTTAAAGAGAGTGGCTGGCTCTCAGGGCCCCGCCCTGGAAGCCCAGCTCTCGCCAGCTCCTTCTTAACTTGAGGCCTAGGTTGGATTCTGTGCTGATCCTGTTTCCTACTGGTTCCCCCGTGGACCTCAACCTGTGGGACGTTACCTCCTGTACTTTTTATCCAGTATACTACCCCCTTGGCAGGATCTAACCTGCTTGGCTTTCCTTACTCCCTTCCACATCCTCCTGTCCTGCTGTAGAAGGGGTTCCTGTCCTGCTTATTTCCTAAGTACCTTTATGCTGGTTTGGTTTATTCTAGAGTTTCTCTGAATATAGAGTATCTCCAGAAGTTTTCCTCAACCCCCTTCCTCCTCATCAATCCACGTGGCCTGTCCTAGAACCACTGTCCTCTTAAAGGATGGCACATTGCCTTCTCAGGGAATGGCATGGCTCAAAATACAGTAGCACCCCCATTCCCTTGGAAATCCAGGTATTGTCTTTTCCCACAACCCCCTAAAATTGCAAGATCCCACATTAGCATTGCATAATATCCCCCCACCCCAGTCCTACCCAGTTAGCTGTAGATCACAAGCAGGTTTTAATCTTTTGCTACAACCTGGCTTAATAACTTCTCTCTCTTAGTTGTATAATAGTGGCTTCTGTATTTTCCAGTTATTTTCTCAATGTTGGAGTTGGAAAAAAATAGACAACACTAAACATGAAAAAGATGAAGGAAGCTGGAGACATTAAAAAGATATAGGAACACAGACTTCCCATGCTCTCCTTTGGTTGCACCTTTGCTTTGGTATAGGCCTCTTCTGAGAGAACCCTTTGCATCCTGCGCTCCTTCTGATTTGCGTCCCGTTAAGTGTCAGGGATACGGGAAGGGACAAGTTGGAAAGTGAGGGACCTGGCTTCTCAGCCGTCTGAGCCCCAGTGGACTGACTTCAGCGTCATAAATCATAAATTGGTAGCAAGGTTGGACTTGAGGCCCCAAGTAAATTGCTGTTCTAGTCCAAAGTTAGCTCTTCATGAGGTCTGCATTCTGAGCCTGCCGACAGTTCCGAGAGCCTTTGCTGATATCCAAAAGAGAGAATTCGAGCCCTGCCATATTTAGATCCCTGCCCTAAGTCAAAGTTCTGAGCTGCTCTGTCCCTGTTTCTGATACATGATCTTGTGCTGAGGAAGTGACCAGCCTGTGGCCTCACAGACTCAGGAAAGCCTGGTCATGGGCAGAGGGCTAGTTCCTGTCCCCTGATAGGGACGGAGGCACCAAGGCCCACCAGATCGCCTGCCCACCCCTTCCCTGCCCTCCTGGAGCCAATTTTTAAGAAGGATCATCTGTCCCTTCATTAACTGAAAAACAGGCAGCATTCTTGTGAAGCCAAAGCCAACTCCCTTCTGGGACCCGTGGGGGCTGCTAGAGCAGTGTCCGGTGGCATCCAGCGATGTGATTCCTCTGCATCGTTAAGCCAGCTCTTCTCTTGCAGAGGGAAGATAGAAGCACAACGGAGGAGTGGACAGCTGGCCCCTCACTCCCTCCATGTGCCACTGCTCCTCCTATCTTTTAAGAAATGAAAACAACATAAAATGCTGGGGCCCAGCTGTGCACCTATGTCAGGATTAGCTGTAAGGTCCCCAGTATGCTCAGCCAGCTCAGCCATTTTGCCTTTCATCAAAGGAGTCACCCTAACGTGGACCTTGTGGGAGACAACCATATTAGTGGTATAACAAAAACAATTCAGAACAAGGCATATATACCCCAATTCAACTCCCATCTCTGAGCTTTGTACTCTACTTTGTACTTCACATTTGATCTAATTAGTGCTCAGAGTACTTCTGTGAAGGTGCATTTATCCCATGTTACAAATGTGAAAATCTAGAGTAGAGAGTTGATGTGCCTCAGATGTTACAGCTAGCCATTAGTAGACCAAGGTTCAAACCCAGGTCTTCTGATGTGAAAGCCCTTGCTTGTCCTACTTCCCCTTGCTACTGTGGCCATCTAGTAGATCCTAGGACTGTGCATTAGGTCATCTGGGGGGACTCTGAAAATAATTAAGTCAGACTCTCTGCAGATGGGGCCCAGACTGCCTTGGGAAGAGCTGCAAAGCAGGTCAGCTTCCTCTCCAGTAGTGTTGGGACAGCCTCCCTCACTGTCAGTCATCCCGGGGCCCACTGTGGGTCTAAGCAGAATCACCAGCTCCCTTGCTGTTCCTTCCGCATCCCTGCCATCAAGACTAGAGCCATTTGCTGCTGTCCATCCATGTTATGGCTCGAGGACTCAGCCATGGTATAGGGAAGATGGGAGCAGGGAAAGACATGAACTGCTGTGCTGTGTGACAAGGCCAGGGGTTGTCACTGAGGATGCAACAGGAAGCAGGCAGGCAGGTGAAAGAAGTTGGGGAGGCAGGAGATAGAGAGTTATTCTAGCACAGCAGTGAATGAATTCAATTTGAATGAAGCACAAATGCAAATGTTTGGACAGCGGAACCAGGTTTCATGATCTTTGAGTTGTCCTCATACCATGTTGGAACTAGGTATTGAAAAGTCTGAGGTAATCTGAAGCTTAGAAAGGCACAATCTATCAAGTTAACTTAAAGGAAAGGAAGGTGTTAACAAAATTAGAAAGTGCTGTTTTAGAAACAGCCCTAGATATTTTCCAAAAAAGCCTTGGGAATATTCCAGTATAGGGATTCTAAATACCATAGTAGTCAAGTAATGTGTTCTTCTGGTAAAATTAAAAAGAGCATGCCTAGCAGCATATGAAGAACTAAATTTCACCCTGAACATAATATTTGATATTATCCTACTTCAGTACTCTGTTACTGTTGGCTTAGGTATTTGATGTAATATTTTCCTTTGTTGTTTAAGAAAAAAGATTGGACAATTCTCAATTTGCTGGTATAGTGAGTGGGAAATTTTGTGCCTGCACAAGCATAAATCTCTCTTCAAACTAAACATGTATGTAACACCTTCACTTTGAAGAGAACACTGTGTTTAGTATTTCCCAAAGCCTTGCAAAGTACATTAATATCCTACAACCATTTCTCTAATGTATTTAAAGAAAGTAAGGCTCAAGGAAGTTATCTCCAAACACACTTACATCTGGAGTAGGAACAAATTCTTAAAGGTCTCAGAAGTCTTGTCCTGCTAAGTTAGGCTTTTCATGGCTTCCTCCATCGAAGCCTCTGAGGTTGTGTGGTCCAAGAAGCAGACCAAGAGCCCAAGATGCTCATGGATTGAATTAGTTGATCCCTGAATGGATGCAAGTTTACTCAATGTTTTGCACAGCCTTGCTTGAGTAAAAGGGGAGGTGGAGTCCCCCTACTAGGAGAGGTTCCATTATTCTGAGAAGCTTTTCTTCCTCACTGGACAGTGACTATCCAGAGATGCCTGAGAAGCAGTCATTCATTGTTTATTGCTGGAGGCCAATTTGCTGCCCATCAGAAGTATATGTAATGTAAGAGGGAAAAGGCAGGCTGTACATTTTTCTGCAAATTCAACAGAGTGCTGCACACTAACAATCAGTTTGAAGAAAGCTGAAGTCGTGTGTCAGTGCTCACCAGGCTGATTCTTTGTGCGTCACAAATATTGAATGGTGGCTTAAGGGAGGTAGCCACATACAACTGCTCTTGACTTTCAGTCTGGGGCCATGGATGGAATATTTGAAATCCACAGATAGTCTAAAAACAATTTTAACATCTCTGTCCACCACTTCCCTCACTAAACCTTGTTGTAGAGATGCTAACAAACAAAAACTTAAAATACTAATCTTACCTCTCCTTCATGCCCATAATATGCCACACTGGGCAGAAGATGGTTCTAGATGTTCCCCAGATGAACACCAGTTTGCAAACGGGTGGCCCACAGGCCCACCCAGCCATAGATGTGTTTTATTTGGCCTGCACTGGGGTTTTAAAAAATATTTGAGGCCAGGCGTGGTGGCTCACGCCTGTAATCCCAGCACTTTGGGAGGCCAAGGCGGGCAGATCATGAGGTCAGGAGATTGTGACGATCCTGGCCAACATGGTGAAACCCTGTCCCTACTAAAATACAAAAAATTAGCCGAGCGTGGTGGTGCGCACCTGTAGTCCCAGCTATTCAGGAGGCTGAGGCAGGGGAATCACTTGAACCTGGGAGGCAGAGATTGCAGTGAGCCAAGATTGCACCACTGCACTCCAGCCTGGCAACAGAGTGAGACTCCGTCTCAAAAAGAAAAAGGAATGAATCATCAACATCTAAAACTCAAGAGATTCTACATAAAATCTGTGTTTCTGGCTTCTCTTAAAATTCTAAAGAACTAGTCACCCTGGGCCAAGGAGTGGCTATTCCCTTCATAATGGATTAGGGCTCCCACATGGCTGCCCCAGTTCACACCCTGCCCACTTGTCACTTCCAGTATCTACTAGTCTCTGCAGGCATTTGAGTTTGGCATCCCTAACAAGAGAAGGTGCGCAGAAGAGGAAAGATTTTGCTTTCCTTATAGATGTTTGTGGTGACATCTCTGTGTCAGTAAGAAATTTGATCCACTAATGAACAAGATTATTATACACAAGAGTTCTGGAATCAGAGACAGGTGAAATAGGCTCAATTAGTATACAGGATTTCACTTTCATTTCTTTTTTTTTTTTTTGAGATGGAGTTTGGCTCTTGTTGCCCAGGCTGGAGTACAATGGTGCAATCTCGGCTCACCTCAACCTCCGCCTCCTGGGTTCAAGCGGTTCTCCTGCCTCAGCCTCCCGAGTAGCTGGGATTACAGGCATGCACCACCTAGCCTGACTAATTTTGTGTTTTTAGTAGAGACAGGGTTTCTCCATGTTGGTCAGGCTGGTCTCAAACTCCTGATCTCGGGTGATCTGCCCGCCTCGGCCTCTCAGAGTGCTGGGATTACAGGCGTGAGCCACCGCACCTGGCCTCACTTTCATTTCTAATAAGGAATAAAGACTATTTCAAAATTAGAAAACTCTAAGGAAAAACACACTTAAATGGAGAACAGGTAACCTGAGTTCCTGATGCAGCTGCCCTGCCCCCATGCTGATACCTAGTGTCTTTACCTACATAATGGAAAGTGTTAACTGTCATTCAGCATTCATTCCCTTAACAAGATTTATAGAGTGGTTGACATCGAGGGTTTAGAGTCTTCCCAAAATGGATCTGCATTTAAGACTTCATTTTCCTCACCTATCAAATAAGGAATGAAATCACAAACACCTCAGTGTGTGACATACTCTGAATACCCAGTTATTGTGAGCTCTTATTATTTGTTAAGTACCAGCTGTTTGCCAAGCTTTGTGCTAGGCCTTAGAAATACAAAAACACAGAAACATGTGGTCCATGTCCTAAAGAGCCGCAGTCTGGTTGAGGAAGTAAATTCTGGGCTAACAAGTAGAGTCAGTAACCTAAAGAAAAGCCCCTCAGAATGACTGTACTGTTGAAACATAAATAGGGCTGATAAAGCCCCAGGTTGTTACAACATCATATTAAATTAAGGAAAGTTCGTGTGCAACACCTACCTTGAAAAATAAACATGTATATACATATCAAAATATGACAGAGGTAACAAAAGTTTTCAATAATAGGATTTTTCTTAGGGGAGTTCCACATCAGACTTCTAAATCCGAGGTTCTTGACATCTGGAGTGGAGTCTTCCCATTGATAGTTCAGCCAGAGCCCTTGCTCCAGAAAATGTATGTACACAATAGTTTGCATAACATTCCAGGGATCTGAGATCCCCAGAAGCCCATCCATGAGACCTACTCCATGTAGTTCCTCACTGGGCTGGTCACACAATACATAAAAGCAGTGGCTCCGAAAGAGGAGCTCAGTTACAGAAGAGAGAGAGCTGCTCATAGAAACAGTCAGGGCAGTTCTGTGTGAGAACAAAAAGCTGAGTTGCATAGAGGTCCAGTGGGCAGTGAGGGGAATGTTGAATGAAGAAAACATCTTTTTTCTTTTCTTAGATAATGCTGATATCCCTGTAACAACTAATGTAGTCAGAACGAGTACTTCATATATCTGCCACATGTTTAATTGTGGCCACTCTGACATCTTATCTTCTCTCCTATGATCCTTTCACCTTTTTCGTAAATCTCTGTTATCTAGGTATGAAAAGAAACCTTAATATCTACTAAGCCAGAACATCCTTTCACATGGGGTTGATTTGGCTTTTTGTTCTTTTTCCCCCACTCTTTTCCTACTCTTCAACATTCCATTCCCGATATGTCCAGAACTAATTCTGCATGGGACCTAATTATCAGTTGGTGACCCGAATGGGGCTGGTCACTGTGGGCAGTCTCTCTGTCCTTGGCCCTTTCTGGCCTTTAGGTCACATGTGGCACTTTATCAGTTCCCTCCAAAACAAATCCAGCTGCAAAAGTATTGGAAAATAAGGTAGGTTTTACTGAGGGTTTTGGGGGTGGAGTGAAAAGAAAACTCGCCACGTGAAGACAAAACATCACAAGATTTCCATTATACAATAATCAACTGCCAAAGCCTTTCTCTTGGGGGCCAGCCCCTCATCTTTCCTCGGCTTTACCTGCCTTCCCCACACTCTTGCTCTGTACTTGTGCTAATTCAGAGAATATAGCTCCCTCAGCTTCTCCAATTTTGGTTTCTCATATCTGTTAGTTACTTAATACTGCCTTGAATTATGAGAAAGCCTCTACGCTAAGGATGACAATTTTTGTTTGTAGCCCTAATCACAAATGTCTTTGTTTTTTACTTAATACATTGAAGGCATCCTTGATGTTAGGACATGTATATTAATCTCTCATTTCTGAATGGCCGAATAGTGTTGCCTTGTATATATGCAACATGCTGTGTTTAGCCATTCCTGTACATTTACCTTATTTCTTTTTCTTTTTTCTATTATAAACAAGCTACAATCAAACATATATTGCACATTTATATGAGTATGACTGTAGGATAAATTTCTGGAATTGATATTTCTGTGTCATGAATATATGCATTGTAACATTTAGTCGTTATTGCTCTCTGGAAATTTATCTTCCAAGCAACGGTGTGAAAGAGATCCTGTTTCAGTTTTCCATAAAACTCCATTTTTATGTTTGTTTACCTTATTTTATGTTTGCCGATTCCTTGATTTAGGAAGGGCTTAAGGTGGCTGGCAAGGAAATATACATTAGAGGTAGATGGGTTGGGGGGAGAAGTGAAAAATGAAAGGTAAGAATATAAAATGGACCAGTGATTAAGATTATTATAAAAATTCATTGAGGTTTATTCTATGCCCTAGGTGGCCTTCAGGTTTGGTGCTAAGCTTTCCAGCAGCCAAGGCAAAGAGGGGAATCAATTATATAAGCCACTACTAAAACAAAGCTGTGCCTTGGGGTCCTTATAAAAAGGAAAAAAGGACTTTGTACAGGGCAACAGTAACTTTAGCAGCATGACTTCATGTGATCCCCTCAGCACCTCTGTATCTGCTATTTGCCTCGGACCCAAAACATGTTGCCCTAGAGCAGAGCTCTGCCTTCAGTCATGTACGTGCTGATTATGTTGGGTGGACAGCAGTCTGGCCAAAACTGATAAAACCTGTGCCTCCAAATGTGGCCAGATAGCAGGGCATTAAGAGCAGGCATCACCTCTCATATACATAGACCTTCCTTTCTCTTCAAAGCTCCTAGGAATTGTCTTGGAGGATGGGACCAAGAAGCAAACCCAGGATCAGTGGATATAAACCAGATCAGGAAAGCACCACTGTGGGGGCATTTCCAGGCAGGATGTGTGGGCTGCCTGCCAGGTGAGCAGGTGGAGGGCCCAGTGGGGCTCTCCCTGCTGCCAGGATCGGGGCGAGGATTCCCAGAGGGAGAGAGAGCCAGGTGCCATGTGTGCAACTGCAGATGCCAGAGTGGGCTCCTGAAGGAGATTGGGTCATTTCAGCTCCTGACCTCAGGGACAGGAAATAGGAGAAAGCCATGGTGACCTCAGCTGGGTGGGGAGACAACTAATCAGCCACCCCAGGTCTGAGGTGGCCCCAAGGCAGGTCAAGGATGTGAAGAGATCTAGATAGATAGAAAGGAAATACAGAGGCTCAGCTTTGTGGAAATCACAAAGGGACTGAGTGCCCCAGTAGAGGGTCAGATAGTTCTGCAAGGAAGCCAGGGTGGCCCAAAGCAGAGGCAATGAACCTGGAGACCAAGTAGCAGAGGAGGTGAAAGAGAGTTTAACTTATACCTAGATTTGAAACCAGAGTAAGCTAACAAGAAGACAGAATGATTCCCAGGTTCAGGGCTGGCAAAATGCAAAGTGAAATTGATCGAGTCATGTAAGATTTTGTGTCCAAACTCCACTGGGCTGTGGATAATTTTACCCTCAAGGTCCTCCACACTGTAGTATGGATACCCAGGTGTGTCCCGTAGAGGACATAACAAAAATGTATCTTAACTGGGAAAAAAAGGTTAACAAAAAGAATGAACATGTGCCTCAGCTGCATGAATATAGAAGGAGAAAGATCCCTCTATGTCATTCCCTGGGTGATAGCAGGAGAACATTATCCTAAGTAGGAAAAAAAGACAGTGGAAACCTGGTTGAAGGAGCTTTTTTGCACATCACCCTGGGGAGCCACAAAACAGAGACAGGAACAAAAGAACAGCTGCAAAGGGAGTGAAAGAAACCCAAAGAGGCATTGGCACAGGCCTACTGGGAATATGATATGGCAAAGGGAGAAAATGAGGTATGTTTTCTAGTTAGAGAAGATTGATCTATTCAAAGGACTTTAAATTTTGTTGATTCACTTTGGGTGCATCTATGTGAAGGTTTGAGTTTTGAATCATCATGATTTTTAGCCAGTGAAAGTGTTCTGGGTTTTAGCTTCACCCACATGGACCCCAACTCGCTATTTAGAAGTCTACTGCCCTTCATGTGGGCTGCCAACAGACTGTGCCTTTGCTGTACCTGGGAGAATGGCTTCCTCATCACCACATTCTATATCCTTCCAGGATGGCAGTGAAGAGCTTCCCAGGGCATCTGGCATTAGCAGAATGTGGCTGATGAGGAAATATGACCCCAGTTTAGGCCGTTTTACCAGAATATTATGCAAATTACAAAATAATAGCTAGAAGAGAGGATTTTGAATGTTTTTACTACAAAGAAATGATTAATGTTTGAGGTGATGGATTTGTTAATTACCCTGATTTGATCATTGTACAATGTATACATGTATCAAAACATCTCATTGTACACCAGAAATATGTATAATTTTGTGTCAATTAAAACGAGAAGAAAACTTAATAAAAATTTTTTTTGAACTATATATGTGAACACATGAAAATGTAATAGTAAAATTTCATTGTTACAATATTATATCCCACTTCAACCAGGCGCAGTGGCTCACACCTGTAATCCCAGCATTTTGGGAGGCCAAGGCAGGTGGATCACAAGGTCAAGAGATTGAGACCATCCTGGCCAACATGGTGAAACCCTGTCTCTACTAAAAATACAGAAATTAGCTGGGCGTGGTGGCACGTGCCTATAGTCCCAGCTACTCAGGAGGCTGAGGCAGGAGAATCACTTGAACCTGGGAGGCGGAGGTTGCAGTGAGCTGAGATTGCGCCACTGCACTCCAGCCTGGCAACAGAGCGAGACTCCATCTCAATAAATAAATAAATTTTTAAAAAAAGAATGTTATATCCCACTTTAAATACAGATTTCAGAATGAACGATAGCCAGATTACTTCAGCTGTCACATGTAACTTACATAGCTTTTCATTAAGACTTTTAAGTCACAGATAAAATTAATTTATTGGAATAAAGTAATGCTCAAAGCATGATTGAACATGTAAAAACTTAGTAAGAAGCAGAGTTTAGGTTACAGAAAGAGACGTACTTTCTTATTGTCTGAGTAACCAGTCTCCATAACTTGTGTGTCGTGATCTGAAATCTTGGTCAAGATTCCCTGAAATCCGCTTTTAAATGAGTTCTTCTGACAAACAGTGCTAGAAAGGCCCTACCTTTGATCAACGCAATGATTTTGATTTCAGAACCTCCAACTGAGGTTCCTAATCATTCCTCTGTTCAAAACAGAGAGTTTTGAACAAAATACAAGGACAAGAGTATCAGGAAAGGTTACTTATTTTTCCCTCTGCCTCTGATTACCCAGAGAGCAACAGTGAAAAATATGGAGGAGGAGAGCAGAGGGCTCTTTTGGTCCAATAACAGAATTCAGAAGTAGGACACACTGGGGAGGCTTCTGCCTCCTGCAGTGGTTTTCTCCAGGATTTTTCACCCTCACTTAGGTGTAGCCTTGACAGGAAAGGATGGGGGCCAGGAGCCTGGACCATCATTCCCAGCAATCTGACCCGCTTGAGGGAGGGAAGGGTCCCCATCTATCTTTTCTTCATTCTGGGCACCTCACTTTAAAAAATAGATTTTGCTTAATAATCTGGATAGAAAGTATTCCTCTTACAGATCCTTCAGTCTCCAACTTATATTTATGCCTGAAAATAATGTTCTTTATGGCCATCACCTTAGGCAATTTGGATGGTGATGAACTACAAAAACGTATATATGTTCTTACTAATACAGATAACTTACTGCTTTATCATTGCACAGAAGCAGTAATCCATGTCTTTCCTAGCACTACTGAACTAGGTGGAGTCATTACAGTGCATTTTAGTCAAAAGGAATGTGAGAGTTGAGGATCATTGCCCCCAAATTCTCTCTGCCACCCTCTGCACTTCTGCAATTGTCTGCTTTAGCATCTAGCTAGGTGAGCTCAGATGAGGCCTGAATCAAGAGCAGTGTGACCTCAGAGCTGCCAGGTTTGCAGGCGCCTCCCCTACAGGTGGAAGCTATACTTCTGGATTGCTCCACCTGGCAGGAACCCCAGAGAGGTGGAATTCCATACATTGTGCTCGGACCTCCACAAACTGCAGGCTGCTACAGAATGTGTTTACTGGGTTAGTGCAACCCAGCATACAAACGTGGACACAAGATAGTCACAACTCCCACAGCAGCCTAAAGGAACTATGCAGGTCAGGTTGTGAAATGGCACCCAGAGTTATTTAGAAGGGCGTTTGGAATTCATAACGAGGTTGGTTTTGTTTTAAACCCTACTGTTGCCCTGGTAGAAAACAATGAGTGTTGATTACATTTTATTGTACTTAACATCAGTGCTTCTCAAGGGAAATACTGGTGACATGGAATTAGGTCCTATATTCAGGCATATAGCAAAAATAACTAAAGAACCTGGGGAGAAGTTATTAAAATTTTAAGTAAAAGTGAAAATGAGAGTATGAACAAAGGCAAAGAGAAAGAATATTTTAAACTGATATATCATGTGATACAGAGACATTAGCATACATTTTTGTTGGGTGCAGGGAGAAATGTGGTATATAAATTATGCCAAAATCAAATTTTTCTCCATTGCTGGAGTGTATTTGGGATGGATTTCAAAACTCTCTCAAATATACAGGGTTTTTTTGGTGTTTTTTTAACATCCTGTTTCAACATCCAGCGTCTAGACATTGCACTTCCTTCAAACAAGAGGCCAGTGAGAATAAATTTGAGCATGCAGTTGTTAAAACCACTCTCTTCCTCCACGTAGCTCTTGATAGCAGCTGTAGAAAATGAAACCTGCTGGGGATGGAAGTGGATGGAGGTAAGGCAGTCTCAGATGGGAGGAATATGCTGATAGAGGAATCTGACCCTCAATTAATGAATGGCATCAACACCTTTCATGTTAAATGGCACACCCAAGGCCTGGGTGAGACAAGCAGGAAGAGAAGAGGAAGATCATATCTTGTTAATTGACCTCATCTCACCTCCTCCCCCATAAGAGCACATGACTTGTAACACAGAACTTCCTTTAATTTCATCAGACTGCCTTGCCCAGAAACGAAGCACGGTAGTGATTATGAATGAACAGATACTTTGCCCCTACCTCTTGCCATTATCTCTTCCATAAACTTACATAGGGAAAGCTAACATGAATCTCACTTCCTGGTTTTTAGGGGGTGATTTGAGGTTCTGGGAATTTTTTTTTTTTTTTTTTTTAGTTCTTTAATTTTAAGCAGTCAAACACTCTGTTCCAAACAGAATGCAAATCCCACTCGTTGTACTCCTAACTTTGTATTATAAATGTTGGACTCTGTGAAAGCACCAAGAGTAATGGTGTAACTGGTGTGGATAATGACAGCTTTTGGTCTTGGAAAAGAAAAAAATGAAAAGACTTGTTCAGAATTGCAGAGCCAGGGAGTCTGGCAGTTTTTTCTCATATTTCTAGGTGATAGACAAATTGTTAGTTACCACATGTATAATTTATTAGTAATTGCTCTAATTTGCCTCCTAAGTTTCTAAGTTGCCAGTTCACTGAGATCAACTATTTTGTACCCATAAAATAAGAATCATATGGTAATTTAATGAAGTAGCTAGCCAGTTAGCATGGTTTCTGTGCAAATGCAGTATTACCCTTGCAATTTAGAAAAGGGGGAGAGGAATAACAGTGTCAAACTTCTTAGAAGCCTAGTGACTAATTATCACTTACTGGGACTAAAATGCTACACCCACATTTTCCTCTTGTGGACATATGGACACTAAGATAACTGGCTTTCCTTTGGGTTGTGTTGCAGTCTCTTTAAAACAAAATGCTTCATTCCTCCTGGGAGCAGTGTAAGAGCTGCTGAGTGAAGGAAGCTGGATCCCTCCCATGGGTGATCTGGGGGACAGAGGCCTAGAGCCTGCCAATGAAGTTAGAGCACAGCTTAAGGTACAATAGACCTGCTGTAAGGATGTTGGGGATAGGGTCAGCATAGAACATTTGTTTTTTCTTTTTTTCTTTTTTTTTTGAGACGGAGTCTCGCTCTGTCGCCCAGGCTGGAGTGCAGTGGCGCGATCTCGGCTCACTGCGACCTCCACCTCCCGGGTTCACGCCATTCTCCTGCCTCAGCCTCCCGAGCAGCTGGGACCACAGGTGCCCACCACCACGCCTGGCTAATTTTTTGTATTTTTAGTAGAGACAGGGTTTCACCGTGCTAGCCAGGATGGTCTTGATCTCCTGACCTCGTGATCTGCCTGCCTCGGCCTCCCAAAGTGCTGGGATTACAGGCATGTGCCGCCGCGCCTAGCCTGTTTTTTTCTTCTTAAAGCAAGCATTCTACTTCTCTCCAAACGTAATTAGTTGACTTCAGGTATGGCTATAAGAACATAAACGCAAAATTTTCTTCTTATGGCCAGACTGTCAGATTTCTCTCTGTTCTTGAATTTTCTCAACCTACGAACAATAAATTGTCTACTTATCTTCTAAACTCAGGAGCCAAACAGGCAGAGGCCTGATTCTGCCTCATGTGACAGCAGCAAGACTGAACTCTCCTCTGCTTGCTGTGCTCTGTTCTTGCTGGTTTGTAAGAGGCAGCAATCGTAAGAGGCAGAAACACAGCTTCCCATTTGTTTTTCAGGTTTAAGCTGTGGTTTTGGAAATGACAGGAAGTAGGAAAATGAAGCTTTTGGCTGGCCTTTGAAGAAACTGGAAGTAGAGGTGACAGAATACATGCGGAGTGCTCTGGACCTTTTTGGAAAATCACTCTTTTGCCCAACGCAGTTGGCAACCATCCTGGGACTGATAAAATTCCTTTGCACTTCATCAGAATTTAACTTTGGCTCAATCTGTCAAAGTCACAACCACATCTCTCAAGAGTACCATTTGGCCACAAGTCAAATACATTATCACAAACACATTAGATGTTCCTGAATAGCATTCCTAACCCATAGCTGATGTCCACATTCATCGAGCAAGATTAAATACCAAAAAAAAAAAAACAGAGAAAAAGTAATTTAATCCATGCTAATTTTATTGAAATCAAGACACTTTCCTAAGTGGACAAATTTTTAGAAAAAGAGCATAAGCCAGCTGGATGCAGTGACTCACACCTGTAATCCCAGCACGTTGGGAGGCCGAGGTGGGTGTATCACCTGAGGTCAGGAGTTCGAGACCAGCCTGGCTAACATGGTGAAACTCTGTCTCTACTAAAAATACAAAAGTTAGCCAGGTGTGGTGGCGTGTGCCTGTAATCCCAGCTATCTGGGAGGCTGAGGCAGGATAATCATTGGAACCCAGAAGGCAGAGGAAGCAGTGAGCTGATATTGCCCCACTGCACTCCAGCCTAGGTGACAGAGCGAAACTGTCTCAAAAATAAAAAAAAAAAAAAAGAAGAAGAAAAAGAGCATAAGCCTGGAACCTGAAATGACATCACCAATGGTTAGAAATTTTAATGAAATTGGGATACTTACAGCCTCTTGAATTTCTCAGTAGATTGTTATCATATTCATCCCCAAGGGGAGTCACCTAGCTTAATGTTTGCTTGGTCAATGTTTGGTAAGCACCAGGACAAGATGGTTGGCCCATGTATCTAAAGTAGTACTACTCAGAGTGTGGTCTTAGGGCCAGCAGCATCTGGAAGCCTGTTAGAAATGCAAATTAATGGCCCCACCCCAGCCTCCTGTAGCAGAATCTCTGCAGATGGGGGTCAGGAATCTGGGTTTTTATAAACTCTCCAGGTGATTCTAATGCTCGCTCAAGTTTAAGAACCGCTGGCCTCACATCCCCAGAACAAACTGTCAACCAGCAACTGATGGTTTGTGGTTATGTCTGCAAATGAAAGAAGTGCAGCCATCCATGCCATCCTCCCTTGGTTGGAAACTAAGTCCCAGCTGCTGATTTTTGCTTCCTTTTCTCTACATTTCCAAATACCTGTGTCAGAACTGTGGGGCTCTATACATAGAAAATGTCTTAAGTTAACAGTCTGTGTTTTTAAACTTGGGACTGTAAGGGGCTCCTCCTAAACATGTTTGGAGTATTTTATTTTGCTGATACTAAAAGCTGACCATTTACCTAAATAGTAATATACACCTTTCCAGAATCAGCTCTCTAGACAACCCAGCTGTCTGCTGCAAAAGAGCAAAAAACCCTAAAGTAGACCAAAAAAAGTTCCAATAATCCAACATATATATGTTGGGTAAAATTGTGCATCAAAGCTCATACCTTTTTCTGAACTCTTGGAGGCTATCAAAATCTACTCACTCTTACTCTCTAAAATTAGTTGTACCTTAGAAGTACATATGTTTTTTAAAAATTCAGATGCATAAGAACTAATTGTTAAGAGCTAAAACTATAAAACTCATAAGAAAACATACATGTAAATCTTCATGATCTTGGATTAGGCAATGGTTTCTTAGATATGCCACCTAAAGCACAAGCAATGAAAGAAAAAATAATTAAAATTTGAAACTTTGTGCTTTAAAGGACTATTTCAAGATAGAAAGTGAAAACACAGCCCACAGGATGGAAGGAAATATTTGCATATCACTTATCTGAAAAGAGTCTAGTATCCAGAACATATAAAGAATTCTTACAAGTTAATAGTTAAAAAAATAGGCAAGGCACGGTAGCTCACACTGGTAATCCCAGCACTTTGGGAGGCCCTGGGTGGAGTTCAAGACCAGCCTGGCCAACATGGCGAAACCCTGTATCTACTAAAAATACAAAAATTAGCTGGGCGTGCTGGGGTATACCTGTAATCCCAGCTACTCTGGAGGCTACACACGAGAATCACTTGAACCCAGGAGGTGGAGGTTGCAGTGAGCCAAGAACCCACCACTGCACTCCAGCATGGGCAACAGAGCGAGACTCTTCCTCAAAAATAATAATAACTCAATTAAAAACTGGACAAAAGATTTGAATAGGCATTTCTCCAAAGAAGATATACATATGGCCAATAAGCACATGAAAAGATGTTCAACATCTTTAGTCATTAGGGAAATGCAAATAAACACAATGAGATGCCATTTCACATCCACTAAGATGGATAGAATCAAAAAGATAAACAATAACAAATATTGACAAGAATTTGGAGAAACCGGAACCCTTATACATTGCTGGTGGAAATGTAAAGTGGTGTGGCCACTTTAGGAAATAGTTTGGCAGTTCCTCAAAAAGCTAAACAATAGTCACCATATGACCTAGCAATTCCACTCCTAGGTGCATACCCAATAGAATTGAAAATGTATGTGGGAACAACCCAACTGTCCAACTGATGAATGGACAAACAAAATGTGAAATGGTCAACCATGAAAAGGAACAAAGTACTGGTGCATTCTACAACATAGATGAACCTTGAAAACACTAAGCTAAGTGAAGGAAGCCAGACACCAAAAGCCACATTATTGTATGATTCCATTTACATGAAATATCCAGAGTAGGTAAAGCCAGAGAGACAAAGTTCATTAGTGGTTGCCAGGGGCTGGTGGAAGGGGAGAATGAGTGACTGCTAATGGGTGTGGGGTTTCTTCTGGGATGATGATAATGCCCTGGAATTAGATAATGGTGATGGTTGCACAATGTTGTAAAATGCTAAAAACCACTGAATTGTATAGTTTAAGAGAGTGAGTTTTATGATGTGTTATATTAATTATATCTCAATTTTTAAAACACAGGCAGCAGGTTGAATGTGGCCTATGGGGTTACAGTTTGCCAATCCCAGCTCTAGTGCAAAAAAAGAGGAGGGGGCAGATAGATGAAAAAGGCTGACAAAATGTTTGAGACAGAGTCTTGCTCTTGTCACCCAGGCTGGAGTGCAATGGCAGGATCTCGGCTCGCTGCAACCTCCACCTCCTGGGTGCAAGCAATTCTCCTGCCTCAGCCTCCCAAGTAGCTGGGATTACAGGTGCCGGCCACCACACCTGGCTAGTTTTTGTATTTTTAGTAGAGATGGGGTTTCACCGTGTTGGCCAGGCTTGTCTCGAACTCTTGACCTCAGGTGATCCGCCTGCCTTGGCCTCCCAAACTGCTGGGATTACAGGCGTGAGCCACCGCACCAGGCCTAATGTTGAGTATTTTTGAAGCAGGATGATGAATATGTAGTGGTTCATTACATTATTTTCTCTACTTTTACGCTTGTTCAGACATGCACATATTTAGAATCGCATATCATGTATGCCAAATTAGATAATAGAATCACCAAGGATGGGGTCTGGGCCTCTGTAAGTTTTAACAGTTTTCCAGTTGATTCTTTTGAAACCAATCAATTGCTGGATTGAAAATCAATAGTTGGGGATCACTGTTCTATATATAGTTCTGTTAACTTGATTATCTTAGCAGATTAAAAGAGAGAAAAACAACTCCAATAGAAAAACAAATAGGAGTGTATACTCCTAGGGTAATGGGTGCGCCAAAATCTCACAAATCACCACTGAAGAACTTATTCTTGTAACCAAATCACCTGTTCCCCAAAAACATATGAAAATAAAAAATTCTTTAAAAAAAGAAAAATAGGTAGTAGCAAAAAAAAAAAAAAAAAAAAAAGGCTGTCACATCACAGCCCAACAAGAGAGAAACAGAAAAGAAGCAAATACAAGAATTTAAAGAGCTCAGTATTCCAAGGCCACTGTTAGCATAAAAGCAAACAGCCTCTGTGCTGTAATAAACTTTGAAAGCATCACTGTATTACAGAATAGCACAACTTTTGATATTCCTAATGATGACTTGGAGGCATTCAGAGAGGATTAAATATGTTCAGTAAATGGTATTCAAGGTGTATGGAAGTAAATATTTATTTTAGAAAATAGCATTTTTAAGAATGCTCCTTTCTTAAAACCTCAAATATCTAGGAAATCTGATTCACCCAAAAGATGGTTTAAAAATCCTTAATAGCTTTATTTTAAAGTCTTCTAATTTTTCCACTTGACATTTATAAGCAAAATTCTACCTTGCAACTAAGGAAAAATAACAGGATATAAACATCCTTTCTGAAACAATATTGGATACAGAAAACTCTTGGGGGATGGTGGGAACTGAGATGGATGAGATTGCTTTTGTTTCTTAATGTATACTGCCTTCTAATCTTATATTTTTTTAAAAATCAACTTTATTGAGATATAATTTACATATAATAAAAAGTTTTAAGGCTGTAAGTTGAATGCTTTTGACAAATGTATACACCTGCGCAACCATCATCCCAGTAAATATATAAAACATTTCCACCTCCCCGGAATTCTGTGCCCCTTGCAGTCAGTCCCCCACCCAACACCCACTTTGCCTCCAGGAAACCACTGATGTGATTTCTGTCACTATTGATTAATTTTGCCTCTAGACTTTCATATAAGCAGACTCATGCTGTAAACATTCTTATGTCCAGCTTCTTTGTGTCAGCATGATATCTATGAGATGCATCCATGTTGGTGCATGTTGTTAGTAGTTCATTCCATTTTATTACTGAGTAGTAATTCATTACATCAATATACCACAAATTATTTATCCATTCACCTGTTGTTTTTGTTTGCATGAATAAAAATGCAAAAGTCTTTCTTATGCACGTAAGTTTTTATTTCCCTTCAGCAAATACCAGTATTGGGTCATATGTTAAATATATGTTTAACTTTTTAAGAGACTGCCAAACTCCTTTCCCAGATAGTTGCACCATTTTATACTTCCACTAGCAATGCACAGCAGTACCATTTAAAATCCATGACCTTGACTTACAAATTGGTAGAGAGAAAATCCTCTCTTTCTCTCTCTCAGTGGTTTCTATCTCTCACTGACTCAATATTTTGTGTGCTGCTTTAGGCACTTCACCTTGTACTTATGTAAACCTTTTCCCATATGTTTCCAAACTCATTTTAAGGTTCAATCAGCATTAATATTAATATGCTATTAATAGAGCAACTAAAGTTTTAAGCCTAAAAAATTTTTCCCCAAATACTAATAGCTAAAAACTGTCTCTAAAGCAGCATTTATTTATGTTTCTAATGAGTAGGCAATGAATGTGATTGAGTCCTTGACCATTTAACATCTTGGCAGTTTTTGTGGTTTACTCTTTGAATGTCAGCTTTCTGTGGAAGTCAGTGCCACTGTTCATGAAAGAGGAACAATACAGTTCAGTGATGAAGAGCTCTAGCTTAAAGAAGTGGTCAGACCAGTGTGAGAACCTTGGCTTCTTTCCATGGGCCCATTCTTTAATAGAGCATTGGTTTCTTCATCTGTAACCTGGGGAGTAGGGGTCATTATTATCCATGTCTCATATGATTGTTATGAAGACGATGATCTCAATTATGTAAAGCCATTGGCAATGTTCCTGGTCCATATTTATTGCTCAAGAAATGGAAACCTTAAGAGAGGAGTCATCATTAGAAACACATTCTAGAACACAAGTGTTCTAGGATGTAAATTCCCTCTTTTTTTTTTTTTTTTTTTGTTTTTACTAAGAACATGTTTCTTCTCTCCTTTCAGAAGTCAAGAAGGCTCCCATTTCATTAGCTTCTAATAAGCCCTATCTTTCTCAAAGTTATTCCCTCCTCCCTACCTGCAGGGCTGGCTATTAGGAGACAGGAATGTGATTCTTCTCTCACCAGGGTCTAGTCTTTCTCACTTGCCCAGATGCCTATTCCCAAAACTGGCTCACCATGTTGTTGTCTGCCTCAGCTGGTTCAGCTGGTCTCACACTGAAACATCCTACTTCTTTCCAGAACTTGGCGTTGACCTCCCATATGCTCAGGAGACTTACCAGACCTCTGGGTTGAGGGATTAAGATGTATCTGCAATGTGGACCCCAGCCTAGGCTGTGAAATTTCCCTGACCTCTTTTCTCTTGAAAAACAACCATAGTAGGACAACAAGAAAAAAACTCACTGGACTCATATCTTAAAATTTCAGAATATCATTTTTAATTTTCCAAAGGCATGTACCATAAGAAAGGGAAATTGCCAAGGCTTAGGCCTTCCATTTAAAGACCGTTTTGTAAATTTGCACTTGCTCTTAGGGCCTTTATGGAGTTGCTAGTATTATATCTTCCCAAGTACTGAATCTGGAGAAATTGAAGTCTGTCAGGAGGTGAAAGAATCATACCAATAAATAAGCTAATTAAGAAATGTAATGTGTTTATGTATATCCAGCAAATAGAGCAACCAGGGAAACTCAGGATGAACCAGGCTTGTGACATCAGACCACTCATTTGAACATCCTATTGAGGCAAATTTTGTTATCCTCACCTTTGTGTGTGCTGTGTTTTTTGATCTGTGAATTTAGTTCCACCTTCAGGCCAAGGATAGATGAGGCATAGCCAGGAGGGGGAAGAGAAAAAGAATGCAGAGGTTATGGTCTGGCAGTGTTGGGGTGAAGTAAAGCTAACCTTAGCTCAAGATCTTTCTGACTTTGTCAAATTCCCTACAAAGTATCAACTGAAGATGGGCTGTCACCTCTGACCACATGATCCAAGCAAGCGGCTAGCTCACTCAGTCCTCTTAGCCAGAACTAGTGAACATATGAGACAAATACGGCCCATGGTAGGAGCGCTTATGACTCTCTCAGCCCCTGATGCTTCCCCTTAGGTGGGTTCTCTGTTACATGGAGACTAAGAAAGAATGACAAGAGATTTCAGTGAATTATGTGAATAGACTTTAAGAGTTTAACATCAGTACTCTTGATATTGTGACATCCTAATCTTTTTGTTTGTTTTCCTGACAGAAGAGTGTATACCAATTAAAGAAGAGTCAAAATCCTCTACTTGCTCTTTTTCAGCTGCTTAAAAACTCACCAGATTTTTTAATTTACCAATTATAAAGCTAAATTTAAATTTTTGTCAGCTTCTATTTCTAAAAAATGCTTAGTATCTTATATCCAATTAATCTTGTCTTAGCTCAAAGTATAAATAAATCTCCATAGCAAATATCTCTTATGTCATGCAGAAGATGTGAGTGCTTGGTTTTTTGTTTTTTAAATTTTCTTCTTAAATGTAGCATTTTTTTAATAGCACTAACGTTTTAATGATTTTTTTCTCCTTGAAAATGTTGACTGTTTAAGATTGGTCAAATCTTCTATTATGGTTTATATGGGTATTACCATTAATATTGTCTGAATTTTTCCTACAAAAATAACAAACATGATGTATAATTAGTTTATCTTTTAAAGAAGAATTGCATTATTTTAGGGTCCGTTCTTATAATTCATCAAAAATATTTTTGTAACAATTCATAAAAATGGCTTATCTTCCAAGGAGACAAACTATAAAACTGGTCATTCTTTGCTCACTTGTTTCATAAGCTAAATAAAGAGGGTTAGAAAATAATAGAAAAACTCTATTGAGTGCCTACTCAGTGCTGCATACTAGGCTAAACATTACATACATTATCTGGTAAGGCTTACAACATGCTATAAGCAGTGATAGGTGTTGTTATCATCTTAATTTTGTATATAAGGAAAATAAAGCTTAGAGAACATCAAGTTGCCCACAGTTACATAGGCAGAAAGAAAACACTTTCTCATGAAAAAATCATTATAAAATGGAGTCAATAACAGGTTACAGCATCACAAGTGCATATTTGTTTTATTATTGTTGCTACTATTGAAAACATATAGTTATACACACACACACACAGATTGAGTATTCCATATTCAAAATGCTGGGACCAGAAGTGTTTTGGATTTCCGATATTTTTCAGTTTCTGGGATATTTGCATATACATAATGAGATATCTTGGGGATGAGACCTAAGTCTAAACATGAAATTCATTCATGTTTCATATACACTTTATACACATAGCCGACATTAACTTCATATAATATTTTAAATAATTTTGCACATGAAACAAAGTTGTGTATATTGAACTATCAGAATGCGGAGTGTCAGGTATGAAATTTTCCACTTGTGGCATCATGTCAGCACTGAAAAAGTTTCCTATTTTGGAACATTTTGTATTTTATATTTTCAGATTAGGGATGCTCAACCCGTATATAAATAAACATATGTAAACACACACACATACACACACACACATACATGATTATTGTTAATAGAACATTAGACTGGAAGGGAATGACTATAGCACATTAATCCCCTCATTTTCCAAATGAAGAAATTAAGGGCCACAGAAGCGAAATGACTAACCCACAGGGACACAGCCAGTTAATTGAATTTCAAAATCAATCTGCAGATATATATATATAGAAAGAGAGAGAAAGAGATACAGATATAGATATAGATATAGATATAGATATAGATATAGATATATAGGGTGTGTGTGTGTGTGCCTCCTGAGTTCCATGAATGTTTACCAAAAAATTTCTTTCCTAAGTTCTCACATTGTAAAACTATCATGTTAATGTCATAGACCCATATACTTGTTTCTTCACATGATGCTTCCTCCCTAACTCTGTAGGACAAAGAAGTACACTGCATATTTATGTTAAGTTTTGCAGGTGCCTGTTTGTTTACACTGTGAATGGGTAACCATGGTTGCTTCAGCATTGTCACTCTCAAGCTTGTCCATATAATTGTATAGTGGTATCACTGGGGTTGTGAAACAACCAGTAATATTCTTCTTTGTGTTTATATTTAGTAGTGACTGTTAATGGTGTGATTATAGGATGTAAACAAGCTCCACCTAGAGTGAGCTCAAATGACTCAGTGACAGCCTGGGGGCCGGTTGCCCCATGCATATTGCATTCAGAAATGAAAATATCCAGCGTAGACAAGTTTATTATGACTATAAATTTGACTTCATACTATTACTACTTCAAGCCAAATAATATATGTTTGATGAGGCATAATTTCTTATTAGATCCAAAGAATACCAAGGCAGACTACATTGCGATGGAATTATAATTTGAATTTTAATCATTTTGTTCTTTTCCAAATTCTGACTAATGAAATAAATTCAGTACTGTAGTTACACAAATGAATAGGGGACAGCATAGGACAAAAAAGGAACAAATTGTATTGCTTATCATTAATATTTTTTATAAGCGTAAGCGTAACTGTTGGCATTTATTCCTGCCCTTTTCATCAGCCTTATGGTGGTTGCTTCTGAAAGACAGGTGTCTGAGTTTGGACATCTCTGATTAGGGATTGAACACCCCAAATTCTGCCCTCTCACGATTCTCTAAAATTTTATTTTGATAACCTCTATGCAAATCCTTCATGTAGATCAATGTTCCTCATTTTTGACAAAGAGAATGTGTTGAAACCTTTTCAACAAAATATCTTTTGTGAAGAGGGGAGGGAATTGTAGGAAGGACTTGTGTTTGTGCTTGCTATATTTCTCTCTTTTCTTCAGTACTTCTGGGATTCAGACATATGAAATAAATGTTTACAATAAAAGATGCCATTGAATACATGAAGTCATAGCTGGAATTGCCTCTAACACCTCATCTTATTATCTGTACTAAGTACACCATCAGCTGCATTTGTATAATATAAATAATAGAAACATGGAGTTACCTGAATAATGAGCAATTTCTCCTTGATTCTAGCTACTTTTAATTCATTCTGAATATTTATTGATTGATTGACTATTAATTCAATCAAAATATTTATTGTCTGATCATTTTTCTAAATCACAATTACATATTTGTGTATATGAACAATCAGAGTTTCATAAGGGTTAAGGAGTCAGGTGAAATAAGCCAGTGGAAACAAGATGATATATAATTTTGAATATTAAAAGTATGATATTTGCCACACTGCCAGACAGTTCTCTCTTTTTTAATGCATAAAAATGGCAAAATATCATTGCTGTGAATGTCTTGAGAGTCTGGTATCTGGCTATATACTGTTTTTCTAAAGTATTTAAGTCATCAAAACAGTAGCAGGAGGTCATTGTCTAATGTTACTTTACAGCTGGAGGCAGGCAGATCAGGAAGATCTTAGATTCATTTCACAAAAAATGTTCACATGGGAAAATATTAATAAGTATTAATAAAAAATTAAAAAGAAAAGTTTTAGGGTTTGCATTAAACAGGAATAAGATTTATACTCTGCTTCTGTAAGGGTATTATTGAATATCATTTCAATTTGCAAATATTGATACTACTGTCATTATTTTCACATTGCGACAATTTTGAGTTTTCTTCACTTGAAACATTGTCCCAAGGGGCATTATGACTATTAAACTAACCTTTATTCATGATTTATACAGCCTGAACTCAAATCTCTGGAACGAAATTAATAAACCATGTGTCAACTGAGAGAATAGCAGAAACCGTAAACAATTTGATGAACAATTTCTAGGTGAATGGCACCACTTACGCCAACTTTTAGTTTATGGAAATTTTCTATATAAGATATAAAAACTCTTAGGACCTCCTGGAAACAGTAGAAATTCACATTCTTGCTGGATTTACTCCAAGATGAGTTGAAACCAGGCTGGATCAAACCGTTGTATGGACCCTTGGAAAGATAATTAGCAGGGAATATCACACAGCTTGACTTCATAGCATTCCAAAACTCTAACTCAAACCCCTCCTGCTGCAATTTATGTCCATTTCTTCTTGCAGTTTTCTCAGAGGAGCTCTTAGAGCATAACTGAGTGCCTTCGGTGGAACTATAACTAACTAATAACCTAGGAGACAAAGGTACATTGGTAATTAGTAGAGGAAGTGCTGCTGGTTGGAATACCAAGCAATGCTTACTGTCTATTAGTTACTGAGTTGTTTTCCATGGAGGTATAGTAATTATGGCTTTAAGGACACTCAAAAATTATTGGCCATGATCATTTAAGGTGTGATTATTTTCTAAATAAACTCTTTTTTAGCACAGTTTTGTAGTGACAAGAAAAAATTGCTAAGATAGTACAGGAATTTTCCCTATACCTTGCACCTTCTTTCCCCTATTATTAATGTCTTACATTAGTGTGGTATATTTGTTAGAACAAAGGACCAAGATTGATGCATTATTATGATATTAGCTAAAGTCCATACATCATTCATATTTACTTAGATTTTACTTAACATTCTTTTTGTGTTTCAGGATCCCATCCAAGAGCCTATGATACATTTAGTTTTCATTGCCTCCTTGGACTCCTCTTGGCTGGGATAGTTTCTCAGACTTTCTTTGTTTTTGATCACCTAGATAGTTTTGAGAAATGCTGGTCAGCTATTTTGTAAAAAGTCCCTGAATTGGGATTTGTTTGCTGTTTTTCACATAAATAGACTGGGATTATGGATTTAGGGGAGGAAGCCCATAGAAGTAAAGGGCTATTTTTCATCACATCATATCAAGGAAACATACTACCAACATGCCCTATCACTGTTGATGTTGACCTTGATCACCTGGCTGAGGTAGTGTTTGTCAGGTTTCTTCATAGTAAAATTATTCCTTTCCCCTTTCCATACTATAGCCTTTGGAAGAGATGGCCAGCCTATACTCAAGTCAGTGTTGGTCAGTGTCCACATAAATTGTTTGGATTTCATCTGCACAAGAGATTTGTCTTTTCTCCCCCTTCCCCTTTATTTATTCAATCATTTATTTAAAGCAGTGTGGACTAATGGATATTCATTTTATACTTTGGCAATAATATAATACTTCACTTATTTCGTTACTTAGATTGTTCCACTGTTGGTCATTAGCGGTAGCTCATTCACTTGGATCCTATGTTGCTTTAAAATAGCCCCATCATTGTGGAGTTAGGTTTGTTTTAATTGTACATTACACTTAAAAATCAGTCAAATGGCAGTTGTCAACGTGTCTCCTCTGTGTGCCAGGAATCAATCAATTTCTATTCAAGTAAACAAGTGGCATTTTTTTTTTAAAAAAAAAGTCACATTTGATTATTAACTAGAAGAATATTCAGTACCCTTGATCTGTCTTCTTCTATATACTTCCCAGTCCTGACACCCTTTTTGGATTCAAAGATTAATTAATTTAAAGGCAATGATGAGCAGATTAGATCAGAAGTAACTAGGGACCTAGAATGGAATATGAAGAATTAGATCATGAAAAAGAAAAAATACAGAATGCAAAAGCAGTGGGCTTTTAGAAGTTTAAGAAAATTGAACTCTGTAAAGAAAAAGCTTTAATTCAAGAAAAAGTAAGCAAGCTAGACCATTTATTAAACTAATATACATCTTAATATAATCACTTGTCTTGGCCTGAGAAACAACGTAGAGGACGGTTAATGGTAAACTGGAAGCACCTTATTAAAATCAAGTAACCTTATTAAAATGTAAAACAAGACAAAGATATTCCCTGTCATCATGATCATTCAGTATTATTCTGGAAGCTACTGCCCATCTAAGAAACAGGAAGCAGAGAAAAGGAGGAGAAAGATAGCCATGATTTGTGTGTTATATTTCTGTTTACCTAGAAACTTAAAAGAATCAACACAAAGTAATAAATAAAAATTTGATAATAAAAATCTGTATACAAAATAAAACTAAAATCAATAGCTTTCCCGTGTATGGGCAATAAGTAGTTATACCATGTAATGGGAAATGTCCCATTTACAAGAGTATAAAATATTCAGTAATAAATCTATATTTGGAAAACTAAAATACTGAGCAAAATAAAAGAAAATTTGAATAAATACTATGTTCCTAGATGAGAAAACTAAATATCTGCAAGATACAATTCTTTCTATATTATTGTTCAGCTTAAATACATTTTTAACAAGGTAACAATTTTAGATGATGATTTAAAAAATATCAGGAAGGATAAACAGCAGAAATGATCAGTAAAATCTGAGCACAGTAATGTTGGGAATCTTCCTCTACCAGTTATTAAAAATGAATTATAAGTCTAATAATTTTTAAATGTGATGTTTTACAAAAATAGATTAATGAAGCAGAATCTAGGAACAGATTCAAGTATGTATAAGAATTTACTACAGATAAAGATGACATATGAATAAAGAAGTTATCAAAAATAAGATTGATCCAATTGAGAAACCATTGGGAGAAAATGAAAGTTACCTTTTAACATCATGCAATACACCAAAATAAATTACAAATGGATTGAAGGGTTTATGAAATTATAAAGCTATAGAAAAATCTAGGATGAGTATTTATCTGCACTTGGAAGTACAGGAATGATGGAAGAGACTGCAGAAAAAATGATTGATAGGTTTAACTTCTAAAACTTGTGTGTCAAATAGCCTGTAAACAAAATTAGAAGACAAATAACTGAATGTTTTTAAAGTTAAACATATGTGACAAAAGGTTACTATCTTTAATATATACATGGAATTCTTAAGCACCACTAATAAAAAGGCAAAAAATATAACTCAATAGGAAAGTAGGGAAAAGACATGAATAGACAAATAAAAAAGACTAAATACTATGGCGAAGAAACGTGATAAAGTTTTAAAGGAATATTTATTACTTAATGTATATTTACTAAAATGTTTATGTAAAAAAAACTCTAATAAAAGAATACTATTCTTAGCCGGGCACAGTGACACTATGGCATGTGCCCATAGTCCCAGCTACTCAGGGGGCTGAGGTGGGAGGATCACCTGAACCCAGCAGTTCCAGGCCAACCTGGGCAACATAGTGAAACCCCCTATTTTAAAAAGAAAGAAACACCGTTCTTAACCTGCCAATTCAAAGAGATGTTTTAAATGATAAAACCTAGTCGTGACAAAGATTTGGTGAAATGGGCAATTTCGTTCAACTACTGATGAAAGTAAAATTTTTGCAGAAAATGGAAACTTTTAATGAGGAAGGCATTAGTGGAAAGTGGATTGGGATGCAGGTTAAGATCTGAGTTCAAGCTTTCTGGTGTTTTTTTTTTTGTTATTGTTTGTTTTTTGTTTTTGTTGTTGTTTTTATTTGGGGTTTTTTTTTTTTTTGGAGACAGAGCCTCACTCTGTTGCCCAGGCTGGAGTACAGTGGCGCAATCTTGGCTCACTGCAACCTCCACCTCCCAGGTTCAAGCGATTCCCCTGCCTCAGCCTCCCAAGTAGCTGGGATTACAGGTGCCCGCCACCACACCTGGCTAATTTTTTTTTTTTTTTTTTGTATTTTTAGTAGAGACAGAGTTTCACTGTATTTTCAGGCTGGTCTCGAACTCCTGGGCTCAAGCTGTCTGCATTCCTTGGCCTCCCAAAATACTGAGATTACAGGCGTCAGCCACCATGCCTGGACCTAGTTCAAGCTTTCTAATTGTCTTGCTGTGTAAACCTGAAGGGGAAATATAAGATCTCTGCATCTTTGTTTCTTCATTTATAAACAAAGAGGCTTGATTTAAAAATATCTTCAGGGTAATTGAAGACAAAAGAAATCGTTAGGTTGGGGTACAGATGGACAATTTGAGGACTAGAAGAAAACTGTTTAAAAACAGGTTCTGACAAAAATCTGAGACCTATTCATTGTAACAGTGTAGAAACTCCGAAAACAGTCTCCAAAATATATGTGGGAATTTGGCATAGAGTAGACAAGGCATTAAAAATAAGTGGGAAAAGAAAGGATTGTTTAATAAGTGATTTAGTTCTCTTCATGAAAAAGAAAGGTAGATTAATGTCTCATCCCATACAAATGGATAATTTTAAATGTATTAAGGGCCTGAGTGAAAAATAAAACTTTAAAATTATTAGAAAGAAATGCAGGCAAATATCTTTATGACTGTGAGGAAGAGATTATTTCTCAGTCAGTACACAAAAAAGGACAATTCATAAAGGAAAGATTACGCTAAGAAGTAAAACTCTTTTATGCAAAAGCCTCTATGAGTAAAGCTAAAAGAAAAACTCTGAACTGGAAAAATATTTTTTCAACACATAAAGCAGAAAAAAACGTTTCAGACTATATAGATGGAGAATCCTTACAAATCAGTATGAAAAAGACGGACAACTTACTACAGGAATGGGTTACAAAGGATACCCTCAGGCAATACACAGAGGAGCGGATTTAAAGAACCAATAAACATAAGAGATGCTGACCTTACTAACAATTAGGAGAAATGCTGGCTGAAACAAAAACTACCCTTTCTCGCCCTTCATAATGGCAAAAATAAAGAAACATGACTGTCCAAATATTGGGCCGGATGAACGAAACTGGGCATGTAGTGTGGTACACCACTTTGGAAAGCAAGTTGGCAATACCTGGTAAAATTTGAAATGTGGTCCATAACCAAGCAGTTTTACCGCAACAAATATTTCCCAAAGAAGCACTTGCAACAAAAGCCCTGTACAAGGATGTTCACTGAAGCATTTTGTCATGATGAGACCTAATGTCTCTTAATGGAGAGATGAAAATAAATTAGAGTATGTTCATATTTTGTTTCCTTCATTGCTGTGCTCCCAGCCACTAGAACATTTCTTGGAACATTGCTGATGCACATAAATATTTGTTGAATGAATGAATATGGTGGAACCCACATAGCAGTTGAAAATGAATAAATTAGATCCATATGTATCAACATGGATAGATTTCAGAAACAGCGTTGGGCGAACAAAGTGACTTTAGAGTATGGATGTTATGTACAATTTTAATATGCATAAAATGATACTATATGCTGTTTATAGATGCCTATGTGTAGTAAAAATATTAAAATGTACTGAAAAATACAAAAATTATAATGCCAGTTGCCTCTGGGAAGGGAAAGGAAGGAAGGATTTCTCTAAGAAAGAGGAAGAGGGAAGGAGAAGAATGAGGGTAGGCATTGGGAAACAGGAGACTTAAGTTTACCTCTGTGGCCTTATTTCTTTTAATAAGAAAATTCATCTGAAGTACAAATGACAAAATGTAAACTTTTTTTAAAATTCTGAGTTGTAAATGCATGAGTGCGCTCTATTTATTAAACTTAAAAAAAAAAAAAAAGAAACTGAGGCCAGCCATGGTGGGTCACGCCTGTAATCCCAGCAATTCAGAAGGCTGAAGTGGGAGAATCACTTGAGTGCAGAAGTTTGAGACCAGCCTGGGCAACATAGGGAGACCCCTCTCTACAAAAAAATTTAAAAATTAGCTGGGCATGGTGGCACATACCTGCAGTCCTACCTATCCAGGAAGCTGAGGCAGAGGGATTGCTTGAATGCAGTAGTTGGAGGCTGCAGTGACCCATGGCCATGCTGCTGCACTCCAGTCTCAAAGACAGAACGAGACCCTGTCTCAAAAAAAAAAAAATTGTATCCATAAAATTAGAAGAGGTTAGGCCGGGCGCGGTGGCTCACGCCTGTAATCTCAGCACTTTGGGAGGCCGAGGTGGGCGGATCACGAGGTCAGGAGATCAAGACCATCCTGGCTAAAGGGTGAAACCTCGTCTCTACTAAAAATACAAAAAAAAAAAAAAAAAAAATTAGCCGGGCGTGTTGGCAGGCGCCTGTAGTCCCAGCTACTCGGGAGGCTGAGGCAGGAGAATGGCGTGAACCCGGGAGGCGGAGCTTGCAGTGAGCCGAGATTGCGCTACTGCACTCCAGCCTGGGCGACAGAGTGAGACTCCGTCTCAAAAAAAAAAAATAAAAATAAAAATAAAAATTAGAAGAGGTTACTACATAAATGGGAGTAAGTAATAAAAGAGTGCAAATTAAAAATATGATGGATTATATTAAAAATTCATTTACTAGGTTTAAAATAAAGTCAAGTAAATCTCCTAGACCATTGAACAAAAAGATAAAAAGATAGAATATACAAGAGAAGATTTAATGGGCATAGACACCCAATCCTAGAAGTCCAACATCTGATTAATGAGAGCGTCAGAAAGAGCAGACAAAGGGGGAGGAACAAGCAATTAAAGAGATAATAGAACATTTCCCAGAGTGGAGGAAAGGCAAGAGCCTTCAGATTAAAAGGCAACTCCTTATGAAATTTTGAACACAAAAGATAAAGATGTGATGCTAATAGTATTCAGAGGGAGAAAAAGTTACAAGGAAGTAAGAATCAGAGTGGCATTTTACTTCCATATTGTATAGCAATATGACATTAAAAGAATTACTTCAAATTTCTGAGGGAAATTTTTTGAACCTAGAACTTACATACCATTGAGCCATTCATCAATATAAAAGCAGAATAAAGATTTTTGGAAATCTTTGGAATCAAAGATTGTGATTTTTTTTTGGAGAATGTTCTCTAACAAAGAAAACAGGGAACTGAAAAGAGAGAAAGAATGTTATTCAAGCAAATATTCATCCTAATCTCACAGAATACAATTTTTAAAAATCCTAGGATAGTGGCAGGTTTAGAAAACAGTATGTGTGAATTACAACATGAAGTTTGAAAGCAATAGGAAGCATGTCTTCAAGAACATGGATTTTCTGTCATGATTTGATTAAACAGTTCAATGAAATTAAAGTGAAATAATATGCTGTTTTTGTCAACAAGAAAAAAAGGCAATTAGAACTGCCTGGAAAAAACAAAAACCTTCATAAGAAATCTGTAGTCCAACTATAAAACAAATGAAAATGTTTTGATTTTGAGCAGCTGGTGGAATATACTAAAATAAAAACAAACTTGACCTTGAGGTTTGGAACATTTTCCCTCAAGCAACACCATTAAGAGACTTAGCATCTCCTTCTCTCAGGGTGCAATTACACTACTTGATTCTGAAGCAAATAATATCTATAGAATCATAATATTGAAATGTTCTTTGCTTTCATTTTCTGGAATTTATTTCTAGAGAATCTGTGAAAGACAATTAAGATTATAGGCAATTCACGTTATAAACCTTAAGAATGCAAAATTAATTATATGGCTAAGAGGATTTGGGTAATGGAAGAAGGAGGAACAATGGAGGGAAGTGAAATAGGGCCAGTTTCCCCAACTGAAGTAATTGGGGGTGGTTAAGATACTGTCCCAAGTTGATGGATTAAGAAATAAATGTTTAGGCATATTATTTAAAGTTATAAAGATAGCAAAGGCCTTAAAAGTAAAAAATAAATAAATAAAAATAACAAAACGTGGGGAAAGGAGGGAACAATGGTAAAAAGCTAAGTTTCTATTAATTTTAAATTTCGTAAAGGACAGGAAGTTAATAGATACTACTTAAAATTGATAAATCAAGAGAGATAAAAGCACAACCAGAAGAAATAAAATCAAGAATTGTTACAAGAGGTTACTGAGACTAGGTATAGTGTATAAAATGGAAATGTTAAGCCTCCATTTATACCATCCTTTAATGAGTGAATTTGCATTATTATAAGAATATACTACCTTTATAAATTTTGAAAGAGAGATTTTTAAAATGTAAGGTTTCCTCTGTCTTGCTCATTCTCCCTCCCCTCCCCCTAATAAAAAGAGTCTAGCTAGAAAAAATGCAAGAGTTTGCTGTCGAAGCTGGTTGTTTTGTAACTTGCGTATCCTTCTAACAGGGTAATGGGCCTAGATTACAGTTGTACCAAAACTCAAAAACCTACTGAGGGCTGGGCGCAATGGCTCACGTCTGTAGTCCCAGCACTTTGGGAGGCCAAGGTGGTCAGATCACCTGAGGTCAGGAGTTCGAGACCAGCCTGATCAACATGGTGAAACCCTGTCTCTACTAAAAATACAAAAATTAGCTGGGTGTGGTGGCAGGCGCCTGTAATCCCAGCTACTTGGGAGGCTGAGGCAGGATAATCGCTTGAACCCGGGAGGCAGAGGTTGCAGTGAGCCGAGATAGTGCCATTGCACTCCAGCCTGGGCAACAAAAGTGAAACTCCGTCTCAAAAAAAAATAAACACCTACAGAGGAAACACTGAATAATGGAGAAAAATGTCCAAAGAACTCAAATGGAAACATTAAAGGTCAATGCCTTACAGACAGAGCTGTTGTGTACATCTAATCTACTCTTGGCTGGATGTATGAAACATCACCCAAAAGCAACAGGGAAAAGATGACTCCCATGAACTTAGCCAGCAGAGAAATAAATGGGCTCAAAATGATTTGAGGGTGGGTACAGAGGTATAATAACAAAGATGAGACTGTACACTCAAGTTCATTGCTCACTCCAGGAACTTACCATAGTCAACATATGACTCAAAATATTTCATGAAAAAAATTCTGCAAGTAGTACAATATATATTCCACCATTTTGAACTCCATAATTATTGTAAAGGAATAATAATAATAATAATTAGCACTTTATCGAGTGCCTACTATATGCCAGATACTGTGTTGAGTGTTTTGTGTGTATTGTTTCATTTAATCTCTAAAAGAGTCCAATGAAGTTAATATCATTATTAATGTTATTCCAATTTAAAGATGAAGAAACTGAGTCACCAGGAGTTGAATAACTTGCTCATACTTGCATAGCCATAAGAAATGGAGCATAGATTATATCTCAAATTTGCCTAATTCCAGCCCATGAGTTTAGAAAACATGAACACATATTTAAGAAATAAATTAATAACTAACTGCAATCTGAACATCCAGAGATTTTGATGTATTTTGATATATCTCATACTCCCAATGTATTTCCTATGTGTGATACATTTTCTATTTATTACCAATTTGGGGATTATACTATGTTACTGTATGTTGTTTGGTAATCCACTTTTAAAATTTAAGAATAAATGAATATTATTTCATGTGATTCAATATTCTTCTGCAATATCAATTTTAATATCTGTTATTAATTCATTCAACTAATATTTATTAATGCATAAGGCACTATTCTAGATACCTGTATAAGTGACCAAGTAGACAAAAAATCCTTGAATTGATAGAGCTTCTATTTCAGTAGGGAGAAATAACAATAAAAATAATAAGCAAAGTATATATTATGTTGGAAATTGATATATATGACATGGATTAAAAGATGCAGCAAGATAAGAGGAATCAGGAGAGTTAGAGGGGATGGTAAGGTGATTGCAGTTTTTATTGAGAAAATGACATTTGAGCAAAGCCTTGAGAGAGGTAAAGGAGTAATCCAAGCCGATATCTAGGAGGAAACTCTTATAAAGTTGAGATATAATTCACATATCACAAAATTCATTCTCTTATAGTGTACAATTTAGTGGTTTTTAGTATATTTACATCACTATCTAATTCCAAAACATTATCCCCCTCTCCAAAAAACAAACCCCTGTACCCATTACCAATCACACCCTATTCCCCCCCTTCCCTCCAGTACCTGGAGACCATCAATCAACTTTCTGTTTCTATAGCTTTGCCTGTTCTAGACATTTCATGGAAGTGGAATCATACAACATGTGGCCTTTTTTGTCTACCTTCTTTCACTTAATGCCTTCAAAGCTCATCTATGCTGTAGCATGTGTCAGTACTTCACTCGTTTATGGCCAAATAATAGTCCATTGTGTGGATACACTACATTTTATTTATCCACTCATCAGTTGACGGGTCTTTGGGTCGTTTCCACTTTGTGGCTATTATGAACAATGTTGCTATGAACATTCATATGCAAGTTTTATATATATTTTCCACTTATCTTGGGTATATACCTAGGAGTAGAATTACTAAGTCATGTGGTAACTCCATAATCAGCTTGTTAAGGAAATGTCAGATTGTTTTCCAAAGTGGCTACACCAGGGAGAAAGCATTTGACTCAGGAGGAACAGCCGGAGCAATGGCGTATCAAAGACGAAGCAGGGTGGCCAGTGTGGGTGGAGTTGAGCAAGTGAGTCAGAGATGGGTTCAGAGAGATAATCGGGGAAGGGCTAGAATATTTAGGGCCCTTTAGGCCATTGTAAGGACCTCGGCTTTTATGCCAACGGGGAACCATTGGATGGTTTTGAGCAGAGGGATGACGTGACCTGACTTCATGTGCAAAAGAATCAATATTGCTGCCATGTGGAGAACAGACTATAGAAGAAAGGTGGGAAAGAAGACCATTGTGATCCAAGCAAGAGAGGACAATGAGCCCTTAGTGCTGCCCAGCAACTATTCCTCACTTCATTCATTTATACATTTTCACTCTTCTCTAAAACAATTTCACATTGACATTTCTCCCCTCAAATTTCCAACACCTTCTTCCCTATCCTTACACTCCAGGGTGGAAGCAATAGAGGTAGTGAAAGTGGTTAGATTCTGGGTATGTTTTGAAAGAAGAGCTAACTGGATTTCTGTTGAATTTGGTGGCAGTGGTAAGAGAAAGAAAAGAATCAAGAATAATTTCAGATCATTGGCAGCCTGAGCTTTTGGAAGGATGGAGATGCCGCCGACTGAGATGAAGATGACTGCAGATGGAACAGTTTTGTTGGAGGTGGTGGATTCAGGAGTTCAGCTTTTAACATGTTAAATTTGAGAAGTCTCCACTCGGCTACATGGAGATGTTAATTAGACAGTTGGACATACAAGTATGGAGCAGAGAAGTCTGGGATGGAGATATAAATTTGGGACTAGCCATGTCACTAATTATGGATCATGAGGGGAGTGAGTCTAGATTGAGAGGAAAAGAAGACTATGGACTGAACCCTGGGGCCCTGTAGCATAAGATGATAGTGAGAATGGGAGGAACTAGTAAAGAGCATCAGTGAGGTAGGAGGAAAATTAATCAAGTGTGATGTTCTGGAAGCCAAGTGAAGAAAGTGTATCGCAATTGAAAAAGAAAACAATGAGGTCATATGCCGTGGCGAGGTCAAGTAAGATGAGGACCATTGGATTTAGCAACATGGAATAACTAGCGAACTTAACAAAAACAGTTTTGTTGAAGTGGTGGTGGCAGAAGCCTCACTGGAATGGGAGTAAGAAAGAAAGGAAAGGTATAGAAGGAAACTGGAGGGGGATGGATAAGTTCATTGTCTTGATTGTGGTAATGGTCTGATGGTGTGTACATATGTCAAAAGATCAAATTTTACACTTTATATTTGTGCAATTTAGGATATCTTAGTTGTACCTCAATAAAGCTGAAAAAGGTAATAGGAGACAAAAATGGAAAAGCCTTCTATTTCAGGGAGATTTGCTGTAAGGGGAGAAGAAAAATGAAGTGATAGTTATAGAAAATCTGGAGTAAAAGAGGGGCTTTTTTGAGATGGAAGAAATAACCAGATATTTGTATGCTGTTGAGAATGGTCTAATAAGGAGAAATTGATGATGTTGAAGAGAGGCAGAGTTACCAGAGTTAATCCTTAGAGTAAATAAGTGTGTAGAGGGATGGAATCTAGTGCACAAATGGGAAAAGAAGAACCCAGTGGTTCCTTTGTGATAGCAGCTGGAGAAGCAGAGTCAATAGAGGCAGACACCAGTAGATGAGGAGGTGGGATGGCAAGAGTCTGTGGAAGTTCTCTGTGGATTCTTCCACTTTTCTCCATGAAGTGGAAAGCAAGCTCATCATCTGAGAGTGTGAGGATAGGGAAGAAAGTGTTGGAGATTTGAGGGGAGAAATGTCAACATGAAATTGTTGTCAAGAAGAGTGAAAATATGTAAATGAATGAAGTGAAGAATGATTGCTGGGCAGCATTGAGGGCTCACTGAGTCTGTGGTCATGAATTTAAAGTAAGACCATTCAGTACAGTCGTATGTGTTTCTTCAGCCATGATCAGCAGCAGGAGTGCAGGCATCGAGTTGACGGAGTTGGATCCTGGTCTTGCCAGGAAACTAGACAAGAAGCTGTGGGTGCACACAAGAGGTTGATTATAATGATGGGCCACTTGTTTAAACTGGGTCAGGAGGACATCAAGGGGCTGAGGAAAAGCAAAAAATGGGTAGGATCAATATTGGAGGTCCTGGGGGAGTCAAAAGATTATTGGAGTTGGGGTACTGGAGGGAGTGAGCTGGAAAGGTAAGTAGTAGACAGAGAGTGGGACGCATGATGTAGTATACCATTATATGGTTATACAGATTTTGTCTAACAGCTAGGACCCCTTTGGAAGATAAGCTGATACGATCACAGAAGCTATCTCTTTTACTTCTGCCACTCCTTATTTTTTGGTCATTGATGTTTCTCCCTGAGTTCCCAGGAATTCCTGCAGGGTTCAATTCCTTCCTTCTCACATCACCTAATCCCAGCCTACCTTTGTGAGAACCTTTGCCTCTCTGATCCCAACTCCCTAGCAACATCTGCTTTTGAATTTTGCTGGGAATTCTGCAATTCCTTTGACAACCAGGAAGGAAGTAAGGGGAAACCAGTTCACTGGCCACATGTCTGTCTCTCCAGGGCCTCCTAGGATGTATTCCACTTTGTAAAGGGCTGGGTCTCAGATGAAGGGTTGCTGGAAGGGAGAGAGATGGAGTATTTTCCTTTTACAGTGAGGGTTCTAGCTCCCTGGTCCAGGAATGCAAAGATAAAAGGTTTAGGTTTTTCAGGATGTATTAATAGCTTGACATTTTGAGGCCTCTTGCTGTGTGGAATGTGATCTGTCACTTTGCCCTAGAAGATATTCCACATTTTCTGTTTCATCAGAACCGCTAGAAATGTTATTTGTAGATATACCAGCCATTTGGTGTCCTCATATTTTTCTTGGTTTAAATAATCTGTGTGTTATGATCTTTAATGGGATATCAGTTTAACAGGATAATTAAATCCATTAAGGAGGATTAATTTGAGATTTCATATCATTTATTAGCCTGCTAGTACCTTGTTTTCTTTAGCATATGTTCACGTAGGAGTTGGCATTTAGACTTGAATGCATTTATAACTGTGTTTGCCTCCTAAACAATGTCTTTTAAGGTATTTCCTCCATTGGGATTTCCTTTTAATGAAGTTAAAATTCTACTCAAAAGAATTTCTATGCATATATCATAAGCTTTGTTGATTACTAAGGAAGATTTTTTTTCTGATGGTAAATATCCTCCCTCCTCTCCACATGCCCAAATTGTTCACCCTCCCACCTCCACCACTGCAGGCCGACAAAGGCACACTCACAAAGACACAGGGGACAAATGCTACCTATCCAAGGAGGCTGCTTTCACCTTCCTCAGCTCGCGACTTCCAGATGTGGATATTGAAGTCATCCTTTCCAGCATCACGGTAGCACCATCATACAGGGGTTTCATCCACAGTTATTAGTTCCCTGTTGTTCTTGTATCCTCTTTGTACACCAGAATCTTTCTGTAACTGTCACCAAGTTCCCTGCCTCTGATCTGTGTCACAGGTGACACAGATGTGATGAAATCCCCAAGCACTTAAGAAATAGGCCCCTAAGACATAGCCCAAGGATCACTATACAGAACTCCATGTCACAGACGCCGGTGCTCTGACTTCACGCTGCTTTCAGCTTTTGGTTCTCCCTTTCATTCTTTTATTCAGCATATTGCTTCTCCATGGAGTATGGAAGTTATCAGCACTAAAGTTTTCCCTGTACCTTTATGTGTTTCTGGACAAATCCTAGTGTGATGCACACAGTAGATGTTCAGTAGAAATTACAGTTGACCCTTGAACAACATGAGTTTGAACTGGGAGGGCTACGTATTTGCAGATTTTTTCAACCAACTGCGAATTGAAGATACAGTATTGGTGGGATGCAAAACCTATACAAGGAGGACCAACTGCAGGACTTGAGTATGCAGATTTTGGTACACTCGGGGTTTCTGGAACCAATCTCCGTGGGTACTGATGGATGACTGTCTTAGCAGACTGATTAAGAAAACTGGGCAGGCACATTGAAGATACCCAACAGAGGCTGGCAGTGGCCCACCCAGGGTTGTCATGGGAGAGCCTCCCAGTAATGTCTGGGAAATGGAAGTAGGCATTTCCTGGCTCCTGCTTGATTAATGTAGGAAGTGTATATTACCTTTTCCTTCCAACAAAAGATGATTTTGATGAGTTTAGAGGCATGGTAGAAAAAGGCACAGGAGTTGAGTACCTGCAGATCATTAACGAGAATGTCCTCTTTGACCAAGTACAGTTGTCATGGTTAGGACAACAGTTCTCACACTGCTGCCCTCCCCCCCACCCCTCCCAAACCCATGTGGGAGGCAGTCTCATAATAGTTGCAGTTTCAGTGACTGCCTAGACTGATCATATGACATTCTGCACCAAGAAAAAGATTGGCCAGGGTGAGGTAGGAAGGGGAGGGGATATTTTTCTATGAATATATATTCAATTTGTTTGAGTTAATTTTGTTAAAGACTTGTTTTTTAGAGCAGTTTTAGGTTCACAGCAAAACTGAGAGGAAGATACAGAGACTTCCCCTCTTCCCCATGCCCCTGTGTACACGTACAGCCTTCGCCATTATCACCATCCCCCACCAGAGGGTACATCTGTTGCAATTCATGAACCTCTAAACTCACATAAGGGTTCACTCTTGGTGTTCTATAATCTAAGGTTTTGGACAAATGTATAATGACACATATCCACTACATAGTATCATCCAGAGCATTTTCACTGCCCTAAAAACCCTCTGTGCTCCTCTTGTTCATCCTCCTCCCCTCAAGATGTTCTTTTGTTCTTTTGCTCTTGCACCTTCCTCAGTGGAATCAAGGGTCTAAGAGGTTATTTTTAGCCACTTTTATCAGGAGGAAAGGGGGAAAGTGAAGAAGCCCTGATGTCTGTCACAGCTTGCTGTAAAGAATGGGCTTTAAAAAACATCATTGGTGAAGATTAATTCCTTTGTCAATAAATGTTGGCAGCTAATCTAGTGCCAGTTGCATATGCAGGGGAATGAGCCCTTTGGAAACTCTAGGAAACCAAATCATCATGGGGTGCTTGTTTTTTCTGCCAAACACTGACCAGGACTCTGTCATTACTTTCCATTTTTTAAATTGAAAAGGAAAAAGAAATGCCAAGTGGTGTTTGCAACTCCAAAGGGCAAATTGGATATGTTTTGACATATGTTGAAAAGAAATTATTCTAAAATCTATTCACATACAGAATTATTTTTCTGGAATACACCAAACTAAAAGTCAGTTTCACATACTCAGCTCCTTCATGTGCCAAGTGGTTGGGCAGCAACTTGCCTTAGATGGTTCCAATTACTGAGTTAATAAAAACAGCGGTGTTGGAGGTCCTCAGTGCCCCCTCCCCTCCACCACACACACACAGACACACACACACACACACACACACACACACACACACACACACACACCCCTACTTACACGAGTCCCTCTCCCTCTCTGACCTCTGGGGCCACTTCCGTGGGTTGTTCTCTTCCTGGTTTTGGGAGGGCAGATAAGCCTATAGTCCTACCTGGCCCAAGGAGCATCCATTTTTACTGGAAACCCAAAGGACTAACTGCCTGAGACAGTCCCAATTCCTGGTGGGGTAGGACCAAGGCCTTCTCCCAGTCCCCAGGACTCCCCACAATGTCCTGTTAAAGCAAGGGCTTTCATCCTTCTTAAATGCGGGAATAAGTTTTACATGGTGACTTCATAAAACCCCATTGTGTTCATACAAACACAAAACTTAACTTTGCAACATGTGATGGACTCTGGCATTTTTTTTTTAATTTAATTCTATTCCTTTTTTTTTTTTTTTTTTGACAGAATCTCGCTCTATGGCCCAGGCTGGAGTGCAGTGACATGATCATGGCTCACTGCAGTCTTTGCCTCCCGGGTTCAAGCAATTCTCCTGCCTCAGCCTCCCGAGTAGCTGGGATGACAAGCATTTGCCACCACATCTGGCTAATTTTTGTATTTTCAGTAGAGATGGGGGTTTCACCATGTTGACCAGGCTGGTCTCAAACTCCTGGCCTCAGGTGATCCACCCACTTCAGCCTCTCAAAGTGCTGGGATTGCAGGTGTGAGCCACCGCGCTCAGCCCCTATTCTATTTTTTTAAGTGCCGCTCAAGACTCACTAAATTGATTTCACCACTCACGAATGGGTCACTACCCAGAGTGACCTAGACTACCAGAAGACTAATGTTTAAGGCAGGAAAGGGCTGCAAACACTACCCCTCCACTACGGAATGTGTACATCTGCTCTGTGGTTAGCTGGTCTGTGCTTGGACATCTCTGAAGCAACTCTGATGAGCCAAACATTGTGCTGAGCACTTCAGTTATAGCTTCACAACCACCCCAGGAGATGTGAGTACCATAATTGTTCCCATTTTACAGATGAGGTTCAGCTGAGGTAAAAAGTGCACCTGCTGTCACCCAGCTGAAAGAGCCAGAATTCAAACACCATCTCTCTGACTCTGAACTCAGACCCCATACTTACAACCTTTACCATGCCTGCACAAAGCCCCCTGGTAGCACCCATTGTGCTCAGGGTCAAGTTGAATCTCTTACCTCTTCATTCTCCTCTTCTCCCTCCCACCTGGCCCACAGATTTAAGGAGTTGCCTTCAGTTGCTGTAACACTGGGGCGTTTGCAAATGTTTTTCCCTCTACTTGGAACTCTCTTCTCTCTCCCCTTTGCCTGGCTGGCTCCTGCCATTATTTAGTCTCAGCTTAACCTCATTTCCTCCAGGACACCTCTGAATGCCTCTGTCCACCCTCCATAACTGTGTCAAGTGCCTCCCTATATGCGCCCAGATTCCTCTGTGCTATCATTCCTAGCACCTGTGACAAATTGTATTTTGCTTCTCTATCCAGAGGAGTTCTGGTAAATGTTCAACAGCCAGCTCTCTAGGGGAAAGGAGGAGGGTGATTTGTAGCATTTGCCAATCCCATGGTGTAAATACTCCCACTATTGCCAATTTCAAGCCATCAATATGGCTTCATTGAATGTGAAGCTGAGAAGAGATCAGTGAGACGTTACGAGCTGGCTGTGGCACACCGCTGTATGCCTCTCTCGTCATCTCTGGTGACAGGGGTTGGAGGGGATCATCTTTGTCTTATTGACCATTGTGTATCTCCTCAGCAGATAAAAAGAAGGGATGGATGAGGGAGGAAGGGGCAGGCAAAAAAAGTGACTGGTATTCTGCAAAATACTAAGATTGTAAATGTATTGCTTCTTAAGGATGACTAAGGAAGGAATGGGAGAGGCAAGGATAAGGGCCGTATGTAATAAAAATAATTACCAACAATTACTTATTCCTCACAAGATATAAAATACCTCCTCATACATTGTGTCATTTGATCATGTCAGCAGAAAGATTACAAGGAGAGGTGTTATTTTGTAGATTAAGAAACTGGATGTCCTAGAGGTGAAGTGATTTACAGAGTCGTACAATTTATACCTGACCTAGAACCAAGGTCTTCTGAGTTCCAGTCCCACATTCCTTTACTCTTCAAGGTGGCTTCCCATGTCAACATACCTCTTCAGGGTGTGAAAGCGGGTGATGATGATGATCATGATTATTATTAGTAGTACTATTATTTGAGACAGGATCTCGCTCTTTTGCCCAGGCTGGAGTGCAATGGCATATCAGAGCTTACTGCAGCCTCAACTTCCTGAGCTCAAGCAGTTCCCCTGCCTCAGCCCCCTGGGCATGTACCACCATGCCTGGACAATTTTTGTATTTTTTTGTAGAGATGGGTTTTTGCCATGTTGCTCAGGCTGGTCTTGAACTCCTGAGCTCAAGCCATCCACCCACTTCACCCTCCCAAAGTACTGGAATTACAGGCGTGAGCCACTGTGCCCAGATGAAAGCCGTCATTGAGACACATGCAGAGATTAGAGGAAGGAGTGCAGTGGTTCAGAGAAGTGTGAAAACTGTACAGATATGATGTTATATGCACCCCTGACAGTATCTTGGGAAAGGAATGCCTAGTGAGTGACAGAGCTGTTGTATTAGTGAGATCCCTTAGTGTTGAGAGGTGGGATTATGAGTGGCTAAGATTAGGGGTTCATGGCCAGGTGCGGTGGCTCACACTTGTAATCCCAGCACTTTGGGAGGCCAAGGTGGGTGGATCACGAGGTCAGGAGTTCAAGACAGCCTGGCCAAGATGGTGAAACCCTGTCTCTACTAAAAATACAAAAAAATTAGCTGGGCGTGGTGGCGGCCGCCTGTAATCCCAGCTACTTGGGAGGCCGAGGCAGAGAATTGCTTGAACCCGGGAGGCAGAGGTTGCACTGAGCCAAGATAGCACCACTGGCATTCCAGCCTGAGCGACAGAGCGAGACTCCGTATCCAAAAAAAAAAAGAGTAGAGGTTGATGAATCTGATGCCAGGGTTCAAATAATTCTGGTTCTGCCATTTTGCTTTGCTCCTTTACAAGTAGCTCTACTTGCCCAAGTGACATAGTTTTCTACTAATAACAATTTTTTAAAATAGTCCTTACTTGAGAGGATCATTATAAGGATTCAATAAGATAATACAGGCTAAATGCTTAGAGAAGTGCTTGTCATATAGTGAATATTTAATATTTTGAGGGGTTTTTTTTTTTTGAGATGAGATCTTTTTCTGTCACCCAGGATGGAGTGCAGTGGCACAATCACAGCACACTGCAGCCTCGACCTCCTGGACTCAAGTGATCCTCCCACCTCAGCCTCCCAAGTAGCTGGGACCACAGTCCTGTGCCACCACACTCGGCTAATATTTGTTTTAATTATTTTGTATAGACAGGATCTCCATATGTTTCCCAAGCTGGTCTCAATCTCCTGGGCTCAAACAGTCCTCCCACCTTGGCCTTCCAAGGTGCTGGGATTACAAGTGTGAGCCATCATGCACAGCTCAATATTATTATTGAGCTCTGTTGCCCAGGCTGGAGTGCAGTGGCACAATCTCGGCTCACTGCAACCTCTACCTCCTGGGTTCAAGTGATTCTCCTGACTCAGCCTTCCGAATAGCTGGGATTACAGGCGCCTGCCACCAGGCCAGGCTAATTTTTGTATTTTTAGTAGAGACGGGGTTTCACTGTGTTGGCCAGAATGGTCTCGAACTCCTGACCTCAACTGATCCACCCGCCTTGGCCTCCCAGAGTGCCAGGATTACAGGCATGAGCCACTGTACCTGGCCTTAATATTATTTTTATATCCTTTATTACTTTCTCTTTTTTTCAGTGTTTGACACTGAGGAATTTTAGCATCCTTTATTTGTGAAAATCATAGAAAAAGAAAACCTTGCCAACAGTGTAGTGCTGTTTGAATACAGTAGTGATACAGGGCTATCTAGCATTTGAGTTGGGGAATGTTTTAGTAAGTGGCATTTCTGAGAAAGTTTCAAAACACATGTCAGAGAACTGTCCCAAGATAGTCAGAGATTTAGAATAAAATCCAATAACCACTCGGATTTTTCTCCTGGAAAGCTCTGATAATTTCCCTTCTTCATGTAGATTAACTAGTGGATTTAAATGACCTAAGATAGTCATCAGTAAAACTTACAGAGATGTCAAACATCTAATATAAATGGCTTATCCTAAACTGTTATCTTATTGTGTCTGGTGTATAGTTACTTCTCTGTATTTTATTTATATGTCTGTATCAATATTTATTGTTTTAGATGGTCAACTCCTATAGGGCAGGGATTATATCTGCTTTTTCAAACTAAAAGAGTGGTTTTTGCATTCTTAATTTTTTTTTTACAAAACTAAAAGAATTACATGAAATTTGAATTTTAATATCCAAAATTTAAGTTTTATTAAAAAATAGCCATACTTGTTTAATGTTTGCAGCTATTTTCATGCTACCATGCAGAGTTGAGTAGTTGTGACAGACTGGTCTGCCAAGCCTAAAATATTTACTATCTGGCCCTTTACAGAAAAGGTTTGCTGACTCCTGACCTAGAATAACTAATAGATTCTCTAAAAAGTTAAGATTTAACCAGTAAATGCTATGATGGCCATAGTGGAGCTTTCAACGTTTTTATTGCTTCTTAAGCCACATGAGAAACAGTGTTGTAATGCCATTTTTAAAAAAAGTTACAATGTGATTAAATAGCTCAAAGTGCTCAAGAAGACTTCTTTTCAGTCTCTTAAGATAGCTGTGATGGGGTTGTGAAGTTAATTTTAGGTAAGATGCACTGAGCAGGAAGATTGCAACCTTGAGTCTCAGCACCATGATTCTGTAAACGAGGAATGAGCATACTGCCCAGCGCTGCTTAGGTTAACTGAGATGAACCGTTCATTCCTCTTAGATATGAGATACCCTCATTGTATGCTTACACCTTACAGGACCTGACTCTCGTTTCCTTCCAAGGCCTCTTCCACATGCCAAGTGTTTGGATGGAAACAACAGTGGCAATGGGGTCAGGGTACCTGCTGACAGCTCCACCAGCAGGCCTCCAGATGCTTTCATGGTGCTCTCACCAGCGAACCAAGAAATGAATGAATATGCTTTCCTGGGGTCAGACCCAAATGTAACTGTTTCCTCTGCTAGAATCTTACTTTAATGCAGTCCTAGACCTAGATGCAAGTCAGTTCTGCTTTATTCAGATTCTACTCCACAAGGCACTACTAATAACGTATAACACATACTTTGACTTCAGTTTTGAAAACCCAAGCATAATTCTGAAAACTGTTTTTAACAAGTGTAAATTTTTCCACCTGTTTTTTTTTTTCTATTTATCACACCTCATTGTTGGACGGATGGTGTCAAGATTTTCCTCCACAGTTTTAGAGAATACAATAACTTTTAAAAAATAGGCTTGAACTTCTAATCCTACCTGCAGGGTTAGAAAGTCCCTAAAATGCAGCTCAGCACAAAAGTGTTTAAGAGGACAGAGGCCTTGTTTTTTATGTGTTCAGTTCAGCAGCTCTCCTTTTCTAGAATATGTATAATTGTTTGTCATTCTTCTACCAAATTCTAAACATACCTTCTTTGAACCAGAATAAATTGTAATGCATTATAAAAAATAACTTGTGTCTGTTCAAATGATAACTCAGGCTCAACACTTTCCCTATTTCTTTCTAAAACAGGTAAATGGAGAAAATTTTGTAAACTTGTGGTTTTATATTTTCTACCATCCATGTCACATTCATTAATTTTTGAAAATTAAAGTTTCTGACTTCCATTTACTTAAAAAACAAAAAGCATTAAATAATATACAGTTACAAAAGTATAAGTGGGTTGTTTATAACACAAAAGATAAATGCTTGAGGGGATGCATACCCCATTGTCCATGATGTGGTTATTTCACATTGCATGCTTGTATCAAAACATCTCATATACTCCACAAATATATACATAGCTGTATATACATGTATATACATATACAGCTGTATATAGCTGTATATATTTGTGGAGTACAGTAATTTTAACAAAAATTTAAAATTAAAAAAAAAAAGTTAGGCCGGGCACAGTGGCTCACACCTGTAATCCCAGCACTTCGGGAGTCCGAGGTGGGTGGATCGCTTGAGGTCAGGAGTTTGAGACCAACCTGGCCAACATGGCGAAACCCCATCTCTACTAAAATACAAAAATTAGCTGGGTGTGGTGACGGGTGCCTGTAATCCCAGCAACTTGGGAGGCTGAGGCAGGAGAATTGCTTGAATCTGTGAGACGGAGGTTGCAGTGAGCTGGGATCACACCACTACACCCCAGCCCGGGCAACAGAGCAAAACTCTGTCTCAAAAAACAAACAGAAAAAAAAAATTAAAAACATATATACAGTTGCACTGCAACTGTAATGGCCATCTAGCATAAAAATATTTCTCATTGTTTAGCATGAAAGATTAATTGAGGCTATTAGGAGAAAAGGAGATAAATAAGCATGATCTGCTCTTGGATAAGAGGTAGAATTTATAGTCAATCCTCATTATTCATGGATTCCATATTTGTGGGTTCACCTACTCACTAAAGTTTATTTGTAACCCCAAAATCAATACTTGAAGCAGTTTCACAGTCATTCACGGACACACAGCCCTGTGGTGAAAAATTCGAGTCACCCTACATGCAGCTGAGGTCAAACAAGGCAATGATCTGCTTTCTTGTTTTAACTCTCACACATTAAAAAGTGCCCTTTCTGTAGTCCACTTAGTGCCACATTTTCCACTTTTTTTTTGCATTTTGTTGGTGATCTCACTGTTTAGACCCTAAGGGCAGTGCTGAAGTGCTGGCTAGAGTTCCTAAGCACAAGAAACTTGTGATACCTTGTAGAGAAAATACGTGTGTTAGGTAAGCTTCGTTCATGCACGAGTTACAGTGCTGTTGGTCATGAGTTCAATGTTAATGAATCAACAATATATATTAAATAAGGTGTCTTCAAACAGAGACCCGCATAAACAAGTTTATGTATTGATTGGTAGATGAAAATGTGGCCAGTGGTCCACAGTAACCTAATCCTGCATTTTCTCTAAGAGCAATGGTTCAGTATTCACTAATTCAGTAATCAGCAATGTATAGAACATAACTACTGTAAATAACAAGAACTGACTCTGTTTACATTTCCTTTCTATTCAAGTCTTAGATTCAGGGTTTAAGTACCTTTAATCCTGATGAATCTCTGGTGTTAAAAGTATAACTAAACATTTACAAAGTTCTGGTAATAATTTCTTCCAGTCCTTCTCAGATACTATGGTTCTGTGTTTTATGTACTAATACTGTGTTCCAAAAGGAATCATAGGGAAGGCTGATCACCCAGAACAGCCCACATAAGAAGGTGTAAGGGATAAGAAAGAAATGAAGAATGGGTAGTAGCCACGGTGTTAGTAAGTGTTCTCCCAGCCCAGCCGCTCCTGGACCTTTTGTCAACCCTCACCAAACAACTTATAACACTTTAGGGAACCTTTCCTTTCAAATGAAAGGGCATGAAGAGGGGGATTATGTAGGTGAGATGTTGAGCCTAACCTTTTCATATCTAGGGAAGGTATACTCAAGGGGGTGGGCTTGTCAATGAATAAATAACACTAGCATTTAAATTGAGTTCACCTGTTATAATCAACCCTAGCATAAGGTTATGTTTGTTGCAGAATCAATGCTAACAGGAATCTGTACAAGTGCTGTTATTACACAATATCCAAGAAGGGAGAAACCTCTGGCAATCTTTCTAAGGTTTTCTAAGGAAAAGAGCCATTTGCAACTTTAGTGACCAATGTATCCACAGAATTCATTTTCATTTAGTGACAGGACAAGCTTAGACCTCTTCCTCCACTCCCCAAATACCTGATTTTAATAGCAAAAGGAAATCACTATATGGTTTTTCTTGTTATGTATATAAGAAATAAGGAAAATTATTTATTTTGGCTTCTGCGAAACTGAGGAAACATTACATTTTCTTCATTGTAATGCACATGTGAGTGATTTTCCTCAAACCAGATTCTAATTTTCTGTAATTCAGCAGCACAGCTCCCAGAAGTGTCTTGCCTACAAATGCTATAGGGGAAAAATTAAATCATTGCATAAGTTAGGAAGTGAATGAGTTGTGATGCCTAGAAAAATGCATGATGACTCACAAATATGAAGAGAAATTGTATCCACAGTGTGAGACTTGGGAAATACTAAGGATTTGGCTCTAAGGGTTTTTTTGTAATTTTTTTTTTTTTTGGCTTTTTTGCCCTACATGTTAACTCCTAGCTTTTAAAAACAACAACAACAAAGTTCTCTAGAATCAGATCAACAGACCAGGCACAGTGGCTCACACTTGTAATCCCAGCACTTTGGGTGGCCGAGGTGGGCAGATCACATGAGGCCAGGAATTTGAGACCAGCTTGGCCAACATGGTGAAACTCCATCTCTACTGAAATTACAAAAATTAGCCAGGTGTGGTGGCACACACCTGTAATCCCAGCTACTCGGGAGGCTGAGGCATCAGAATCGCTTGAACCTGGGAGGCAGAGATTGCAATGAGCCAAGATCGAGCCTCTGTACCCCAGCCTGGGCGGCAGAGCAAGACTCTGTCTCAAAAAAAAAAAAAAAAAAAAAAAGAATCAGATCAACAGAGCTGAGAATTATGTTCTATTCTCCCCTAAGTTAATAAAATGTGGATTGAAAAAATCCAAGGTGCTCATCAATGTCAGTAATAGCTGCTGCAACTATGTATTGTAAAATTTAGTCATGAAATTCTGCAGCTACTACACATGGTCTTGCCCAAGCATTAAATACCAGGATTCTCCTTGTTTCAAAATTTGAGTCTTATCAAAAGAGCAGATACTTTCCCTTATGCCTTCACTCCTACTCAGTGTTATTAGGAAACTCAGGAGTTTTTTTGTGGAATATGCTTGTCATAACTGCAGAAATCACCTTCTTTGTTAACTCTAATCTTGGGGGAAGAAAGCTTTTTGATTCTGTAAAAGAATTAAAAATAATTGCCCTACTCTTTCTTCTCACCCCACTCTCACCCTGAAAACAACAACCAAAGTCACCTTGCATAGTATATCCATTTAGTCAGTATTAAATAATAATAGTGGTAGCAATTCATAGAAATTTGGGTCAGAAATCGAGTTAATCAGGTTCTTCCACTAACTTTATGGTGCTAAGGAAATCATAAAATCCCTTTGCTTTAGTTTCCTCATTTATAAAGCAGGTGACTACACCCACCAATTCTCATAAGGCCCCATGGTCTAAATATACAATTGCTGTCTGGACAATTTGGATATATAAATTCCAAAGAGGAATGATAAATGATGCTTTATAAAATTTGGCAGATTATTGCTGCTGGCTCCTGTTTATAATTTGTCTTCTCTAGCAAGAATATGACTTCTGTAAAGTATATGGATTTTTAATTTAAATTGGCATCTTTCTGGTTAAAAAGGAAAAAAAAAGTAACCAGATGTTAATTTAGACACATTGTAGATGTATGAGGAAAAAAGAGTATATCCTGTCTGGGTCATTGTCTGTCTACTATTGACATCTGTGACTGCCCCCAAGTGGGGCAAAGAACCACTGGAGGGTTCAGGCATGAACTTGGTGGTGGTGACCACTGATGACCGTTTGTTACATTGCTGCAGTGCTCTGTAGCTGCAGACATTTGTGAATTTGTCACTTCATTTTATTCTGACAAAGCCTGGTGTAGCTCACAGAAGCTGATTTAGTTCTTATATATTACCGTTGAGAGACCCAAAGCTGAGGGAAAGCAAATGACACACTAGTGGCCTCAATGCCAGTCTGCAGCATGGCAAAGAGCCTGGGGCCTCTGGGGCCTGACCCAGGAGTCTTCCCACTAAACCAGCTGTTTCTGGGAGCAGGCTGCTGGGGAGAAACATTGTTGAATTTCTTTCCCTGGAGATCTGTAATGTCCTTTCTGCACCTACGGAATAAAGGAAATTCTGTGGTTGCCTTTGGATTATTTATGGCGAGGGCGTGTGCTTTTTTGAGTTTTGGTTGCTTGCTCTAGTTTGGCTTGTGTTTATTGTTTGTTTCTTCAGGAGGTAGTTTAATATGCATTCCGTCCCGAGGGTTATAAAATGCTATTTGTTCAACTGTTTTTTCTAAATATAATAAAAATTTATTTAGAAAATTTCAAAAATACAAAAAGCAGAAACAATGAAAGTAAATTAAGAATCACTTGTTACCCAGAACCACTATTAACATATTGATATACCATCTTTCTCTCTTTGAATTATACTTGAAATTACAAACATAAATATTTATCCAATTTTTTTCACCTAGCCTTATATTGTGTTTTCCAGTGCTATTAAACATTTGTTATAAACTCATGTTAGTGCCCTCACTGGTAGTCTAGGATGTGGATACACTATGTATTTATTTAACCTTTCCCAGGCTGTTGGATGATTATCTTATGTTGTGCTACTAGAAAGGAGTATAGAAGAGTATTAAAAAGTACTGCAGATCGTGCATAAGTCCTTGTTTGCATTTCTGATTATGTCCCTAAGATAAATTCCTTTTTTAAAAAGGCTCAAACATTGTGTCCTAAAAATCAGTTTCTAAAAGGAAAAGTGCAACCATCTTAAGGTTATTGATACATACTGCCAAACTGTTCTTCCGGAGGTGTGAAGGCTCATCACCCACGCTCAGAAGAGCCCATGTCATCTCTGCCCAGCACACCCCAGCAAACACTCTTTTGGTGTGTAGCAGGGATTATAGATTATTTTCTGTGTAGCCTGAGCATCACCAAGAAGGTAACTGAGAATCTGCTTAAATTTTACTTTATGACTCTTAAAGACATATGTGCATGTGTAAGTATATATACACACCTGTATATACATATATTAAAGCCATATAGGCCAGGTGTGGTGGCTCATGCCTGTAATCCCAGCACTCTGGGAGGCCAAGGTGGGTGGATCACCTGAGGTCAGGAATTCGAGACCAGCCTGCCCAACATGGTGAAACCCTGTCTCTACTAAAAATACAAAAATTAGCCAGGCATGGTGGCAGTTGCCTGTAATCCCAGCAACTTGCGAGGCTGAGGCAGGAGAATTGCTTGAACCCAGGAGAAGGAGATTGCAGTGAGCCGAGATCGTGCCATTGCACTCCAGCCTGGGCAACAAAAGCAAAACTCCGTCTCAAAAAAAAAAAAAAAAGCCATATATACATTCGTACTTTCTAGATTGGCTCTTTGGTGTTTTCTGCTCTGTTAGTGTTCTCCACAGAAACAGAACCAATAGGAACATATATATCTATTTCTCTAGCAAGCTAGAGACCCAAGAGAGCCACTGATGTGGTTCTAGTCCAAATGCTGGCAGGCTCAAGACCCAGGAAGAGCCCATGTTTCAGTTTGAGTTCAAAGGTAGGAAAAACTGATGTCCCAGCTGAAAGGCAGTCAGGCAGGAGGAATTCCTTCTTATTTGGGGGAGGGTCAGCATTTTTGTTCTATTCAGACCTTCACATGATTGAAGGAGGCCTACCCACATAAGGGAGGGCAAACTGTTTGCTCAACCTATCAATTTGAATGTTAAATGTTAAACTCATCCAGAAACACCCTCACAGAAACTCCCAGAATAATATTTGACCAAATATCTGGACATCTTATGGCCCAGTCAAGATGACACATAAAATTAGCCATCACACCTATACCACTGTGCCACTTTTGCCTGCCTATCTATCCCAACAAACAGCTACATGTGACTATTTGAACCAGCTCATAAAAGCTCAATCACCTAATAATATTTCTGAATATGGAAGTAATGATACCATTCCAACTATAACCAACCATTTTATTCCCAGTGGGAAAATGTATACATGAGTTTCAAATCGGTGGGGGCAGAAACACAGCTCCCACCATGCTCACACTCTGCCTCACACAGCAAATCAGGACCTGGGCCTGGTAGACAGGATGAGAAGATTTTTGAGCCTGAGATCCTCCTTTTCTACACTTTCAATGTGCCCTGAATTGATGGAAAAATGGGACTATTTTGGCTCTGTATCCACTCGTTTCGTCATTTATTTTTTCTTTTTCTTTCTTCCCCCCTTCCTTCCTTTCTTCCTTCATTCTTTCTTCCTTTCAATCTTCTTTTTCAACAACATTCTCCATACCAACTTAAAGAGACTTATGTGCAAGTAGGGAAGGGAATTAGGGATGCTTTGTTTTAGAGATGCTTGCAAGCCATTACTAAGTTAAGAGTTCAGATTCATGTCCTGCCTCTTAATTTTTCTAAATAACCCCTAGATCGGAGTGCCTGATTTCAAGTTTGGTAATGAACATAAGGATTATCCAAAATTCATGCAAAAAAAAAAAAATAGAGGCTACCATCAAATAGCAGAGTTAATACTGGACTGCTTAGAAGTTAAGTCAGATAGAAGATACTGTATTTCTAAATAGGAGGTCTGTGTTAGCCCTGTGATTGTGTCACTTAACCTGGATATAAATTTTGATATCCAGGTAGTGTATTTATTCATTTAGTGAGTCAGCAAATGTGCTTAAGTGCCCATTATATGCCAAGCACTTGTGAAAAAGCAGTGGGTCCTAATAATATTGTAAAAAAATAAATAAATAAGAAGAAAGTAGAGAGGTTCTATCAGGTGGAGGGAAGTTCTATAAACTATTCCTGTGAATGCAGTCTTCCCAATGACTGCATTGCCATTAAAGAAGATTGTTCATGTAAAGAAATCGCGTATGTTTTTGTAGTTTAAAAAATAATGCAGTTTACTGAAGCAGATTGGAGCTTCATTCCTTGAAGCTAATAAAAGAGGCTTATGGGAGTTGGAAAGAAATAAAGAGACTGACTTTACAATCATTTGCAGATACACAAGTATCTTTAGATGGCCTTTTTACTCTTTTTAATGAAAATATCCAAAAACCTCCACAGTAATGGGTAATTCACCTAGGAACTCATCTTCATTATCTGTGTAATTTTTAATTCTCCCAGCTTTTAGTTTTATGTAAATCAAAAGCATTTAAGGGCTTTAAAAAGATACCAAAGAGAGGCTGGGCACGGTGACTCATGCCTGTAATCCCAGCACTTTGAGAGGCCAAGGCAGGCAGATCACGAGGTCAGGAGATCAAGACCATCCTGGCTAACACGGTGAAACCCCATCTCTACTAAAAATACAAAAAATTAACCAAGCGTGGTGGTGGGCGCCTGTAGTCCCAGCTACTCGGGAGGCTTATGCAGGAGAATGGCATGAACCTGGGAGGCGGAGCTTGCAGTGAGCCGAGATCGCGCCACTGCATTCCAGCCTGGGCAACACAGCGAGACTCTGTCTCAAAAAAAAAAAAAAAAAAAGATACTGAAGAGAATGCCAGGCATACAGCAGAAAATTCTGTTATTGAATTTGCCATAGTGATTATCATTGTAAATCTAAGAAATGAGTCCAGTTTATGAACAGACCAGGCTAGAGACATCAGCATGCTTTGTTTGTGTATATATGCACTATCATCATGGATTACCTTTGGTTGCATTTTCTCCCCTACTGAACGGGATGCATATTTTATGTCACCTTGAAAGTAGAACTTAATAAAAATCATGACACAGTGTATTCTGGCCTCTTTCAAATGTCCAGATGCTTATGACCCAGATATCCAAAAGTAGTAAATTTCCACTTTAGCATGTCCCTGTTTTGTTTCATTTTTTTTTTTTAGAAACCATGCATCTCCCACTATGTGCCCAGTAAACATCTAAGTGGGTCCTGTGCTGAGCGCTGCGTAACAAGATGAAGAGACTCCCTGGTTTCTAGAAGTGTTGGGATCAGCAGATGAAAATGGAAGTACAAATTTAGTTTGATTCTTCCCTTTGTTGTTAGGAAAGGGGAGAAAAGATATCTCCTCCCCAGAAAAAAATAGGACCATTCATTCCTCTGTATCTGTACAAAATGCTTCAGAGTAGCTACCTCATTCTGGAGCCAAAATGGTACCTGGATCTTGGGAAAACTCGGTGAGGATAAATGGAAAGCTCGTAGAGCTATAGTGGCCCACCTAGCTCCCCAGAGCCCCGTATTTTACCCCTTGAAGCCAAAAACAAAGGGAGACAATTTTGTACTCCATATTTGACTGATGCTGTATTTTAAGATAATACTCTCTGTATACTTCACCTTCCAGTAACACCTACTTTCCTTAGGTTCCCACTGTGCCTTGGTATGTGTCCTCAGTCTTACTTACCCCAGTGTTCCTCTGACAAGCTCTGGCCCATCCTCCCCAGCCCAGGATCATGCCATCCAGTGGCAAGATTCATGAGGCCCACCTCTGTCCCTTTCCTGAGCCTTCTATAATACTCTAATAATGATGAGAGCTACCACTCAGCGAGCACCCACTGGGTAAGACACTTTAAAGACTCTGTGGGCTTTAAAGCCACAATTTAAAGTCTTATAATGATTGCAAGGAAGCCACCTTCTCCTTTTTCACAGGTGGGCAAATTGACATATGGAAAAGTTAAATAATTTATCCAAGGTTGTACCTTTAGTAACTGGTGGCAAAAGCCAGTACTCACAGCCATGTGTCTGATTCCTGAGCTTTGTTTCTGCTTCTCCACTCTGCCTCTCATGTTAATGTCAGTATAGTGATAAATGTTTGTTGGCTTGAACAGAAATAGCAAAAGCAACAGGGCACCCTGGAAACATTTGAGGCTGCTGTGGCCCTAACACAATCCTTGCAGTCAGTGGTGTTTGCTGTGTGCTAAGCTTTGTGCTAGGCACTTTACATACGTTATTTCATTTAATCCTCAAATGTTCTGAGATGGGCACTATTTTATCCCTGGCTTAAGGAGGCGTAACTGGTAGATGGAAAATCTAAGGGATTCAAACCCAAGGTATCTAATTCCAATGCTCACATGCTGAATTATTATTATTATTATTATTATCACCAAATAGCCTTCCCCCCGCTTTGCTTTTTAAAAAGAAAATTGTTAACAGTTTTTACTGGTGAGGCTGGTGATTTCTGGCTTCCTCTCTAGTCCAGTTGACTATTCCCACCCAATATAATGGCAGCAATTTTCCTTCTGTTATCCTCATGTTACAACTTTGCGGTAGAGATTATACTTTAGTAGTCCCTGGGCTCTGTGGTCAAGTCTAGGATGATAAGATTTTACAGTGAATTGCTAGCATGAAGATGGCCTTCTATAGTGTGTGTGTGTGTGTGTGTGTGTGTGTATTCATGTATGTATTGGAGGATATGCTTTTATTTACACTAGCCAAGAAGTCAGGACCTAAACATATGACTAGAGAGCCAAATATCTGAGTAATAATATTACTTTCTAGCACAGAACGATTTACTAGAAAGATCTTTGGGAACCAAATTGCTTGTATTCGTTTATTTATAGTGTGCACTTCCCTTTCACCTTGGCTTTATAAGAAAGTATTTGCTCTTTTTCAAAATGTGTGAAAGTCCTCCACTTACAGAGTCATGGAAGCTGTTTCCTGCCAGTTCATTGGTTCAGCAGCTCTCAATGCATTCTAGGGAAAACAAAAAACAAAAAACAACAATAACTACAACAAAAACCACTTTCATCCTGGCCAGCCTCCTTGGCATGCATTTCCTAACCCATTCCCCTCCTTCTTAGAGCAACAAGCCCCACACTGGTGTCTGCAGAACCATTTCGGAATCTCCTCAGAGTCCACCCCTACATTATTTGTTCTTTCACTGCTTTGCTATTCTACACTCAATTTCAAACTAAATGGAAATGCAGATGGGCACATGAGCATCTAGATTTCCCAAAATACACATTTTTCATGAATGCTTCCCTCTCAAAGTATGTGGACAGAGCCAGCATATTATCTTCCCATTATTACTCTGTTTTAATATCTAACTGACAGATGCATGTCACTAAAACAAGGCAGTCATGGGCAGAAAATGCCCCTGCTCTTAGAGAACAAAAAAGAAAGACCCTGGATTGCTGTCAGTCTCAGAGACACTTGTCAGCCACTGTTAAAGAAGGCTTATAAATGCCTCTGTGGGGAATACCTATGAACTGCCTAAATGTTTTCACCCTTATTAGTGAGAAGAAGGAAGGGGAAATGTTTCTCGTGCATACACAGATCCTTCCCACAGTGGAAGCTTGCCCCGAGTGTTAATGTGTCACCAGCATGGTGCTGGAGCAGGTTGTGGTTCTGCCACATGGCACCTGCAGGCTTTTCTGGGTGGGAATGGCTTCCTGTTGGATCACAAAGCCCGAGCTATACAGGCATGATGACCTTGAGTAGTCAGTCTACAGAGGCATTAGTTCTCCTGACCCCCTTCCACGGCCTTGGGCCACCTTCAGATGTATTCCATAAATAAGATACAGTGGAGGTCTGCAGGGGCAAGTGGCACCAAGTGATCTGTGCAGCAATAAGCAAAAGAAGATAATGGTTTAGAATTGTTCTCATTTTTCCTAAGGGATGGGTAAATATAGAAAGTTGTTGAGTAGTGTTGGACTTAAGGAAAGATTACATCTACCATAAGGACAAAAGTCTTAGATACCAACACAGGCAAGGAAAACAGCATCTGGCCTTCCTTCCAAGAGCACTGCAAAATGGCAGGGATGATGCCCTTGACTTGCTTTGTGTCCCTTTAAATCACAAATCCAGATCTTCTGTATACTTAAGAAGTGTTTCTTATGTAGTAGTGGTCTGACTTTTTTTTTTAATTTCAATAAAGACAGGTGGATCTTTAAGAATAGTATATTAGTCTGTTCTCATGCTGCTAATAAAGACATACCTGAGGCTGGGTAATTTATAAAGGAAAGAGCTTTAATGGACTCATAGTTCCACATGGCTGGGGAGGCCTCACAATGATGGCAGAAGGCAAAGGAGGAGCACAGTCACGTCTTGCATGGCAGCAAACAAAAAAGAGCATGTGCAGGGGAACTCTCCTTTATAAAACCATCAGATCTTGTGAGACTTATTCACTATCACAAGAACAGCATGGGAAAGACCTGTCCCCATGATTCAACTATCTCCCACCAGGTCCCTCCCACAATACGTGGGAATTATGGGAACTATAATTCAAGATGAGATTTGGATGAGGACACAGCCAAACCATATCAAATAGTATAAACAACAACAAATGCAACTCAGTTATTATAGAACATAACTAAGGTACCAATTCCATACTCTGAAGACTGGCTATCATAGGAAAGAATTAAGCAGTGCTCATGACTTTTTTGTGTAAATCATATTTAACCAGATTGCACTGATTCTTTGTTCCAAAAGAATTCCAGCTACTAGATATAGAAGGGAAGTTAGAATTGGAAAAGCATAATTGGATAGCTCCCAAATGAAATAATTGATTCAGGCAACTGTCATCAGTGGATGCAATCATTAGACCCTTAGAAATGTCTACCTGGGGACTTCCCTGAGCCCACTAAAAGTGGGACCGCCATACATTACTTGCCATCTGATGTGATGCACCAAGAGTAGACAGTACCATCTATGAGCTAGTATTGCCTGAGAGTTGAACCTGAAATGAATCAAGCCAATCCTGGGGTTCCAGAAAATACAAGAAAGAGAGGAATAAGTGAAATGGTAACACAATAAGACAGACAAATTTAAAAAATGGAGATTAGGACAGGGCTCTAGAGGACCTCTACGTAAATTTCTTCAACAGACAATGGCTTGGGAAGAAAGGGAGAGGCCGTGTGTGACTGAGAGGGACATACGATGAATAACATCCAAATATGATGTGTACAACTTGTTTGAGCCATTTAAACAAACCAACCAAAAGATTTTTTGAGACAACTGGGGAAATTTAAATATAGTCTGGGTAGTAGATGATATCAAGGAAATATTAAGTTTGTTAGGTAAAATAATGGCTGTATGGTTATATGAGAAATGTTCATATTTTTAGAAATTCATACTGAAGTATATAGGGGTGAAATAACTGATTTCTGGGATTTACTTTAAAATCATAATAAAAAGGAAGGAAGAAAGGATAGGTGAAACAAATGTGATAAAATCTTGATTAATTTTTAAATTGGCATATATACATTCTCCTGTAATCGTGTAAATAATGTTTATGAACAAAGGGAAGGAAATGCAAAAAGTAAAATAAAAATATTGGCATAAAAAATTTTAGATTGGGATAAGATATATGTGGATTTACTGTCATGTTCTATTTGTTGGACACTTTTCATAATAAAAATATTAAGGAAAAAAATAACAAATCTCTCTCAGGGATAATAGTGGGGGGGGTCCATGGCCTAGAAGCAAGATAGGACCTCTGACTAGAAAAAGGTCATTATCTGATAATTCAACATTTTTAAAAAAATTTTTTTGATGATCTCCTTTACTTAAATTTGAAAAAACCTATTTCTGTTGGATTTTTGGTTGGTCACTAGAAACCAAGTTCCTTGCCTTATAACAGGCAATTGGAGGAGAATTTGGGAAACAGTCTCTGGTGTTGAAGTTAATGCTGATCTTAGCTGGAATAACTTGCTTTCTTCAGCATCTGCAGTGGCTGGTCTCCTGGGACTTATCTGGCTACATGTATTTTTCACATTTATTAGTGAAATTGGAGATTCAAGAATAAAACACAGTCCTCAGGAACATTTTGTTAATTTGTGACATGCTAGAGATTTTTTTTAGCCCATAAAACAAATGAATGAGCTCCGTGGGGGCATAAGTGTTATTTTCATCCTAGAAGGCAGTAAAGGCCTACTGTATTTATTAACTACTTAGAAGATGGAAAATGAATACTGCTATGAAAATAGAAAAATACACACACTGTTGCTATCAATAGTGTAATTTTTTTGTCTGTCCTGAAGGAAAAGTACCATCAGATGAAAACGTGTAAGGGTAGACCTCTGTATATTATTTAGTTATTTTGCCTTAGATAATAATTTAATTCAGTCTCAATATAAAGTTGTTTTTGTTTCTATCAAACAGGCCGAATCCGGGTAAGAAACCTCACCCATTATTTTTGGCAGGGCTGGGCCTACAAAAAAAAAAAAACAAAAAAAAACAAAAAAAACAGAACAACACAGATATTTGATTCAGGACCTTCCTTCTGAGTGGCTAAGTGACTTGAGGGGATGTTCTGTGTAAGCTGACACACTGTGGGCATTTCTAACAGGCCTTACACACTTGGCTTCCCAGGAGGATTGTGGAGACAGCACGCCGGTCCTCCCACTGAAAAAGTCCAGATGGAGCCAGCACTCCAACAGGTGGGGGTGTGGAAGAGAGGCCACTCTGTACCAAGATGCAGGGAACTGATGCAGCCACCCAGGCCATGATGCATGCTGTGCCCATACAGGCAGGCAGGTCCCAGCCAGAGATCAAGTGCAGGGAGGGGGCATGTGTTCCAGTTAGAAAAAAATAGCACCTCAGAGGTTCCCTAAAGCGGTTCATAAGTGCTTTGCATTGAGGTACATAGAAAATAAGTATCATCACCAAGAGAGAGACCCTATTCTCCATCCATTTCATGGTCCACAAGAATCCAGGATACAGGCTATGCAGACAGCAGGTGATAAAGTGATCTCGGGTAACTCGGTCCTTGGCTATGTGTTACTTTGTTCTTGTGCTTGTTTGGCATCTTGACTGTTTAAAAGACTGGAGCCATTTTAGGGAGCCAATCAAAAAGAATCTATATTTTTTCGTGTGTGTATGTGAGTATGTGTGTTGGGGTTTAGAGGAGGGAAGCCATGTCTAAAGCCAAGGAAAGTAATTCCAGGGGGAGTTTCTGTGATTTTTTTTTTACCTGTGTATACAAGACTGTCAAAGCAAATGTCAGTAGTTGTGTCTTCATGAGCTATTGGCTTGGGAAGATGGGGGCAGGGGTAATGAGAACTGTAGAGGAGGGTGGGCTGAGTGAGGAGCCTAGAGGTGGGATCTGGAAGGTGCCTCTTGTACCCCTACCCTGGCCCCATTGTTCTGAGCTCATCCTGTTGCTCTACAGACTTAAGTACTTCCCATTATCAAGAGTCCTCTATCTGCCAGGCCCACACCTACCTCAGGTCCTCAGTCTCGGGGGGAAACTGAGGTTCAGTGTCAGGTAACTCTCCTGTTGACAAGCAGCTGGGTGGTGATTCAAAGCCAGGACTCCCTGACCCAAAACCAGAGCTCAGTCTGCTCAACCCCAAGGTTCCCAGACAGCTCCTTACTCAAAAGCTAAATGTGTGAAAAGGCCATGAAAGAACACTCAAGACAGGTTTGTTTCTGTAGAGCATACATGAAAGAACAACTGGTGTTTTGAGGATGTTTGGTATTATGTAGCATATGATAGAGAGTTCATCTATCATGCCTAGGAGGGGGATGAAATGCAAAGTCCAAGGAGGTTTAGCCTTCATATTCCTTGGCAAGCTGAGTGACCTTGCTTATCTTGTGTGTAAATGCAAAGTAATGCAGCCAAATGTGTTGTGGGTCCTTGTGGGCCTGAAAGTGCTCCAGGGAATGCACAGGGAGGCCCAGCCTACCTGAGCCTGATGGAATGCAGAGTTTAGACTGCTCTGCCAATGGACAAGACTGCAGCCTCCCTGTAGTCCAGGTGAAACGAGGAAGAGGAAAGTTCCAAGGAACCCTGATTTAAAATAAGCTCACAACTGGCTTTATTCTAGGCTTCTGGAGGCTTGGGTTAAGAATTAGCACACCTGTCTAGCTAATACTGGGTTGCTTATGCAGAGGAAAATGAGGTACAACTTGGAAATGAATCCCAAATCAACTTCCTTCATGATAGGCTTTCACTTGGATGCTGATTTTTAAAAAAATGTGTGTGAGCCCAAAAACAAATTGGGAGCCTTCAGTCCTTAGAACATATTTAGCTTTCATTGTGACTGAGATGTTTTTCTCTTGTATTATCAGATATCCTGACCAGCATGCTGTACCCTTCATGCCTTTCCTTATGCATGCTGGACAGGTAGCTATTTGCTGCTGGTCACACTGAATATCATTTGAAGAGTACATTTTAATTTTTCATCCCTGAGTAATGTCCCATGCATGTCTCATTATGTTTTGCCTGCTCCTATCAATTTTTGAACTTGATGTTTAAACTTTTCTGATGTGCCCTCATTGTTCCCGAGCACCCAGAACTCATCTGTGCAACCCGCCTCCCTCAGCTCAGTGAGGATCCGTGTGTGGGAGCCAGTTGTTATTTACAAGTGCAGTTCAGCTGTCGCTGTGTCTTTGAACACATAGCATTGTTGTGGGATTTTTAATTGCCATTTTCATCTATATAATTAAAATTAAATGAAAAATGGATAGCCTCCAAAATCTGAATTAATTTCATAAGTACTTCTTGAGGGAAAAATATGTCTAAATATGATAATTGTTACTTGATTTGCCTTCAGCAGAACTAGAGGATTTTACCTGGCTGAAGAGAAAATACAGTAATTTTAAATAAAAAAAGAAAAAGACCTGTCTGATATTTTGGATATTTCTTGTGGCTGAGAATCAGAATTAGTCATGTGGATGAGAAATGATAAGTAGCTCTGAATATAACTTTAAGGTAGTACACTAGGAACGTATTATGGTAACTCTCCCCGGATCCAACTTGCCTTATGCTGGTCAGGTTTTTTTTCTCCCTCTAACTCATCACTGGGGCATATACATTTCTCAAGAATATGCCATTACCCCCAAATCAAAACCTCCGTCATGCTCAGAAACAGGCATTTCACCTGCTTACTGCTTAACTGTGCCCTGTAAGTGTGACAATGAGCACCTAGCAGAAAATAATGAGACAACAAAAAGAGAAGTATTTTTTAAAATTCACTGGGCTGGCCAGTGTTTTACTCTGCAGACTCATCAAGCGCCTGATGGACATGTTTGTAAAGACTTGGATGGTCACTTTATTTGGAATGACAAATTCTGTGCTCCATATAATGAGGTTGGTGAAGCATCCAGAAAAGAAATGTATAATTTGGTAGTGCAGTCTGTAAGCACAGCCCTGCCACGGCTATTTAAGTTTAATGAAGCAACTACTTTGCCGCTACACATTCTTAGTGAATAGCCTCCTTGGCGTGTTTTTGAATACTTAAATGTTGCTGGTAATCATGTCACAGCAATCTCCTTGGAGAGCCTTTGTGTCCTGTTCTCAGAAGAAATATGCCGCTTTTCCATGTTAATGGTTTTGAAATTAGTCATTTGCTCTATTTTCATTGGAAAGGAAGGTCACTGTGTGATTTCCTACCTTCCCTCATTTTCTCTGAACATTCAGGATACTCTTAAGTCAGTTCATCAGCCATGCAGTGCACTGTCTGGTTATAACATGCCTGAAAAGCCAGAGGAATGTTCTATCAAAGAGCAGCATCCGTATTCTCAGAGACTGTTCTTAGAATTCAAAGTGTAAAAATCTAACTCAGAGAGGAAAGTTCCTGGACAGACCATTATTGCCATTTTTTTTCCCATTTCAGTCACTGACCGCGTTGTATTGTCCATTCATTGGTCTCATTAGAGAAGGCTGTGCTCCCCACGTATTAAGCCTCTCACAGAGGACATTTAAAAATCCTTTCTGAAGCAGATTCACTCATGTAAAACTAAGGTCAGACTTATGGATCCTGGACCAGCATTAATGACGCAGAACTCTGTGGGAGCAGAAAGACATCTAGCCATTCCCAGTTCTTCAGTGTCAGTCCCCAAACTTAGGGCCTCGGGTGGTTTCCCCTGAATGAGGAAGGGCATGATTGATTGTGGAAAAGTGCTAGGTCCTCATGGCTCTGCCACCCCAGTGAGGGTCTGGGGAATTCTCCAGACTATTTGGTGGCCTCCACATTTCCTTGGGAAATGTAAAGTAGGATTTGAGATGGCTGGACCCTGCACCACCAGAAACTTCCTAGGAATACCTAATAAGTACTCAAAAAAAAAAAAAAAATAGTGAATGGAGGATGGAAGGATGAATAAATGAATTTGCTTCTTTGATTTGCTTTGTCAACCAACTCTGGTTGTAGAGGTAACACAGGATCCTTCTAGGACATATTGAGACCTGAGGAGCCTACCTCTTCTTCTTCTTTTTAAAAATTGTATTTTATTGCAGTAAGAACACTTAACATGAGATGTACCCTCTTAACAAAGTTTTAAGTGTCCAATACGTTATTTCTGACTATAGGTATAGCAGATCTCTAGAGATTATTCATCTTGCTGGACTGAAACTTTATTCCTGTTACTAAACTCATTACTTTGGGGTATCATTTCTATAGTTTGTTATTACTTCTTGAAATCTCTGGAATTGGGTATGAAGGTTGAATATGGAGGTCCAGACTTGCTCCAGACTGCCTCCAAGTTAGGGCCTGCTTAGACCACTGTCCAGGCAGCTCACATGACCATGTCAGTGCCAGCCAGCACTCACATTCTCCTGCTCTCATTTTCACCTTTAAACCTTTTGAGTCATTTTCCTACCCAAACAGAGGTGCCAGTATAACAAATTTCTCCCACTTCTTGACCTCCATCTAAGAGACTAATGTTGACTTGGCACTGAAAATGTAGTTCTGATACAAGTAGGCCTGAAAAGGGCCTTGGGATTGGCCTGTGTTTTATCTTCTAGTGTATTTGTCACATGCTGGATTAGTTAAGATAATAACTGCTGCTCTGACAAATAGACCCATGTATCTCCAACATCGTAGCAGCTTTTCCTCATATATCTTTGTTTTTTTTTTTTTCAACTTTTATTTTAAGTTCGGGGGTACATGTGCAGGATGTACATGTTTGTTACATAGGTAAATGTGTGCCATGGTGGTTTGCTGCACAGATCATCCCATCACCTGTCATATATCTTTATTAAGCATTTTCATGGAAGAATGAAACCTATCTTCCAGATCTGAAGGCAGTGGGGCCAGGGAAAATGAGAAGTGGACATGCAAGGATAAGGCTCCCTCTGTTCTTCCTAGCCAAGAGAGATGGCATGGTCAATGTCAGAGTTCAAGTGTGATGCAAAAGGTACATCATGGTAGAGGTTGACCAGACATGAGGAAAGAGTTTTAAAAGACAGAAATGAGGATGGGCGCAGTGGCTCACGCCTGTAATCCCAGCACTTTGGGAGGCCGAGGTGGGCAGATCACGAGGTCACGAGATCGAGACCATCCTGGCTAACATGGCGAAACCCTGTCTCTACTAAAAATATAAAAAATCAGCCAGGCATGGTGGCATGTGCCTGTAGTCCCAGCTATTCGGGAGGCTGAGGCAGGAGAATGGCATGAACCCGGGGGGGCGGAGCTTGCAGTGAGCGGAGATCACGCCACTGCACTCCAGCCTGGACGACAGAGCGAGACTCTGACTCAAAAATAAATAATGAATAAATAAATAAATAAATAAATAAAAGACAGAAATGAGATGTAGCCCAGGCTAGAAAAAGAGCAGAAATGAAGGTTAACATAATAATAAAGTTCAAACTTCTCTGTACATGGCATATTCCTGCTTACAAAGTGAATTCATATGTATTATCTTGTTTTAGACCTCACAAACAACCAGGTGAGGTGGCTCAAGATGTATTAGTATCCTAATTTCAAATATTCAGGAAATCTCAGGAAAAGTCTGAGAGGCTGAGTGATTTACCTTGGTGAGTAGAAAGCCAGAGTGTAGGCTTTGGTGTTGTGCCTCCAACAACAGAGCTTTTTCCCTAACTCATGATTCTCCTGGAGGTTTGGGGGCTGCTGAGGCAGAGGGGCTGCAGAGGTGAGCAGAGCCTGCTTCCCTTCCCTTCCCCCACGACCTGTGGCCACATCCTCGTGATGCCAGCTATGTTCCCATGGAAATCACTTACCAGTGGCAACCTATTCAGAAACGCAGCAATGAATCGCTGCTGCCTGGTTAGGTGTCCTGCTTTTGTGAAACCTGTACCCTGTCCTTTTCAGGGGTCACAGTTTAACAGACAAGCCTTTTTATTTTAACAATTCCCTAATCAGGCTTTCATTTATTTGCCCACCCCCTCTGTTTTCACTGTCTCCCTCTCATCCACCTACTCCTGCTCCTCCCACTGTGTGCAGCTGAGTTTGACCAGTGCCGAATCATGTTTTATTCTCAGCCTGAGAAAGAAATTATGCAAGGTGTCAAGCCTGGCCAGCAAAGGACCCATCCCACCAGTGCCGTTTGATGTTTTAAGTTTACACATACACCGCTCCCTCCCAGAGAGAATTCTTGGGTAGACTGGGAAGTACTTTACCACAAGAGCAGTGCACTGGCATTGATAAGAAAGCAGTCAGATAGTGCTTGAAATTTTGCAGAAAGCTCAATAGAAGACCCATGCTCGACTGCAAACCAACAGCTCAGCTCTTTCTAGCATCCTCGGCAACAGCCTGCTGTTTTCCCAGGTGGCTTTGAACTAGACAAGAAAATGCAGTGGGCCATTTGTCACTGCCCCAGGTGCAACATATGCATGCCAATTGGTGCATGCAGCTTGTGAGGTCCGCTCCTCCCTGCCCCATGCCTGCATCTAGGCCTCTGGGCTTCCCTTTCACTGAGATCAGGGCAGAGTGTGCTTCCTTTCCTCCTCCGCCACCTGAGTAGGTGGTTAGATCCACTCTTCTGAGATTAGAACCAACTCAGCCATCCCCACCATGTTCAAGAGTGCTAATGCTTTGTGTAATCCCTCTTAGCCCATTAATTCAAGTCCACGGTCTTTCAGGGCTGTTGGGACTCATTGCTGGCATGCCAGTCTTAGAATCTTAAGGTTATTCTGATGTGTGGTATACGTAAGACATGCTGTTATGTTTTTCAGGGAATGCTGGACCGAACTATCATTTTAGTTAGGTCCTAAATTGAGCTAGGGCTTAGAGGATCTTGGATGCAGGGTTCTGCAGATATGGCACAAGAGAAAGAGCCACGGCTTGCTTGTAGGAGAAGGCAAGGTGTGGTTTCTTTTGTTCTTTTATGCTAAACTCAGTGCCCAGCACCCACTACGAATGGAATAAACTGGTCAGGTGGCAAATAATATCCCTTTTACCTGTGAAAGAAGAAATGAAATCATGCAGAAGTGAAATTACATATATAAAATGAATTTAAGGGAAGCTCTGCTTCTAGAATATTTTTAAGGACATTTTATTGCAGATTTAGGTCACACATTTAGAACTACTTCCTTTGATGAGGACTTAATCTAGGTTACAAGTGTGAGAACTTGGGGCTATTATATGCCTGGGTGACAGGCAATTCACTGAGGGTAGCCTAACTACTGGCAGTCCTGGGTCCCATTATTTACTCTGCGCACCCCCTCCTTACTGTCTTCCAGTTCCATCAAGTAGAGGGAGGGAGTGTTTGGCCCTCTGAGCTGGAGTTATGCAAAACCCGAAAACAGACTCTCAGAGTGCATCTAGACATAATGATTCCATGCGGCAAGAAGGTCACTGTGTCTGCTTTTCCTGCCAATACACCCCTGGCTCTTAATCTATGGCTGCCTTGTGAAGCAAAAGAGCTGTGCCAGGAAGTTACACTTTGTGACTGTGAAGCATTATGAGAATTTAAAATCATGTCAATGGAGTTTTGTAAGGGCAGGCCAGAGGAGAGTGGTTATGCACAGTTTTAGAAGAGGACGGTCTTTTAACATCTCTTTGTTTTTCGGTCTGAAAGCTACCATAACTCAGTTTTAAAAACAAAACAAAACAACTCTCTGGCCCCAGTCACAAATCAACTGCACCCTGCCAACCCTTTCAAAAAAATAAAAAGATATCTACCCAAAAAATTTACTGGGGTTATCCGAATGGTGGGATTATGAGTGAGTTTTATTGTCTTCTTTGTGCTCTTCCATAGTTTTTATAACATACCATACACTAATTGCTTTGTAATTTTTTAAAAAAGCAAAAAATCCTATTTAGAAAGCAAAACTATACCCTATACCAACTAACTGACTATGCTGAATGTTCAGTATTGCTGGTCATGAAAATGGCATGAGCGGGGCACCCTCTGCCTGTGCCCCCACGTCAGGTCTCAGACAAGGACTGGAGTCCACAGCCATCTCCCCACTGTGGGTTCAGAAGGGCTGCTGGGCAAGGGCAGACACAGACCCTGAGAGGACTCCAGGCAGCCGATGAGGGTGGAAAAGGGAGGCTGCTGGTACAAAGCCAGCCAGACACCTCAGCAGCAAGGAAGGGATGACGATCACAGTCAAGCCTGCTTGACATGTGCTTGTCGGGAGGGAAACTGTCAGTTTCATCAGGAAACACTGCATTCTTGCCCTGAGAACATCCAGTTGATGCACATTGTTCTGGAAGTTGGGAAGATCCTGTTTTCCAGAACCATGGGGATCAAGGAAAATGTAAGAAGTAGAGACAAATATCTGGGAGAAAACAACCCCTTGCGGAATTCCAGGAATCCTCTTGGGGTTTTGGGTTGTGCAAATGACAAGATATTTCATTTATTGAAGTCTGAGCCTTGACCGCCTAAATGGGTTATTGAGGTAAGCAGGCTAGCACTCCTAGCCATGAAACTGTGTCATCTCACCTTTGGACAGAATTCTTCCTTCAAGTTTCTGTAAAAACCTCTATTTCTTATGTGTCACATGCTGACCTATTATTGAATCCAGTGGAGTTCCTCACTCCAGTGGGTCTGAGTGCTTTGAACTTGAGGTCATGACCCAAGCCTGCACCACACAGATTGGGAGCAGAATTCCTCATGGTTTATATGATAAACCATGTGCCTAGGAGGTAAGGCCCTTATTCGTAATGGATTATGTTTAATTGGTGATAGAGATCTCATTCATTATTTTCTCACGTTCTCCTATGTGTTTCCCTATGATGATGCATATACATCTGCATTTTAGGTAGTACACAAACAAGACATCATGCTAACATATTTATTGTCACGTCGTTAGAAAATAAAAGCTCATTAAACTCATTTCATGAATAACTTGAAGACAAAGCTAAAATAGGTTCCATTTTTAAAGGAAGTTAATTTCAAGATGTATTGAGTAGAAAATTTTATTATGCAACAGATATGGCAAAAGTCAAAAGGTGGTACAGTCATTGGGTGATTCATGTTTGGCAAATATTGTCCTAGAACATACTTGGCCAAATTCATTTTTATTTTCCTTCCTTCTTTCTCTCTCTTTTTAATCTTAGTATCTCAGAATGAAGCTGCATGGAGAATAAATTGCTTACCAGAAAAAATAGTTCTGAATGTTTTTAATAATGATTTTAGTAACTTTTAGAGAGTGTCAACAAAGACTTATTGCTTCTCTGGCATAGAGCAGGGAACTGCTTATCTTCTCTTCAGATCTGGGCCTCAGAGTCATCGTTCTGTCCCCTCGTGGAAAGCAGGGCTGTTAAATGTTTATATACACCGACATGCTTGCTGTCTTGTTCATACCATATCTGCTGTTTCTTGTGGGCTCTGTGTGTGTGTGTGTATGTGTGTGCACTTGTATTAAATAGTAACAAGATAATGTGCCACATCTAGGCTACCCCTGTTATTTGTATTAAATAATGACATGATGATGATGTTGGTGGCCCATAATTCTCCATTTTCTATTAACCACCCTGCCCAAGTAAACTGTTTTCTGATCTCTCTTAGATGGAAATCCTGTATGAATGTGGAAGCCATTAGCAGAGTAATTGCTGTCTGTTACCATGACAACCAGCCGCTGCAGTCACCTGCCCGAAGTCCTGCCAGACTGCACCAGCTCAGCTGCGCCCGTGGTGAAGACGGTGGAGGATTGTGGCAGCCTAGTGAATGGGCAGCCACAGTATGTCATGCAAGTTTCAGCCAAGGATGGGCAACTGCTGTCAACAGTAGTGCGGACTCTTGCCACCCAGAGGTAGTACCACAATTAAAATAAATGAATCTGTAATTGATCCAGAGAACTCTTTGTCAGATGGAAAATGCTAATGGGAATGTAATTAGTGCTCAGGTCTTTGTGTCAGGTGAGAGGAGGTGCTGGAAAAAAAAAAAAAAAAAAGACTACACGAGTTCTGTTATTGCCGTTTCTATAGCAATAGGATATAAAGCTAAAATTCACCTTATCAAGATTTCCCCTCAAAGTCATACTTACAAAGAGCCAGGAGGGGAAGGAACCCACAAGATACGGGGTTGTTATTTTGACATTGTTATGCTCTCTTGTTGTCTCCAGTAGGTAACAAAGGTAGTCCTATTGGAACAGGATTAAGAAGGTATCTGATTTCAGGCGACTGAGTCAAAGTGATTAGATTTGTGGGCAAAACTTTTGAAGTGACATTCTTGGTGTGCATGTGGACTGGCATTGCCTGATGGAAGTGCTGTCCGGGGCTACTTTCTGGGTGGGTCTCTTCATATCACTTGGAGGTCTCTTCTGCTGTCCCCTCCTTCAGCCTCAATGGTCCCCCATCCCTGACCCTTCACGCACACTCTACCCTATGAAGTGCTATTGTGAAAACCTCCTGAGCCTTCCCAAGTGATGAACTAAAGCCCGAGTGCAGGCTCTGAGCAGCTTGGAGACCACTTATCCTGTCCAGCACTTTGTCTCCTCTTGTGCTCTTGTTGGATAGGGAGCTATGGGCTGCCAGGCTAATAGGAACTCCTTGGCTTCTCCAGCTTTTTCTCAGAATGGGTAACTGGGACTTCTAACCTATGCATTTAAAAGGTGGATCAACATTGGATTTGCCCCCTAGTGTCAGTGCTGACACTTCTGACCTCTAACATGGGACCAGTCATTCACACCTTATTCTCTTACCTCTGTCTGAGTGATCAGTCAACCCCTATGGTGCAGTGGCATCCCACCCTGGGCATGGTGGCCCTCAGACACTGAATCACACTCCCATGCATGTTGTAAACATTGCTCATATGCCCTCCATTTAAAATCTGTGCTGCTAGTGCAAAGGAAAAAATAGAAAAACCTTTAATATGTAATTTCTGACTCTTGGAAAACTTTTAACAATTGGTTAGGACTCAGAACAGGATGAGGCAGTGACTATCTTTGGTCCTCTGCGAACTGAGACTGGGTGACTGATGTGCCCCACTCACCCTTGCAGGCATCAAACAGCTCACTTGACCAGGAAGAGCATGCTATGGTTGATGTGGTTGAGACCTGTGAGCCTCCGTGTGTGTGTGTGTGTGTGTGTGTATGTGTGTGTGTGTGTGTGTGTCTGTCTGTCAGGTATTTTTACCTGCTCTCCCACCATGCAGTACTGTAAACCAGGTTTCAGAGTTTTACAGGCTCAGCGTAAATGAAGCAGGCCCAGAATCATGAGTTTAAAAAAAACCTGTTAACTTTCTTTTCCCACTCGTGGGCACGAGTAGGCCTTTCAGGCTAGTGGGAGGGAGATCCTTTCCTTTTTTGATCTCCTTTTGGCCTTCACTCATTCCCAGGATCATTCTCAGAAAGGCCTTTGGGAAACAGCAGTCTTCCATGGCTATTTCCATTTGGACCAAAGATAGTGTTCAGGAGGATGAATGGGCATGTGCCTGGGTCACTGTCATCTTTGGGAGGCATACAGAGAGGCAAGGGAGGGCAGGTAAAGAGGCCGGTCCTAGGATTGTCACATATCATGAGGACACATTTTAAAATCTGTTGCCCAATGAAGAACAGCACAAGTAACATAAGACATCCATCAGAGAGGCATGGTCCTCTCCCAGGGCAGGGTACCTCCCAAGCAATGAGGCCATCCTCGTTTGATCTTTCCATTGGCCACTGACTTACATGATGAGGGCCAAGTTATTGGATTTTCTCTGGCCTGAGATTTTCCTTGAGAGACAGTAGCTAGCATTAACTAGGCATTTGCTGTGTGCTGGTCCCTATTCTAAGCTTCTAATCTGGGCTATCTTTTCACATGCTCACTGTCACCATATGAGGAAGGCACCATTTTTGTGCCCATTTTAGAGATAAGGAGACTAAAGTATGAGGAGATGAAGTTACTTGCCCAAAGTTATCCAGGTAATAGACAGCAGAGTTAAGGTTTGAGCCCAGCCAGCCAGATTCTGGAGCCTGCACCATGAACCACTAACTACACTAAGCTGCCTTTATGAAATGTGTAGGAGTGGTTTTTCCAAATTAAAGGCAGAACTCTAGACTGAGGCTACCTCAGTGGGACATACTCATTACTCGCTTTCAGTTTGGTATCTTTGGCATCCCATAGAGCATCCTGTGAAAGCTCAAAGGACAATCCACCACTCAGCTTTGTGCTGTGGCTCAGACTGCAGTTCCGTGTAGTGGCTGCAGGGTTGGTTGCTGGCTAACTTCCCTCCTCTCATTCTCCCACCCTATTGAAAAGAGAAATGAAAAGAACCTCTGGATATACAAACATGTCCTAGTTTGGTCCAAAAGATTCAATTTGTCATTTCAAACAATTTCTCTTCTTAATGATGAAGGATGGTTCTGATTTTTGGATTAGTAGTTGACCTGAACTACATCTATATTCAAGGCAAAAATATCCACTGCTTGTTTTCACTCACTTTTGATCCTGGGCCACACCCAGCTACTTTGATATTGGCAATCCCCTATTTCTTTATGTTATCACTAGTAGGTGACCCAAGTGCTCTAGAGTGCCCAGAATCATTTGCCCCATTGCCAAGGTCAAGTGTAGATCTAAGAGGTCTTAAAGCAGCTGCCTCTGGGGAGGGCCCAAAGGATAAGAGCTAGAGGGCCATCCCCTTGGTGGAGGTTTCCAGCCCAGTGACCAGCAGGTGCCCCTCCTTCTCTTGCAGCCCCTTCAATGACCGGCCGATGTGCAGGATCTGCCACGAGGGCAGCAGCCAAGAGGACTTGCTCTCTCCATGTGAATGTACAGGGACCTTGGGGACAATTCATCGGAGCTGCCTGGAGCACTGGCTGTCATCCTCAAACACCAGCTACTGTGAACTCTGCCACTTCAGGTTTGCAGTCGAGCGCAAACCCAGGCCGTTAGTGGAGGTCAGTAAGTGGGGCACGTCCTGAAAACTTAGCTCTAATGAGCAAATGATGTCTGTTTTTATGCCTGGATCACAAGCCCTGTACAGCTTTACTGAAGCATGGTAATAGCTATGTGAGTGTGTGTGTGTGTGTGTGTATGTGTGTCTGAGAAAGAGAGATGTAGACAGACAGACACAGAGAAGGGAGAGCTTGCTAGCTCACTTGGGATCCAGCAGTAGAAGGAAAGCAGAATAAATCAGTATAAGGAGAAAGGGCCAGTTTAGAGACTTGATCTCCATTTTTCAATCCCTGTGAAATGGAACCAACAGATCAAACATCTTTCTCCTTGCACACCATCTGCCCAACTTGAAGCAGCAGATAAATGGGCATTTGGGTTGCATATCCTGAGAAGTCTTCATGAAAAAGTATTGCTCCATAGTTTAATGGATATAGATCCAGATGTCCTGGGTTCTGTGACCTCGGGTTTGTTACTTTACCTTTTGGAATTACTATAAGGATTAAAGAAATTAATATTATAAAACACTTAAAAGAATACAGGGCACGTATGCAACGGTTTGAATAAAAATATCTCACTTGGGAAATTACACACAAACTTTTTTCAGCCAATAACCTAATATTATTGAACCTTGGCTGGGCGCGGTGGCTCATGTCTGTAATCCCAGCACTTTGGGAGGCTGAAGCGGACAGATCACAAGGTCAGGAGATCAAGACCATCCTGGCTAACACGGTGAAACCCCGTCTCTACTAAAAATACAAAAAATTAGCCAGGCATGGTGGCGGGTGCCTGTAGTCCCAGCTACTCAGGAGGCTGAGGCAGGAGAATGGCGTGAACCTGGGTGGCGGAGCTTGCAGTGAGCCCAGATCGCACCACTGCACTCCAGCCTGGGTGACAGAGCAAGACTCCGTCTCAAAAAAAAAAAAAAAAAAAAGTTGGATATTGGCAACAGTAAATAGTTTAATATATTATGAGCGAGAGCTTGCTGAAGGGAGCCAAGACATTGTATCTATGATTCAGACCTGCTCCTAACCTCCTTATTTCAGCAGCTAACTCAGTGAAGCCCTGGAATGAAAACTAGTGCTGGAAATCAAGAAGCACTTCTTGTAGACTATTTAATAAGTGTGTTAGCACCCAGGCTTAAGATGCTAGAGAGCTTTGTAGCTCTGTGTATACATTCTCTTGGGTTTGACCTTGAAAATTAAATCAAGACCTATAACCAGGGCCTGTTTTAGCTGTTATGACTTACTTGCCAAATGGCGCAAAACTTATTTGACTTGCCCCAATACACTCCATGCTTTGCTTAAGAGTCGGGATCTAGTGACCTCTTAATTTAGCCATCTTGCCACTTGACATCCACTTTCAGAAATTCATATTCAGAAAGGGCCTGTGGGGAATTTGGTCTTGTGCCAGATTCATTGGGATTTAACATTTTAGAACTTAACTGCAGAGGGGGAAATATAATTAAATAATAAACAAAGGCGTTGAAGATTTCTCAAGCCTAATGGCAAAGTGAAAAGAAGCTTATTTCTCCTTTCCAGAAACTTTGTGGAACCTCCCTAATTTGATATTGCAGCCTCTCCAGGGAAGCTGGCTTCCCACAGTGAGGAAGCCCTGCTTTGAAATAGACTCCATCCAGCGATCTTTTTAACTAGTGTTTCCCCAGTAAAAATCCCAGTGTATGTGCACGTAATATATAACAAAGGAGGGTGTGTGTGCATCTGTGTGTGCACACATGCATGTACATACCCTAATTTTTCTCAGATGAAATCCATGTGGCAAATCACCCAGTGATCTCTCTCAGTCTCAGAGAGGGTAACAGGTACCCACACACACAGGGGTCTTCAGAGTTGCTGATGTCAGGTCACAGACTCATTCCTGGATCTTAGGCAACTGTCATTAAACAAGGAAACAAGGCAAATGACCTTGAGAATGTGTGAGGTGCTCTACAAGATTTAGGGCCTCGCCTACAAAAACTTCACCCAAACGGTCACCAGTGATGAAATTTTCATTGCACAAATGGAATGTGACAATTTTCAGGTTAATGATGATTGAACAAGTTGAAAGTGAAAGGCAAACCTTCCCAAGCTGGGGGAGGCTGGCCGTTTGATCATCCCATGGCGAAATGAACTTGCTGTTTGACCACAAGCAATAAAAAGAAGTTGTCTTTGGTTTCTCAGCTGGAGGACAAATGAGAACCAGGTGCGGGCAGAGTTTTAAACAAATGACGTTACTAATTGACTTCTCCCCTCTTATCAGAGGGCAGTTTATTCCTAGTGAGCGTCTCTTAGTACTTTCACCTCAAGATAAACATGCATCTTTTTTTTAAGCAAATCAGCAAAACCTGCCTATTTGGGTTAAGGATTAGGAGTAGTGTTACTTTATTTCTCAGTTTTACTCTTTTAATTGCTTAATCATTACTTTGTTTACCAGTTGGATCTGCCTTCTCATTAAAGCAAGGAAATTCCATAACATTTAATTTCAAAATCGATGTGACAATAACAGCTCTTGTTGCTCGAGGAAGCAGTTTAAAAAGTCATTTATAAATTTTGTTTGTCAGCATCTAAACGCTAACATTGGTTGGAATTACTTTTAATACCTCAGACTTCCAGTTGTCAATAAACCCTCTCAGTCCCTCATTCTGCATAACTGTTCATCCCCCTTCATGCCACCATTCCTAAAACACTTCTTCACTTCCTTTTCTTATCTCTGCAGCCCACAGTTGGATGTTCATTTTTAACTGGGCAGGAACCCAGGGCTGTTGTATATACACTGGCTGCTATGTGAAGTCTTTTTTTCTGCCCATAAGGGTGAGTTTCTACTCATAATGGCAAATCAATGGGCTGATTTTCATTAGAACCTCCAAACTGGGCATGCCCTCCTCAGTTAGCCACTGGCCATCTGTGTGGGTTGGTTCAACTTCTCTGAGCTTCCCTGTGGAAGAGGGTGAGCAAAGAGCTCTCCAGGACATCTTTTGATCTCTATACAGCTAAAAGTTATTGTTCAAAAAATGTATATTCCACACTTAAAATGGATATACTATATGGCGTATAATTAGACCTCAGTAAGTTGATTGTATGTGTCTACTTACCTCTCTACCTACTTTACCTACCTTACCTACCTACCTACATGGCCAGTCTAAATCTTTTAGTCTCTTTTACCCTAAATATTGATAAATCCTTTTATGGTTAGTAGATATCTATTTACTACATTCTACTGGATCATTATTCATATTTTCTTGGTGCAAGGTGAGCCAGTATAACAAGAGCTAGTTTCAACCCAAGAGCACTACATTGCAGTCATCTATGTTAGTCAGATGTGGATGAATTTCTGATAAAGTCTGACTAATGCAAATCTCATAAGGTCTGTGTCCAATCACACAAAGCCTGAAAGAAAAGCATTCAAAATGTAGATTATCGGGGGAACCTGCCCCCGATAGTCACATAGGTTCTTTTCTATTTTCCCTAAGTGTCGGCCGGTCTGAGAAATAAAGGGACAGAGTACAAAAGAGAGAAATTTTAAAGCTGGGTGTCCGGGGGAGACATCACATGTCGGCAGGTTCTGTGATGCCCCCTGAGCCGTAAAACCAGCAAGTTTTTATTAGTGATTTTCAAAAGGGGAGGGAGTCTACAAAAAGGGTGTGGGTCACAGAGATCTCATGCTTCACAAGGTAATAGAATATCACAAGGCAAATGGAGGCAGGGCGAGATCACAGGACCACAGGACGGGGGCAAAATTAAAATTGCTAATGAAGTTTCGGGCATGCATTGTCATTGATAACATCTTATCAGGAGACAGAGTTTGAGATTAGACAACTGGTCTGACCAAAATTTATTAGGCGGGAATTTCCTCGTCCTAATAAGCCTGGGAGCACTATGGGAGACTGGGGCTTATTTCATCCCTACAGCTTCGACCATAAAAGACGGCCGCCCCCGAAGCAGCCATTTTAGAGGCCTACCCTCAGGGACACATTCTATTTCTCAGGGATGTTCCTTGCTGAGAAAAAGAATTCAGCGATATTTCTCCCATTTGCTTTTGAAAGAAGAGAAATATGGCTCTGTTCCGCCCAGCTCACCGGCAGTAAGAGTTTAAGGTTATCTTTCTTGTTCCCTGAACATTGCTGTTATCCTGTTCTTTTTTCAAGGTGCCCAGATATCATATTGTTCAAACACACATGCTCTACAAACAATGTGTACAGTTAATGCAATCATCACAGAGTCCTGAGGCGACATACATCCTCCTCAGCTTATGAAGATGATGGGATTAAGAGATTAAAGACAGGCATAGGAAATCACAAGGGTATTGATTGGGGAAGTGATAAGTCTCCATGAAGTCTTCACAATTTATGTTCAGAGATTGCCGTAAAGACAGGTGTAAGAAATTATAAAAGTATTAATTTGGGGAACAAATAAATGTCCATGAAATCTTCACAATCCACGTTCTTCTGCCATGGCTTCAGCCGGTCCCTCCGTTCAGGGTCCCTGACTTCTCACAATAGTAGATAGCAAAAAGATACCAAAAAGGAGGAGCAGATGTAACACACATAAAAATACCATTACTTGTTCCCCTAAAATTTGTGCCTTGACTCCAGCCTTTTGCCATTAATGCATTTCTGTTTGACCAGTTTTCCAAGGAAGCCCATCTTACGACAAGCAAATAGCATGCTTATAACGTCAGTTTCTAGTGATGGAATATTTGCCACTAGGCTTTGAGACTCTCCTAAGACATGTATTCGTAACATCCACCCTTGCCCGGAAAACTCATGAAGTTATAGATCAGCTCAACAATGTTGTGATTTAAATGAAACAGCCAGGAAATAGTGGGAATCTGGAGGAAAGGCCTTCTAGGATCTGATTTTCCTCTGATCAGGGAGACACAGTGATTTTTCACAGTGGAAGTGATTAAGTTTCCGTATTCCTATTTCCTCTACACACAACCAGCTGATTGATAAGAATTGTATGAACAATTTAAAAGCTGTTCCCTGTGAGTCAGAGGTTTAGCTAAATTGAAACTGAGCATGTTTTCACACATAGCAGTTACCCAGAATAATAGGATATAAAGCTAGGGAGATGAGGATTAAGGATTTTTTTTCAAACTTTTTTATTTATTAATCTTTTTTATGAAGTTGCTGGAGGACAATTGTTTTAAAGTATGCCCAGGATTCAGTGTAATCTCCAGGTATACCATAGGGAGCAGAGTTGAACTGCTATGAAGAAACAACTTTGTACCTTGGCACTTGCTATTTAATAGATTCAAGAATTCACTTAGCTGCTAATATATACAGATAGATTATATAGAGATTATATATATATACGCATACATATGTATACACACATGAGACTTAGGTGGAGACATTGCTGGACTGTTATTATAATGGATTTGGTTTGGTTTTGATTTTTAATATTCATTGAAGTAAAACTACCGAGTTTTGGTTTCAGAGCATTCACTTTGATCAGCAATATAAAGTGATTCAAGAAGATTTATAGGCATGAGGACCACCACTCCATTCTTTATATGAAGGCAGACAAGCCTCTTTGTTCATTCTAACCCATGAACGCAGCCTAGTGAGTAAGATAGTTGGACCAGTATCATAGCATGTCATAAGTGCATTGTATTGGATCAATACTTTTATTGAGGAATTTGAATGCCTTTGGGTGGGACATGCTCTCTCCAGTTCCCCAGGCCTTGCCTTTTGCTTGTACACACCTAGCCCTCCACCATCTTGCATTCCTTCCTGCATTTACAGTTGAGGTTCCAGGACTGAGTGACTTCTCTCAACTTTAAAAGAGTTCTCTAATACCCTGTGCATTTCTTTCTACCAACACCTCATCTTCCTTTCAGGGTATTATAGACCGAACCTAATGATCTCCTTCCTATTGTGCCCACATTATAAGTGAGCTGAAATGATTGATTCAAAATCACAAGGGAAATGAACCTCTAAAAGACAGTGTACCAGCATGGACAGTGGTGAGAATACAATTATAACATCTTGCGCCTGAGTATGCTGTAGTGTCAGCCAAGCACTTTCTTGACCTCTGACAAGGTCACTGAGCAGACCATCCCTTGGGCCACCTGCCTCCACGTGGACTCATGGAACCATACTTTGTGCCAGCAGTGGAGATGACATTGTTTGATGACCACACCCCAACAATCCTTGATCCTGCAGTCGTCCAGTCTTGAATTTGTCTCTTGTTTTGGTGGCTAATTTGGCAGTTGCTTTGTTACTTAAAGCTTAAATACAAAGAAGCTGTTTGAAGGTATCCATTAAATTCACAGCTTGCTTCATTAAAAATCACTTCATTAAAAAAGCAAACCAACCGAAGTGTTCACATGGCCATGCCAGATGGAAGTGAGCTAACTGCTCAGTGTCTGTGTTTTTAGCCCATCCACTGCTGGTAAAGGATTAATTTGGAGGGAAAATCCAGTTCTGTGTATAAAAAGAATTACATGACCAGATTCTGTTATTTTCAATTGTTCTGATCCTTGCTGTGAACTTGGGTTGGATACAAATGAGAACCCACATTCTCAAGAGGACCTCTGTCCACCTTGATAGCAGCCCTCATCATCTTTCCAAGGCCTTCTATGAGCAGAAACACAAAGAGGCAAAACACCAAGAATTGCTTCATATAACATGTTCATTTTAATCTATGTTTTTAAAAATACAGAAGAGGACAAAGAATAATATAACAAACAGGTGTGTATTCACTACGCAGAATTAACAAACGCCTTCAAAGGAATAGCCTGTTGGGGCAAGGGAGAAAACCGTGGTCTTCACTGATTCATCCGTAGGTGTTCTCAAATAGGGAGGAAATCCAGCCAGGTTTTCCTTAAGCACATCTGGACCAAGAATAAGAGGAAGTTAACAGAAGAGACAGATCATCTTGAAAGATTCCGGACCCTTTCAGCTAACTCCAAATGTACAAACAATTAGTACAGCAAATGTTGACAGCTATGGAGTTCACTTCTTTTAAAGGCAGACAATTAGAAGTTATTCCATGGGTGTTGGGGTGGTGGAAGTGAGGGTGTCGTGGGCTGCTGGCAGAAAAGCTTTGTAAAGGGGATTCTGAGAGAGGAGAAGTGAAATGTCACTGAATAGCTACAGCTGGTAATCACCTTTATCCTAAGTCCTGCTGAAATAACAAGGCACAATTAACTCTCAGGAATTGCCCTGTGTTGGGTACAAGGCACCTGGTTGAGCTGAAGGGAGACATAAATTGCAGAAGCCCTGGTGCAGATTTCAGAAGCAGAGTTATAAAATATGCGTAATGCTCCCTGCTGGGGGCTCCTGCCAGTCCTCCACAAGCATCTTCAGTTTTAAGTGTCAACAACTGACTTTTAACTCCAAAGAAAGAATACATAGTTTTAAATGACTAATGTGTGAAATATTGTGAACAATACGTGATTATAGCTAATCCCTCACACTGCCTAACAATCAGTTGTAAACGAGTGAGCAGAGAGAAGTATCTTCAGTTAGGCACAGGGAGATCAGTGGTTGTTTATTCACTGAATGAGACCTGCTATGCCTGTTTGTGCAAAGAATTTTACTTTCCAGAATAGGCACAGATCTTGATTCCAGTCCAGTGGCATTAATTAATGTGAGTCCATCTATGTTTATCAAGATGTTCACACCCCAGAGTTTTTTTCTTCTTAAATTTTGTTTACCCATTTCTGAGGCAAAGGAAAAATATTACATGCAATATTCTTTGCAATCTAGTTTTACAGAGTTAAGGGGTTAGATTTGCGCTGTGATGGATATGTGTGAAGAAAGTTATGTTGTGCTTGTATACACTTTATATAATCATCTTATTTCAATGTCTCAGGTATCCTCATAGCAGATATTATCGTATTCTGTAGATAAGGAAGCTGCAACTCAGACCTAAGTCACTCTTCATTGATCTTAAATACTTTCAGCCTCAGGGCTAGTAAGTGGAGAAGGCAAAAGAATAATGCAGGTGGTCTAGGCACGGTAGCTCACGCCTGTTATCCCAGCACTTTGGAAGGCTGAGGTGGGTGGATCACCTAAGATCAGAAGTTCGAGACCAGCCTGACCAACATGGTGAAACCCTGTCTTTACTGAAAACACAAAAATTAGCTGGGCGTGGTGGCAGGCTCCTGTAATCCCAGCTATTTGAGAGGCTAAGGCAGGAGAATCACTTGAACACGGGAGGCAGAGGTTGCAGTGAGCCGAGATCACGCCACTGCAGTCCAGCCTGGGCAACAGAGTGAGACTCCATCTCAAAAAAAAAAAAAAAAAAAAAAAATTAAAGAAGAATCCAGGTCTATCTCCAAAGCCCACGTTCTTTCCACCACACCTGGTGTCCCAGTCCATTCTGGCTACTATAATGAAATACTGTAAACTGAGTGGCTTATAAACAACAGAAATGTATTTCTCACAGTCCTGGAGGCTGGGAAGTCCAAGGTCAGGGTGCCGACATAGTTGGGTTCTAGTGAGAGTCCTCTTCCTGGTTGCAGACTGCCAACTTCTGACTATGTCCTCACATGGTAGACGGGAAGAGCTAGTTCTCTGGAGTCTCTTTTGTAAGGGCACAAATCTCAGTCATGGGTGCTCCATCCTCCTGACCTAATCACCTCCCAAAGACCCCACTTCCTAATACCATCACCTTGAGGGTTAGGATTTCAACATATGAATTTTGGGGGACACAAACATTCAGACCATTGCACCTGGCTTCCTTCCTGGCTCTAAAGTACTTTCTTTCATTTGCTCATTGGTATGAACCTATGCACACATGGAGCTGAGAGTTTCTTTGTCAATACCCAGCCTTTCCAAACTAGATGTGCTTCAGAAGGGGGAAGATGGAAAAAAAATTATGAGTAAAGCCCTTGTTTCCTCTTGACACCAGATTTGTCTATTAAATCAGAGAGTTAGCAAGGAGGGAAGGATGAAAAGGTGGAGCACAGAGGATTTTTAGGGCAGTGAAACTAGTCTGCACTATAATGGTGGATTCATGTGATTATATCAAAACCCATAGAACGTTCAACACAAGAGTTAACTCTAATGTAAGGTATGAGCTTTGGTGACGATGTGTCAAGGTAGGTTCATCACTAGTGACACATGTACCACTGTGGTGTGGGCTGTTGACAGTAGAGGGGACTGTAGGGGACATGGGGAGACAGGGATATATGAGAACCCTCTGTGCTTTCCATTCAATTTTGCTGTGAACCAAAAACTGCTCTAAAAAGTAAAGTCTGTTTTAAAAAACACCCTGAGCTGTGCCAGATCAAGTGCTGGAAGAGTAGAGTGGCACTTCTTTCCTGTGTCTCTTTGTATTCTAGTTGGAAAGCAAAGCTTTTGGCTACAGCACCCTATCAGAAGCCAGAAAAATCATTCTTCATTTCCAAGTGACTTTACATAGCCTTTCTTTTTTTCTTCTCATTTAGTTACTCTTCCTCTGCATTTGAGTCTTCATTTTACTGAGTCATTATGTTACCAATTCCTTAGGAGGAATCTTTTAACCCAAAATTGTCAGAAACCTTTCCCTCTTTTCACGAATGGTTGTGAAGGTTAATCAGTCCTCATGTGGCTGTACACACTTGTGAGACAAATTTCTTTAAAACTACCATCAAGATAATTCAGATTGGTAAACCTTATTTTGCAACCCATAAAGGAAAACACTGATTTTTCTCTTCAATTATTTGTGGCTTTCCCTCAGTTCTTTGCCTCACTTTTTTTGACAGGTGCAGCAGATTTGGGGGAAGATAAGAAAACACCCCTGTCAGGTCTTCAGGCTTTGCCTTCCTCCTCATTCTTCATGGAATGTATGTTTCTGTGGCATGCCTCACCACTGCCCGCCTCCTTTCTTGAAGAGATAGGAACTCTGGGAGATTGTTTGGGATAAAGCGATTTCTTTGCAATCCATCATTACAGAGTTAGAGGGATAGATTTACACTGTGATGGATATGTGAGAAGAAAAAAGTTTAATTCTTAGATGTGCCACTTACGAAAATGTATAAAGATCTGTTTGTGAAGATTGAGGTCAGATTACAAGAAGAAAATGAAATGTTTTCTACTCATTATTTCATCATTGCTTCACCTCTAGCGATGCTATTATAAATAGAAAGTTGGAATAAGTAGTGAGGTTCAAAGTCTTTTAGGGCTCCGAGGGAAAATGGCTAATATAGCTTATATGAAATGCTGGCAAGTAGGAGCAGCAGGAAAGTTGTAAAATAGAATTTACAGGCATTTAAGGACTTATATCTGGGAAGAGTCAGTAAAGCAGAAATTGGGAGATGAGGGGAAAATATGCACCATCCTAGAAAATAAGGCGGCCCTTCCTCACAATTCACCACTTCCAAAGGCTTGCTCTTTGCATTATGTAGCTGGTAGGTGATGGGAGAATAGGCATGACAGATGGAGGTAATAAATGGCTCCAATATTTTTCTAAACACTGGTTTATTTGCTAAAAATCTATGACTTTAATGTTGAATTCATTTATCAAAATATACCTACGTCAGCTGTTTTTAAGACATGCCTTATATGTATCTGAAAAATCACTCTGTTAGATGAAGATGTGGCAAGGCAAAGGAAATACCTACATAAGGGAATTTATGCAAGATGGAGGGTTTCCTTAGAGAAATCTATAGGATACTTCAGATTTTTCTTAACTAAAGGGTCTTCCAGTCTCAGATTTTTTTAACAGCTTTATCAAGATATAAAAATTCACATACCATACCGTACAATTCACCATTTAAAGTGTACAATTTCTTGGTATTTTGTATTTTCACGGTTGTATAGTCATCACCACAGTTGATTTTAGAACATTTTCATCACCCAAAAAGAAAACTCATACACTGCAGCCTTCACTCTCCAGCCATCCCTTCTCTGTCCCCCACCCCCAGCCTAGGCAGCCACTAATCTATCTTCAGTCTCTATGGATTTGCCTGTTCTGGACATTTCCTATGAATGGAATCCTACAGTATGTGGACCTTTGTGATTGGCTTCCTTCACTTAGCATAATGTTTGCAAGCTCTAGTCTCAGATTTTATAGAAAATGTATCTTAACCTTCCTTGCTATATTTTTTATTTCTGATTTTTTTTCCTCATCATCCTGGTTACCTTAATATACTCCTCCTCCTCCTACTACTACTAGTAATTATTTCCTGAGGCCTTACCCTGTGCACTGTTCTGGGTGCTCTAATGGTCTCCTATTTGTGGATATAAATGAGGAAACTGGCCCAGAGGTGTCAATGGTTTCTTCCCCTCTTAAACTTTGGCTTTCTCTCTGTCACTGTTCATCTTTTACTTTCTTCTTTTATGGATATCATTTGCATATTGAACTTTTTATATTATCTGAATTTTTGCCATTCTTGCTCAGTAAGAGCCCTCTCCTTCCTTTAAGCCCATTAATTTAATTTGGATGCTTTCTTGATTCTGCTGTCCTATATTATCTAAAACTATACAGTTAATTTTTTTAATCTCATATTTTGCAACCTAGGTTGATTTTTTAATTTTTATTTGAGGAGTAAGGAGAAGGTCAGGGTCTAAGGATAAATGACGATTCTCAGAAGGCAACCAAATCCGCATTCTTAAATTTCTTGGCCGGGGGCGGTGGCTCACGCCTGTAATCCCAGCACTTTGGGAGGCTGAGGCAGGCAGATCACCTGAGGTCGGGAGTTCAAGACCAGCCTGACCAACGAGGAGAAACTCCGTCTCTACTAAAAATATAAAATTAGCCGGGCATGGTGGCACATGCCTGTAATCCCAGCTACTTGGGAGGCTGAGACAGGAGAATCGCTTGAACCCGGGAGGCAGAGGTTGCAGTGAGCCGAGATTGCGCCATTGTACTCCAGCCCAGGCAACAAAAGCGAAACTCCATCTCAAAAAAAAAAAAAAAATTCTCAAACTTCAGAAAGTTGGATTGAACCAAGGATTGTCTCAAGGCAGTTTAGGGAAATGCTCCAGAACAGTGCCTCTTACCCTTTCCTGTATCTCAGATATGTGTGAGAATCTGATAAAAACTTGAACTGTCTCCCCCAAAATATACACACATCCATTGTCCAAATACAGGTTCAAAGGGGTCACAGATTTTCTGAAGCCCTATAACCTAAGTCAAATACCCCTAACCTAGAAAGGTAATTATGTAAACTATAAAACAGAGATTTTTCTAAAAGTGTCTCTTGCACCCTTAATATGCCTTAAGTATGAAAAATGAGAGACGGTCTCAACACTTCACTGCATATTCCCTCTTCCATGAGAAGGCCATAGTATACTTCTGTGGGTACCACGACAGTAGATACGATTTGTTAGTCTTAAAGGGAGAGCTGGTGATTCAGTTATACATATATACAGAGACTGGGCTAGTTATTAACTTAGTTTCCTTAATGATTGGCTTGGTTCTGCCACAGGGACACCTAGGGGTTGCATGTCTCAGGATCACTCAAGCTAAAAATGTATATGTGTTTCTCAGTTGGAGCAGAGCTTTCCCACAGACCCTAACTCTATTCATCCAGCTGGTTTCCTGCCTGCCCTTCTGTAAATGCCAGTCCCTGATGTCATGAATCATGTCATTTGCGCTGTTACCCCTTACCCCTTAAGAATGTCTTTTCTGAAGACAAGTCTGTGAGTTTTATAGCAAAGTGATCTACAAACATTAAACATAACCAAAGGAAGTAAGGCCAGCAAAATAGAGAACATTGCCCTCTGCTCAGATAACACAGCGAGGTGTCTTCACCTGGTAATCTGATATTCTGGGCCCCATACCCAGTGAAAGATATCCAAAAAGTCCAGGGGAGTGGTTAACACAGATGGCTGCACAGAAAGTGAGAGATAAGAGGATGCTACCAATCTAGATGTGAGGATGCCACTGAGGGACATGTCTGAAATCTTGAAAATCATGAACAGCTTAGACAATGTGAACAGGGAGTGCCTCACACATTCCAAATTACTTAAATGGTGGTGGGCTCCCTTTGAAATTCAAAGACAGAGTTTAGAACAAAAATAAGGAGATACCACCTCCATCGTGGTGCATGAACTTAAGCCTCTGCCTCAAGTGGAGCCTTGAGTGATTCCTAATCCATTAGTTGCTAGGATGTATCTAATGTCAGCCAAGTCAGCCAGGCCCTCCTAAATATGTGGGGCCCTTTTAGGCAGCAAAACATTGGACTATAGGGACTGCAAATCCAAGACTTCCTCTGTTTTCATGGTCCTTCTATTTAGAAGAAATTTCCCCTTTTTCAAAGTGTTCCCATTCTTGCTTACTTTGGGAACATGTGGTGACATTGTCTGCACTGTCGTCTGTTTTCCATGTGCACTGTATTTCCTTGAAATCCCTCCACCATACTCTGCTTGGATAGTTTTCTTACTCACATTCTCACTACACCTGAGGGACACAGATATGTAAGTGTAGTACCATTTTGAAAACCTGGTTTTGAATGTTATTTTTTCCTCTCTATTCCTTCAAACATCCCTATTATCAAAATAGACATTTATTGTTCATATTCATGTTATTTATCATATTCTCATCTTTTGTCTAGTGCTCCAGCGGGGGCTCTTATTTGGTACACTGTCCTGGTACAGTGTGTCCCATGATCATGTACTTCTGCTGGAAGTAATTCTTCAAATATTCAGAAACCCAGACTCCAACAGCAGTCCAACGGAGTGGTCATTAGACACCAGTAACCTTCCAGTCTGGGGGCCAGTAAGAATTAAAATGAAGCAAGATCAGGGGAATGAGAGCTGCTATTTACGTTTAAAAAAGACCATACAGGGCCAGCCACAGTGGCTCACACCTGTAATCCCAGCACTTTGGGAGGCCAAGGCGGGTGGATCACTTGAAGTCAGGAGTTCAAGAACAGCCTGGCCAACATAGCAAAACCCCATCTCTACTAAAAGTACAAAAATTACCCGGGCGTGGTGGTGCATGTGTGTAATCTCAGATACTCAGGAGGCTGAGGCATGAGAATAGCTTGAACCTGGGAGGTGGAGGTTGCAGTGAGCCAAGATTGTGCCACTGCACTCCAGCCTGGGTGACAGAGCGAGACTCCATCTCAAAAAAAGAAAAACCACACAGTATGAATTTATTGTTCCCAAAATAAATAATATCTACTTTTGGCGCTATGCATTTTATCAATTTCTTCTAAAAACTTCTGTTTCCTTGCTCTCCATTCTATCTTGGTTATCTCATGTTTCTTGCTTTACATTGATCAGATATGCCACATAATTCTGAAGTATCTTCTCATATTTCAGATAAGCAATCTCCATTTGGCTGTGATCACTCCTATGCTGTAATGATCTAAAATAATTAGAGATTATTTTTATTTTGTGTATGTCTGAAGTTACAAGTGAATATATAAAATGATTTGCCATCTAATCCTGTTGCGCCATTGATCTAATCTTTGGAAAAATAAACCATTGGTGTCAGTGTGTGTAGCATTTGTTTAAATAATGTCAGAGCCAAATTACAACGTCCCAGGCATAAGCATAGTATTTGTGGAGCATTATAGCCCATTAATTGGCTTATTGGCCTAAGTCCTCCAGGGAGCATCACAAATCTCCAGGGTGTCCTTGAATATGACTTTATGCTTCAGCCAGATCACAGCTGTGAGTGCCAAAGTAACTGCTATGCACATGTGTGTGGCAAAAATTACTGTATTTAATGGGAAGAGTCCAAGAAAATGGTCTTATATATGCATTTCAGTTACATTCATTTGATGTCTACCCAAAGTGATCCTCTCTGGCTTAGAAGGATTTGTTTATTTCTTCAGCTAATATTTATCAAGCACAAATTAGGTATTTAAGAAACAGGAATGTAACTGTGGACAGGCCAGAAGAATCTCATGTACTAACAGAGCTTCCCTGCTGGGGAGGAAGGAACAGAATGAACAAGTAAATAAATAAACAAGATTGTCTCTGGTAGTGGTGGTAAAAGCTATGAAGGAATAATCAAGGCTTTGTGGCAAAGAAGAACTGGGGTGAGGGTTTGTGTGTGCTGGTTTGTGAAGGCCCATATGAAGAGGTGTCATTCAAGCAAAGGTACAGCTGATGAGAAGGAACCTGCCATGGGTAGAGGAGTTCCAGGCAGAGGAATGGCCACTGTAAGGCTCTGAGGCAGGAGCTAGTCTGGTATTTCTGAGGCAGGAAGAAACACTGAAGGAGAGCATTGCATGAGAGCTCAAAGGAGCTGGGTACCAGGTGCTTAAACTTTTCTGGACCCTTTGGCAATGTGTTGAAGCGCATGGATCCCTTCTCAGAATCATGTTCTTAATTGCATAAAATACATAGGAATGCAAAGGAAGCCATTTACACTAAAATACAGGTATCAAAATATTTAAAAGACACAGTTGTAATATAAAATGTAAATGATTCTTTAGCACGTTTTGTAGCAGATCTAATAACTAACATTAAAGTAATGATATTTCAAGATATTTGCAACAATTGTAATGGGATACGAAATATCCGTATTCCTGTTTCTACTGGTGACAAAGTCGCAGGTACTGCTGATGCCACCTAGATTTTCTGCATTTCTCAGTGGAATGTTCTATTTCAATTAGAGTTTGTGAAAATAAAGATGTGCTTTTTTTTCCCATTCAAAATCATAGATCCTGTGAATCCCATCTGTGGACTCCAGGGTACAAACGCCTGGGCTAAACCATGCAGGGCTCTGTAGGCCATGGGACGGTGTTAGGCTAAGGGTGATGGGGAGCCACTGGGAAATTTTAAACTAGACAAGTGTCATGATTTGCTGCTTTGTAGAAACTGGATTCTAGGATAACAGGAGTGGAAGGGTGAGAAAGTAAGGAGACTATTACATGGTACCATCTTTTAGGTAAAAAATGAAGAGGGTTTGGATGGGAATAGTGGTGGCCAGGGAGAGCAGTGCAAATATACTCAAGATGTATTCTGGAAGAATTGACAGCATTTGCTGATCGACTGGATATAGGGGAAGGGGCATGAAGAAAGGGAGAATAAGGATGGGACTGAGGTTGTTTATGAGAGCCGCCAGGTGTTGGTGTTCCCACACGCTGGTATGGGCCACCCTGAGAAAGGAATCTATCTGTGGGGGAGTTGGAATGGTGGATGGTGAATCTCGTGTTCTGCGGTGGATCTTGTAAAGCTTGTCATGTTTGCTGCACAAATGGAGACACATCAAGTAAGCAGCTGGGCACACAAGCCTGAAGCCCAGAAAAGGGTTGTCCTGAAATCCTTTAGTCAAGCCTGATGTTTTGAACTAAAATGAGAACTTATGAGTTCTATAGCATTGCTCTGATAACAAGAGAGGCTGCTTCACCACTCCATCAAAGCCACGGCATCCTTATTCTGTTGAGGTAGACTCCCCTTTTTGACTCCACAACAGAGCTAAAGAACTTCATAAAGTCACACAGCATTTGGGGGAACCAGAATGCGGGGCAACTGGAAGTAGTGTCCTGTCCCCTGCCTCCGAGCCCGTATCTTACCCCCAGCAAGGTGCTGCTTCTCCAACTTTATCCGTTGCAGGAGGGAACAAAAATTGGGATCAAGATTTTATGTAGTGTGAAAGTAAGTGAAAAGAAAGAATTGAAAGAGCATTAGGCTGGAGGTTTCAAATACTGGCTCCTCACCATGTAACCTTGAACAAGGAACTTAACCTCACTGAGTCTTCATATCCTAATCCAAAATGGGAATAATAACAACACCTGGTCTTCCAAACAGTACAAATATCTGGTAAATCGTAGGCACTCAGTACATATTTTTGGTTGAATTGGAGTTGTATAACTTTTAAGAGGACATGTGGTGTGTACCCTTCTCAATTATTTCAAGGTACGTTTCTTCTAGAAAAAAAATAGATATATATATATATAGTAATTGTAACTAAAACAGCACAAGGGATCTTGAATAATTTACTAGGTTTCTCATACGACTTCATGACCTATGGAAAAACAGATGTTCCATGGTTACTTACATCTTAGGAAAAAAAGCTTGAATCAAAACTACAGGTTTTTCATCTTGTAACAGCAAAACAATGTGTAGATATTTATCTTGGAAACCTAAGAAGAGCAATATGTAAGAAATGCTATCTCTAGTCTAGAAGGCTAAAAGCAATTAACTTGACAATTTGATGTTTATATGCCAACAAAGTTTCTCCTTTCCAATCAGTTTAACTAGTCTAACTAATACTGTAAGATCATTTCTGGTCAGACCTAGTGGCATCTCAGATGTTTATTCATTCATTTTCCTTTTTTTTTTTTAATCAAGATATATTTTTTAAATCAAAATTTTTTTAAAATCAGCAGTCTTGTTGCCCAGGCTGGAGTGCAGTGGCGCAATCTCAGCTCACTGCAACCCCCGCCTCCTGGGTTCAAGCGATTCTCCTGCCTCACCCTCCCAAGTAGCTGGGATTACAGGCATGCATCACCACGCCTGGATCATTTTGTATTTTTAGTAGAGATGGAGTTTTACCATGTTGGTTAGGCTGGTCTCAAACTCCTGACCTCAGGCGATCCACCTGCCTTGGCCTCCCAAAGTGCTGAGATTACAGGCGTAAACCACCACACCCAGCCTATTCATTCATTTTTGTTAAACATCTACTATGTTCCAGTGCTGTTCTTAGATCAAGGCATATGAAATAAACAAAAATAAACAAAGTTGAAGTAGGTAGCAATACATGGGCAACTAAACAGACAACTAAAGAAATAGCATCGTTTCAGAGAGTGTTGTGTGCTCTTGAAAATACAGCTGAGTAACATTCACAGGTGCTGGGAGTGTTTTCCATGAGAAGGTGCCATTTGAGCTGAGACCTAAATAATGAGAAGCTGAAAAAGAATATGCGCAAAGGCTGAAAATGAAGGGAGAGGTAGCAGGAGACATGGGAACTGGTAGGAAGGGATGAAGTCAGGGCTTATAGTACCAGGTAGACAGTTTGGACTTTATTGTGACCACTGGAGAGTTTTGATCAAAGAAGCAACCCAATTTGATTTATATTTCTAGAAGCTCACCCTGACTATTGTTTTGGGACTGGACAGCAGGGTGGCCAGAGTGGAAGCGGGGAGGCTATTGCCTCCCAAGTAGGAGATGATGGCGACCTAGCCTGGGATGTCAGTAGTAGGGCAGAGAGAAGCAGCCAGATTCCAGGTGTGTTGTAGGCAGTGCCAATAGGACTTACCATATCCTGGGCAAGTCCCTTAGCCCAGGAGAAAAGACACAGAATGGAACAGGATGACTAAGTGACGGGAGTGGATGGTCATTTACTGATATGGAGGAGACTTAGTGGAAAGGAGTTACGAGGTACGTGCTAATCAGGAGTTCTGTTGTGGACAGATTGAGTTGTCTATTAGTCATCTAAGCAGAGATGTTGACTGGGTCGTTGAATGTGCACGTCTAGAGGTTTGGAGAGAGGCCAAGGCATGAGCAAATACTCTGTAAAGTTCTCCTTTGAGATGCTTTGTTACAAGCCTGGTTTGATGGATATCTGAAGCATGCATCTCCTAAGGTCTCCTGGAGTCAGAATTTCCTTCTGTGCATCTTCAGCTGTCCTGGAAACTCATTGACAGACTGTGGAGTTCAGGGATTTAAAACACTAGTAGGAGTTTGTTTTTGTTCTCTGCTTTGTTTCAAGTTAACTGAAAAGCATTATTTTCAACTTTCATCTTCAATTTTAAATCATGCAAGAAACCTATCACTTACCTTCTGATCATTACACTGCCCCCCTCACATTCCAGCTCCCCATATAAGCGAGAATTTAGTGTAGAATGTGTTGGGCTTGCAGAATAAGACCCATCTCAAGAAAGGCAAGGTTAATAACTCTGCCAAGTGTCAGCCTAACAGGAGACTCGGGCAGATAAGCCCAAGTGAGTAAACACTGTGAGACTATGCCTTCTCTTTTTTTCCTTCTAGCACCATAAATTTATTATGGTTTTCTTTCTATCAGTTTCTTTCATTCTTGTGATGGTTTCTCATTAAGGAGATTCATGGGGACGGTTGTTATCGATCAGAGCTATTAGCCACCAGAGTGTAATCTGGTTCTAGTACAAACTGACCTGCACAGTGTCCTGTCTACCTTGGGGATTTAAGCTGATTAACTCAGAGCCTGGGAGGCAGAGTCTAAAGTTCTGTAACACAGCACCTCTGGCACCCCCTCTTCCCCACCAACCAGTAGGGGATTTAACATACTGACACTGTAATTAAATCCAAATCCACACTTAACCCACCTTGAAAGTAGCCACTGGTACCTGGCTTACCTTAGATGTACATTCACAGCCAGTGAATGATGCTGTGGCAAGGTAGTAGAGTGCTGCTTTAATCCCCTCTTCTGTCTCAGGCCCTTCAGTGCCAATTACGGTGGGGTTTCTAGTTTGTTTATTTGTTGTACTTATTTCCAAGAATTGATCAACCTCATGGCTCAGAAATAAGTTAAGTGATTAGAATGAGATTTCTACAGAAAAATAGGCAGCTCACTGCTGGGGCTTTCAGCAGCATGATCTCTCTACTGTATGTTTTGATGGAACCAGAGAACAAGATGCCAGAAGTGTGCTTTTGGTTGCCCACAGAACCCCTGGCAGCCATATGAGTGGATCCACCGGGAGAAAAATGCCACAAAAATTACTAGTCTCAATCATTGACCTTGGCTTTTAAAATATAGCTAACCACCAAGTATAAGCTGAGGACTAAGGTCAAACTTAAGACCCTTCAAGAATGGCATTTGAGCTGCAAAAGCTGTCCACAAGTGGGCAGGATAAATTAATTGGTATCTCACACCAGAGGAACTTCAATAAGTAAATATTCCTTCTTGTACTGAAAAGTACAATTAAGGTGTAACCATTTTCCTCCCCTTCCATCCAGCTACTTCCTGACCCCATGCTTTACTAAGAATTATGATATAGTAGAATGGTTAGGGGCACAGTCTTTGGAGCTAGACTTCATGAACCAAAGCCACAACCAATCTTGTATAAGTTATTTAAATTCTCTGTGTCTCATTTTCCCTATCTATGAAATGGCAGTGATAATAATGATTCTAAGATTATTGAGGAGTAAATGAATTATTAGATGTAGCATATAAAATAGTGCTTGGCATATAGTAGGGGCTGAAGAGACATAAGCTCTTCTCATTCGTTTAGCATGAGGTGCCTGATATGAGGCAGGCCCTGTGCTAGACACCAGTGATGTAAAGGTAAGTTTGAATGGGAAGACAGACACACGAACAAGCCTGCCTTCTGCCTCTTCCTGTTCTTTATTAATGCTTAGGAGACGAGGATACTACTACAGAACAGGTATAATAGTCAATGAATATACCCCATAACTGATAAGAAAGGTAGAAGACATAAGAGCCAAAAATGTAATAGAACAATAATCGAGGAGGTCAACCGCTTGTCTGTTATGAATTAGGTCACAATGCATGATAATGTAGCTGAGATTAAACACCCAGAAATTAGATCTCATCGTGGTTTGGCAAAAGAATTGACACAAACCAGAATAAGAGCCTAAGAAAATTTTCTGAAACTACCGTGATCACATCCTGGCCAGCCAACTAAACATTCAGTTACCAGATGTACCCAATAAAACGGCAGGACTTAAATGTGTCCCACCTAGCTGAAAAGTTAAAAAACCTTGCACACACAAGCTTACACACACAAATGCCATTTGGTACAAAAAGAAAATGTTAGCAGGAAAACAAGGAAGAGACATGTGAGGCTGGTTTAAATCTCACCTCTGATACCCACTTGCTATCTCTCCTTAGGTGAGTTATTAAACTTTCTGCTCCCTGGTGTTTATATCTATGGAATAGGGATACTGTTATCACCTACTACATAGGACTGTTGTGAGGACTCAGTGAGATATTGCATAATAAACTCCAAGCTGTAGCACTGAGCCTGCCCCAGCCATCTCTCAGTAATAGCTGTTTTGCTGTTTTAGTTTGCTGTGCGCTAGCTAGACATCTGCCTCCCCTGACAGCCTTGTCTGTCCCTCTCTCTCACTCTGTGTGTCTGTCTGTCTCCCTTTCTATCTGTTTTGTACACAAGTGATATATATACATATATTTATACAAGGAATCCATGTTCATTTTATAAAAACAAGAAAATAATGTACAAAATAGTTTTAAACCACTCACAATGCCACCACCAAGAATAGCTATTATTTTGCTAGGTGTCCCCCTGTCTCTGTGTAAATATGTCTTACATATATAGGATCATACTATACATTCTGTCCACTAGAATTTTTTTCTGCTCAGCAATATGTCGTGTCAGTAAATATAAAATGTACATTAGCATTTGAAATTGCTATTAATATATGGCATTCTATGTTAAGTAAATTCCATAATTTATTTAGACAATTCCATATTGCTAGAAATATAAGCGTAATCAAATTTTCTCTGTTATAAACTTTGCTTGTATTAATATTTTGTGTCGATATATGGATATATCTGGATACTTAGTAGCTCTTACCATGGCCGAGGGTAGTTTTTTCTTTTCCTCAGTGAGAATGGATGATTGCTACTGATCTTGCTCACAAACCTGCATTTGTATAATAGATAAGTAACATTTGGAGCTCTGCAGAAGATACACAACTTAACATAATAGTACCATGTAAAGTACTCCATACCTAAGTACAACCAGCAGCAAACAACACAAAGAGTAAGCCAAACCCCCCAAAACTAGAGTTAACAAGGTGCAGAATTCATCTTATTGGGTGATCATGGGCACATAAATATGGAAGATCAAAGAACAATTAGAAAACAGGAAACTGGAAACAAGCAATCATAATCTCTAGTTTGTCTTTGCACATTTATTTTGCATCAGGCAGAGATAAACATTGATTCATAATTACCTCCTCCCCTCCTTCCATATCTAAGTCATTTCATTGGGTAATGTCAAGGGCCACATAAATAAGTAAAGTACTAAGTTAGTTTTAATAAAATGCATCCAGAATTCCCAAGCAAAAGAAAGGAAGGGAAGTCTTAGCTAATGAGGTCAGCGTTTCTGTGGACATCGGTAGCATATGTATTCAGGGCCTACTGTTCCAAAATGGAAGTACAGAGAACAGTACACCAGATGTCTATCTGCTTCCAGGGAAAACCCGAACCATGAGGAGAATTGGGTTGGTTTGCTATAATTTGGTCACCATTGTTTAATAATCTGGATGTCTAAATGTCTTGCGATTTTAATTTTTGAATATTCACTAACATCTAAATAAGAGTAGAGATCTCGATCCTCTTCTTAGTTCAGCTTCTGAATCACCTGGCACCATCATTTAACTTTACTGAGCCTCTATAAAATTAAGATACAATAATGCCCTATTTCTACTCTCCACTTGATAGTGATATTCCCAGTACTTAGGCAAGATCATGTTAATTAATAAGAGCTCTTTGAATTTCTTTGAAGCTGCTGAGATGTCTGAGGTGGCATGACAACACATGGCAGGATTAATATCATTTGCACTTATTTTGGTATTTATATTAAATATAATGCAGTATTTAAATTCACAGACAAGTCAGCTCCCCATTATCTATGTTTTAATATTTATTTGTGTCCACTTTTGAGGTGAAACTGACTGTATTCAGCATCTCAGCCCGTGTTTAAGGTGGATTGTCCCTGAAAGGTGGAGTATTGTGGATTCATGCAAACATTTGAGGAAGGGCACCTCCCAGAAAAGTTTCTTTGGTGCCTTTTACCTCCTGCTTCTTTTACTCACTCATTGGGGTTTTGCCAGGCCTTACACTGCTCTTTCCTCAACTTCTTTCCCTCTTTGCCGCTTTTCTATTTTGTCATTCCATGCTTGAGCATGGCCTTCCCCTCCCTCTCCTGTCAGCCCCACCCACTCTTGTCTCACCCATCATGGCCCTTCTCTTCCTCCCAGTGGTTTTGTAGGATTTGCTGCCCTGGCCACTTGGGCTGTCTCCTCGGTGGCCAATGCTCCTGTTTGGCAAGCCAGCTGTGTGGCACTGCTGGGCACACATCAGCAGACAGTCAATGCTAGGTCCCTGTTGGTAGGGACAAGATGGAAGGCAGAGAGTACCAGTGTCTCTCCTCACCCCAACCCCATCATCTGTGTTTGACCCCACTCCTTCTCTGAACTCCTTGGCCTCAGTTTACTACATGGAACAGTGAGATGGGAATGTCAAATTATCTGTAGAGTGTTTCAATGCTAATCTGAAGAAAAGCTATCAGGCCTCATTACCCATGTGAGTTGACACCAGTATGTAAGCACTGAATTAAATCTATTGTCGAATGGATTTTGGAAAGCATTATAGCAGGCATTAAGCAGGTACCCAAATGGGAGGACAGCCATCCTATTTTCCTAACTGTAGAAATTCTCTTTAGTCTTTCAATAAGCATGAGGTTTTCCCCATCCTTTTGGGGATTGGTTCAGTCAAGATGGTAGCATAATCAAGATGTCAGAGGTGGTCCTAAGTGAGGAGGTTCAGGATCCAAAAGCCAAGAGTGGGCATTAATGAGTTCATGGGGTCAGGTGAGTATTATTCTGTGTTGGGTATCCCCAAGACCATCCTCAGGCTCAATTATTCACTAAAAGGACTCAGAAAAAACTGTTATACTCATGGTTATGGTTTATTACAGCAAAGGGATACAGATTAAAAGCAGAAAAGGGTGAAGGTGCATGGGGCAAAGTCCAGGAGAAACAAGACACAGGCTTCCATGTGTCCTTTCCTAGTGGAGTCAAACAAATATGCTTAATTCTTCCAGCAATGATTTGTGACAACATGGGCGAAGTATTTGCCAATCTGGGAAGCTCACCTGAGCTTTAGTATTCAGGATTTTGACTGGAATCAGTCACACAGACATGCAATATCTGAGTGACTGACCTCAGCTACTCAAACTCCAGGCTCCCAGGGCAAAAATAGGTGTTCACCATAAATCACATTGTTGGCATAAAGTGTCTGATCATACTAGTATTGTGGCCTAAGGCCTCACATGCAAAATACTCTTATCAGGCAAAATATTACTAGGACTCAGAACTCATCTCTCAGAAGCTGGTCAAGAGCCAGTCCTAAAAACAGGCCTGTCTTGAGAATGTGCAGGGCTTGAGCAACCCAACCCTTTCCAGCACACATTCCCAGGGTCAAGACACTGGAAGGCTTTGGACACATGACTGAACTTCTCCTACCTCAGCTGTCACCTTCCAAGCATAACATTCTCTCTTCCTTCCACATGGGATCATTGTGATTCAGAATAGTAACGACTATTTTCACAAAAAGTAGGTCATCTACAGCAAGGACACTATAAATTATTATTGTTATTTGTATCATATCATTATTATTCAGGGGGTGGAGCACGGGAATGAGCCCTGAACACTTCCTTGTTATCTCATAACAAGTCAGAAATGCCTTTTCCCAAAGTTCTGAAGGCAAAGATAACTTCAGAACAGCGTGTCTCCACTCCACACTGGCATTTAACCTTCTCCCTTGCTCTTCTCTGTCTCCCTTTACCTGGCAGTGGCTGAGAAACCCTGGCCCCCAGCATGAGAAGCGGACTCTGTTTGGTGACATGGTGTGCTTCTTGTTTATAACTCCCCTGGCCACCATCTCGGGCTGGCTGTGCCTGCGGGGCGCCGTGGACCACCTGCACTTTAGTAGTCGGCTGGAAGCCGTTGGACTGATTGCACTCACTGTCGCACTCTTCACTATTTACCTCTTTTGGACACTAGTAAGTATGGGCCGTGGCTAGGGTTCAGGCCATTTGGAGCTGGCCGCCTCAGCTGGCACAAGCCTTTCCTCTTGTCTGTAACACATCTCACCTGCCCGGTAGAAAACAGACCTTCGATTGCTGGCGGGAGCATGAGATTTGGTTTATGACTACGTGTGTGTGTGCGTTTGTCTGTGTGTGTGTCTGTGCTGCTAAGGCAGATCACATAAAGAAAAAGCTCAGCTTCTGGGTGTCCATCAGTCAAAGACACAGACACACCTTGGACGTTTCTCTCCTCTAGTAGTCTAGGACTCCATCTGTTATGAGGCTTGGCATTTTCTTTCCCTTGTTTATGTTTCTCACTTTTGCCGGGATTGTAGTATATTATGAATGATGCATTTGGCTGCTGTTGCTGTCACTGCCTGCACAGATCATGAATCCTCCCTGCTGGTTATTTCCTTCTTACGTCCTGACACAGCCTAAAGTCTTTGTTGGACGTGGAGCCGCACTTTGCCTGATGATTATTCTGTGTATTGGGATATTGACTCTGCTGCCCATAAAAGCACTAATTTATCTAGCTGAGAAGCTGCCACCAAAGAAAGGCCATTTCCCAATAAGTGTTCTCGCTGTGTGTGAGGAAGAATTTTTACATATCCCTTTTCTCATTCTTTTAACTTTTAACTTCATGCAGTAAGTTGATTGCTCGAGTACCGGTTGACAGCACCCACAAAATGCAACATTTGATCTCTCTCCTTATGCTTTCCTCTGGGAGCTGCAGGGAAGGACATCACTGTCTTCTAGAATATTTTCAGAAGCTGGGCCCCCTGCTTCCTGGCATTACTCTCCTGTGCCTGCTCGTTTCTAATCTGAGCACGTTCCATTGTTATTCAATATGTATTTCCTGTCTAAAGTGTACCATTCCCATATCCCATAGCACAGTGTCAGCATGTGGAAGCTGCTTCTAGCACACACTTCCTCCCTTTCTCTGTCTCCCAGACCCTGTTCCTCCAGCTGCCACTCCCACGACCCTGTTCATTTCCCTCTTCTTCATCATATGGCTCTTCCAGCTCTGTGCGTACCCTCCAGTGAGAGTGTTCAAACTGTAAGGAGATATATTTCAGTTTCAGTAAAGAGGGAGTGTTCTAATGCTAAGAACTTATCTGAGTCTTATAGTTAATTTAGACATTCTGTTCCCAGGCTAATGAAGCCCCAAGCAAAACTATTATTGCTTCCTTTAGAAGTCTACACTTCCAGCTGGGCGCAGTGGCTCATGCCTGTAATCCCAGCACTTTGGGAGGCTGAGGCGGGCGGATCACTTGAGGTCGGAAGTTCGAGACCAGCCTGGCCAACATGGCGAAACCCCGTCTCTACTAAAAATACAAAAATTAGACGGGCATCATGGTGCATGTCTGTAATCCCAGCTATTTGGGAGGCCCAGGCAGGAGAATTGCTTGGACCTAGAAGGCAGAGGTTGCACTGAGCCGAGATCGTGCCACTGTACTCCAGCCTTGGCGACAGAATGAGACTCCATCTCAAAAAAAAAAAAAGTCTACGCTTCCAAAGTGCGTCCTGGTTCATTTTGAATCAGGCAACGAAGCTGTTCCAGTAGCTTCCATTGTGATGGGAGGAGGGTTAGAAATAAGAAATGAAGGAGTCTAAGCAGCACCGTCTAACTCCTGGTCAACAGCACCACCGTGGGAAAGTCATTTGGCTTCTGTGAGGCTCAGTGTCCTCATCTGTCAAGTAGAAATAGTGGTAATGCCCATCCTGCCAAATTCCCCTGGTGTTATAAGATTTAAGTCAAAGTGTATATGGGAAAGTACCTTGGAGAATAATATAAGTTCTTGCCGTGTTTAGAGGTTTTCTAGTCTATAATTTTTTTCAGAAGAGTGCCTATGATGAAGGATGGATGAAGTGAGCTTAAATGCTGGGCTTTCAAAACCAATGTAAGGCCTTTCTGAAATCCTGCTTTGTAAAGCATACACTTATCTAACAAGAAAGAAACAGGGTGATAGGTGGCTGGAAAAGAAGGAAGAAACGAAGAAAAGAAAGATTATCTCAAGAAAAAATGGATGTGACCTTGTTTCATCTCCCATCTCAGGTGAAAGGCAGGTTTGGGTAGAAAAGGTACCTAGACTAGGCTCTTTCAGGAAAATGGTAACATACTTCACTCCAGAAATGTTTCTCACGGGCAGTGCTATGCATGTGTTTAGAATCCAAGGGCCTTGTGTTTAAACCCAAGATTTATCATCCTAATAACAGTGTAAATTCAAATAGGATACTTAACCTCTCTGTTCATCCTTCCTCTTATACAAAAAAATACAGGAAATAATTGATAACTGCTGGGTCAATGGGTTATTGCAAAGAGTAAGTGAGATAACGTCTGAGAACATACATGCAAGCACCTAGCAGAGTGTTGGCCCCAGGCTCCTTCCTGCGGCTTCCCTGCTCCCCCAGCTTCCACCCTCCCCCTGCCCTTTATAGAATGCAAAGTAGCAGGAGGGAAAGAAGGCATCTCTCCCCTTTGACTGGTGTGAAAAACGTGCTGTGGAGTCAGCTCAGCAATAGGTTACTGAATATAGAATAACTCCGTCCCAGATAAATGCTGTACTGAGCGGCCCTGGCAAGAGCCGTAATTCAGAAGCTGACAGCACTTGGAAACTGCCCTGCGGCAGAAACCCATTGTAAACAAGCTGTCAAGCTTAAGGAGAATATGCTGTGAAAATGTCTTAGATAAACAAACACGGTGTCAGTCCAAGCCTGGCTCCTCAGAGGAGCCGTTCCTGGAAGGGCCTTCCTGGTACTGTGAAGAAGGACAAGCGTTCACGCTGCAGGCCTCAGAGTGCCTTGGAGTTTCTCGCAGGCACACGTGGCCATGCGGGTACAGCCTTGACACACCCTCAGGGAGTCCTACCTTCTGGAACCTGCTGTGTTCCAGAAGCACACCTGGGCCCGAGGAGGCCAGGGCCTTGGTCAGCTCCACCCTAAGAGCTCAGGGAGAGGTGTCCTAGAAACATCACTGTCCATGTCACAAGTGATTTGAAGCCTGTAGACAGACACAAAGAGAGCTGGCTGAGAACTGAGTCCACATTAAACATGAAGAAATTGTCGGTAATGGACTTGGTATCAGCCCCAGTTTTGAGTTTGGAGGAGAACTGAGGCACCGTGTACAGGAAGTCTTTCCACTCACTGCATCACTGATGCAACCAGTGTCTAGCACAGAAGGGAATGAATGAGCGACCCGGTTCCTCAAAGGCTGACTCCCAGTCCCATGGTTTGATTGTTTAAATTCTTCTTATAAAGGGGGAACCGCCAAAGGAATGCTGTCCCAACAAGGCTCGCTGTGGGGCTGCTTTAGACATATCCCCTACACGGCCTACAAGCATCCTGAGGGTATTCAGCGGTATTTCCCCATGACCAATTCTCTCCTATACTCCTTTTCCCCAGTGCAGTCAGAGATAGATAGGTGAGCTGGGCATATTGCTGGGGAGGCCGTTTGCCAAGGCCTGGTCCCATAGATATCCCTAAGTCACACCACTTCCAGAGAGAAAGGGCAAAATCAAAATATGTAATCAGATATCCCAAAGCCTTCTGTGACTTTTTTTTTTTTTTTTTTTTTGAGAGAGAGTTTCCCTCTTGTTGCCCAGGCTGCAGTGCAGTGGTATGAGCCGAGATCACCGCAACCTCCGCCTCCCGGGTTCAAGCGATTCTCCTGCCTCAGCCTCCCGAGTAGCTGGGATTACAGGCATAGGCCACCACGCCCAGCTAATTTTGTATTTTTAGTAGAGACGGGGTTTCTCCATGTTGGTCAGGCAGTCTCGAACTCCCAACCTCAGGTGATCTGCCCGCCTCAGCCTTCCGAAGTGCTGGGATTACAGGCATGAGCCGCTGCACCAGGCCGCCTGCTGTGACTTTATAGCACACCTTTGCCCCAGCTGCAGTCACCTCCCTAATGGGAAGAGTGGGTGCTAACATTTTCTAACCCTTCTCATAATATTCATGCGATCACAACTCTTTGTACAGCAGACTTGCCCATGATAGGAGGTTAGTTAGATGAATAAACTAGAAACTTCAGGAAGCCCATCCCATAAGGAATAGTATTTTTATAATAGTGGCCCTATACTCTCTTCCTCCTCTCTCCTAAACTCAAAAATTTAAGAAATATCTAAGTGAAATTCTTAACATTATTGTTATAGCATCTTTTTATTTTATGTTTTCTTTTTCCTTGCTGCCTTATTCTTCTTCTAAATTAGACCTCCTTTCTTCCCAATTATATTGCATTGCAGGGATGCAGTGTCTTGGAGCATCTAGAGAAGTAGCATTAACCCAGGGCAATGCAAACCTGTGGTCTCCTTGGCGTTGTGCTCGACTGCCTTTATTTTCCCTAACAAAGAAGCATCTTCTTATGTTGCATTCTTCTTATTGATTGAATTTGCCTGCAGACTGTGGTGATTAACCACAATTAAAATAGATTAATGTATAATAAGATCTCATCTGTTTGTCTACACAAGTGGGCTGAATTTTTTAATTTCCTGGCCAAGGAACCAGGAGACCTGCTAAGTCGTTGACTCTCTGTGTTCCTTGAAGCAGTGCATCTCAGGCTTGAATGCACATGCGGATCACCTGGGGATCTTGTTAAAATGCACTCTCTAATTCCTTAGGTCTGGGTGGGGCCCAAAATTCTGATATTCTAACAAGCTCCCAGGTGATGCAGCCTGCTGCTGGTCCAGGACCATGCTGAGAGCAGAGCCTTAAAGGAAATAGCCCAATCTCTCTCTGTCTTTCTCTTTTTTTTTTCTGTTACCCTGTATCTAAAGGGTGTCACAAAATTCTTTCTTATATTTAAGACACACAAAATACCAGCCCAAGAACACTAAAATGTATGCTCTGTGCCCTGTGCTAGGTGTTTTATATGCATTACATCAAATATCATTATTCACATCTTACAAACAAGGAAACTGAAGCTTGTTGACAGCAAATAACCTCCCCAAATCACGCAACCACTAAGTAGAGGATGCAGGTTGCAGGCCCGTGTGCCTGGCTCCGGAGCCTGCGGCCTGCACTCATAACTACTTCTCCAATTACTAATGCCAGTGTGCATAGCTCTCAGCATCATGGAAAAGGGGACTCTTGATTTGAAATCCAGCTTTCCCATAATGTTCCCAGATTCCAGACTTCTTATATTGCCAAAGTTCCTTATTAGTGTAATACTTGTCTGCATTCCACCTCTTTCCCGCTGTTGGCCCTGAACAGCTGGCTTCCCAGCCTGCCTCTCCTACATTCGTGAGTGGCACCAAGCAGCAGCAGGACAGAATAGATACAAGAGAATCACACGTGAAAAAAAACCAAACTGATCCACTTTGGCATGTTCAGGGACTTTTGGAGAAAAGCACATCTGTGTGAGTTTAAAAGCGTATATTTTCATACTCAACTCTCTCTGGCATTCAGCCCGTGGCATCTGCTTTCTAGCCTCAGAAATTTGAATAAGTGGCCTTGAATTTCATGATCCTGCCAGGAAGACTAAAAAGCCCATTCTGATCAAGGGCCTGCACTTCCATCTACTTCCAGAAACTCGAGCCCAAGTCATCAGGCCAGCCTACTTTCTGACCACCATAGACCTTTAGTGGGATCAACACAACCCACCTACTCCCAGATAATTAAACAGCCCAGACCTGATTTGTCACTCCAAGCTCATGGGCTCCTTCCTTTCCAGCACTTACCTACACATCAGGCTCTGAGTTTCTTGGACAGTCCATCAGTGTTTTATGCCAGCCTTCTCCAAAACAGACTATAGGTTTAAGCATCTCATTCCAATATATGTACATAAAAAGCAAGCACCTCGGCCGGGCACCGTAGTTCACGCCTGTAATCCCAGCACTTTGGGAGGCCGAGGTGGGTGGATCACCTGAGGTCGGGAGTTCAAGACCAGCCTGGCCAACATGGAGAAACCCTGTCTCTACTAAAAATACAAAATCAGCTGGGCATGGTGGCTACTCGGGAGGCTGAGGCAGGTGAATCGCTTGAACCCGGGAGGCGGAGGTTGCGGTGAGCCAAGATCGCGCCATTGCACTTCAGGCTGGGCAACAAGAGCAAAACTCTATCTCAAAAAAGAAAAAAAAAAAAGGCAAGCATCTCTCAGGCACAATTATGACACTGCCTCTACCATCATGTATTATATGAGAGGTTTGGTGGGGCACAGTGGCTCACGCCTGTAATCCCAGCCCTTTGGGAGGCTGAGGCAGGCAGAACACTTGAGATCAGGAGTTCGAGACCAGCCTGGCCAACATGGTGAAACCCTGTCTCCACTAAAAACACAAAAATTTGCCAGGCATGGTGGCGCATGCCTGTAATCCCAGCTTCTCAGGAGGCCGAGGCACAAGAATCACTTGAACCCATGTGGCAGAGGTCACAGTGAGCTGAGATCATGTCACCGCACTTGAGCCTGGGTGACAGAGCAAGCCTCCATCCAAAAAAAAAAAGAGAGAGGCTTAAGTTTGAAGCAGTGTTGCAATCAGAAAATATAGGATGCTTATTCACTCATTCATTTACTCAGCAAACTCTCTTGAGCAACTTCCTAAGTGCAAGGCGTTATAACAGGTGCTGGGCATGCAAAGATGAACACAACACAACCCCTGCTCTCAAGATGCTTCTAGTGCAGGAGGAGAGAAAAACATGCACAGTGCTGTTCAGGACACTCAGTGCCATGTGGGTAAGCTTGAGGCACAGCGGGCACCCAAGGGAGTCATGCCCCACCTAGCCTGAGGCTAGAGAAGATTTAGCAGGGGAGTTAGTGCCCACTCTGTGATTTCCTTACTGGAAGCTATAGAATGCTGGAGCTGGATGCAATTAGGAATCACCCACTGGGGCCACCAAGCTGTTGTTCAGGTTGTCCACAGGACAGTACAAAGGATGTCCTTCGTATCATAGTATGAATGGGATCCTTTGAGTTGTGCAGGGTCTAACTTGCAGGAAGGCTCATGAAGCTCTAGCATCCCACTCATCTAACAGAGAAGAACCTAGGCACCTGATAGGCACATTGCCGAGGTCACACAGCTGGTCGAGGGCTGGCATTGTATCCACCACTAGTCCGAAAATAAATCCAAACTCAGAAAGAACTTCATTTCCCCATTTATATCCTGAATTTACCCGGTATGAGGAGGAACAAAGGAAGCCACCATGCAAGCCCTGCCCATGTGTCCACACATAGGGTGCTCTTTGGCTGGTGCCCAATCTCTCAACACTCACTGTGTGCCAGAGCCATTTTCCCAGGGTTCTTGCCCTGCCACAGTGCTTCCAGCTCTTTGAAGCTCTTTCAAATGACATATTTGTTTCTTGTATTGATTATCCACTTCTGCTGACCTGAATTCTTTTCTCTTACTTTTCCTCTCCCACCCCCAGGTGTCATTTAGGTACCACTGTCGATTGTACAACGAGTGGCGTCGGACCAATCAGAGGGTGATTCTCCTCATTCCAAAGTCTGTCAATGTACCTTCTAACCAGCAGTCCTTGCTGGGCCTCCATTCGGTCAAGAGGAACTCAAAGGAGACAGTTGTTTGATGTTTGTATGGTTGGTTGGTTGATTCACTGTTTGGGGTTTGGAAGTGTCTGCACTGGGGTCATGCACTGAGCCACCCCCAAGCCCTTCCTTAAGCCTGTGGGTCTAAGAACATCCAGAGCGCGTTAGCACATCACCCCAAGCAACAACCTCCGCCAGAAGAAAGCAAATGCTGTTTTACTTCAAATCGTGGATGCTGCAATCATATGATATTTGCTAAGCTGCCAAACATGTTTATTTAGCAGATACTGTATGGAATTTTCTGAACACCTCTTTAACGTATGAGGAAGGTTGTCCTGCTACGGATGCAATTCAATTCTTCCTTTTTTATTACTATTTCAAACACACATATATATATTAAACTTAGATGGTAATCAAAATCAAAAAGCCAACGTAAAAACTGGTTTCTTGGTTTGGTTGGGTCTTATTTGAGTTGGTTTGTTTCTCAGTTTCTCGTATGGATTCTTTGGGGTACTTTGGTAGCCTGAGTGGTCTTTTTCATCTCTTTCACATCCATTACTCAAGGAGACAGCATAACAGATGCAGAACAAGTCATATTTGAAGAATGTTTTGTACTAAACTTCATTTAATTATTCAGTTTTTAAAGGGAAAAAGGGCGTGGCAACTCTCCACACAGTGAGCTGTTTATTTAAATATCATTAAGGAGAAAAAAAATATGGTGAGAAGCTCGCTCCTTTCAACTTGTTTGGTACTGACAGCTGATAGAAGCTATTTTCTAATAATAAACATACAGTGTGTGAAAGACAAAACCCACTGATTGCAATACTCTTTTTTTAATCATAAAACCTGTGAAGTTTCCCAAAGCAGGTTTTAAAAGGAAAAAAAGGAAAAGCAAAAAGGTTGGTGTTCTCACTTCCATCTCATTTAGTGCATGTCTTAATTCAGCATTCGTAATGAATTGGAGGATCATTAGACATTTCTAGGAACCCTAGACCTGTTTTGCATATCAATTAGCATTCCCATTGCTCTATTGAATTTCTAGCTTGACAGGTAGATGTGGCAAAAAAAAAAAAAAAAAAAAAAAAAGCCTGTCCTAGCAGCCCTGCACTTATTCTAAGACCCCTTTGTCTGATTCTTTAAAAAGGAGCCCCACACAGTGCCTTCCCCCAACCATGAGCCAATTCTGTCACAGTCCGAAATAGACTTTTTCTAAGGGTTTCGTGTCCCTCTTTTATCCGTCGCAGTGTAAAGGGTCTGATCCGCAGCCTGCATTGTGCGCGCACTGAGGCAGGAGCGGATGTCTTCTGAGGAGAGCGCTGGCTGGGATTGACTCTCAGGATCCCGGCTGTCCGCCCGCCCACACGCAGCGAGGAGGGGTGGAGCCCTGCTTCGAGAATGCTTAAAATATGGAATTCTAGAACATGACCCACATTCTGAGTATCACTCCAGCATCTGCCTTGTGCTTCCCAAGTGGGAAAACGAGAAGTGCAAAGGAACAGGCAGCGAGGAGGGTAGCGATTTTTGTCTGCAAATTGATGGAGCTGATGCAGGTGTCCCCTTTGTAGGCGAGCCCTCCATTCACTGGCTGCCCCCAGCGCTGCCTGGGGAGGGAAACAGCTGTACTGCTCTCCGCTGCAAAACTCAGATGTGCTTTATGGCATGTGACAATAGATTTCCTCCCCACCACGCTTCACTTGGACACTTCAATTCCAGTAATATATGTCTCAGCCCTTCCGTTTACTCCACCCTGCTCACCCCCCTGGGCTGTCATTAGCTGCACCACCATCAACCGTTTCTTAATTGACCTTTTTAAAATGCTGGACACCACCGGCTGCACGCAGCTGCCACACATTAAATTTCCAGAGCAAAGAGTCCAACTTGGTAGCTGGTGAATTGCAGCCCTGTAATATACTTAATAAATGACGTCCACCCAGCCTTAGTCCCTGAGCTGTCAGGTGAACCCTTGACACCTCTCAACTGAATGGCACAACATTCATGAGAGGACCATACCCCTTCTCCCTGTTTCTTCCATGAATTAAGGAAGCAGCGGATTTCCAGGATGATTTCTTGTCAAAGTTGGCCGCAGAGAATTCCTGCCATCTTGATTCATGAGATGAGATATGACATCATCAAAGGCAGCCAGGTCCCAGGCCGTTCAATGGGGATCCTGCATTAGGAAGGGTTTGCACATTAATACTGTGCCTGTACCACACCTCTTTCCTTCGTGTTTGCATCCCTGCCCTGTGAAGTAAAACAAAGTCCAAGATGCAAGGAGTAGATGGCGTGTGGGGTGGTGGCAGGACACCCCTGGCAGCCAGGCAGAGCATCAGTGCCTCCCTTCCCAGGTCACCAGCTTGGGACCTCCTTGTGAGAGGCTCTGATCTCCATTGGCATCAGGGCCCATAGAGGATTCTGAACTCTTGGAGGATATTTCATCCCCTCCAAGCGTTGCTCCATGGAAAGGGCTACACCTCCTGCAGGAAGGGGTGCATTTTGTTAACGGGTATTAATGGGTACAGAGGCACCATGCAGCCTACCAGCACCCTTGCTAGCCTAGTCCTCTTCCTGTGCTTCTTTTTGAAAGCTCAAGAATGAAGAGGAAGAGATGAGGAGTGGGGGTCCTTTACCTAAAGGACCCTGGTGGTTCATTGCTTCTCTTTCACGGACTTTTTAAAAAAAACTCCCTCTCTTCCACACTGCTTGCTGTGATTCTGTCCTAATCATTTTTCTTGAGAATATCATGTAGAGATAAATGTGTGTCACAGTGAAGCCAGAAGGTGAATTAACAAGACAAATCCAGCATGCTCTTGCCTGCCCTGCATGTGTGCTCATTTGGGGAAGGACGGAGGACACAGGGCATCGACACAAATTCTACAGCTCCTCAGAGAACACAGCAGAGACTCAGATGAGCTGTAAAATCCATTAAGGAAAAATAAATGGCATGATTTGGAAGTTACTTTGATTTGTCTTTCATTGTCCTAGTCTCCCCTGCCCATAGTGCCTGGGCCCTGCCGTGGATTGTCACTTTCAGTGGGGCTGTAGCCATAGGCATTTCATTTTCAGTGAAAATAATTCATCTGGGGCATGGAGGAGCCAAAGGAGAAAATGGAGGTGAAATCGCAGCCCAAATGACCCCACACTTGGGCAAGCAGCCAGCTTCCGGTTCCACTTCCTCCTAGGTCCTTATTGTTCCCATCAGGACACTGACCCTGGCTGGGCTCTGGGTCTGCGCCTGCACCGTGCATCTTTCTCCCATATTGGAATCCGCTCAGCCTTGCCTGACACTCCACACAGCTTATGGAGCTGTCCACACTAGGAAATGACCCATGGCCCAAAGAACCTGAGTAGGAAAGACAGCTAGGAAATGAAATCAGGAAATGCTTCCTTTCCACTTCAATCCAGAGTGTTCCTAGAAGCTGCCTGAAGATCTGCCACACAACTTGTAGTCCCTAGTGCTAGATGAGAAATGTAGAGTTGTGATTCTGATGCCTGAAGTAGAATGGGAGTTGAGCCAGTGCATGGGGACAAGGTTCAGGCTTATTTTAGGACAAGAAGTTAGGGACCATGATGGACCTGGCTTGACATCATTCTTCCCAGCCAAGCATATGAGGACCTGCTTTCTGGCAGACGGACCACATGAAGCCTGGTGCTGCTGAGGCTGGAGTCATGAGAAGTTGGCACTATGGCTTGTGATATCTGGGCAACTGCTAACTGTCTCAAAATGTGTCAGTTCTGCAGAAATACGTGGGCTATGATCCACCAATTTTCTTTTCTTTTTTTTTTTTTTTTGAGATGAAGTCTCGCTCTGTCGCCCAGGCTGGAGTGCAATGGCACTATCTCAGCTCACTGCAACCTCCGGCTCCTGGGTTCAAGTGATTCTCCTGCCCCAGCCTCCCAAGTACCTGGGATTACAGATGCGCACCACCATGCCCAGCTAATTTTTGTATTTTTTAGTAGAGATGGGGGTTTCACCATGTTGGTCAGGCTGATCTCGAATTCTTGACCTCGTGATCCACCTGCCTTGGCCTCCCAAAGTGCTGGGATTACAGGCGTGAGCCACCACACCCGGCCTCTTTTCTTATTGATGCCTTCAGATGATATGCTCCTTTTTTTTGGCTTCACAAAAGTCTCAGTGTCTAGGAATTGGCTCTAGGACATTTTGCCTTCCCCTTGCTATTTAAGTCATTCTGGGGTGATCCTGTCTCCTCTTCCCAACATGATAGAGTAAAAGAGAACCAGCTAGGGAGTAAGGCTACGTGAAAGCTTTTTGTGCGGCTTTTTTTGAGACAGGGTCTCGCTCTGTCACCCAGGGTGAAGTGCAGTGGCACAATCTCGGCTCACTGCAACCTCCACCTCCCAGGTTCAAGAGAATCTCCCACCTCCACCTCCCAAGTAGCTGGGATTACAAGTGCCCACCAACACACCTGGCTAATTTTTGTATTTTTAGGAGAGACAGGGTATCACCATGTTGGCCAAGCTGGTCTCAAACTCCTGACCTCAAGCAATCCATCTGCCTCAGCTTCCCAAAGTGCTGGGATTACAGGCATGAGCCACCATGCACAGCCAAGACTACGTGAGTTTGAATCCTGGCTCCATAATGTCCCAGCTGCAGATTGCGGACAAGTGACCCCATCTATCTAAGCCTCAGTTTTTGCTTCCGTAAAATGGAGATAGTATCTACCTCATATAGTCCTTGTAAGATTCACAAGGCTTAGCTCCCACTTCACAGATGAACAGCGGTGCCATTCCCTTTCTATCCTTTCACTCACTGTTGCTACCATCTAGGTGATTTTGCCCTAGCCAGGGTTTCAAAGAACAATTTTAATAATCAATTTGAAAGACCATAAACAAATTGTTTTAACTCTTATTCAAAAGGAAGAGGGATTAATTTTAAATAATCAACAGATACTTATTGTGCACTGTGCTTGGGAATAAAAAGAACTATTAAGATAACTTTCTAGAGGTTGAAATTACTGATTTGATTGAGATCTTTGAATTATGGGTAGATTTTTGTTTTCCCTGTATTTCCTGATACCGAGACCTAGGGTTAATTGAGAATTCATTACAGATAAAAATTTGCTAGTTCTGGGTCTAGTGCTACAGAGGAAAACGAATATAGCCCATCAGTTGTCTGTGTTCCCAGAAATGAGACATTTGTGAGTCACTGAGCTCATACATCCAGTGCTTTCTTGAGGCTCTAAATTCTGTGCACAAAGACAACAGAAGGAGAGTTGGCTCAGGGAGCCCTGCTTCGTTATGAGACACTCTCTTTTTTGGAATACACTTTTCATCTATCAATCAGGGCCATAGTTTTCCCATCAAGGAAATGAATATATGAGTCTTTATCAGAGGTTTTAGCTTATCTCTGAACATCACGTGCAAAGAATTAAGTTAATCTTACATTTTTGGTCATGACTCTATTTCTGTGACCATTAGGTCCTTTTTTTATTCCACAAATACGTATATAGTGCCAGACCCTTCCCATGAGCCATGCACTATCCAGCACTTTGATTTTTTTTTTTTTTTTAAGACAAAATCCTACTCTGTCGTCCAGAGCTGGAGTGCAGTGGGGGTATCTCGGCTCGCTGCAACCTCCACCTCCGGGGTTCAGTCCGTGGCATCTGTTTCTAGGGCCCCTTGAAACAGCTGTGGGGGCCCAAGTCTCCTTCCTTAGCATCCTGAGTAGCTGTGATTACAGGCGCTCAACCACCATATACAGCTAATTTTTTTTTTTTTTTTTAGTAGAGGCGGGGTTTCACCATGTTGGTCAGGCTGGTCTCGAACTTCTGACCTCGTGATCCACCCGCCCTGACCTCCCAAAGTGCTGGGATTACAGGCGTGAGCCAACGAGCCCGGCCCTATCCAACACTTTAAAACTTACCTCCTGGCCAGGCGCGGTGGCTCACGCCTGCAATCCCAGCACTTTGGAAGCCTGAGGCAGGCAGATGGCTTGAGCCCAGGAGTTCGAGACCAGCCTGGGCAATACGGTGAGACCCCCCCGGCTCTCCACAAAATACAAAATATTAGCCAGGTGTGTCGGTATGCACCTGTGGACCCAGCTACTCAACAGGCTGATGTGGGAGGATCACTTCAGCCCCGGAGGTCGAGGCTGCAGTAAGCCGAGATGGCGCCACTGCACTTCCTGTCTGGTCGACAGAGCGAGACCCTGTGTCAAAAGAGAAAAAAATAAAATTATTTAATCCTCATAACCTTATCTAGTGCCACGTAACAGAACTTAGTGGTCCAAAACAACTACTTTATTGTATCTCATTAATCCACGGGTTGATCTGGCCACAGCTGGGCAGTGCCTCTGCCAGGTGTCTTACACCGTCCGATGGCACAGTGCTGGTCCACGTGGCCTGCCTCTCCACGTGGCAGCTGTTTGTAGGACCCCTTGAAATGGCAGTGGCAGGGGCCCAAGGCTCCTGCTTAAACACGGGGCTAGGCAGTCCCAGGGCAGCACTAACTCTGTATCCTATTGGTCAAAGCAGTCACAGGCCCGCCTCTTGTGGGAGGAGCTACACGCAGACAGGGCGGGACAGAATTTTTTGGAGCCCGTCTTCGCCTATCAGTTACCAGCCCATTTTAGGGATGGGAACACTTAACTAAACAAGTTGTTAATTGCCCAGGGTAACAGAGCTAGTAAGAGGCACAGCTGGGATTCAGAACCATGCAATCAGAGCATGGACTCAGCCACTAGTTTTAAATATTTTCCCTTTCACTTCTAATCTCCACTCCTATCTCCTTCCTTCCTCCATTAGGCACCCACTCTCTATAATATGTTTGATATTATAAATTGAATATGTATGCTTCTTTGCAAAACATATTGTTTTGTAAGTATATCTTAATTTACATCAACGATATTACAACTGTCCTTTTTCACTGAACACTGTTTCTAAGATGCCTCCATGTTGCTGCGTGTGCTACCTCATTGCTAATGGCTGCTTGGGATTCTATTTTACTTTTCCATTCCCTTAATGTTACCTCCAGCTCCCCGACCCAGCCAACAGTGCTGTGATGGACATCCTCGTACTCATCCACCTATGAGCCTGGTCAGAGAGTTTCAGTGCATCAGTGTCCATCAGTGGGAGTGCTGGGTTATTGGACGCAGACATATTTAACTTCACTATTTTGGTCCTGTTCTCCAGGAGTATTTCACTTTAGACACCCCTCCCTGTAGTAATAGTTGAGTTTTCCCATTTCTCCATATTCTTTCCAACACAAGCTATTATTTATTTGTTCATTGTCGCCAATCTGATAGTATAAATCTGTGTTTTGTTGTTATATTGCTTATTTGTTCAAATTTACATTTCTGGTTTTTTTCCTGTTGGGTTCCCTATCTTTTCCTTTTTAGTCTCCTTAGTCAGTTTGATGTCAGACAAAGTCGTCTCTCATTTGTTCACCCCTCTCTTAATTTTGTTTATGGTATTCTTCATTGAACAGAAATCCTTAATTTTGACATAGTCAATTGTGAGTTTTGCTATGTAGTTTGTACTATGGGTAGTCTTATTTAAATTTAAGAAGTTCTTTCTCATTCCTGAAGCACAAAGTTATTCTCTAATTAGCTTTAGTCTTATCTTTCACCCTTAGGCCTCTAATTTGTCTGGAGTTCACCTTTGTATATGGTATAAGATAGGGATCCATTGTTATCTCCTAAAGCAGGCAGTTTTTTCATCATCATCCACTAAACAATCTACCCTTTGCTCATTCATTTATAGTGTCACCTGTATCATATATCTAGTTCCATATAAACATGGGTCTGTTTTTGAGCACTGAATTTATGGTTTCAGTCTTTTTGTCTGTTCCCATATTATCTCACCATTTATCTTACTGTGGCTTTTTTTTTTTTCCTAAGACAGAGTCTCGCTCTGTCTTGCCCAGGCTGGAGTGCAGTGGTGTGATCTTGGCTCACTGCAGCCTCCGCCTCCCGCATTCAAGCAATTCTCCTGCCTCAGCCTCCCAAGTAGCTGGGACTACAAGCATTCGCCACCACACCCAGCTAATTTTTGTATTTTTAGTAGAGGAGGGGTTTCCCTATGTTGGCCAGACTGGTCTCGAACTCCCAACCTCAGGTGATCCACCTGCCTTGGCCTCCCAAAGTGCTGGGATTACAGGCATGAGCCACCGTACCTGGCCTTTACAGTGGCTTTACAGCATGCCTCAGTACCTAGCAGAATGACCAACTCCTCCCCAACCCCTTAACAACTTCACTCTTCTTCTTTTCAGAATTGACTTAGTTATTAGTGATCAAGCTTTTTATTCTTGTGTATAAATTTTAGAATTGTTAAGTAGTTGAAAAGGTCTTAATGGAATTTTTACTGGCATTGTAGTGAATTTATAATTCATTTCACTAAAATTGACATCTTTACAATTTTTGGTAATCCCATATAATGATCATAGCATATCACCACATATTCAGCTGCTTTCTGTGTCCTGTAATAGCGTTTTAATCTTTTCCAATAAAATTCTTGTGTGTTCTTTGTTAACTTGATTCCCAAATTTTATAGTTGGTACTGCTATTATAAATGATATTGTCCGGGCACCGTGGCTCACACCTGTAATCCCAGCATTTTGTGAGGCTGAGGCGGGCGGACCACGAGGTTAGGAGTTCCAGACCAGCATGGCCAATATGATGAAAACTCGTCTCTAAAAATACAAAAATTAGCCGGGTGTTTTGGCATGTACCTGTAGTCCCAGCTACTCGGGAGGCTGAGACAGAAGAATTACTTGAACCGGGAGGTGGAGTTGCAGTGAGCCGAGATCGCACCACTGCACTCCAGCCTGGCAACAGAGCGAGACTCTGTCTCTAAATAAATAAATAAATAATATCTATCTTCCATTACATTTTCTAGTTGGTTAGTGCCAGTGTAGATGTACACTAGTTATGCTGTATCTTTGTCGAACTCTGTAGGAGTCTCATAGTTTGTTGATCATGACAGTTTGTTTACACCCGGCTAGGTCTGCTCTCTCCTGTGTTAACGTAGTGGCCAGGCGCTCCACAACTCTCCAACTGCTGTCTAGTTAGCAGTTGTATTTGCTGGTTTTCCAGTCTTCAAGGGTGTGTTCTGTTTCTCTGCCAGTATGATTTTTTTTTTTACATTTTTCCTATATTCTATTTCATTTCTATTCTAATACTCTGTGTTTTAAAAATTCTTTTCAAGAACATTCAATAATAATTATGTATAATCGATAGCTGCTAATAAAACTGTATAATTATAATTAATTATGTATAATTCACAAAACATTGAGAAAATTGTGTGACTCTCTACTTTTCATTTGCCAATGTAGTATGATACATTAATGTTGCACCATCCTTTCATTCCTGGATAAATCTTACTTAATAAAATTTTCTACATCTATCTATATTCATATATGGAAAACCAAGAGTTCACAGTGACACCACCAACTGCAATTCAATACCACAGAGGTGAATTTTATTTCCATTTCCATATTTCTATCCCCCTTTGCTAACAGTGAGAAAACTTGACTTTCATTGTCTTTGATTTACTTGCCTATTTAATCAATTCCTCTGCATGGAAGCCATCTCCCGGCTTCATAGCCATCCCCTCCCCAGCACAGAAGGCCTCCTCACCGCTCTCGAGCTCTGACACCCAGACCGGGCTACCCCCAACCCACTATGAGGACACCCTCCTTATCCCAGTACAACTCTGGTGCACCCAATGGGTGTTCCTCACCTTCATTCAGCCTGCAGTTATCCTCTTCTTCATTTGATGTTTCATTTCCATCCTCTCTTTTACTTTTTGTCTAGGAGGAGTGGATTAATGGTGTATTCACTAATCTTTTTGAAGAGTAAATTTAGAACTTTCTTAATCTTCTCTCTCACCCTCTTTTGTCCTCTATCTCATTGATTTTTAGCTTTATCTTTATTTTTTCCTCCTTTCTTCTTTTAATTCACTCTTGTTTCAGTCTTTTTTTTTTTAACCTTTGGATGAGTGATTTAAAGCTATAAATTTTCTTCTAAGTACTACTTTATCTCACACAATTTTTTAAAGTTTTCATTGTTTAAATTTTAGTTCTATGTATGTTTTTTAAGTTTCTCTTGCTTCCTTCTTTAACCCAAGAATGCTTTAGTAGTGAGTTTTTTTAGCTTCCAGCAAATGAACAGAAGGGAGGATGTTATTCTTTTGTGCTTTAATTATTTTAATTATTACATTATGATCAAAGAACTATGATCTCTATGATGTAGATTCTTTGAAAGTATGGCATTTTTGTGGCTTAATACAGGATTGATTGTTGCAAATATATATGTATATATGCTACATATATATGCATATATACTATATATGCTACATATATGTGTCTATAAATAAACTACAGTTTATTGGGTAGTTTACATCTTCACTTTTTTCATGCTTTATCAAACTCTGAGAGAAGCATATAGCATTTTCTGATTACAACTGCTGATTTATTTACTTCTCCCTTCAGTCCTGTTAGTAGCTACTTTATGTATTTGAAGCTATATTGATATGTTTATTATTATATCTTCCTGACAGATTTTTCTTCTTACCAAAATATAATATCCCAATATTCTGCTTGTCCACTTTTATGTTTTAAAATTCTCTTTTGTCTGATATTAACACTAAATATTTCTATAACCATTCTAACTCAGGAATAGAAGACCAAACATCGTATGTTCTCACTGATATGTGAGAGCTAAGCTATGAAGACTCAAAGGTGTAAGAATGATACAACGGACTTTGGGGATTTGGGGGGAAGGGTGGGGGGCGAGGAATAAAAGACTACAAATATGGGGCAGTGGACACTGCTCGGGTGATGGGTGCACCAAAATCGCACAAATCACCACTAAAGAACTTACTCATGTAACTAAATACCACCTGTACCCTAAGAACCTATGGAAAAATAAAAAATAAAAAAAGATAAAAGAATACTAGGAAAAAAAATTTTTTTTTTTTTGAGACGGAGTCTCGTTCTGTCACCCAGGCTGGAGTACAGTGGTGCGATCTCGGCTCACTGCAAGCTCCGCCTCCCAGGTTCACGCCATTCTCCTGCCTCAGCCTCCGAGTAGCTGGGACTACAGGCGCCCACCACCACGCCCCACTAATTTTTTGTATTTTTAGTAGAGATGGGGTTTCACCGTGTTAGCCAGGATGATCTCAATCTCCTGACCTCATGATCCACCTGCCTCGGCCTCCGGAAGTGCTGGGATTACAGGCATAAGCCACCATGCCTGGCCATGGAAAAAAATTAATGAACATTTCTATAATCTCTTACATCTATAGACAACATACTGCTAAATATTATTTTAAAAATTTAATTGGCAAATATTTGTCTTGGGATTGATGAGTTTAATCCACTTACTTTTATTTTACTATCATGCTGGTGTTAATTCTGCCACCTTTGTTCTTTCTTTTTTTCTTTCTTTTTTATGAGATGGAGTCTCACTCTGTTTCCCAGGCTGGAGTACAATGTTACAATCAGCTTACTGCAACCTCCACCTCCCAGGTTCCAGCGATTCTCCTGCCTCAGCCTCCCGAGTAGCTGGGATTACAGGCAGCCGCCACCACACACTGCTAATTTTTGTATTTTTAGTAGAGATAGGGTTTCACCATGGTAGTCAGGCTGGTCTCAAACTCCTGACTTCAAGTGATCCTCCTGCCTTGGCCTACCAAAGTGCTGGGATTACAAGCATGAGCCACCGCGCCCAGCCCACTACCACCTTTTTTCACGTCTCATTATATTTTTCCCTGTGATCTCATATTCTCCTGGGGATCTTGACTACCTTGGCTAGTGGTGAGTATTCAGGGTGAGAAGAGCTGAATCCCTGGTGGGTCAGCAGAGAGGGCGGGGCACACACCAAGAGTGGGAGATCCTCTGGTGTTGCCATTTGGACTTGGCCACTCCCCATTTGCCACAGGTTAGCATGTCACCCTGCCCTCAGGGAACCGCCACATACCTCCATCGTGGCAGAAGTTCCATCTCCCTGAATTGTAGTCAGCTTGCCTTTGAAGAGTAGAAGGCTGGGGAAGAGGAAATTCTGTGCGGTTGGCAGACCTGCCTGCACATATTTTGTATGCACCTGGCCCAGTGTGCGTAGAATGCAGCCCTAATCTTACCTTGCTGCCCGGGAGCCACCTATTGCTATTCGTTGTTTTCTGGGGTGTGATGCTTCCATGGAGAAGCATTTCACAGGAGGGAGACAAGGACGCTACCCTCCACCCATACCTGTCCGCTAGGTGTAGTGTCCTGTTCTCCACCCTCACCTTCTGTAGCCCCTGTGTTCCCTGTTTTGTTTTGTTTGGTTTTTTCTCAGACTCACCAACCATTATCTCACTTATTCGGCGCTTGCAGGGGTGACTGGGGAAGGGGGCCAAAAGTCAGGGCAAGTTTGCCATACTATCTGCCATCAGCACTTCTCCAAAAGTCCTTCTTGGGATCCTGCAGTTGCCATGGGGACAGGCCATGGGAAAGAGACCAATAACCTCGGCTCTGGTGCCTTGGCCCCATTCAGCCAGTTTCTCTCTGCTTTATAGAGTGGGGATCTGGGCTAGATTTCACTGGAAAGAAAAGGATTGCGCTCTTAAAAATGATAATGTTGAAATTTGTTAAGTCCTTTTTTATTCTAAAATTCTAGGTAGCCTCATCTGGTTCCCTGGTTCATGGGGACTCTGTGTTTACCAAAAGCAGTGAAGCGCTTGGTAGGAAAAAGCCTGCACTGCACGGGTCTGTCTTACATAAAAATGACACCCACACAGCATTCCTGGCTCTCATCCCTTCCCCAGTGCCGGAAAGGAGGCAGCCATAACTTTCACCCAGCTGCAAATAAGTAATGCTCAGTAGACATATGAACTGTGTTTTGCTCTCAGATAGGGCTTAAAGACTGCTGATGTTAGGAATTTTTTAAGTCAGTCTTGAGATTTGTGAGAGAGAATGTCTGGAAGCCACCGTGAGGGCAGATCTGCAGAACACCGGTCCCAGTGCAGCCAATGCCAGGGAGGCCAGGCAGGCGGCAAGAAGGCCTGCGGTGGGGATATCACCAGCAAAGGGTCAGCTGCATTACTTTTACAATGTAAGAACTGGAACCGTGTTTTCCTGGCCTTTAAACAGTACACTCAGACAGGCTTTTGGGCACTTGGCAATTAACTTTGCTAACGTATAAAATGTCACTGAGTTTTCTCCATCATTGACCTTCCTTGTCACTCCCCCTGCCTCGTAACTGCAGGGCTGAAACTTTGTTAGATGCCTCTGGTTTGGCAGCTGAGGGTGCCCACGGCTCAGCCATGTCCATAAGACACCACATGGTAGGTGCCCTGCTCACTCAAGGCTTGCCTCTATAAGGGCCTCTCAGCCACTAGGAGCCCAGAGAGACCAGGCTGAGCTGGCCCAGACATGGAGGTGAGATAAGGAGAGTCTAGGGAAGCCATCTAAGACTCTATCATCTGAGTATTGGTGGCTCTATTCTAGAGTCTGTGAGGGCCCAGGACTCAGTCCTCGTGGGCAACATCTCACAGCAAAATTAGCAGTCCTGAGTTAGGAGGTCTGCTATGTGAGGAGAGATTCCCCAAAAGCATGCACCATTCTAGACAGTACGCCAGGGTCGTGGGGCAGCTCTGGCCGGGTCAACCTTTGCAGCTCCACAGAATCTTTGCATTATGGGATCTCTTAGGAGGAAGAGGAAAAAATCTAACATTCATTAGTAAATCTGCTTCGTCCCAGATGAGAAGGACTAAGAATCAGTCTCGGCCATGGTCTGCAAAAGTCAAGGGACTTCAGTTTTCTTGTTTTGGGGTGGTTTTTGTTTTTTTTGTTTTGTTTTGTTTTGTTTTAAGACAGGGTCTTGCTCTGTTGCCCAGGCTGGAGGGCAGTGGTGAGATTACAGCTCACTGCAGCTTCAACCTCCTGGGCTCAGGTGATCTGCCTACCTCAGCCTCCCAAGTAGCTAGGACTACAGGTGTGCAACACCAAGCCTGACTAATTTTGTGTGTGTATGTGTGTAGAGACTGGGTTTTGCCATGTTGCCCAGGTTGGTCTCAAAGTGGAGATCTCACCACTGCACACCAGCAATAGACCAAGACTCTGTCTCAAACGTAAAATAAAATATAAAATAAAATAAAATAGGCCAGGCACAGTGGCTCACGCCTGTAATCCCAGCACTTTGGGAGGCCGAGGCGGGCGGATCACAAGGTCAGGAGATCGAGACCATCTCGGCTAACACGGTGAAACCCAGTCTCTACTAAAAATACAAAAAATTAGCCGGGCGTGGTGGCAGGCACCTGTAGTCCCAGCTACTCGGGAGGCTGAGGCAGGAGAATTGTGTGAACCCGGGAGGCAGAGCTTGCAGTGAGCCGAGATAGCGCCACTGCAGTCCGGCCTGGGTGAAAGAGTGAGACTCCGTCTCAAAAATAAAAAATAAAAAAATAAAAAATAAAATAAAGTATGTACTGTGTACTTGAAAGTTGCTTAAAAAAAAGATCTTAAATGTTTTCACCACAAGAAAGCTTGATGTAATCATTTCACAATGTATACATATGTCAAAACATCACATTTTACATCATAAATACATAAAATTTTTGTCAGTTATACCTCAATAAAGTGAACAGGAGAAAATAGAATATTATGTGACATACAGCGCATATGTAAATATTATCTTTAGTATATTCTGAAGAGTAATATTGTATTACAAACTAAAAAAAAAAGGTCATGCTATAATGCTATATCTGGGATTCACTTTAAAATAATCCAGTGGATGACAGAGTAGAAGGTGGAAGTATGGATGGAATAAGGATGAATGGATGGAATAATGGATGGAATAATGGATGGAAGTATGGATGGAATAAGGAAGGATGAAATAAGATTGGCCATATTTAGGTAATTGTTGAATTCAGGTGATGAGTATATGGTGTTCATTATACTACTCTCCAGTTTTATATAGGTTTAAGTTTTCCATTTATGAAGTTACTTGTATTAAAAAAAAGAGAGAGTTGGGCACTGCTGCCTGATACACACTCTCTCTAAAAGAACTGCTCTGCAGGGACAGGGAGCTGAGGAGAACTGAGCCTGTAGCTCATAGGCTGTAGGCTCAAGGTTGGTCATTTTACATAGAGATGTTAAATATATGAAGTCAAACATGATCAGAGTAGTACAGTAAGGCAATGGGCTGACTGTGCAGTAATTGTAGATAGGGGAAGGGAAGCAGAGGTCAGAGAAGAGGACTCAGGCTCAGTGCCAAGAATGATGCTTTTGGTCACGGACAAAAGGGTTTCAGAGCATCCCGTTAAAAAAGAAAACCCACATCCTGCTGAGATTGGAGGCTGCTGATAAGGCTGTCGCCCATCTGACAGTGCTACAGTGATGGAGCCATCCCACCACACTCTAGAAACAAAAAGAAGACAAATGTCAACAAGATCCTCTGATGCCTCGATTCTGCTGTTATCAAGTGTGTGTGTGCACATGGCTTGGTTTGAGGCAAGGGATGCGGATTCCCTGATGAGAGGGATGATTCTCATTAGCTTGTTCTCGATGCTGTCTTTGTGCGCCACAAGGTTAATACAGGAAATATGAAAGGAGCTCAGACTGCCAGGAGCAGCTGCTCGTGGGTAGGTCAGCCCTGAGCAAACCTTCCTCAGGTCCAGATCATGACTGTCCTATCAATTGTTCATAGTGAGCGGTGACAGCGTGCTGGCAGCCCTCGCTCGCTCTTGGCGCCTCCTCGACCTCGGCACCCACTCTCGCAGAGCTTGAGGAGCCCTTCAGCCTGCCGCTGCACTGTGGGAGCTCCTCTCTGGGCTGGCCGAGGCTGGAGCCAGCTCCCTCTGCTTGCGGGGAGGTGTGGAGGGAGAGGCGCCTGTGGGAACCAGGGCTGCCCGCCCACTTGCGGACCAGCGTGAGTTCCCGGTGGGCGCGGGCTCGACAGGCCCCTGCACTCGGAGCAGCTGGCCTGCGCCCCCAGTCCGGGGGCAGTGAGGGGCTTAGTACCTGGGCCAGCAGCTGCAGAGGGGGCGCCAGGTCCCGCAGCACAGCCGGCCTGCCCGCGCCACGCTGCAATTCTCGATGGGCCTCTGCTGCCGCCCTGCCGGGCAGGGCTGGGGACCTGCAGCCAGCCATGCCCTAGCCCCCCCACCCCCTGCCGTAGGCTCCTGCTTGGCCTGAGCCTCCCCGACAGGTGCCATCCCCTGGTCGGAGGTGCTGGGTCCCATCGAATGCCCAAGGCCTGAGAAATGCAGGCGCACAGTGTGGTACTGGCGGGCAGCTCCGCCAGCGGCCCTGGCACGGAAACCACTAGGGGAAGCCGGCTGGGCTCCTGAGTCAGGTGGGGACTTGGAGAACTTTTATGTCTAGCTAGAGGATTGTAAATGCACCAATCAGCACTCTGTGTCTCGCTAAAGGTTTGTAAATGCACCAATCAGTGCTCTGTGTCTAGCTAATCTAGTGGGGACTTGGAGAACTTTTGCGTCTGGCTCAGGGATTGAGCACCAATCAGCACCCTGTCAAAACGGACCAATCAGCTCTCTGTAAAATGGACCAATCAGCAGGATGTGGGTGGGGCCATATAAGGGAAAAAAGCAGGCTGCCGGAGCCAGTAGTGGCAATCAGCTGAGGTCCCCTTTTCTGCCATGGAGGTTTTTTTTCTTTCGCTCTTTGTAATAAATCTTGCTGCTGCTCGCTCTTTGGGTCTGTACTCCCTTTATAAGCTGTAACACTCAACGCGAAGATATGCAGGTTCACTTCTGAGGCCAGCCAGACTGGGAACCCACCGGGAGGAATGAACAACTGCAAACGCGCCAGCCTTAAAGCTGTAACCACTTGCCGCAAAAGTCTGCAGCTTCACTCCGGAAGCCAGCGAGACCACGAACCCACCGGAAAGAAGAAACTCCAAACACGTCCAAACATCAGAAGGAACAAACTCCAGACACACCATCTTTAAGAGCTGTAACACTCACCGCGAGGGTCCGCGGCTTCATTCTTGAAGGCAGTGAGACCAAGAACCCAACAATTTCGGACACGATAGCACCCAAGCATCAACTTAACTCTGGTGGCTGGCGGGGGCCACTAGGAGGGCACATCCTCTGTAATCCATCCCAACGTGGGACATGGAGGGTGGGCCCTGTGTCACAGGGCGGAGCAAAGATCTCTGCCACCTGAACGACGAAAAGGGAGAAAAGCTTGTGAAACAAAGCCCTCCATGGCCCAGGTGAAGAAAAACATCTAGACAGATGAGCAAAATGGGTTTCCTCTCCTAGCGGAAAACTTACCATTTTAAAAGGTGATTCTGACCCAGAAAATAACCCTCTTGCTCTCCCCCCACCCCCAGCACCCCACACACATACATCATGCATGCATACACACTGAAAAACTATGGCACAGTCACACGCAGCATTAGAAGAATCCTGAGCCAGGTCAACTCTGTTGTCAGTGTCAGCAAGTCTCAAAGTGAGCCCTCTGAAACCCCTGTGATCCCCTCTCTTCCCTCTCCCACTCTCGTGATGACAGCTCCTTGTGGCTAAGTTCAGCACCAAATAAGGAAGAAGTGCCTGCAACAAGCTTTCTTCAGGAGGAAAAACAGTAAGGTGGCAGGTGTCAGAAGCAAGTCACCCCCGGGAAAAGTCAGGGAGAGGTGGCCACATGCCCCTCTGGGGTCAGGATTAGAGCTGAGAAAATGACTCATTTGTCTCTACAACCCCCCAGTAGCTCTTCCGAACATGAGAGGGGGTCACAAGCCCAGACAGGGTGAATTTGTTATGAAACAAATCAGTGGAGGGCAGGCAGCACATATGTTCAAGTTTCCTGCCTCTCCCATCTCTTTTTGGAACTGAATGAGCCCCTTCAAACAGTAGCCTTTTGGAATCCTGTCAGTTTCCTCGTTTCCCCCAGAGACAATATCTGCGCACTAACTAGTTTCCCAACTATAACCCTCCAAAATCAGGCCGGGCGCGGTGGCTCATGCCTGTCATCCCAGCACTTTGGGAGGCCGACGCAGGTGGATCACTTCAGGTCAGAAGTTCAAGGCCAGCCTGGCCAACATGGTGAAACCCCGTCTCTACTGAAAATACAAAAACTAGCCAGATGTGGTGGCATGCACCTGTAATCCCGGGATTACAGGAGGCTGAGGCAGGAGAATCTCTTGAGCCTAGGAGGTGAAGATTGCAGTGAGCTGAGATCCTGCCACAGCACTACAGCCTGGGCAAGAGTGAGAGTCTGTCTCAAACAAAACAAAACAAAAAAGTTATTTGCATCAGGTCAACCACTTCCTGCAGAGTCTGTTGAAGAGCACACACAGAAAAACAAATTGCCTAAGAGCAAGGTGCCCTGGAGTACTCCGTTAAGGGGCTGATCTCATTACCGTAGTTTAGAATTCAGGTGCCAAGGATGACAAAAGGAACTGCCTTGCTTTATTTCATAATTCAGTGTTTCCCAGCCTTCCACTATTCATTTTGGGAAAGAGTTGTCAAAAACCCATAGTTATTTCTCCCAGCAACCTGGGTGGGGAATGGAGGAAAGTCACTCGGGCCCAGTCACATGTCTTTCTGGCGTGCCAGAGGCTTTGTCCATTGGGGATACTTCAATCCTCTTTCCCAGCTGAGGCCTTAAACTATTTGTTTAAATGAAAATCTGAAATAAAACTACAGCTATTATCAAGAACAGGCAGGAGATCCTGTCATCTTGGTTCCATGGATCAAGCAGAGGGCCAGTGTTCAGTGTTTGTGCAGAGCACCGGCGTGATTTTCTAGCAGCGGAGGACAGCCCCAATGCAGCGTGCAGCCCTGTGAGCTGGGGAAGGCAGACAGAGGTTGGCCAACTGGCAGGAGCCAGAAGATTTTCATGTTCGGGTCTCAATGGAAAACTCAGAAGTGACTGCCAAACACGTTCCGGGAATCTTCTCCATTTCCCATTTGAGCGCTGAGCACACGGGGCACCTCCACGGTCACAGTCATCTTCAGTTTTAAACAACAGGGGCAAAGGTTCCAATGTGACCGACCTGTCACAAGTACTGACAGTATTCACAAATGCCTCCTTCCTGCCAGAAATGCAGAGAGACCCAACCAGGCACCCGGCACCTCCACACGGTGGAGACAAGCCACGCGACTGAGTGTTTAAAGCAAAGAGAAGGGAAATCACAGCATTGAAAAATGATTTGGAACAAACAAGCATGATGGAGGCCACTTCGGGGGAAAGCTGACATTTGTCTAAAATGGAAAAATCCAAATGCACTTTCCAAAGCATCAAGCTGGGAATAGTCATTGTCCCTCATATAATATTCAATTTTCAAAAGGAAAAAAGCAGATTTTGCCATTTATTTAACTTAAGTGTTGCTTTTACTTGTCCAAACCATGTAGGTATAGGGTGGAAGAGAATGTGAGTTATGATTCCCTCGGGTGGGGATCTCTCTTTGAAAGCACTAGGCCCTCAAACTCCAAATTAACCAGGCACTCCCACGTTCTATCCCAAATCCCATCAGAGCAGGGAGAGCTAAGTCTCAGGGAACCTCGGGGGAACTCTGAATTCCACGCAATTGGCTGAGCGACGTTCTCGGCACACATCAGTCTGCCGTTTCCATGAAAGCACTCTGTACTGACCTGGACCCTTGAGTTCGGGTGCCTGTGAGTACCCAGGACCACTCAGGGACACCAGGGAAACAGACTGAGGCTGCAGGACTGTGGCCCCTCTTCCTCCACTGTTCTGTCTGCAATCAGGTTCTGGCTGGAGTCTAGACGGATTCTTCCAAGGTTAGAGCAAAATGCCCTATCAGGACCACCAGCTGTATCCCTTAGCTAATGCTCTGAGAGATGATGGCCAGTTTTTAATAAGCTCAAATCATCTTAACGGGAAGAATTTGAACCTCCCCCTTAACGTCCCCAACCTTGGAGCTGTTGTCATGACTGCAGAGGCGAGAACTTCACCTTTGAAACTCAGCCTCCTACCAGACAATTCTTTCCTAATGACCATTTCCCATAAGAGACCAGTGCTCCTGAAGCCTGCCGTGTGGTGCCTTCCTTTTATAACAGCACTTGACCACAGTTGTTGTTCTACACATCTGTGTGAATATTTGATTGATGCCCCCACCCCCACCCCAACCAGGGTCAGGCAGAGATTTCTTTTCACTCACCATTTTATTGCCAGTGCACAGCATTCCACTTAGTAAGTGATTAATAAAATGTTTGTTGTGGGCCAGGCACAGTGGCTCATGCTTGTAGTCCCAGCACTTTGGGAGGCCAAGGTGGGCAGATCACTTGAGGTCAGGAGTTAGAGACCAGCCTGGCCAATATGGTGAAAACCTATCTCTACTAAAAATACAAAAATTAGCTGGGAATGGTGGTGCACACCTGTAATCCCAGCTACTTGGGAGGCTGAGGCAGGAGAATTGCTTGAACCTGGAAGGCAGAGGCTGTATTGCACTCTAGCCTGGGCAACAGTGAGATTCCGTCTCAAAAAAAAAAAAAAAAAAAAAAAGTTTGTTTAATTAGTATTAATATTTATTAATAAAATGAGTAAAATGTGGTGTTTCCAATATTCTCAATGGCCTTCCTTGTTTAACCACTCAGTTGACTAAACCCAGGAGAAATGTTAATTCTGACTGGCACTATTTTTGCTGGTAGACTTACTTAAGCCAGCAATAATGAACAGCCCTGCCATTTTATAACAGGACAGCCTCACCTTACTTCCCATCTTAATTCCCCGATCAAAAAATTTTAAGTTAATTAGTTTTACATTCCTATTTCTTTACAACCTACTATATTGGTATGACCATCTTACATGGTTTCATTTATTCCACCATCAACTCTTTGTAATAGGATCTTTAGTTTCAATTTACAGATAAGGAAACTGAGATGCAGGAATTTTAGCTTTTTTAGACTTACATCACTAAGTGACAGCAACTTAGTGGCATTAACTACTACTCTTATCAGGGGTTTTCCATTCACAGACCTAGTTCAAAGGCAAAAACAATGTGCTGTTTATTCTTTCTACGTGAAGTCTATCTATGGAGAAGGCCCATCTATGTGGGAAAGTATAAATTTGGGACATAACCCATGACTATAATTGAATTCTCTATCATTAAAAAATCATTTATTTTATCTCCTTTCCAATCAAAGCTGAATCACCAGTTCCAATAATTCCTGTTATTCACAGCATCCCCACCCTACCCCCATCAGGATAACTTGGATGTACTTGCATACCCTCTGGGTCGTTTTCAACACTTCCTAGATACAGTAACACATTGCATCACTGGGGTCCAAACTGCTTTCACCTACTTGCTGGGTGGTGTGTTAGCTTACCTAATGGTGACTATCCCCCCAAAGGAGACTTTTAAATGAGAACACTTAACTACCTCCCTGATGTCAGGGAAAGTGCATCCTGAAACAGCCAGTTTAGGAAAGTCATTCTACCAGGGCTGTGGACTTCTGCCTTATCTGAGAGCTTCCGATGCAATAGTGGGAGGAAGGCAGATTGAGCAAGAGCTGGAGCTGTTCCTGCTCCTAAGTCCATCTTCATACGCTGAGAGGTGCAAACCAGCTAATATACAAGAAAGCATTTTCTAAACCTCACCATGAAAACAATATTTATTACATTTGCCATTAATTTGAAGAACATTAGAAACAACAGAGATTTTAAATAGGGATTTGGGGATTATCCGACAGTTGGAATTGTTCCCATTCATTTCGACAATTAATAGCACCGTTTTCATTAGTAAACTGGCTATGTAAATTATTTTTTGACAGCTGCCTGGGATAGCAGAATAGGCATAGTCATCAAGGATAATAGAACTGTGATCACACTGAGTTCCTCGAGAAAAGAACTGGCTGTCTCATCTTGGTATTCTTGATGCCTTGCTCAGCAGCGCCTGGCAAAACTAAATCTCCCAGTGAATGGTTGGTGAAGGAATGAACAAGTGAGTAAATGACAATCTGTGGGCCTGTTATCCCATCTACAAAACAAGGGCAATACTAATAATGCAGTATTGTGAGCTGTAAGGTAATGTTTGATGTGACAACTCAAGCAGAGTGAACATTCAATAAATGTTTGCCCCCTTTCCTTTCACCCTGCTTCCTCTTGATGGGTCTTATGCTGCTTTTCTGCCCTCCTATGTGAGAGTGAAAGTGTCCCGTGTGTCAGAGACCAACACGTGCTGGTGTGTACTCCCCACATGTCAGAGCAGCACTGCGTTTCCAGACCCTGCCCCAGTCAGTTTCTCCCAGTGGGGTCTCCAGTGTTCCCCAGCTGTAAGGTCCGGTAAGGGCCCAGCTTCAGGTCCCCTCTGGGATTTCTGGTATAAGGTCAGCCTGAGTGACCCAAAGCATTCACCTCTAGCACCCACGCCCTTCTTTCTCCAGGGAAGGACCCCTCCCAGAAGGATTGTGATAATACGCATTACTTTTCCTGGTAATGAAATGCAACATGTCTCGGGGTGGAACCCAGGCTCACTATTTCTTTTATGACATAATATGAATGTTTGCAGCTTTTTTTTTTTTTTTTTTTTTTGCCGAGTTCAAATTTCGTAACAATTTTCCTCTTAGCAAGACAAAAATATTTTAAAGAGAAATGATCTGATTCAGTAGCTTGGAAAACAGTTCATAGGAAAATTCTGTGAAAAGCCTATGATCCCAGAAAGAGCTTGCGTTGAGTCCCTTCCTGGCGTCTGCTGGTTGGAAGAGGCAGCGTAACAAGGGAGTGAAAGCTGGCAGTGAAGAGGAAGGCTGGGTCATGACCCCAGTCCTGGGAAGAGAATGAACTAACTGCCAGGGTCATAGTCACACTGCTCGCTAAAGGGCAGTGTGAGAGGGAGGCTCCTTGGCCTAAATGTGGACAATGGAGAGAAAATCAGAAGAGAAAAACAAGTGATCTGGGACTGTTTGTGAAACTAGATAAAAAACAGGTCATCTGAAGATCACTCTCAACCACTGCATTAGGAAGCCAGAGAAACACATTCAGCACACACATTTGTGTCCCTCTGGTCACAGTGGACACTTTTAACTAGCACTTGCGGCTAAACTTAAGTCATGGGACTCAGGACTAGAAGGGGCTGTGGAAACATCCGCGTGTATTCAACAGACGAAACCAGACAATTTGAGAATCATTATCCAGACTGAGTCAGAAAACACTGAAGAAAACCTCGCACTAGCACAGGGACCTCCACCCTATCACAATTAGACAGTGAGGTCTGCCCCCAAAGACAGATCCATGCAGAAAACCAGCAGATGCTACAGTGGGAGGATCAGGGCCACCAGCTGTAAGCCAAGTGGGTCACAACATAAGTCTTAAAAGGCAAGTGGGAATTTATTTTTCATCAAAAAAACCAACACTAGTATTTAAGAAAATGACATATAAATGCAGAGAAATCTTCCGGTTTCACAGACTGCCGCTCATTTGGAGTAATAGACAGCCAAAGTAAGTATTTAAAAACCCAAAATGGAACAGAAGCGGCATTTCTCTAAAAGCAAACTTGGCTGGCATTTAAACTGAGAATTCCAATTCAGATTGGTGGAGGAAGCACTCACATCATAAATCAGGGCGAATATGTGTTTTATTGTTATAAAGTAATTAAGCTACTGAGGCAGGCTGTCTCCCTAAATTGAGAGGTGTATTTTGTCTCTGGAGAAATGTCAGGAGAGGACAGGATTTACCATGCTGTTAAAAGTGAAAGAAAATGCATTATTGTGGAAGTGAGGGGTAGGAGGAGGTAGGCAGTGAGGCGATTTTACACTCTGGGTCCCATGCATGGCTCCAGGGCAAACGGTTTACTGATCTGCCTCTAAGATTGTTCTCTGTCCTCACTCTGACCCTCCAGGACAGCAAAGCAGCATACATTTACAGTACTGTTCCGTTAATTCCTCTTCCCATTCAATACTGCTAATGTGCCACCTCTCCCTGAGAACTTGAAATATGACTTCTGTGAGTTTTGCATGTATTTTGCCACGTATTTTCCTCATTTTTATCTATCTGGCTCTGAATGTCCCCTTCAGTAAGGCAGCCAAATAGAAGAAACACAAAATTCTAAAAACTACCTCCATCAGTACCTTTTCTTCGTGGAATTTTTTCCCCCCCTAATTTGGTAGACAAGGAAGGACAGTCAGTCCCAACTTCAGAATTCTGGGTTTTCCTGTGTAAACACCACAGATACTAGAACCTTGCTTCAGGGACTCAAAGGTTTGAACCCTAAAAAACATTCCCCTCTGGTGGCACCTCCTAAAATTCCATGTTGTTACTTCAAGCAATGGAATTAAAAAGAAAAAATCTGCATTTTGTTTAGAAGCCAATGATCCAGAAGGTATGGATTATTTAAAGATTCTTTTCAATTTTTCTCATTTTATCATCTGTTTTGGCAAGAAAAGAAGGGGCACCCAAATAAATTTCTTTGTAATTTAAGATATAATGAAAAGGATGATGGGTAAGATATTGAAACCCAAGAGGAACATGATTTAGAATCATATCTCTTAAAAATATACACAGACACAGACGCACTCATGTATGATAGCAGATTAAAATGACATGGACAACCCCTCCTTCCACTACAAGATTGAGAAAATAGAACAAAATTTGTTTTAATAGAACCAAGCTTTAAAGAAAGAAGAAGAAATGTCCAGGTGCCACAAAGAACTCAAAATCTGGAATATAAGCCTTAAGGGCTGGTAGTTGGGGACAGGAAACGGCTTTGGGTCTTTGCAAGGGAGTGAACATAGCAATCTAGAAGATTGTTGAACAAAGCACAGAACCTTCCGTTGCTCCCTGCAGCCTCACACTACCAGAATACTGCCTGTCAGCCCAGAGCAAAAACAAACTACTGGAGGAGCGGGGTGGGGGGTCACTTTTCGGTAGGATGAGGAAGCTACTTGAGAAAAACAGAACAATCATGCATGTCAGTGTCACAGTAGATTTGTATTACCACGAGGTAAGAAAGTGACCCAAAAACGGTCCTGGGACTCTGACACAGGAAATTCCCAAATTCCTCTGTAGCAATACCATCAAAACCCTGGGACACGGATCACTCACAAAATAGCCCCTGCTGGAGATGTGTTCACAATCCTAAAAACTCCATGAGAAAGCCAACTACTATTAGGAGAGTCAACAGACACAGCTAACAGAAAAATTAGCATTCTCCAAAACTCAAGAAAATAGAATTGAGACTATAAAATAAATATGGTTAAAATGATTCATAAAAAGAATAAAAACTATAATAAAAAATTATGAAAAAGATAAATTTGAGAAAGAATCAAAGACAACTTCAGAAACAAAAAAATAAAGTCTAAAAAGCTCAATGGCTGAAATAAACAGATAAGACAGGGCTGAGAACAGAATCAGTGAGATAAATACAAAGGAGTTAACTGAGAATATAGTGTGGAGAAACCTAAAATATATGAAACAGGACAGGTTCAACATAGATATAAAAGAAACCCCAGAAGGAAAGAACAGACAGTGGGGATGAGATAATACTCAACAAAATAAGAACATCCAAAATTTTCTTAATGAAGAACACAGAGATGAAACCCCAACAAGAGGCATAAAAATAAATCTGTATCTAGGCATGGTGGTGTGCGCTTGTAATCCCAACTACTCAGGAGGCTGAGGCAGGAGAATCGCTTGAACCTGGGAGACAGAGGTTGCAGTGAGCGGAGATTGCACCATCGCACTCCAGCCTGGGCAACAAGAGCGAGACTCTGTCTCAAAAAAATAAATAAAATAAAATAAATCCATACCTAAACAGAGGTGAAAACAAACACTGAAGACAAAACAAGGGGAAAATGTGAATCATGCTTGTTATCAAATAGTTAAATAATCCAAAAATGTATATATATGCTGTTTGCCTAACATCAATTTCATGCGGAGATATTGATTTTAATACATGGAATGGCAGCGTACCCTCTGGCTCGCTCACGTTCTGCGGGAATGGGCTTAGGTGCAGCTCAATTTCAGAAAACCTCAATTTAGTCCAAAGTTTGTCAGTCTAAACAGACTCAGGAATCTACTACTGCCACACATCCAGGGACAACAAACTATTTATGTTGAGCCCTGCATTTGTACTCTCAATTTCCCCAGCATACACACTATTCTACTATGTTACAACTGCCAATTTTTCTTAATGCCCAAATTAATTTAAGTGTTGGCTTTTATAACCTAATTTATCCAGCAATAAAAGCACCTAGAATGTATTTTGATGACAAGAACCCCATCTTGTGGCAAAATGTTTCACTGCTGAGTTTGGCTGTGTACTGTAATGCCATTCCCACTCTGAAGATAAATCTGCGTTAAGAAGTTATCATTGTATCTGCTTTACCAGACAGAATTTCTAACCCAGCATTTATCTTGTGTCTGCGACGGCACCAAAGTATGCAGTAAATCTGTGGAGCACAGTAATTCTGGGGCTTTGTGAGTTATTTTCACGTGAAAGCCGGTAGTCTTTGTGCAGCTTACTGCAGGAATATTTTAAGAGAAAAACAAACACTGACTAGGGTTAGCTTCTGAAATATTATCTGTCCATTCTAGGAAGAGTTCAGATATTCCACTTCCTGTAAGATGAACTCACTTAACTAAAGCAGTCAAGACAAAACCTCCCCAAATCCACACGAATTGACACCATAATTAGCACCATACATAATAAAGCTACCCCACACACAGCACACTTGTATTTCATAGCATTCATGTTACTCCTCTAAAAGGTGGCTTTTAATCAATTTCTCTGCCCTTCCTATTTTAAAAGACAGTATAATTACATTCTAAAATATTCTTCCCATTTTTTCTTTTACTAGGAATGTCCAGCGTGGGAAACATGACAAAATGCTCTCTACGAATACAAAAACATTCGCTGGACATGGTGGTGTGTGCCTGTAGTCCCAGCTACTTGGGAGGCAGAGCCCAGGAGAGGTCAAGGCTGCAGTGAGCTAAGACCGTGCCATTGCACTACAGCCTGGGCAACAGAGTGAGATTCTGTCTTTCAAAAAACAAAAAAAAAGGAATGTCTTCCTCAAAAGGCCTTATTGTTAATAAGCTAAAAAATGTAATAAAGCATTGAGCATGTTATCTGGCTCAAAAGCATTAGTTATTATTATTGCTTTTATTATTGTTGTTGTTGTTGTTATTAATGACAATTAAATACTGAAAGACCCCCAAAATAGCTTATCTTCCACAACTGGCAAAGCCTTAAAGAAAAATCCAGTTCAAACAAGTCAAATTATATTTTTATCAAAAGCAAAATTGAAACAATACTTTTCTCCCCTCAAAATCTGTTTTTAAAGCGTTAAAAAGGACAGTAGATCAATATTAAAAGAGCTTTTTTATTTGTTAATGTCACATAAGAAATTTAAGCAAGTTACGCTATCTTAAAAAACAAAACGAATGCATTTTAATAGAGAAACCCTTCCCTCCCTCCACCTCCCTCCCCCACCCCCTTCATGAATTAAGAATCTAAGAGAAGAAGTAACCATAAAACCAAGTTTTGTGGAATCCATCATCCAGAGTGCTTACATGGTGATTAGATTAATATTGCCTTCTTACAAAATTTCTATTTTAAAAAAAATTATAACCTTGATTGCTTATTACAAAAAAATTCAGTACAAAAGTTCAATATATTGAAAAATGCTTTTCCCCTCCCTCACAGCACCGTCAGATATAGCAGAGAATAATGAAGAGCAGATTGCTAGTCTAGATGGAGCAATCTTCAAATTACACCGAGACGCACAGTGGTTTATTTACCCTCCCCTCCTCATAAGAACTTAAAAAAAAAAGAAAAAACACACATACAAAAAAAGTCAAAAAATTTGAGGAACCCCTTCCAAACAGTACACAGTTATTAAGTTCAGTGTCAATAATTCACATCTTGCAACAAAGTGTATGGACATGATTTCTTTTACAAAACTTTCCGTGTCAAAAAGGAAATTAAGGCCATCAGATTTGCAGCGTAAAAATTCACATAAAGGAAATATAAAAATATTCTGTGCTTCTGAGAAGGCTCTGCACTGTATACAGGTAAGGATTACCATACTTCTTTATTTTGAGGAAGACAGTTGAAAATTTTACATAATTGCACAGCTTCTATTGGATGTTCTTGGGGTTCCCTGATGAGGAAAACAGAAGGAAAAATTAATACTAAAGAAACAGATCACAGTATTCTAAAGTAAGACAAAAACTTTTAACTACAGGGATACAAAACCATATTACCTAACCTCAAATGGGCCCTTTATCATCTCTCATCTCTTCTAACCTTTTCTTTTTTTCTTTTTGTTTGTTTGAGACAGAGTCTCACTCTGTTGCCCAGGCTGGAGTGCAGTGGTGTGATCTTGGCTCACTGCAACCTCCACCTCCTGGGTTCAAGCGATTCTCATGCCTCAGCCTCCCGAGCAGCTGGAACTACAGGTGTGCATCACCACCACACCCGGCTAATTTTTATATTTTTAGTAGAGGCGAGGTTTCACCATGTTAGCCAGGCTGGTCTTGAACTCCTGGCGTCAAGTGATCCACCTGCCCTCGGCCTCCCAAAGTGCTGGGATTACAGGCATGAGCCACCGTATCTGGCCTCTAACCTTCTTTTATGGACTTCTTTCTAGAATACCCCCCAACAAATTCCAGAACAGTAATTATCAATTCTGGCTACACATTCAGATCCTGAGGAGTTTAAAAAAAATTCTGATCTAGGTCCCCTGATCAATCAAATGAGAATTTCTCATTTTACTGGGAAAGGGTAGCTATCTATATATAATTTTAAAGTAATTCTAATATGCAGCTCAATTTGAAAACCATTGTTCAATAACCTCTTTTGATAACTTAGGAAACAGGAGATCAGTGGATCAGCTTTAACAACCACATCGGAGACTACAGCTTGCTAGATCCTGAACTTACACATCCCAGGCCATCTGCAGTGGATTTGTCCTCCAAGGTGAAGTCAACATGGCTCCTCTATCCATTTCTTTATCACTCATTAATTTCGTATAACCTCACAATATGACTTGTGACTCACCACTGATTGAACTAAAACTGGTTTTTTGAAGGTCACCAAAATACTTCTAATCAATTCAAAAGGCGATTGGATTCATCCTCAAATATTAAGTTCAAGTATCTGTTCTGCCCTTCCATCTTCCCTCTTAGGAACCTTGGTATCATTTTCTGTGATCACACAAGCTAAAAACCTCATACATCTTTATTTTTTTTCTTCTCTCACCCTCAAGTTTAGTCACTAAGCCTTAATAAATCTCCATTATATATTCTCTCAGTGCCTCTGGAATCTCCCCTCTACAGTTAGTCCCTCTGATTCAGCTTGGCCAGTGATATTTTAAAATGCAGTCTTAACTTCTCCTTTGTTCCAAATTGTACAGAAGCTACACCCCTAAGCATTCCAGACTATGTCAGTTTAATTCCAATCTTTCAACTTCATTTATCTCTCACATGAACCCTACAAAATAACTGGATGAGCAGATATACTTGGTGCGTTAAATCTTTTTTTTTGAGACGGAGTCTCCCTCTGTCACCCAAGCTGGAGTGCAGTGGCGCGATCTCGGCTCACTGCAAGCTCCGCCTCCCGGGTTCATGCCATTCTCCTGCCTCAGCCTCCAGAGTAGCTGGTACTACAGGCGCCCGCCACCGCGCCCAGCTACTTTTTTGTATTTTTAGTAGAGATGGGGTTTCACCGTGGTCTCAATCGCCTGACCTCGTGATCCGCCTGCCTCAGCCTCCCAAAGTGCTGGGATTACAGGCGTGAGCCACTGCGCCCGGCCTCTGTAGTGAGTTAAAAATCACCATGAATTGTTTGCCATTCCTCCTACCAACAGGTGGAGACTATTCACCCCCACTTCGAATCTTGACTGGTTCATGACTTTGACTAAGAGAATGTTGTAGAAGGGACAAAGGGCCCTTTAAGAAACCCGGTATTCTCTTGAGATCAAGACTGTCGTGGCCAACATGGTGAAACTCCATCTCTACTAAAATATAAAAAATTAGCCAGGCATGGTGGCACGTGCCTGTAGTCCCAGCTACTTGGGAGACTGAGGCAGGAGTATCTCTTGAACCCGGGAGGCGGAGGTTGCGGTGAGCTGAGATAGCGCCACTGCACTCCAGCCTGGCGACAGAGCAAGACTCCATCTCAAAAAAAAAAAAAGAAACCTGGTACCCTCCACTTACTCTGTTAGACAACTGCCATGCTGTAAAGAAGCTTTGACCAAACTCTTAAATCATAGAAATCCACACAGAAAGAGACCTAAAAGATATTCCAGCCCAGGTCAACCTCTGAGCTGAACGCAGCCTGTTTGATTGAGTCCAGTCTGCAGCATGTGGAACAGAAACACTGCCCAGCTGAGCCCAGTAAAACCACAGAATTATGGGAAGTAAGAAATCGCTGTTTTAAGCCACTAAGCTTTGGGGTGGTCTGTTAGTGAAGCAACAGATAATTCCAACATCCTCAGAACACCATCATCTGCCTTCTCTCCGATACCCAAATAATCACCCATCCTTCAAATTAGTGGACAAGCATCACCTCCCAGAGTTCTTCTTAACTACTCTGCTGGCCTGGAGTATCTCCTCTAGCATCTGACATGCTATATAACTCATGCTGAGCCACTTGTCTGGCGCCTTGAGTTATCTCTTACATAATTATTTTACTTCTAGTAATTACAACGGTTCCCATTTAAACACAGAAAATGGAACTTGTGCTTGTTTCTTGTAAGCTAAGTGTAACATATGTGTTTTAAAATATTCCTCCAAAATGTATGAGAAGGCATCCAGGTAAAAAATTCATGCTACTTCATGCAACCCACCTCAAGTGGTTCTCAACCCGGGGGTTAAATACATGAGACAATGTTTATTTAGACCAGGACTAGGGCTAATGAAGCAAAGCAGACTTAAGACTAAAAATCTGGAGCCATGGAGACAAAGTCTTACAGGATAAGGGTAGACACTTTGATTAATGATCAGACTCAAACAGCTTGAGAATATAAACTGAAGGCTCATTAGTTATTAATAATTCCAATTTAATTATAATTAAAACCAAATTTGGAGTTTCTTTATTTCAAGGGCTCTCAAAAGCCCAATCAGCTAAAATCTATCTGCAATTAGATAATGATTAGGAACTTAATACAGCAAGAATTTTGTTTCACACTGAAGTTGAATATTACTTTGTTTTTTTAAAGTTTATATGCAGATGCTTCCTCTAAATTAGTGATCTAAACTTTTTAATCATAGAACCCTACAGAGTAAACAAGTTTGGGGACATAACATCCAATCCATAGACATGTTTTACTATAACACATAATGCTCATTAGAAAACAAAAGACAAAACTGAAATTTGGTAAAATGAGAAAAAAAAATAAAAATAAAAGTGCCAACATATTCTTCCAGTACCCTAAAGTATCACCTTGAATATCCCTTTGGGGAGTATAAACCCCACTTAGTAGATAACTGCTCTGGTTCATGAACTGATAGGGGAAAAACCCAACCACACTCTTGGTTTTCATGTAATTCTGTCAATAAAATTTGAAATAAATATATTAAATAAATAAAGTAATACCTGCTGGTGGAAAAGTTCTTCCTCAACAACCACTCCAGCTGCTTCTTCCTCCTCCTCCTCTTCTTCAGGTATGGTTGTTTTAAAGACTGTACTTCTTTGAGCAACCTCCTAAAAACAATAGTAGTTTAATTTTAAGTTAAAAAACACACTGAAAATCACCAGGTGCCGGGGAGAGGGACCTTTTCTTTGCTTAAGAGACAGCATTTCTTGCCAGGCGCAGTGGCTCACACCTGTAATCCCAGCACTTTGGGAGGCCGAGGCGGGCAGATCACCCAAGGTCAGGAGTTCGAGACCAGCCTGGCCAACATGGTGAAACCCCGTCTCTCCTAAAAATACAAAAGTTAGCCGGGCACGATGGCACGTGCCTGTAATCCCAGCTACTCAGGAGGTTGAGGCAGAAGAATGGCTTGCATTGAGGTTGCAGTGAGCTGAGATCATGCCACTGCACTCCAGCCTGGGCGTCACAGCAACTGTCTCAAAAAAGAAAAAAAAGAGAGACAGCATTTCTGTTTATTATTATTACTATTATTCATCCCTTTTTTTGGAGACAGTCTCACTCTGTCGCCCAGGCTGGTGTGCAGTGGCATGATCTCAGTTCACTGAAACCTTTGCTTCTCAGGTTCAAGCGATTCTCACGCCTCAGTCACCCCAGTAGCTGGGATTACAGGCATGCACCACCACGTGCAGCTAATTTTTATGTATTTTTAGTAGAGATGGGGTTTTGCCACGTTGGCCAAGCTGGTCTTGAACTCCCGGCCTCAAGTGATCCACCCACCTCAGCCTCCCAAAGTGCTGGGATTACAGGCGTGAGCCTCCACACTTGGCCCCTGTTTATTATTTTTAAAGGGGTGGAGCGGGGGGGAGCTGTATATCAGTAACTTTCTGGTTACTAAACTGAAATTTCCGCGTAATTAGTAGCAGTTCTTATACCTTCCATATTTCTTGTAGGGGAGGAAGTGCTATCCAATTTGAAATACCTGCTGAGAAGTTTCCACTGCTTTTTATCCTACTCTGTTACTAAGAATTCTACAAATTATTTGACATAATAAATTCTTTATAAAACTCAACATGAATTCAGCTTAAAGATCTTAGCTCCTGGCAAAGAGAAGGTGCTAAATAAATGCTGAATAAAATGAAGCTGGAAGCCAACTGTGATCTCAGGGACCATCAACAACAGGACCACCTGATGAGTGAGAAGAAAGGACAAGCTCCTTTCATTCCTTTCAGCAACTGATACCTCTTGAATGAAACAAAATCAAGACAGATGAACACTGTACACTATTTACCAATAACGTACTAGTGAGGTTCCAATGTATTCTGTACAGAAATAGGTCTCCTATCATTCACTAAAGGTATGACAGAAAGCAACTATTTCCATTTTCTACTAAAAAGGTCAAATACAGATTACTTTCCTGTGGAAAATGCTGACTTGGCACAAATGCAGCAGTGTTTTTGCCTAAGCACAAGGCTAATCTAATGATCTGGCAGCAAGTAAATGAGTGTGTCCTCAAGAGCGCTGCAGAGCATATAATTTTATTCTGTACCCTGTCCTAAGGTCACTCAAGAAAGAGAATGCTACAGGGGAAGACACAATATTACTTCAGTAAAAGCTTATCTAACACAGACCAGCTAGTTTACAATGGCAGAGAAAGAAAACCAAAACCCAGAGTCACAGAAATGAGACTTCTATTTGAAATATGCCCAATAATGTGTTTTGTAAATAAAGTAAGGTGGTAGAATAGTATTTTGTGGGGATTTTTTATTACTCTTGCAGGACCGAGGAAGATGGACCATTCTGAGCCTCTCAATTAGCCAGTAACTTCAATTCTGTGAAATTGGTCTATCTTTACAAACAGAAATAGCCATTTCACAAATATCAGTGTTTTAACCAAATTAGTAATTTAAAAAATGTGATTCTTTAGATCAACCACCATTCAAGATATCAACTAGGAGATAGCAGCATATAAAGCAGAAAAATAAATTCTTAAAAAACTTTGAGAGTACCCAGCTTTTCTCAACTCATCTTAAAATGAGGAACAAGTCAAGTAAAATCTTCTATAACAAAATTACCACATTCCAGCTTCTAGAAGCTTGTGGTATACATCCCATATGCAAACATTGGCTCTTAAGGCTCATGATGTAGCTTAAGACTATTAGCCTCAATGAGAACCTCAGAAAACAGCAACTTGCCTGTCTTCATTATTATGAATTACCTTAACATAACTAAGTGTAACCCTGCTGTTAAGCACTTTTCATTTGAAAACATGCAAAAACCAATTAATCTAACACACAAAGCCGTATAAAAAATGGGTGAGCTAATATCTAAAAATCTAGGTAGAAAAATAATAAATAATAATTTAGAACCAAAACGCTGTTGGGAGGTTTAGATCAAGGAAATTGTTATTAGTCAAGATGCTACTAAATAAATGTGTTTACCCCAAGTGTCCTGAAAGGTCCACATAAATAGTCTTACATGACAGGCTTTACTCTGTCTATAAAATGCAGCATTGGTCCACCCCTGCTCAGAGCCTCGGGCATGTGAAGGTGCACTGATCTGTGCCGTGGTGGCCAGAGCTGGCTGCACCTGCTGATGCTGCTTATCACTGCACAGCTCTGTGCTCAGTCACATAATGCTGGAAGCCTGGCATCAGCCACGGTAGAAGTATTTACACCACAGAAATCAGCAAATGCTACAAATCAGGGCGATCTTATGTGGACGAAAGATGATTGTTTATATTTTATATACTGCATCTCTACATATACAAGTAATCATTTGCATATACAAAAGTTTCCATTATATCTATATTCTGGAAAGTTTGGAAGGACTGCTTTATTTTTTACTTCCCTCATAAAAAACATCTTGTTTTTGCCATGGTGACAACTGCTGTTTTTAACCACCCAGTGCCCCTTCCCTCCTGAGTAAGAGCCCCTAGGTTTACCTGGGTACGCACCCCCCATGGAGCACACGTGTGTCACAAGGAGCCCAGTGCAATATGGCTGTAGAGGGCAGGAAGAAGGCTTAAGCTCTAATTCCACCCTCCCAACTCCAGGAACTGGTTTAGAGGTGGGCACGTGACCCACCCTAGTCCAGTGTGAGTGAAGCCCAGGATGGGTGCCTCACAGGGGATGAAGTTTAGCTTCCCTCCATAATTCAAACACTCAATATCAGATTATTTGGTGGGCTGGATTGTCCATTCTTTTAACAAACTTCTACTGCCTTCTGCTTGCTAGGCTGTTCTGAGAGAGTTCTGTCAGGAACGAGGAGAGAAAGTGGTATGAATACAGGTCTTATTTCATTAGACAGTTACTTTTGCTACGTATTCATTTAATTGGGTAAGACCATGTTTATCTGTCAGTAGTACTGGACTACATTAGCAACAATCTATAAACTCCACCATAAAGAGCACTTTTTTGAAAGATCACCTTCCCACAAAAAGCAAATAGAAAAGACGTACCTCTGGGAGCAGCCGGCAGCTATCCTGCGTCCCCAAAGGAGGCAACCAGAAGAGAAACAACAGACAGATCCCCGGGGACATGCTGTGAGCCACTGGATTAGGTCCACTATTTAAATTTTTTATTATGTGAGCCCAAAAAATTTCCATTATTTCTAAGCCAGTTTAATTGGGTTTTCTGACATTTCCAATGCCCCAGCAAGAAGAAAAAAAAAAACATAAGAAACAAAACTGACTAAGCCAGTTACCAACAATCTTACTGCAAACTGGTCTTTATGGTAGGGATGGTTTATAGATTGTTCCTAATGTGGTCTGGTCCCTACTGATAAATATGGTCTTATCAAATTAAATGAATAAATGCCAAAAGTAACTGTCTAATGAAATAAGACCTGTATTCATAATACTTTCTCTCCTCATTTCTGACAGAACTCACTTAAAACAGAGCCTCGCAAGCCAAAGGTATCAGAAGTTTGTTAAAAGAATAGCCGGGCATGGTGGCTCACACCTGTAATCCCAGCACTTTGGGAGGCCGAGGCGGGTGGATCACAAGGTCAAGAGATTGAGACCATCCTGGCCAATATGGTAAAACGCCATCTCTACTAAAAATATAAAAATTAGCCAGGCATGGTGGCACGCACCTGTAGTTCCAGCTACTCAGGAGGCTGAGGCAGGAGGTGGAGGTTGCAGTGAGCTGAGATTGTGCTACGCCACTGCACTCCAGCCTGGGCAACAGAGCGAAACTCCTTCACAAAAAAAAAAAAAAAAAAAAAAAAGAATGGACCAACCAACCAATCAATCAATCAAATAATCTACTATTCAATGTTTGAGATATGAAATGGAGCTAAGCTTCAGTTAGCTTTACTAATATGTCATCGGTAATACTAGTAATACTGTCTGAAGATGCATCCCATGTCATAATACCTACCACTACTTTGTTCATGTCACTATATCTATTTTTGGGGGCATTTAAACCTACTGCTCCATTCCAAGTATCCTCCTATAACATTGTTTCTAACTTGGAACACACTTTCACAGAGGAAAAAAAAAAATGACACAAATAATGACTAGATTCCATGGCTCACGAAAGTCCATTTAATCTGCCACATACCCCTTATAACAGTGCTTTTCAGTCTTATCTGAGCAAATCACCACTCTTAATAATGTTTCACAAGAGACATGGTTACAGTGAGGGATAGACAGGAAGATGGCCATAAACAGAACTTTTTATCCAGGCACCTCAGACTCCTATAATGAATGCTGCTATTGCTTTATTTCTCTGAATGTAAGTCAAGGTCCATGTCTGATTTTTTTTTAGAAAATGCATCCAGTAAATGCTTCCTGAATTCCTGTTATGTGCCAGGCATGATGCCAGGATCTACCAGAACAGGCCCTTGCCCTCAGTGTGCTTCCTCTAGTGAGCGAGAACAATGTGATGAGCACCACGCAGGTTAGAGGCCTGCCCGTGGCACTATGGGAGCAGACAAAAAACCCCTAAGGGGACAGTGTGATTTGACCCGCTGACCACTCCTTCTTTCACAGATACTTTCCTCCCTTGGCTTTCCTGACATCACACACCATTTTCCTCTGACTTCACTGGCTGCATCTTCTACCTCCTTTGCTCTTATTCCTAATGTCAATATTTTCTAGGGCTCAATTCTGGACCCTCTTCTGACAAACTTTACTCAGCGAGTCCTGTAACTTTATTAATTTATTTGAGACACAGTCTTGCTCTGTCATCCAGGCTGGAGTGCAATGGCGCAATCTCAGCTCGTCCCAAGTTCAAGCAATTCTCCTGCCTCAGCTTCCTGAGTAGCCTGGACTACAGGCACGTGCCACCATGCCCGGCTAATTCTTGTGTTTTTAGTAGAGACGGGGTTTCACCATGTTGGCCATACTGGTCTCTAACTCCTGACCTCAGGTGATCCACCCACCTTCAGCCTCCCAAAGTGCTGGGATTACAGGCATGAGCCACTGTGCTGGGCCTGATACCACAGTTTATCATTATCATATTTATCAGAAAGTCACTTTATCTTATTCCCTGGCTCCCTTACTCTCTTTACAATGTGGGCTCCATGATGCCAGAAACCATGTATGGCTTTTGTCCTGCTTATTCCTAACACAAAGTGGCTGGCATACAGCAGATACTCAAGATTTTCCAAATAAATGAATAGCCCTGCACTTGTAAATATGATTAGCTTCCCTACCAGGTTTGCCAGCCTAACATTCCCCCTATATATCTCCTTTCAGCACCACTCAGATTGAAATGCATACCCAGTCAGGTTGTAAGGTACAAAACAGCAGAGCCTGCCAGCCTGGAAACTGGGTGAAAAGGTCAGAACCAGTAAGCATGTCAGAACAAGGTTATGACCAATGGCTTCCTTGCAAGCCAACTTACAGATCTCATGGTAGGCAAAGGATGAAAAAGCAGTATTACAACTAAAAGGAAAATGAGAAGTACAAACCATCCTGAACTCACAACACAAGCTCCATTAACATGCTTATGGCAATTGCAACAAAGGAGGGACTCAAATTCTAAACAGAGGCTCAGTGATGCTTTGTACAGCACCTGGATAAGGTGATTTGCTAGGGAAAGACAAAGAGGAAGCCATGTTTTACTAGCTTCAAAGCACACTTTAGCTGCTTTATTAGGAAGCAGTATTTCTAAGACTAGTATTGGTAGGGGTATATGCAGTGTCTTTATGTGGCAATGGGGAAGGTAAGGTACTTTGACAAGGATTCTAAGACTGACACACTGAAAACATACACTCCAAGAAGTGTACACTCCACAATCTTCAAACTCACAGTTTCATGAACATTCTGAGAGCTAGTAACAAGGTTAGTAATTTAAGCATTTACTAGATAAATGTACTATGCCAGATACTATTCCAAGCATTTCCCAAGTACTGTCTCATTCTTATTATTAGCTCATGGATATTGTGTCATTAATATCCATTTTTAAATGAGAAATCTAAGAGAGTAAGTAAGTTGCCCAAAGTCACAAAGCTAATGTGCAGTGAAAACAGAAACTGGACACAGACAATCTGTTCTGGAGCCTGTGCTAATAATAAGTACTCTATAATACACTCCTATTTATTCCTAAATTTAAAGACAGCTTCAGTTCAATTTACTTAGCAGCTTTGGTCTGTTTATGCAATCAGTTATTGCACGTTTCAATCTGATCTTGATTATACTTGCACAGTGAACTTTAAGTGAAATTAACATTGTGGTGGTCCTGATAAACTGGCCATACCTCTCCCTGAGAATTTTTCAGTATAACCTTCACATCTTCGCCAGTGCCCCACGAGTTCTGGTTCTTCCAGATGAGGTCAGTTGGGGGACTGGCTGTGACACCAGCGTTTGCAGCCCAAATCTGTAAAAAAACAAAGCATGTCAGTACACCCAGAACCCAGTTCTCCCACATGCCAATGACAGCAATGCGATGAGACTCAAACACTTGATTCTAAAAGTCTGAGAACTATGCCCCAGCTACAGAGTGCTATACATAGCTATGTGGCCAGGAGAACTCACAGAGCTTCTCAAGGCCTCAGCTTCCCCATCTGATAAGTGAAGATGATGATATATAAGGCCCTGAAGTAAAACTGCCTACACTCACATCCTAGTTCCTTTACACACCAGCTGACCCTGAGCAAGTTACCTTACTTTAGTCATCCATAAAACAGGGTAGAAATGGCACCTGTAACAGGTGCGATTATTGAAAAGAGCAAGTGATAACCCACATTCAGTGGCTGGCTAACTCAGTGAATGGTAGCCTCAGCATTTTATTACTCTGTGGGTTTTATGGGCCATCCTTCCATGTTAGAGCCTTCTGTGACTCCCTCTAATAATGTTCTCTGGCTGCCTACAGCAAGAACTAAAGAGACCTTCTGCAGCAGACAGCCTATCTAGAATAATCTTATGGAAACTGGTACGTCTCCAAACAGACAATGTCACAATACCCTAGAGTATCTGAGACTATGCTCCAAAAAGAATGCTGGAAATGGATATCACTTGCTGTTCAAGGGAAAATATAATTGCTATTGAAATAGGCCAAAGAAATAATTATATTTTCCTTCTCATGAGCATGAAATTCTTTTTATATATCTACTGGCAAAAGAGAATGAATAGAGTGAAGAACACCTGGCAGTCAGAAAGCCTAGGTTTGAATTCTGGACAAATCACTACACCTCTAGGAAGCTCAATGCCTTTAGCTACAGGGATACTACTAGCCCTGATCTTTTAGAAAGATCATTTAAAAACAAATAGAAACAGAAAAGTTTGTAATCCATACATTGTTATACAATATAAAAGACTTTATGACTGCAAAAGGAAAGCTGAAGATGGCAAAGACAAGTATATTTCAAAATGGGGGCTGGGTGTAGTGGCTCCAGCCTGTAATCCCAGCACTTTGGGAGGACGAGGTGGGCAGATCACTTGAGCTAAGGAGTTTAAAACCAGCCTGGGCAACATGGTGAAATCCTGTCTCTATCAAAAAAAAAAAAGAAAGGGTGGGGGGTGGGGGTGGAAACAGGAAAAAAAATTTATGAATTACTGATTAGGAGAGAGCCCTTACTTTTTAGATGTTCCCCTGAAGCATCCAGATCTTTCATCAGCATTACAAATGGAAAGGGCACAAGATATTAACTGGGATTAAACTGAAAAAAAGAATTGAATCTGGTCCAACATTCAGACTACGTGGAATGTTAGTGTTTTCCTAATTGTAAGCACTATTTCTCACTAGCCTATATGTAATCACATAGTTGGTTTATGTTAATAATCATCATCATAAAATGTCAGTATCCTTGCTGGCTAATTTAACCTAAAACTAGTATGTCCTATAGCCATGTCATTCAATACGGCAGCAAAGTGTGGCTTGTTAGCACTTAAAATATGGCTAGTCTGAAATGAATGTGCTGTAAGGGTAAAATACACACTAGATTTTGAAGACTTAGCTAAATAAAAAAAAAGAATGTAAAAATATCTGACTTTTTAGACTGATTACATGTTAAAGCAATATTTTGGATATATTGGGTTTAATAAAATATAGTTCTAAAATTCATGTCTTTCTTTTTTACTTTATTTTAATGCGGCTATAAGAAAATTTAAAATTACACATGTGGTTCTCATATTTCTATTCTAGAGTTTTAAACTGATCTTTGCTTTTGCCTCTGCAATTTTACAGAAAGATCACTTATCACTACCATGTTCCAAAGAGCTGCTTATCACATTTAATGCCAGTTACTGAAGGGAAAAAAGTATCACATTATTTTATATGATAATTGAGTTCTCCACTAGACCTCTAGAATCCATGTATTTAGTCCCTGAGGTAGTATACCCAGTAGAAAAAGCACATGATTGGCATAAGGCTTCCATATTACTTCTGAGATAGAGAGCACACTCAATTCTGAATCCTCTGAACTAAAATGTCAGATCCTTTTTACCACATTATACAGCTTCCATAAGACATATAATAGGACTGAGCAATTTTTTCTCACTATAGTAATTACTAATGAAAAGAAAGGATATTGTAGTTAGGATAGCTGATCCTATTTTTACCCATTATTACCAAATTAGCATTTGATATTTTCACAAAGTGGCATCATGCTCTCTGAATATACCTTTTTAAAGAGAAGTCTGAGCCTTTGATCTTCAACAGTAAGGTTTGTATCAACATAAAATTATAAACACATTTAAAACATGCATTTAATATTTTTTAAGGAATATATAAAAGGAAAGAGACAGTCACCTCTACATTCTTTTGGGATGAAAAGACTTCTTTGAAATCTGTATCAAAGTTAACATATTTTATTGTTAGCTAAATCCACCTACTAAGTAAAAGCAAAAGAATCTTTTGTTTACTCCATGAAACATACTTCTCTAAAAAGTAAGCTAATAATATTTCAGCAACTATTAAAGATGTAGTATTTCAGAACATACCAATAGAGAGCCATTTAGAAATCAAGACATAGAATGCCAATTAGTGATAATTTACAAGGCTGCCTATAATTTAAGGACTTTTATTCAAAACCTAGGCTCCTACCCCAACCCCAAAGACAGCTAAGGGTGAAGTAGGGCCCGAACACCAAAATACTACCCAAATGATTCTGAAGCTCACCCAAGGCTAGAGATTGCTGTTTTAGGCATATGTTAATGCTAAATTCTTAACAGTTCTTTATGCCAAGCAGTGTCTCCTGAATGACACTGGGCTATAAGTATCAGTCAAGAGATAGCTTTTATATCTACTGGAATAGACAAGATAAAAATAATTCAAAGGTCAATTCTTCACTACTCTCAATAAGACAGAATTTTAAAAATCTTTTATAGCACTAATGCCCTAATAATATAAAAAGTGCTTTAATGGCCATTTCTAAAATGCTTCTCTTTTAGCCAAAAAACTTTTTGAGTTACTTTGTTAGTTAACACAATGAAGTTAAATTATGACTAGATTGACTTACTGTAACAGTCTGGCCTGCCTTCAGCACATATCTTGAGGTATATTTATAACTGACTGATGTGTCTCCAATTTTTCTGATCATCTCCCAGCCTCCCATTGGTTGATCCTACACACAGAAAGGAGGGTGGGGGGGTGTTACTTCAAAGATACAGAAAGTTGTGGGATAATCAAATAAATTAATCCATACAGGCAGTTAAACTAAGACCGCTTTATGGCCATCTTCCCACATTTCAGGTTTTCCTACTATAAAAAGAAAACACGATTTTGTCATTTTGTCAAACAGTGACTTCAACAATGAGTTAATTAGTAAGGTACTTAACTTTAAAGAGGACAGAACTGGAAGAATAAGGTATGAACCAAATTAAATAGTCAAATTCACTGGTAGATAAGGTGGGTCTTTCAAATTTACAACACTATCTAGCTGTCATAATCACAATTTTAAAATCAAGTATTGGATTACTTCAAGCTTTTAAAATAGACACATAAGCTTAGAAACAGAAGAAAATCTGTCATTTTCCTTCTGCATCTGTCCCACTTCTGCCCACATTCAGCTCTCATACATGAAAGCATAAGGGGCTCAAAAAAAGGGTCAATGGGGCTGGGCATGGTGGCCCATGCCTGTAATCCAGCACTTTAGGAGGCCAAGGTGGGTGGATCACCTGAGGTTAGGAGATGGAGACCAGCCTGGCCAACATGGTGAAACCCTGCGTAAAAATGCAAAAATCAGCAGCCGTGCTTGCGTGCACCCGTAATCCCAGCTACTCAAGAGGCTGAGGCAGGAGAATCACTTGAACCCAAGAGGTGGAGGAGCCAAGATCATGCCACTGCACTCCGACCTGGGCAACAGAGCAAGACTCAAAAAAAAAAAAAAAAAAAAGGCTACAAAGAAACCTCAGAGCCTATTCTCTTTAGTATTAAAACTGTTAGTGCTCATTAGTGCTCCTTCACTCATCCAAATTATGTATTCATCCACATGCAAGATAGTTTTAATAACTGTGGTGAGAAAAGACTAATTTTCAAAACTATTTTTGGCAGGCCCTGAACATATGTTTCAAGAAGTGACATCCATCCCACTGCCGCCTGCACGCTCCCAGACCATGCCTTCCTCTAGCATCATCTCACAACCCATCATGGCCTCCAGCTCCTTGATGCAGAGCTAGGGAAGGCCCACACTACAGAGCTCCCAAAAGCCCCAGCCCTAAATTTCAGAAATCTCTGCTATGAATACTTCATGTTTACTTTTAAACATATTTTAAAATAAGGCTTCATGCTATTTTTCATGTAAAGTATTAGCATTTGTTCATTCATTTATTTGCAGGGAAAAATATTCCCTTAATATCTGAGTCCAGGCTCTTATCTCCTTCTTTCAGTAAGCTTTTTATTAAGTTAATAACTGAAAGAATATCCACCATTTTCATCCAATTGCTCCAACTTCTTCACAAATTTGGCTAGGGCAGAGAATAATAATAACTCAGCCTCAGAACCACTGTGATAAAAGGAACATGCTTTTCAAAAAAGCCCTGGCCCTCTAAAGAAGGGTTAATGAAGCCAATCTTTAAACTACTAAGGGTACCTACCTCTTCCTCCTCCTATTTTAATTTTTATTTTATTTTATGAATTTAAGTAAAAAGGACATAAACCCTTATTCCATGAAGACTTAATGAATCCAAACAAAAACTAAGGAGCTATCACAATTGCAAGAGAACCTAGCAATCCACAGAGCCTTGCTAGGAAAAAAGGGTCCATTTTATTACCTGTTCAGAAGTGTTCTTCAAGCGGATAAATTTCCCATCAACATCAATTTCTTCGATGCAAACATTTCCAGTGGCTGAGGCGGAATGAGAGATGCTAACACTACTACTCGCCTCTGATTCTTCCACATCAACCCTCTTCCGTTTTCCTCTAGTTGTACGTACACTACGACTTGAGGATGCTCGGGATACTGTCACACGGGAAGAAGGGCTTGGAGACAGCTTCAATCTATGTGGGAAAAATAAAACAATTCATTTTTAAAACACATATGCCCTTCTCGCCTTAAAAAAAAAAAAACAAGGGCTGGGCACAGAGGCTCATGCCTGTAACCCAACAGCACTTTGGGAGGCCAAGGCAGGTGGATTGCTTGAGGTCAGGAGTTCAAGATCAGCCTGACCAACACAGTGAAATCCCGTCTCTACTAAAGATACAAAAATTAGCCAGGCGTGGTGGTGGGCACCTGTAATACTAGCTACTCGGGAGGCTAAGGCAGGAGAATGGCTTGAACCCGGGAGGCAGAGGCTGCAGTGAGCCGAGATCACCCCACTGCACTCTAGCCTGGGTGACAGAGTGAAAACCTGTCTCAAAATAATAATAATAATAATAATAATAATATCCCACCCATGCATTTCTAAAGCAAAATATTACTTACAATCTGTTAGCCAAAGCCAAAGTTTACCTTAACTAATGTAAGCTTCTTCATAAGGTGCCCATCGTCAATTTTCTTTTTAAAAAAATAACAATCTGAATGTTTTCTCTAGGGATAGAAGTAATATAACCATAATGCAAGAAGTCTGGTAGGTAGAAAGTCATCTGATCTACCACCACCCACCACAGCCACTGTTATAGTTGGTGTACTTTTTTCTCTTTTCGTACCTGTACTTTCTTATGATCATAATGGATATAATATTAAAATTATCTGGCTTTTTATCCTAAATCAGCCACTTTCCTTTTGGAACTCTTTTTTTCTTTTTCTTTTTTTTGTGAGACAGAGTTTCACTCGTCACCCAGGCTGGAGTGCAATGACACAATCTTGGCTCACTGCACACTCCACCTCCCAGGTTCAAGCAATTCTGTCTCAGCCTCCCAAGTAGCTAGGATTACAGGCGCCTGCCACCATGCCCAGCTAATTTTTGTATTTTTAGTAGAGAGGGAGTGTCACCATGTTGACCAGGCTGGTCTTGAACTCCTGACCTCATGTGATCCGCCTGCCTTGGCCTCCCAAAATGCTGGGATTACAGGCATGAGCCACCACACCTGGCCCTTTTGGAACTCTTTTCTGAGAACAGGTGTCAAAAAGATTTATACATTGGCCAGATTTAAAATATATATAAAGCCAGCCAGGCGTGGTGGCTCACACCTGTAATCCTAGCACTTTGGGAGGCTGAGGCGGGTGGATCACTTGCAGTCAGGAGTTCGAGACCAGCCTGGCCAACATGGTGAAACCTCGTCTCTACTAAAAACAAAATTAGCTGGGTGTGGTGACACGTGCCTGTAATCCCAGTTACTCAGGAGGCTGAGGTCGGGAAATCACTTGAAACCAGGAGGTGAAGGTTGTAGTGAGCCGAGAATCACACCACTGCACTCTAGCCTGGGCAACAGGGTGAGACTCAAAAATAAATAAATAAATAAATAATATGTAAAGTCTCTTTCAGCCAATTTGGCATTTTACAATATATTAAATCACCAAAACACTTAAAATCTCAAAGGAACTAATCCATCCTGATGCAGTTCAGCATTTAGTAATAATAATAAATAAACTAAGAGTACTTGAGCAACATTTTCTGTGTTGAGGTAGAAATATGATCTATTACTACCTCTATACCTAGGTGTTAAAAGAAATGACCAAGAAAATAAAGTTCTTTTAAAAATGCTATTTATTTTTATTTCAATAAAAAGGGTGACGGGCAAAAAGTGGACCATAAGGTAGGGTGACCCTTAAGTTCCTTACCTCTCTTCTTCGCCTTCTAAGAGTTTCCTGTAAGCACTGATTTCCATGTCCAGGGCTAACTTTACATCAAGAAGCTGTTCATAGTCATTCAGCTGTTGCTGCATTTGATCCCTTATTTCCGCCATCTCTCTCTCTTTGTCTGTCAGCATGCGACGAGAGTTGTCTTTTTCTTTAGCAAGCAAGTCCTCTAATTCTTGGATCCTTTCCAAACATGCTCTAGACTTAAGATGCAAGGAAACATATTTACTTTCTAGGAACATTCCAACATTAGCACCAGGCAGCTATTTTAAATCATTTCCTAGACTGGAAAACAAGTACAACCCTATGGAATCTCTAACTCACTAGAATTCAAGAGATTTTAAGAAATTAAAACCCAAAATTCCTCAAATACAAAACACAGACCTCAGGATAGTTTTGGCTGGTAAAAGAATAAAAGACATATTCCACAAATGTAAGTTCTGTAAATATACATATAATTTTTCTGTACTTAGCCAAAAAAAATGTTAAGCTGTGGTTTCGGTAAAAGTCAAGTCTGGCTCCCTCACAAAGCCTTTACTTCCAAAAGTATAAATTAAATAAAGAACTTAAAAAGATAAAAACACTGGCCCGGCGTGGTGGCTCACGCCTGTAATCCCAGCACTTTGGGAGGCCGAAGCAGGCGGATCACCTGAGGTCAGGAGTTCGAGACCAGCCTGACTAACATGGCGAAACCCCATCTCTACTAAAAATACAAAAAAAATTAGCCGGGTGTAGTGGTGGGCGCCTGTAATCCCAGCTACTTGGGAGGCTGAGGCAAGACAATCACTTGAACCCTGGAGGCAGAGGTTGCAGTGAGCCGAGATCACGCCACTGCACTCCAACATGGGCAACAGAGCGAGACTCTGTCTCAAAAAAAAAAAAAAAAAAAGATATAAACACTGACTGACAAAATAAACCTAAGAGTGGGTAAAAGTATGTTTTAGCAGACTGCTGAGGAATATTCAGAAACCAAGGAAAAGGGACTCTGGTTACTATGTGGAAGGCACTACCTAGTGTCCCTTTAGGATTGCTGGGCTATCTCATATTCAATTAGCACACAAAGGACATACAATATAGGGTGATTTGTAAAGTATTACTGTGAATATAGAAGCTGTATATTTGGCATAAAAAAATTAAAAATCACACATCCTACACCAGAAAGTTCATCTTAGAAACCTTGTGGCTCTCTGGGTAATTATTTTTCTGTGTTTCTCCATGACAGAATTCATCTCAGTAGCCTCAGAAAGTGACAACTCAAAAAGACTGATGGATAGCTTAGGCCCTCAGAATCACAAGTACCTGCAACAGAGCAGGAGAGAAAGGGCATCTAATGTGCAAAAACTAAATCTTGAAGGCTAGAGATAAAAAGGAACTACCAAATACACAAAAACTGTACTATTGCTGGTAAATTTACTTTTCACAGCAGTACAGGTTCAAAATTTTGAAACTGCTTTAACATACACTGGGGCTGAACACGTAAGTAAATGGATGATAAAAACCAGGTTTCTCACTCTCAGAGAGAAAAGATACAGGTATGTCAGAAAGGAAGCCAAAAATGAATGCTGTCGTACTAGATTCAAGTCAGAGACACCTGTATGAATTCATGTTTATCTTAATACAAATGATTAGACAAAAAAAGTTATAAGTATGTGCGTACACATGGATTAGCATACATAAAATGTTACCCACTTTCATCGGTGAGAGGGCCAAGAAGCAGTGACACCCAGTACCAGTGAGCACACTCAGTGCCCAGATCTTCATTTCTATATACCATTCTCCAATAACAAGAACCAGGGCTCCTTGGAGAATGGATAATTCTAGGACTGGGGCAGGGAAAATGCAAGATGAGCCTAGAGCATGTTATAGTACCAGAAAGCAACAAAGTGCTCAAAAAACAATGGGACACAGTGGCCAACCTGACAGAACTCCCAATGGCCAGAGATGAAACAATCTAAGCCAAAAAAGTAAATACTGCAGTATTAGCTTACAACCCAAAGTACAAAGTAAATGCCCATGGTCCATATGGACACAAACAAACAAACAAACAAACGGGGAATGGATAAATCTTTACAGAAGAATGCCATTTAATAAATGTAGATCTCCCTCCAGAATGTGCGCTTAAGTCCTGCCCTGCCCTTCACCTTTGAGGGTAGGTTGGACTTAGTGAGCTGTATTCCATGAACAGTGTATGGGAACAGAAAAATAGTAGCGCTGTTGACAGTGGAGAAACCTGACAAACACTATCTTAAACCAAACACCACCAGTGATGTCATGTGGTTATCACATACGTGCAATCCCTGATACAATGTGACAAAACGGGCACTTAAAACCCAAAACCCAGTCTAATCATGTGAAAAGCACCGGACAAATCCAAATTGGGGGACAGTCTACAGGATACCTGGACAATCTTACTCAAGACTCAAGCTCATAAAAAACAAGGAAAGCCCAAGAAATTGTCACAGACCAGGGGAGGCATGTGGCACCTGGAACAGAAAGAGGATAACAGAAACACTGGTGAAATCCAAATAGTCTGGAGACGAGTTCACAGTAATATACCAATGTCAGTTTCTTAGTTTTGACAAATATACTATGGTAACATAAGATGCTAACAACAGGGGCAAATGGGTGACAGGAAAACAAGAACTGTCTGTAGTACTTTGCCAACCTTTCTGTAAATCTAAAATTATGCCAAAGTAACAAGGTTATTTAAAAAATAATCAAGAGTCACTGTAAACCTGTTTGGGGGCAGAGGGGGTGCCTGGTTCACATGCACACAAAAAAATATATTTTTAAAGAAAAAAAATTGACCAATCAATTAATTAAATTCCAGAGTAGTATATGACTTGACATTCTATTTAGACAGGCACTCCTCTTAAGATGGATATTACAAAGGTAGTCTCTGAACCTCAGAGAACTTGCATTTAACTGCGTTTGCAAAAATCATGCTATAAATGGAGAAATCCATTTCCCCACTACCATGTTCCTTGTATTTTCTTTTTCTCCAAAAGAAAAAAAAAAGTCATGTAAGTTCAAAATGCCTCCCTTTATTTCATATATCAGAGGTAGAAGATATATTGGAATGGGCAAAAAGGTAGAATCTAAAGGAGAGTTGATGAGATATAAACTACCCAAGATTCACAGATAACCTGAGCCGAGATTTATAAACCCAATGATGTCTCTCTGTTTTGACTGCCTTTGATGTTGTAGAGCTCTTTAAGAGGGAAAAATCAAAATCTAGGTATAAAAGTTTTAAAGTTACTCTGAATCATTCTGTATTTTAAATAGAAATATTTAAATTCTATTTTCAGTAGCTGCACTTATACCCGTGTAGTGAAATATAAGGAACACAGTATGAGAAGTTAGACCTAGATTCTCCTTTCTAATTCTGCCATTAACTACCTATGGGGCTATAAGCAAGCTGTAACTAACCTCACTAAACCAGTTTCCACATAAGGAAAATGAAGAGCTCTATCTATCTAGATTATCTCAGATCTTGCCACTAACCCTAAATTTTATGACTTCTGATTATCTTGGGGTTTTCAAATTTTTTATAGTATGTAATGTAATTGTACTGGTTTATTAAGGTCTAGCTGCAACCAAAGTCTCCAGAATCTGGGTGTTAGAAAAACAAAAGTTAGAGGTGTTTTTAAGTACCATACTGTACTCTTCTCTAAGGCAAGCAGACTCTAACCAACCAATTCATTTGGTCCCAAGTCAAAAATCTAGAGATGCTATAAGCAATGTAAAATTTCTAATTCCAAAACATAACACTGCTACCATCTATATATTATTTAAATATATCTTGTAAAACCAGTATTTTAAAAGCCATGTCAATTTTAAGTAAAATTTAAAAAGTACTTCACTAACCTGAGTTATTTAACCAAAAGGAAATTCTTATGGCCTAATAGGCAGCATGATGAAACTGATATGACTCAGCAACAAACACCATTAAGACAAACAATAGGAAAATATTCAAAAAGATAAAATTTTTATTTTTGATGATTTTTTCTAAGGCTAAGATTTATCAACTAATAAAAATATTCCTCAAAATATACTGTTTACCATAAAGTCTGTTACCAATAATGAACAGAGGAAAGATTCACCCCCAGACAGAGAAATTAAAAACTATTTTGGCTAAAGGGATTGCTCGTCTCCTATCTGCTGAGGAGTTAGCTCCTGGAAACCCCCAGTGCACTGCCTAACACTACTTAAAAACCACTAAGCTAAGGTTAACAAAAAAAAACTTGCAGCCAGGCACAGTGGCTTACACCTGTAATCCCAGCATTTAAGGCAGCAGCTCACGCCTGTAATCCCTTCCATTTTGGGAGGCCAAGGTGGGCAGAGTACCTGAAGTCAGGAATTTGAAACCAACCTGGCTAACATGGTGCACCCCGTTTCTACTAAAAATACAAAGAATTAGCTGGGCTTGGTGGCACACGCCTGTAATCCCAGCTACTCAGGAGGCTGAGGCAGGAGAATCACTTGAACATGGGAAGCAGAAGTTGCAGTGAGCTGAGATCGTGCCATTGCACTCCAGCTTGGGCAACAAAAGCAAAATTCTGTCTCAAAAACAAAAAAAAAAACAACTTGTAAAAATGGGAATTCAATTAACTGGCAAACAGGGAAACAGCCTTGAACCTAGGTCAGAACACTAGCTAGGAAACAGCCTTGAAACTAGGTCAGAATAGCTATTAAGTTTCAGAGCCCACTACTACTTATTAATAACAGTCTCCTCATCCAAAGCACAGTGAAGATCAACGTCAAGAGAAGATCTGTACTAAGTAAATCAAATGGATTAGGCAGCAGCCAAAAAAATAATAATACAGTAGGAAAAAATAAAATTGAGGGATAGACAGTAACTAGTAGACAACTTACTATTAGTAAATGGAAAAGAGTAGTAAATGCCAACTTAGTACAAGAACAGAGAGGCCCATTTTTGGAAAAGTACCTGTTAAGACAGTGATATAGGCTGGCTGCAGTGGCTCACGCCTATAATCCCAACACTTTGGGAGGCCGAGGAGGGTGGATCACCTGAGGTCAGGAGTTCAAGACCGGCCTGACCAACATGGAGAAATCCTGTCTCTACTAAAAATACAAAATTAGCAGGGTGTGGTGGTGCATGCCGGTAATCCCAGCTACTAGGGAGGCTAAGGCAGGGGAATTGCTTAAACCTGGGAGGCGGAGGTTGCAGTGAGCCGAGATTGCACCATTGCACTACAGCCTGGGCTACAACAGCGAAATTCTGTCTCCAAAAAAAAAAAAAAAACAAAGACAGTGATACAGTCTGTGTGTTTGTGTTCCCATAAATTTCATGTTTAAATCCTAACCCTCAAGGTGATGCTATTAAGAGGTAGGGCCTTTGAGTGGTAATTAGATCATGAGAGGAAAGCCCTAGTGACTGGGATTCATGCCCTTATAATATAGGGCCAAGGGTGCTCATTCACCCTTCAACCATGTGAGGACACAGCAAGAAGGCACCGTCTATAAATCAGGGAACAGCCCTCACCAGGCAGATATCCAAACTGCCAGTGCCTCGATCTTGGACTTCCCAGCCTCCAAAACTGTGAGAAATAATTTCTGACATATCTGTTGTTTATAAGCTACCAAGTCAATAGTAGTTTGTTACAGCAGCCCAAAAGGACTAAGACAGATGGTGCAATGGAAAAAAAGATTATCTGTTAAATTTCTAAAAGTAAATCTTCTTTGAAGAGAATGAGGTATAAAAGGAAAAACTGGGAACCAGTAGAGAAACCCATTTATCAGTCTGCAGCCTCTGGGCACGTCATTAAACTCACCTAGATCTGTGGTTATATGGAATGAACTCAGAGGTGCTTGCAGCTCTGCTATTAAATGAAAATCTTCAAAATGCTATCAGCACAAAATAGGTTTAAAATAATTTAAAAATTTGTGACATAAGTAACAAAGCACATGATAGGCAATGTAAAAGCCCCTGTGTTAACTAAATTATTTTATATCACCCCATTTTATGGGACTCATTTTCTGCTTTATTTCTAAGTTCCTGCAATAGAGGTCATCAGTTTTATAATTAGAAAAATATTTTACTAAAAATGGTAAAAAGAAAAAGGAAGGAAGAAAAGCCTAATCAAGAGTAAAATAGGCTGGGCGCGGTGGCTCACACCTGTAATCCCAGCACTTTGGGAAGCCAAGGCGGGAGGATCATGAGGTCAGGAGATCGAGACCATCCTGGCTAACACAGTGAAACCCCATCCCTACTAAAAATACAAAAATTAGCTGGGCATGGTGGCACGCGCCTGTAGTCCCAGCTACTTGGGAGGCTGAGGCAGGAGAATGGCGTGAACCCGGGAGGCGGAGCTCACAGTGAGCCGAGATCGTACCACTGCACTCCAGCCTGGGCAACAGAGCAACACTCCATCTCAAAAAAAAGAGTAAAATAAAGTTTATTCTCATGTGGAAAATTCAAAACAAGATTTCCTCCCTTGAGGAAAATAGAAGCTGAAGTTATTTCCAAAATAATTAAGGTGACGAGTTAATTGCTGAATCATTCTGAATGCAGTATATGGAGTATATGTACTTTGTGTCCACACTGACATCACCCCAGGCTAAAACTGATCTGAAGTCGTGTCCATGCCTGCTTAAGCGGCACCTGAAGCACACCATCACACTCTGATAGGCAGCCGGTCAACACAGCCGGCAATAATGCCATTTGTCACTTAGGGGTACCAACGAATGAATGAGTCACTAAATTCTTATCGGAATATGCAAATTAAAGCTACTTTCCTGGATCCTAATTATTATATACTTTAAGCACTAAAGAATTTGTCTAGAAACACAAAGCATTTACCACCCACAAAGAATTTTTGCATGTTTTTCTTCATTTTGGTTTTCAAATGATATAAAAAAGGAATGTGTTGAGAATAACTCTGTAGAGATGAAGCTGTTAGACAGGTCAGAAGATCTGGGTCCTAGGATAAGTACAGTGAATAAACTAGCAGCCTCCTTCCTCAAGGGCAGGTCCCTTAGCTCTGTGTAATCTACTAATTAGGAACAACAGTATCTGCTCAAAGGATGTTTATGCAATGCAAAATGAACGAATCTAGAAAATACTGTGAAGATGAAAGCGCAGGATGACACCATCCTCTGTAACAGAGGGAGGAGTGACATCAGCCCGAGCAAACCAGGTAGGTGCCCATGGTGAAGGTAGCCTTCAAGTCTAACTTCTTACAGAAAGATGATTATTTACCTCTTTCTGTAGATTAGAAAGCTGGGATGAAAGGCTCTCAATTCTCATGCGGCTTTCCATCAGTTCTTCCCTGGCACTGTTGACAGTAGAAGTATTCATCTCTGATGACAGTCTGGCATTCTCAAGCTAAAAGAAGAAGCAAAGCATAGTCAGTCTTATCTAGAACTGAAACAAATAAGGAAGCATGATTCACCTCAAGGCATTTCAAACCTAAGTCCTGCTGGTAACTGGTCGATGAAACACAGGAAAAGCATCATGAAGTTTGCTGATACGGTGTGAATGATGGTAATTCTGTGTGACTTTTAGAGTTACTTCCTAAATAATGAGCTTTAAGAATGCTAATATACCTAGGCCTTTACCCAAAGCTTATTAGTTCAATATTTCATCTATTAAACCTTTAATGTCTAAGATAACACTGATAATAAGGAGACTGGGCAATAGCAACTTGACTGTGGTGGTGTCTGTAAGAAAAGAAACATCAAATAGCCCTAACCCACCAAATCCAATACAGAATGTAAACCAACAAGCAGAAAATACTAGTTTATAGACTCGTTCAAACCGGATAGAAATACTTCCTTTCAGAAGCAAAAAAAAAATAGCTCCTTGAGTAAAATACAAATCCCGTAACACTATTGCGTATGTGTGTCTCAAGCACATGCTCCTGTGTCTCCTCCCTGGCTCCCTGTGAGGCCACAGTCTGTGACTCATCCTTACTTTAGCTCTTCCACTGTCTAGCTCAATGTGTGATACTGGATAAATGTTATACAACTGAAGTTACTGCTTATAATAAGATCTTTCACTTTCACTAACTGCTACTTCATACAATAGATAAAAAGCAACATGAACAGTTTAAGGCCATGCAATGAAAATTTTCAATAACTCTGTGACTCTAATATTCTAAGTCAACCACAAAAAACTCTTTTTAATCAAATCATGTAACATTTAAAACATGAAGCAAAATCATTTACCAGGGCAAGCCTATACTAGTTGGTGATTTTTATGAATTCTTGTATGGTCAGCTAATATAAGTGGGAAGTTTCTACAATATTTTTTTAAGTGAATAATAGTGACAGAAGAAGAAATAGCAAAGACTTTCCATTTGGCCCTTATGCAAAAAAGCCCGAAGTGTGGTAGTCACAATCTATGCACAATGATGACATGAAAGTGAGATCTAATGCAGTCTGACATTCATTCACTACTAAATGGATGTTTATGTAGGACAGCATGATCAGTACTTGTTATTGGAAGAAAGTTATTTCACATGGCTTGTGTTCAACTACTATGGGATAATATGAATGATCAATGGGACAAAAAGACAAAACCTAACCTCTAATAAAATTGCAACAACCCTACATTCTTCTAGTAATTTTTAATAACATTTAGTTTATAGAAAACTGCACTTTTTTGAAAAAATCAATTTTCTATATATTTCATGGAGACTAGGGGAATCATTTTTAAAAACTAGAACAAAATAAACATAAAGCCATGTTCATCATGGGAACTGTGAAGTTATGATTTTAAGTGTTCAAAAGAATCTTCTGAAGAGAGCTCACTTTGGCATGGTAAGTCTGCTCCAGCTCTTCCTTATACAGCCTCACTTGGGCATCATGTTGCTCTCTCATCTCATGAAGGGCTTGCGCCAGCTTGTACTCATACTCAATTTGACGCCCAGAATCCACCTCTACCAAGCGCGTTTCATGCTTCCTTCTGGTCTCATTAATCTCCTGGGGGAAAAAAGAAACAAAAAACATAAAGCCAAGTTACTTACCATGGCTGCACTGGTACACACCTGAGTGACATCACAGCCATCTGAAGTTTTACACACGAACCTCCTCCTAATTTGTCCTCAGGCAGTCATGTGAATAAACACTTTTTGCCTCTTAGTTTTCAGTTGAGAAGGTTTCTGAAATGCAACTAATGACATAAGTGGTAGCATCTCAAGCCTTAGGAACTTTCTATTCCTTTTCAGGAGCATAGCTATTTATTTTTCTGAAGCCAAGGAAAGGCCTGGATGGCCTACTAAAACTACCATGCAATTGAGGATTTATACACAGTATACTATACTAAACACTAAGCAAAAATTATTTTTCTGAATTGTTTCACTGATAATCTTAAGAACATCTCTGAAAAAACAGCACATGGAAAGTTAAACTTAACAGTCGTGATAAATTCAAGTAAAGATTTATGTGAAATGAAACTATTTTCTTTTTTGAGATAGAGTATCACTCTGTCGCCCAGGCTCATGTGCAGTGGCATGATCTCAGCTCACTGCAACCTCTGCCTCCCGGGTTCAAGCAATTCTCCTGCCTCAGCTTCCCTAGTAACTGGGATTACAGGCACATACCACCGTGCCCAGCTAATTTTTGTATTTTTAGTAGAGATGAGATTTCCCCATGTTGGCCAGACTGGTCTCAAACTCCTGACCTCAGGTGATCCATCTGCCTCAGCCTCTCAAAGTGCTGGGATTACAGGTGTGAGCCACCGTGCCCAGCCATAAAACTATTTTCTCAGACATAATAATAGGCAGCACAAGCTAATTTACATGACTTCTTTAAAAGCCGGTATTAAGCTATCATTATCAAGTGACACAGGATCTTATTAACAATATTAGTTGACTAAATCAAATATATATGAAAAATTTACCATTGAAGAACAGAAGTAGTTGTCATGATCCTTTACTCGGTTTTAAGGAAGTGTCTAAATAAAATTAGAATGGAAGGCTGGGCACAGTGGCTCACGCCTGTAATCCTAGCACTTTGTGAGGCCAACGCGATCAGATCACCTAAGGTCAGGAGTTCAAGACCAGCCTGGCCAATATGGTAAAACCCTGTCTCTTCTAAAATACAAAAATTAGCCAGGCATGATGGAGGGTGCCTGTAATCCCAGCTACTCGGGAGGCTGAGATGGGAGAATCGCTTGAACCCGGGAGACGGTGGTTGCAGTGAGCCAAGATCGCACCACTGCACTCCAGCCTGGGCAGCTGAGCTAGACTCTGTCTCAAAAAAAATAATAATAATTAGAATGGTAATATCTGAAGAAGCCACAAGAGGGAAGTATAACCCACCAGTTGCTGTTTGTGTACATTAGCACATGTATTTTCCTGTGCATTTCTTCATCTTTCTCTTAACTACTACACAGGAGCGTGCACTTGACAAAATCAGAAAAATCAGAAAAATCAGGAGGGTTCTGCTATCACCCTCCCAGAGATCACATCTATTTCATGAAGCCAATAATACCTAAATCATGAAAACACTGAAGAGAGCGACTGCTAATGGTTTGCTCTTTGTCTACCTCCTCCTTCCTCTTTCGTCTTTCTCCTTCCTTCTTTCCCCCAACTGTTCATAATAAGGAAGTTAGATATTATTACTGAATATATAACATGAATGTAAAAAAAAAAGTTAAGGCCAGCGTAGTGGCTCACACCTGTAATCCCAGCACTTTGGGAGGCTGAGGCGAGTGGATCACCTGAGGCCAGGAGTTTTAGACCAGCCTGGCCAACATGGTGTTACTTAGTAAAAAATAAAGAAAAAAAAAGTTAGCCAGTTGTGAGGGTGTGCACCTGTAATCCCAGCTACTCGTGAGGCTGAGGCACAAGAATCGCTTGAATCCAGGAGGCATAGGTTGCAGTGAGCCAAGACCGTTCCACTGCACACCAGCCTGGGCGACAGAGTGAGACCCTGTCTCAAAAAAAAATTTTTTTAAAGTAAAAAAGGCCAGGTGCAGTGGCTCACAACTATAATCCCAGCACTTTGGGAGGCCGAGGCAGGTGGAGCACTTGAGTTCAGGAGTTCAAGACCAGCCTGGCCAACGTGGTCAAACCCTGTCTCTACTAAAAATACAAAACTCAGCCGGGCATGGTGGCGCATGCCTGTAGACCCAGCTACTCCAGAGGCTGAAGCAGGAGAATCGCTTGAACCCAGGAGGTGGAGGTTGCAGTGAGCCAAGATCATACCACTGCACTCCAGCCTGGGCAAGAGAGCAGGACTCTGTCTCCAAAAACAGTAAAAAAAAAAAAAAAAACTGAAGAAGACAATCTTTTTTTTTTTTTTTTAATTATACTTTAAGTTTTAGGGTACATGTGCGCTGAAGAGGACTATCTTAACATCCATTCTCAAAAAAGCAAAAGCCAAAAATTAAAAGATGCTACGGACTCTAAAAATATTAAATTACTTTTTACTGATGCTATTTTTTATATAGAACCAGTGATCTTACAAAGAAAAAAAACCCTACTCCTGGTTGTCTACACACAACATCAGAAATAAGTAATGATAAATCACAATTTTTACAAAACAAAACAAAAACGTAAGTCAACCTCATATAAAAATATCTGCTTTAACAAAGCAACACTTAGTAACAATTATATGACAGCACTCGCTACAGTATCCAAAGAGTTTTTACACACAGTATTCCACTTTGATCCTCACCACTCATTGAAGAAAAAAAGAGCAGTATCAGTATTTCATTTTAAATAAGAAACTGACACTAAGAGTTGTCCAAGGTCTGACTGCTTGTCTGGTGCACCTTGCACTAATATCTATTTTGTTTAAAGCCTGTAATCTAAAAAAATAATCAGATTTCTATTATTTTTCCTCCAACTAAAAAACTGGTTTGCTAACTGCTACAATGAATTCCTATTTTATTGTTAGTCACTGTTTTCAAAATTACACTGCTTCTAAAAACATTAAGCCTAGCACATTAACAGCATGTTCTCCCCCATGAGTTGATTTCAACCCTCTACAATTTTCATGAAATATACATTCCCCTTTCCTCAATTTTATTACTTCCTTTGTTTGACAACAGTTTTGCCCCTGCCCCTTGACCACAGCAGTTAAGGCTTATAAGTGATATTTTAAGATTTCCACATGAGTGAGCCGGGCACGGTGGCTCACGCCTGTAATTCCAGCACTTTGGGAGGCTGAGGCGGGCCGATCACAAGGTCAGGAAATCGAGACCATCCTGGCTAACACGGTGAAACCTCGTCTCTATTAAAAATACAAAAAATCAGCAGGGCGTGGTGGCACGCGCCTGTAGTCCCAGCTACTAGGGGGGCTAAGGCATGAGAGTAGCTTGAACCCGGGAGGCAGAGGTTGCAGTGAGCCAAGATCATGCCACTGCATTCCAGCCTGGGTGACAAAGCAGGACTCGTGTCTCAAAAAAAAAAAAATGTACACGCCTATAAATGCTGTGAGTAGCCGCATTTCCAGATGTGAGCCATAGGAGAAGGCAAAAGTGATGGTATGTAACCTCTGTGATTAGGTTATAGAAGACAATGTGGCTTCTGCTTTGGTAGCTGGTAGCATGTATTCATGTTCTCGTTGTGTTTCTTTCTCTCTCTCTCTCTTTCTCATCACTGGCCCTTAGCGGGGGCCATATCATGAGCAGCCCTATGAAGAAGACCATGAGGTGAAGAACTGACATGTCCTGCCCACAGCCCTGTGAATGAGCTCAGATGCCATTCTTCCAGCCCAGGTTAAAAGCTGTACTGCAACCTCATGGGACCCAGAAACAGAACCACCCAGTTTAGCAGCTCTGAATTCTGACCTTCAGGAACTGAGAAATTAATACAAGTCTGTGGTTTTAGGTTGATGAACTTTGGAAGTAATTCGTTAGGCAGGAATAGATAACTAATGCTTAAACATGTTGACAGTAATTAGCTGCTGTGACCAAGCCTTTATAAGTTAAGATGAAGTGAGGCCGGATGTGGTGGCTCACACCTGTAATCCCAGCACTTTGGGAGGCTGAGGTGGGCTGATCACAAGGTCAGGAGACCAAGACCACCCTGGCCAATATGGTGAAACCCCGTCTCTACTAAAAATACAAAAATTAGCTGGGCGTGGTGGCACACGCCTGTAGTTCCAGCTACTCGGGAGGCTGAGGCAGGAGAACTGCTTGAACCCAGGAGGCAGAGGTTGAAGTGAGCCAAGATCGCGCCACTGTACTCCAGCCTGGCGGCAGAGCAAGACTCCGTCTCAAAAAAAAACAAAAAAACAAAAACAAAAAAACAAAAATAAGTAAGATGAAGTGAAATCATATCTGTTTACAGTAACAGCTTGAGTTCTCAAATGCGGTCTTTTAGGAACAGTAGCTTGAATAATCTACCTGCAAGCGGTCTTTTAGGAACAGTAGCTTGAATAATCTACCTGCAAAATTTCTCCCCATCCCCAAACCTTATTATTTCTTTGTCTGATACATTTTTGTGGCAAAGAAATCATAAATAAAATATAATTACATGTTTAGCTATGACAAAGTCATTCTAGAACTCCTCCATTCCTTTACAAAGTAAAATTATATATGGTTACCTCTTCATACATGTTTTTGCGAAACTCCAAGTCCTCAGTAAGGCTCTGACAACGATTCTCCAAATCCACTTTAAGTAAAGTTTCATCTGCTAACTGTTTTTTGGCTGCAGCTAAGGAGGCTTCCAACTATTACAAGGAAAAAGAATTGTGATAAAAATTACATGGCAATCATTTAATAATGAACTTAAGATATCTATGAATCAAATCAAATCAAGTGTTAAAATTCCTATACATTTATCAATGTATAATTACTTCATCTTAACATTTATCACAGAACTGGGTATTCATTTGCTGGTCCCACACACAGAGTATCATACCAAATCACCAGTCAAATTGTTAATTGGCAACAGGGAATAGAACAGAGACGTATGACTCCCTCACATTTCAAAAATCAAACTAGTTATTTTAGCTAACCACTTTCATTTTTTCCTGTGTGGAGAGCAGCATTTTGGCATCTCTTTTCTTACTTATATCCTAACTAACAAAATAGGCTTTGAGAGCAGAGATAGAATGAGTGTGTGTACAACAGGGAAGAAGAAGGGAGCCACAAGATGTGGACAATCCAGATATAACGCCTGGGAGGTGATAATGGTTTGCATTTAGCTACCTCAAGACTTTTCTTCAAGTAAACCATCAGAAAAGAAATATATAAAATTTCAAAAATAAAATACATTTGAAAATCAATCAATCAAACAAACTATGGCTTAAGGCAGATGAGGCAATTAACCTGTCACATATGGCTCAAGAATAGGCTTGACCTTACCTGGGCAATCTGATCCTTCAGATCCTCCAAATCTCCCTCTAAACTTTTTTTGTCACCAAGTGCAGTAGCAAGAGCTGCATCTTTAGAATTCAGTGCTGCTTCATATTCTCGAAGCTTGATCTGGGCGCCATTAAGATCAGATTCCTTCTTAGCATAGCTGGAATAGATTTAAAAAGCATAAGACATCAAACCATACTGATGACTTGAGGTCTTCTCCCTCTCTGCTGAAGGGACAAACAAAAGAAGTAGTTTAAATAAAGGCTCCCATCACCTATCAAAATTAGAGAAGCAATTCACAAGCATTGGATCTAGAGTTTTTGTTGGCTAACATTCTCTTTCAATGTCACATGATTACTAATGACTACGGGTTAAAGACGTCCATATAAAGACCAATGTACCAGAATCCTGCTTGTCCCTGAGTGAGACTGCCTGTCCCCCTTGCTCTATAAAGAGGCACACTAACACAGGATATTTTTGAAGAAATGAAAATTCTTTTTTTTAATATAACGCATATTATAAGCCAAAACGTACAGGAACTATAAGTCAGGATATCATGCTAAGCGCAGTGGCTTACATCTGTAATCACAACACTTTGAGAGGCCGATGTGGGAGGATCACTTGAGACCAGGAATTCAAGACCAACCTAGGCAACATAGCAAGACCCCGAATCTACAAAAAAAAATAAAAAAGAGCCGGGCACAGTGGCACACACCTGTAGTCCCAGCTACTCAGGAGGCTTAGGAGGGGACATCGCTTGAGCCCAGGAGGTTGAGGCTGTAGTGAACCATGACTGCACAACTGTACTGCAGCTGGGCAGTAGACCAAGACCCAGTCTCAGAAAAAAAGGAAAATCAAATTACACTAAATGAGAAGAAAATGTTATTTTAAAAAGTAATGTTATAACCCAATGCATGATACTGAAACTCCCCCGATATTAATAAGAACTAACTGACCCCAAGCTTGCAAGTACCTCCCATTTTGTTACATAGATGTAACAATAAATAACGGCCTCCCTAATATTTTGCATAAAAATTATTTCAGTTTATACAACTAACTACCAAAAAACTGAGGTTCAGGGCCAGGTGCAGTGGCTCATGCCTGTAATCCCAGCACTTTGGAAGGCCAAGGCTGGCAGAATACTTGAGGTCAGGAGTTCGAGACCAGACTCGCCAACATGGTAAAACCTCGTCTTTACCAAAAAATACAAAACCTTAAGCCAGGCATGGTGGTGGTGCAATGCCTATAGTCCTACCTACTCGGGAGGCTCAGGCAGGAGAATCACTTGAACTCGGGAGGTGGAGGTTGCAGTGAGCCAACATCGTGCCATTGCACTCCAGCCTGGGTGAGAGAGAGAGACCTTGTCTCAAAAAAACAAACACGCCGGGCGTGGTGGCTCATGCTTATAATCCCAGAACTTTGGGAGACCGAGGTGGACGGATCACCTGAGGTTCAGAGTTCAAGACCTGCCTGACCAACATGGAGAAACCCAGTCTCTACTAAAAATACAAAAAAATTATCCAGGCATGGTGGTGCATGCCTGTAACCCCAGCTACTCGGGGGGCTGAGGAAGGAGAATCACTTGAACCCAGGAGGCAGAGGTTGCAGTGAGCCAAGATTGTGCCATTGCACTCCAGCCTGGGCAACAAGACCGAAACTCCGTCTCAAAAACAACAAAAACAAAAAACAATCTGAGGTTCAAACTGAAGTTTCTTTTTCTCTAAATATCACTTTTTTTTTTCACCTAGGCTGGAGTGCAGTGGGGCGATCTCGGCTCACCGCAACCTCTGCCTCCTGGGTTCAAGTGATTCTCATGCCTCAGCCTCCCAAGTAGCTGGGATTACAGGCGTGCGGTACTAGGCCCGGCTAATTTTTTGTATTTGTAGTAGAGATGGGGTTTGCCTATTTTGGCCAGGCTGGTCTCGAACACCTGGCCTCAAGTGATCCGCCGGCCTCAGCTTGCCAAGATGCTGGGATTACAGGCATGAGCTGCTGCACCCGGCCTCTAAATAATCACTTTTTTTAGATGGAGTTCTACACTATAAAATTATAGTTCATTTGGATATATTTTGCCCGATAATTATATTTTAAAGGTCAGTATTTCTCTCATCCAAATAATTGTTAACAGTAGTTACACGGAGAAGCCTTAATAGTATCAAAATTATTGCCGGGCATGGTGGGCCATGCTTGTAATCCCAGCACTTTGGGAGGCCGAGGCAAGTGGATCACCTGAGGTCAGGAGTTTGAGGCAAGCCTGGCCAAAATGAAGCCCTGCCTCTATAAAAAATACAAAAATTAGCAGGGCGTGGTGGGGTGTGCCTGTAATCCCAGCTACCTGGGAGGCTGAGGTAGGAGAATTGCTTGAACTAGGGAGATAGAGGTTGCAGTGAGCCGAGATCATACAGCTGCACTCCAGCCTGGGTGACAGAGTGAGACTCGGTCTCGAAAAATAATAACAATATCAAAATTATTAATACCTGTTCTTAAAACTGCTATTGTATTTTTCTTGGAGAAATAGGATTTAAAAAATAAACTAAAAAACTGCTATTATAGAAGAATACTTTTACGTACTAATGTTTGAGGACTGGCTAAAGGAGGAATCTTTAATTAATAAAAATTTCAAAATAATATTGTAATATTAAAATAAAGTGAAGAAATAAACTGGCCAAATGATGATCACATATGAAAAGATTTAACAGTATTCACTTTTTACTCATCATAAAAGCTCAGCAGTCATGCCACATGCTTAAATCTCATGCTTTAAAACACCACAAGATGGCAGGCTTTAACTGAAGACTAGTCCAGAAGAGGAAAAAATTAACTGTTAAAAAAAAATCCCATACTGTAATAATTTACAACCAAAATGCCTAGTTCATACAAGTGCTAGGTCTCCACAGGAATGAACTGACACTTGTGAAGGAGCCTCTATTTTGTCCCACTATCAAATCACCCGAAGGGCTAGGATACATGTCATAACACATATGATTGAAAATAAAACCATATTTTAAATGCAGTATTACACGATACTTACAAAAGCTACTGACTCAAAATTAATTACTTAACAATTACAAACAGTAATTTTTAAAGCTCAGGTCATAATGTGGTACTTCTCAATGTGATGCTGCCTCATGGCAGGAGAATGACCTGTGCCTTCCAGGAACCAAAATGGTCCAGCAAGAATGATACTGCATAAAACAGCACGTCAACTTTACAAGTTATTGTATGCAACAACCTGTAAAATTGGCATATTTTATGCAGTATCGTTCTTGTTTATTTGACTTCACAGATTTAATAGGTAATACATGTAAATAGCTCAAAACTCAGGATGTCATACTATGAAGTGAAAGATACTGTGTGCAACATCTTGCGGAGTGTAGAAAACACAAGAAGCCAAAAATTAACCCAAGGCAGTACACCCAGATGACTAGAATATGGTGATTTCCTCCATAAAAATAAAAAACCAAAGAAGATAAGGAGGACAGGGGATGAAGAGAGTATTTACTTGTGGTACCCTGAGGGCCACCCAGTGATACCAGTGGAAATTTTATAGGAGCTTTAATTTCAGTCATGACTAATTCTTCTACTGTTCATTTTATGTCAAGTTCTTAGTCACATAAAACACTGTTCTATGAAAATATAAACTGTTCTGTTATAAATTACTTCTTGGCCAAGTGCGGTGGCTCACGTATATAATCCCAGCACTTTGGAAGGGAGACTAGCCTGGGCAACACGGTGAGACCCCATCTCTACTAAAAATAAAAAAAATTAGCCAGGCGTGGTGGCACATGCCTGTAGTCCCAGCTACTAGAGGGGCTGAGGCAGGAGAATCACTTGATCCCAGGAGGTCGAGGCTGCAGTGAGCCCTGATCGTGCCACTGCACTCCAGCCTTGGTGAGAGAGTGAAAACCTATCTCCAAAAAAAAAAAAAAATTATATATATGTCTGGCTGCAATGGCTCATACTTGTAATCCCAGCACTTTGGGAGGCCGGGGCAGGCGGATCACCTGAGGTCGGGAGGTCAAGACCAGCCTGACCAACATGGAGAAACCCAGTCTCTACTAAAAATACAAAATTAGCTAGGCGTGATGGCACATGCTTGTAATCCCAGCTACTCAGGAGGCTCAGGCAGGAGAATCGCTTGAACCCGGGAGGCGGAGGTTGCAGTGAGCCAAGATTGTGCCATTGCACTCCAGCCAACAAGAGTGAAACTTGGGCAACAAGAGTGAAACTCCGTCTCAAAAAAAAAAAAAAGAAGATACAGTGTAGGGTCCAGTGTCCCATCAAGCCCCATCCCAACAGTCCTAGTTTTCTGCAAAACAGTTTGAAAACTTCTGACCATCAAGAAATATGCAAGCTCCTTGGCACGGCATGTCCCCCTAGAAAGCCCTTCAGGTCTAAGTCCTAAAGACCTTCTGAGCCTCGGACTTCACTCTCCCCCACTCCATGCCATCTATTCCCATTCCTAACTCCATCTAATTCCTAACCAACTGCCATTCAAAACTAAGACTAAGGATGGAACAAATGTCATCCTTCCTCTGTAATGCTTCCCTGCTTTACCTCTCCTTGCAGAAAAAAAGTCATGTACCTTTCTGGGCTCCATAGCACTTGGTGCATCATTCTCATATGGTGCATGGTATATACATCTTTTTAAGATTTAAGATTCCATGTCTGTCTCCTACACTGGAATGTGGGTAAAATGAGATTACCTTCAGATCCTCAGTGCCTGGCAATGTCTGATATAGGGTGGGGATACTCAATAAAATTTCTGTTAAAAAATGAAAGAAGCAAGCCACAGGAAAGCAGTACTTACAATTTTATTTAGTATAACAACTCATGAAAAGATAAGTACTCAGCCTCTGTTATAGAAGACCAAGGTTATTCTGAGACCCAAATAGTCAATCTAGATCTGCCCTGCAGTGCCTGTACAAGCCACCACAGCCTTCACAAGCAGGTGGGCAGCAGGCATTGTACCAGGCACTGAAGAGAACTCAAGAGTCAGCTACCGCCCTTGGTGCAAAGTAATTTAGTCTCTTCTCATAGGAGGTTATGAACACACTTTTGCTTTTTCTAACCCACACAGATGTACAGTGGAATTTATATGCACTCTTATGCACAGGTAAACAGGAGAGTTTCGAGACAGGGGGAGAGGCTTAGTCCAGGTCCTTAGTTTCGAGACATATTTACTTAATCCAGCAGACATTACTGAGTATCTACTATGTACTACCAGGAAGAGAAAGATAAATAAATAAGACAAGGTCCCAGCTAAGTGCGTTTTTAGTATTCCCTTCCTTCTTCTGGACCCTCAGTACCTTTACTGCGGAGGGTCAGGCACTAGGCCATGTCACCACACTTAGGTGTATAGCTGTCCGGGTAGCATAAAGGCTTATCTTGCAGATGCTGAAGTAAAATGATGAAAAGGGACTTGTGGGGCTACCTGCACTGGGAGCTCAGGGCAGACAGTTCTTACAGCTGTCCTTACATTGTGAGCCCTTTAACTCCACAAACAAATTGTTCTGTGTTCATACATTTTTCCTCTTCCTCCTTAGGCCACAATATTAACAGTGAAAAAGTCAATGCATCATAAAGTGGCTAATAAAGAGAGAAGAACTGACTACTATCTCTTCCTCTTGCATATACAGCACTTACAGTGCACTGATCATACAAATCCCTGTATTTGTGGATGAGCTTAGCTACCTCAAGAGACTGAAAACTCTTTGAGGGCAAGGCCCATGACTTATTATTCCTACATCTTCTACACAGAAAACTCAGATAATGACTATTTTGGTAAATGTTACAAGCACACGCACACACACACAACTTCTCTTTTTTCGTCCTATGTAAAATGTATCACGTCTTTTCCAGGAAGGAAAAAAAATCACACACACAGACACACACAACTTCTCTTTTTTCATCCTATGTAAAATATCATGTCTCTTCCAAGAAGAAAAAAAATAATAACTGATGCTTCTATAATCTCTAAAACTCACATGCATGGATATCCTCTCTTTCTTCCTACCAATTTTCTAGGCTGAATGAATCATGAAAAAAATTCTTAAGGTTACACCCATGCCTCCATCAGATAATAGCAATAAATCAATGAGTTGGAGTTTTTTTGTCTGTTGGTTTGTTTTGAGACGGAGCCTCGCTCTGTCGCCCAGGCTGGAGTGCAGTGGCACGATCTTGGCTCACTGCAAGCTCCGCCTCCTGGGTTCACGCCATTCACCTGCCTCAGCCTCCCGAGTAGCTGGGACTACAGGCACCTGCCACCATGCCCAGCTAATTTTTTTGTATTTTTAGTAGAGACGGGGTTTTCACTGTGTTGGCCAGGATGGTCTCCATCTACTGACCTCGTGATCCACCTGCCTCGGCCTCCCAAAGTGCTGGGATTACAGGCTCGATGAGCCACCGCACCCAGCTTGTGTTTTTTTTGTTTTTTTTTTTGAGATGGTCTCGTTCTGTTGCCCAGACTGGAGTGCAGTGGCACAATCACGGCTCACTGCAACCTCTACCTCCTGGGTTCAAGCAATCCTCCACAATCACAGCTCACTGTAACTTACACCTCCTGGGTTCAAAGAATCCCCCCATCTCAGTCCCCCAAGAAGCTGGGAGTATACACATATGCCACTATGCCCAGCTAATTTTTGTATTTTGCGGGGGCAGGTGGGAAGATAGGGTTTTCCTATGTTGCCCGGGCTGGTTTCAAACTCCTGGGCTCAAGTGACCTGTCCGCCTCAGCCTCCCGAAGTGCTGGGATTACCAGCATGAGCCACTGTACTCAGCCAAATCAATGAGTCTTCCATGTCACATGAGTTGTCAAGGATACATGAGGAGCCATGCAGTGAGTTAATATTCTGAACACATTCTTGTCATAACTTTCTAACCATATTATTTTTCATTCATTAATACAATGTAGAAAGTCCAAGTGTAATTATCAGCACACAGTCAAAGTGCAGAAACCTGTAGAATTGATATCCTAAAACATACATACATGAATTTGCTGCAGCTATCACCTAAGCACAGAATGACATCTGACAATGCCTCCAAAACACAGAGCAATTTAGATAGGAATCCTAAATTACTAGAAGCTATCTAACACTTAAGGTATTAGTATACATTTACTTTGAGTCCATTTCCTGACTGGATTTGTTGTGTTATCCACCTGCCTGATTAAACTATTTATATTCCAGATAAGGAGATCTTCCTATGTTAAATTCAACATGTGAATCTAATACTAAAAATATACACGCTCCTGAAAATAAGTCACAAAACATACCCATTTGCTTTAGATGTTTTACAGAAGAACCAAACCCTAACTGCAACCAGAAAAAAAAAAAAAAAGTTTTATAAATGTAATTGGCATTCTATGCTAATTAAGAATTTCCTCCCTTAATAAACCAAATTAGCTTTCATTTCAAGTACGCTTGAATTTTATCGGTCATAACAAGTAACCAGGTGTAATCGAGTATCTGGCCATTAGAAAGAAAATTAGCCCAGCTGGGTGCAGTGGCTCACGCCTGTAATCCCAGCACTTTTGAGGCCGAGGCAGGTGGATCATATGAGGCCAGGAGTTCAAGACCAGCCTAGCCAACATGGCAAAACCCCGTCTCTACTCAAAGTACAAAAATTAGCCGGACATGGTGGTCCATGCCTGTAATCCCAGCTACTCAGGAGGCTGAGGCAGGAGAATCGCTTGAATCCGGGGGGTGGAGGTTGCAGTGAGCTGAGATCACGCCACTGCACTCCAACTGGGCCAAAGAGCGAGGCTCTATCTCAAAAAAAAAGAAAAAAGAAAAAGAAAAAGAAAATTAGCTAGAAAGGATATATTTATATTCCTGCTAACACTCTACAGCAGTGACTTAAGACTAACATACACAGCTTTACTATGGTTGTACTTTCCCAATAAAACCTAGTACCATGTATCTGGGACACAAGCCTATCCTCTCCTGAGGCCTATAGAACTAATCTAAATCCAGTTGGTTAACACTTTCTAAATTGCTCCTAAGCACCTTCTACCACCAGCAATACCATATACTCTGCTGCTTTAATCATGTTGGTTTTTCAACATGTCGCCAGTTTGACCTTGACTTGTTTTAAGGTCATTTCCAACCCTGGCTTCTGCATTAAACTACTTGGTTCTGGAACTTAGTGTCTGAACTTTGGCCTCTGCACTACTCCTTCTGTGAGGATGACTCTGTCTCTCACTCCCTGGGTGTCCTTCATTTGTCTAGGTGTACCCTACTCCAGACTAGTCCTACCAATCAGAAAGTAGAGATCAGTCAGCACCATGAGAAGACAGGGCAAGGCAAAAAAAGGAGATTAAAAAATGCATCCAGGGCCGGGCACGGTGGCTCACGCCTGTAATCCCAGCGCTTTGGGAGGCTGAGGCGGGCGGATCACCTGAGGTCAGGAGCTCGAGACCAGCCTCAACATGGAGAAACCCCATCTCTACTAAAAATACAAAATTAGCCAGGCGTAGTGGTGCATGCCTGTAATCTCAGCTACTCGGGAGGCTGAGGCAGGAGAATTGCTTGAACCTGGGAGGCGGAGGTTGCGGTGAGCCGAGATCGCGCCATTGCACTCCAGCCTGGGCAACAAGAGTGAAACTCCGTCTCAAAAAAAAAAAAAAATGCATTCTGGGCCAGGCGCAGTGGCTCACGCCTATAATCCCAACACTTTGGGAGGCCAAGACAGGCAGATCACGAGGTCAAGAGTTTGAGACCAGCCTGATCAACACGGTGAAGCCCCGTCTCTACTAACAAATACAAAAAAATTAGCCAGGTGTGGTGGTGCGTGCCTGTAATCCCAGCTACTCGGGAGGCTGAGGCAGGAGAATCGCTTGAACTCGGAGGGGCAGAGGTTGCAGTGAGCCAAGATCGCGCCATTGCACTCCAGCCTGGGCGACAGAGCGAGGCTCCATCTAAAACAAACAAACAAACAAACCGCATCCAATCACAGAATCGCTGGAAAATGAACCCTCAATGGAGCTCTTAGAGAAATATATCATTACTAGGTGATAACTTTAGGGTATATTCTTCCAAAAGTCATACCACATACATAACATGCAGAAAGTCATTCCAGGCCTGCAATAACAATAACTACTTGAAAATGAATTAGGGGGCCAGGCCCGGTGGTTCATGTCTGTAATCCCAGCACTTTGGGAGGCCAAAATGGGCAGAGACCAGGAGTTCGAGACCACCCTGGGCAACATGGTGAAACCCCATTTCTACAAAGAATACAAAAATTAGCTGGGAGTAGTGGCCTGTGCCTGTATTCCCAGCTACTGGAGAGACTGAGATGGAAGGATTGCTTGGGCCAGGGAGGTTAAGGCTGCAGTGAGCTGTGGTCATGCCACGGCACTCCAGACACTGTTGCTCTGGGCAACAGAGCAAGATCCTTATCTTAAAAAAAAAAAAAAAAAAAAAAGGAAAAGGAATTAGTAAGCATATTCCAACCATAAACACTTGAAAAAATAAGATTGTCCACTTAAACAGGGAACAAAGAATTAGTGTGAAACAAATCAATAAGTAAACTTGCAGGGACAAATACAACATAATCTGAAGCTCATTACAGAATAGTTTTAATTAATTTGGGTAACGGCAAATTATTGCCCGCCTGTTAACACTCTCTTGGTCAGTTTGTGTCAGTACCTATCCCTAACATTTCACCTCAGGCCCATTCTTATTTAGAAAAACAAATATATTACAGGAGATGAAAGAGAAAAGCCATTTAGTTTTTCACCTGTAATCAGCTAACAGAAATCATTCTATACAAAATTCTTATTTCTAATCAAAGCCACAAAACAAGGATTTTTAAATCCCTTAAAACAGACCCACTGTACATAGAGAGCCAGGCTAATTAGGCCTAGCTGGCTAAGCTCTGTTCCTGCTTTCATATACTGTAAGGTTCTTCTGAACAGCTGTCTGGTAGCAGCTGAGCACCACTCAACACTAGTGCAGTACTCAAGTGACTGTCACACATATCCGTGTATGGGGATCTCTTCACACCCATTCACACCCAGAGCTCAGCATCAACATGCCATGTCTTTTATTATCTAGCCATGCTCCAGACCTTCAGAGAAAAAATAAACCTTATTTTCAATTTAAAGTAAAATATGCCCACATAAAAACCTTGTCCTAAAACTAGATAATTTTATTTCATAACAGGCTCAAACTGCTTATCAAGCATGCATTTGCTCCAACAGCCACTCATCAGCTTCAACACTGTCCTCATGTTAACTTCCCTTCCAAAGGGAAAAAAGATGTGATCCACAGTATTTTTCCAAAGGAAAATTAATGAACTTCCCCGAAATTAAAACAACCTAATACACAAAAACTCGGCCAGGCACGGTGGCTCACTCCTGTAATCCCAGCACTTTAGGTGGCCGAGACGGGCAGATCACCTGAGGTCAGGAGTTAGAGACCAGCCTGGTCAACATGGTGAAACCCCATCTCTACTAAAAATACAAAAATTAGCTGGGCATGGTGGCTCATGCCTGTAATCCCAGCTACTCGGGAGGCTGAGGCAGGAGAATCGCTTGAACCTGGGAGATGGAGGTAGCAGTGAGTCAAGATCACTCCATTGCACTCCAGCCTGGGCAACAAAGCGAGATTCCATCTCAAAAAAAAAAAAATTACACAAAAACTCTAGAAGGTCTTATGATCACAATTTCTTTCTTTCTTTCTTTCTTTTTAGAGATGGAGTTTCACTCTTGTTGCCCAGGCCAGAGTGCAATGGTACGATCTCAGCTAACTGCAACCTCTGCCTCCCGAGTTCAAGTGATTCTCCTGTCTCAGCCTCCTGAGTAGCTGGGATTACAGGCGCCCGCCACTACACCCGGCTAATTTTTGGTATTTTTAGTAAAGACGGGGTTTCACCATGTTGGCCAGTCTGGTCTCGAACCCCTGACCTCAAGAGATCCACCTGCCTCGGCCTCTCAAAGTGCTGGAATTACAGGTGTGAGCCACCATGCCTAGCCTTGTGATCACAATTTCTATTAACAAGGGTCTACTCTGGCATATGCAAAAAGACTAAGAAGACGCTTTTGCATAAACTCAAAGTTACAAAGGATAGTTTCCGGTGCCAATAAAATTCTGCTACTCACTGAATAAACTAATCTGTCAATGAATTAGCAACAACCTAATCAGACTCAGGCAAACCCTAGCTGAAACTCGGGTAAAATTAGGAAAAATACTAAATGAGATTGAAACTGGACCACAAAACCGCTTCTCTGAAACAACAACAAAAAAATTCACTGGAACATAAACAGGCACAAGAGTGTGGAGCAGACTCTTACAGATTAAGTCTTAATTAAAATGACTGATTCATTTAAAAAGAAAAAGAAAAACCAATAACTACTACCTTTGTCACTCATCTACAATGTGCTAGGCACTGACCTGGGTGTAAAATATTTCTGAAACAGTGTTCCAATGTCCATTCTCCAGTTTGGTGGGTGTTATGAGGCAGCTATTCCTAAAGCAATAGCAGTGGCAGCTTCCTAGTCCTGAATAGTAGCTATATACTGTTTTTAAAACAGTTTACTGGTTCCACTGGTGGCCTCACACATAAAAGCTCCCAAAGAAGGTCAGTTCTACAACAATGTTCTAGGCATCATTACTGCTCCTCTAGCCTCTCTAAAAATCGTTTCTAAGCACCTACATCTCATATTGTTTCCCTTTCTGCTTAAAATCCCTAGTGCTGCCGGGCGCGGTGGCTCATGCCTGTAATTCCAGCACTTTGGGAGGCTGAGGCGGGCGGATCACCTAAGGTCGGGAGTTCGAGACCAGCCTGACCAACATGGAGAAACCCTGTCTCTACTAAAAATACAAAATTAGCCAGGCGTGGCGGCACATGCCTGTAATCCCAGCTACTAGGGAGGCTGAGGCAGGAGGATCACTTGAACCTGGGAGGCGGAGGTTGTGGTAAGCCGCGATCGCACCATTGCACTCCAGCCTGGGCAACAAGAGTGAAACTCTGTCTCAAAAAAAAAAAAAAATCCCTAGTGCTGTCTGTTCCCTGCACTGAGTGACGACACAAAGACCTAAACAGAAAAAGAAATTAACTTAGCAAAGAGGGGCTATGAAGGACAATGAAGACTTCTGCAAAGATAAGAGAAAGTACCAAATACACCAGGCACAGTGGCTCACGCCTATAATCCCAGCACTTTGGGAGGCAGGCGAATCACCTGAGGTCAGGAGTTTAAGACCAGCCTGGTCAACATGGCAAAACCCCATCACTACTAAAAATACAAAAGTTAGCCAGGCGTAATGGCACGTGTCTGTAATCCCAGCTACTCGGGAGGCTAAGGCAGGAGAATTGCTTAAACACAGGAGGTGGAGGTTGCAGTGAGCTGGGATCATGCCGCTGTACTCCAGTCTGGGTAACAAGAGTAAGACTCTGTCTCAAAAAAAAAAAAAAGAACCAAATCCATCAAATTTAGACAAAAACAATGCTATAGAGCTATCAAGAGAATAGGCTGGGTGCAGTGGTTCACACCTGTAAACCCAGCACTTTGGAAGGCAGCGATAGGCAGATCACTTGAGATCAGGAGTTCGAGACCAGCCTGACCAACATGGTGAAACCCCGTCTCTACTAAAAATATGAAAATCGGCCCGGTGTCATGGCGGGCACCTGTAATCCCAGCTGCTTGAGAGGCTGGGGCATGAGAATCACTTGAACACGGAGGCAGAGGTTGCAGTGAGCCAAGATCGCACCACTGCACTCCAGCCTGGGCAACAGAGCAAGACCCTGTCTCAAAAACAAAAAAAGAGGCATCAAGGGAATAAAACAGGCTAGGTGCGATGGTTCACACCTGTAATCCCAACACTTTGGGAGGCTGAGGCAGAAGGACCACTTGAGCTCAGAAGTTTGAGGCCAGCAACATAGTAAGACCTTGTCTCTATGAAAAAAAATCAAGAAATTAGCTGGGTGTAGTGGCACACACCTATAGTCCCAACTACTCCAGAGGCTGAGGTGAGAGGATCACTTGAGCCTAGGAGGTTGAGGCTGTAATGAGCCAAGATCATGCCACTGCACTCCAGCCTGGGCAAGGGTAAGACCCTATCTTTAAAAAAAAGAGACAGAATAAAAAGAAGCTATTAGAAATTTAAAACACAACAGCAAAAATTGGAAAACAAAATTGAGAACATCTCTTAGTAAAAAAAAAAAATTTTTTTAAAAAGGGAAGAAAACCAAAGGATCAATGTAAGAGATCCAACATTTGAATAATAGGAGTTTCATATGGTAATAAAAGAGGAGAAAATATAAAGAAAATTTCCAATAACTGAAGGACATAAATTTCAAGACCAAAAGAATTCAATCAGATGATCAACACAATGGATGAAAAGAGACCTACAACAAGGAACATCCCTGTGAAATTTTAGAACTGGATCAAAAGAAGATCCTACAAGCTTTTAAATTTTTCACTCATCATTACTTCTACAGCCAATGAAAGCTAGAAAACTGAAGAACATACCTTCATTTTATTTATTTATTTATTTACTTATTTATTTATTTATTGAGACAGAGTTTCGCTCTTGTCGCTCAGGCTGGAGTGCAATGGTGCGACCTGGGCTCACTGCAACCTCCACCTCCCAGGTTCAAGCAATTCCCTTGCCTCAGCCTCCTGAGTAGCTGGGATTACAGGCACCCACCACCACACCGGCTAATTTTTTGTACTTTTAGTAGAGTACAAATGTTGGCCAGGCTGGTCGCGAACTCCTGACCTCAGGTGATCCACTCGCCTCGGCCAAAACATGCCTTCAAAAGTCTAAGAAAATAGCATTTACAACCTAGAATTCTATACCCAAACTATCAATGCTTATACAATACAATTAGACTGTAGAAAAACACAAGGTACCCAAAGGTAATTCTTTATTTAATGAGGTAAAATTAATTTAAAAATGATCCTAAATGATTTGATGTTCTAACAACTGGCATAGACTCTATATAATTATACAAAAAAGTGGGAAAAAGTACTATTTTTATAGGTGATCAAAAGGTGTGATAGGCAAGAAAAACTAATCACAGTATATTACTGAGAGTTCTGCTGGGGACTATGTAAGTATTTCTGCTATAACGTATGTTGCTTCTGACAACTCTTGCACTCTGCACAAATTAAAAATAACACAGCAGACCAGATGTGGTGGCTCACATCTGTAATCCCAGCACTTTGGGAGGCCGAGGCAGGCAGATCACCTGAGGTCAGGAGTTCGAGACCAGCCTGGCCAACATGGCAAAACCCCATCTCTACTAAAAATACAAAAATTCACAGGGCTTGGTGGTGCACGCCTGTAATCCCCGCTACTAGACAGGCTGAAGCACAAGAATCACTTGAACCTGGGAGGTGGAGGTTATACTGAGCAGAGATCACACCACTCACTACTCTCCAGTCTGGGCAACAGAGCAAGACTGTCTCAAAAATAAAATAAAATAAGGCCAGGCGCAGTGGCTCATGTCTGTAATCTCAGCACTTTGGGAGGCTGAGGCAGGCGGATCATCTGAGGTCAGGAGTTCAAGACCAGCCTAACATGGAGAAACCTCGTCTCTATTAAAAATGTAAAATTAGGCCGGGCGTGGTGGCTCACGCCTGTAATCCCAGCACTTTGGGAGGCCGAGGCAGGTGGATCATGAGGTCAGGAGATCGAGACCATCCTGGCCAATACGGTGAAACCCCGTCTCTACTAAAAATACAAAAAAGTAGCTGGGCGCCGTGGCGGGCGCCTGTAGTCCCAGCTACTCGGGAGGCTGAGGCAGGAGAATGGCGTGAAGCCGGGAGGCGGAGCTTGCAGTGAGCCAAGATCGTGCCACTGCACTCCAGCCTGGGTGACAGAGCCAGACTCCGTCTCCAGGGAAAAAAAAAAAAAGAAAAAAATATATATACATATATATATGTGTGTGTATATGTATATAAAATTAGCCAGGTGTGGTGGCACATGCCTGTAATCCCAACTACTCGGGAGGCTGAGGCAGGAGAATCGCTTGAACCCAGGAGGTGGAGGTTGCAGTAAGCCGAGATTGCACCATTGCACTCCAGCCTGGGCAACATGAGTGAAACTCCATCTGAAAAAATAAAATAAAATAAAATAAAAATAACAGAGCAAATAGAAAAAATAACATTGGAATAAACAGACCACTCAAAACCTATGCACTCTGAAACAGAGCACCAGCAATAATATAAAGAATTAGTATCTCGGCCGGGTATGGTGGCTCACACCTGTAATCCCAGCACTTTGGGAGGTCGAGGTGGGTGGATCATCTGAGGTCGGGAGCTCGAGACCAGCCTGACCAACATGGAGAAAACTATTAAAAAGAATTAGTATCTCAGTAGGTAATCTGGACAGCCCAGGCAGTCAGCTTAGTGTGGCTACAGCTGCGTCAAAAGATGTTTTAAAATGCACAAAAAAGGTCGGGCACAGTGCCTCATGCCCTTAATCCCAGCACTTTGGGAGGCCGAGGCGGGTGGATCACTTGAGGTCAGGAGTTCGAGACCAGCCTGGCCAACATGGTGAAACCCTGTCTCTACTAAAAATACAAAATTAGCCGGGCATGGTGGTGCGTGCCTATAATCCCAGTTACTCAGGAGGCTGAGGCCAGAGAATCGCTTGAACCCAGGAGGTGGAGGTTGCAGTAAGCTGAGATCATGCCACTGCACTCCAGCCTGGGCGACAGAGCAAGACTCCATCTCAAAATAAAATAAAATAAATGCACGAAAACAACAGAGTAGAAATGCTGGTTTGGAAAAATTTAGGCAATACAAAGAGAAACAGAGCTCTGAACACAAGAATAAGACTGGCTACAAGAGCAAAGCTAGAGGTGCTCCCTCCCCTCTGAGGTGGGGAGAGAACCCTGTGCAAGGGCACTCACTTTTTTTTTTTTTTTTTTTTTTTGAGACAGAGTCTCACTCTGTTGCCCAGGCTAGAGTGCAGTGGCGCGATCTCGGCTCACTGCAAGCTCCGCCTCCCGGGTTCACACCATTCTCCTGCCTCATCCTCCTGATCAGCTGGGACTACAGGAGCCCACCACCACGCCCAGCTAATTTTTTGTATTTTTTAGTAGAGACGGGGTTTCACCGTGTTAGCCAGGATGGTCTCGATCTCCTGACCTCGTGATCCACCCACCTCGGCCTCCCGAAGTGCTGGGATTACAGGCGTGAGCCACCGCGCCCAGCCCAGGGCACTCACTTTTAATTTTCTTAAAATAGAGGTGAAAGCAAAGCTGAGGATCTTCTTTCCTTCTTAAGATTAATACTATACTCTAGCTATTCTGGCTCACCTTTACTAGGATTCACTAGGACAAGGCACATATAATGCAATATAACTTCCAATTATAACAGTATCACCTCTCTATTTACCTGTCACATATAAGCTAATTGGTGTTACAGAAGTATTTGTGTCAGAACACACTGAATCAATATTTTAGATACCAAAAACTGATCTAAACTAAAATGTAATATATGACTATTGGGAGGATAAGGAGAAGAAAAATGTGTTATGAAGACAATAGAAGAGCTCAATTCCTTGTTGTCCATAGCACAAAGTCAACACTGTCGCACTGTCATCTAGATACGAGAATAAATAGCAAAGAAGCACTGAAAATAGCTGAAAGTAATCCTTCTCATGAGAAATCTTGGAGAAATCTTTTGAGTCCTTAAATTATGTGTACACACACACACACACACACACGCACCACACTGCTAGAAAGTTATAGGTTTTGGTTTTTTTCCCAAGGTACATACACATTAGAAAACTCTGAATCAGGGAAGTCAGGGAAGACATCTCTAAAGAAATGAATATTGAGAGGAAACCTGAGGGATAAGTAACCCAATGATGAGAGAAATCCAGACAAAGGAGGCCGGATGCGATGGCTCATGCCTGTAATCCCAGCACTTTGGGAGGCCAAGGCAGGTGGATCACTTGAGGTCAGGAGTTCAAGACCAGCCCAGCCAAGATGGTTAAACCCCATCTCTACTAAAAATACAAAAAAAAAAATAGCTGGGCACAGTGCAGGTGCCTGTAATCCCCGCTACTCAGGAGGCTGAGGCAGGAGAATCACTGGAACCTGGAAGGCGGAGGTTGCAGTGAGCCAAGGTCACACCACTGCACTCCAGCCAAGAAGACACAGAAAGAATCGTCCTCAAAAAAAAAATCCAAAGGAAACCCCAAATGCAAAGTCCCTATTTTAAGAGAAGCACAGTAAAAGGGACTGAATAAAGGATTTCATGGCTAAAGAGGAGTAAACAAGTTCAACTGTGGTATGAGATGAAGCTGGAGGGTCAGACTGGGGCCAGCCCATGTAGGGAAAGAACTTTTAGGTAGGATAACCTGGGCAAATATGTCCCAGATTGCCCAGGACAAGTTCCATTTATGCGAACTGTCACTGCATAATTATTAACAGCTCCCTCTTTCATACACAAAAGTATCCCAATTTGGATACTAAATTATATGGTCACCCTACTATTAGTAGGGTCTTAGTCTTTACCCTAGAAGCTACTAAAATGTTTTATACCAAAAGGGGTGAAATGATCACATTTTAGTACACAACCTTAGAGGGATAAGGCTTCCGGTCTTCTGTCCAATGTTTTGTTACATAAACACTGAGTAAGAATCTAGTTTAAATTGACCCTTAAGAATACCTCCCTCCCGCCAGACATGGTGGCTCACACCTGTAATCCCAACACTTTGAGAGGCCGAGGCAGGCGGATTGCTTGAGCTCAAAGTTCAAGACCAGCCTGGGACACATGGCAAAACCCTCTCCCCACAAAAAATTAGCCAGTCGTGGTGGTGCTTGCCTGTAGTCCCAGTTACTCCAGAGGCTGAGGTGGGAGGATCACTTGAGCCTGGGAGGTCCAGGTTATAGTGAACCATGCACCACTGCAATCCAGCACCGGCAACAGAACAAGACCTTGTCTCAAAAAAAAAACAAAAAACACAAAAAACAAAAGAAAAACAAAAAAAAAAAACTTGTCTCCTTCCCTTCACTGCCAACATTCTTAAACAAGTGTTCTAAACTCATAATCTTTTTCCTCTCATTCTCCCCTTAATTATGGCCAGTGGTTTCCTCTATTAACCAAAGGCTCTCCTCTCAGCCAACAATCACCTAAGGCACCAAAAACACCAATGACAACGGATACTTTTTAGGCTTCATCAAACAAAAAACCCTTGTTCCATGACTCACCTCTCTTTTCTCACCTTTTATGACGAAGTGTCCCTCTGTCACACAGGCTGGAATGCAGAGGCGCAATCTCAGCTCACTGCAACCTCCGCCCACTACAACCTCCGCCTCCCAGGTTCAAGTGATTCTCCTGCCTCAGCCTCCACAGTAGTTGAGATTAAAGGCATGTGCAACCACGCCTGGCTAATTTTTGTATTTTTAGTAGAAACGGGGTTTTGCCATGTTGCCCAGGCTGGTCTCAAACTCCTGGCCTCAAGTGATCCACACGCTCAGCCTCCCAACGTGCTGGGATTACAGACATGAGCCACCACACCCAGCCTCACCTCTCTATTACTTATCATCCCCATTGTGGGTTTTCCTTTCTCTACCCAGTCCTCATATGCACATGCTTTCCATGTCTCTTGAGTACTTCAAGTTGCCAACTAACATTGCTACCTAAAGTCTGGCAAACACCACTAATTCACTGACTTAGGGTCCTCCAAACCTGTTCCTTCCCCACCAATTTCGGTTAAGAGCAATATTGTCTACCCAGGCACCCAAGCATGGAAGCAGTCACCCTAGACTCTTTCTTCTCCCTAGTCCCTTATGTTCAGTATATTCTTAAATCCACCTTCTCGCCTTTCTTCCACCTGCCTTAGTTCAAGGGCTGCCTTGTTACTCCCCAAGTGTTCTTAATAGTGTTTTTACCTCTCCTCTTTTTTTCCCTCTACAGCATAGCCAAAATGATCATGTCACAATTCTGCCTTAAAATCTTAGGTCTACTCATTACTAAAAATACAATCCCCTTCCCCACCCCATGTATTAAATATATATACGGCTCCAGTAGGCCAGGTGCAGTGGCTCACACCTGCAATCCTAGCACTTTGGGAGGCCAAGGTGGGTGGATCACCTGAGGTCAGGAGTTCATGACCGGCCTGGCAAACATGCTGAAACCCTGTCTCTACTAAAAATACAAAAATTAGCTGGGTGTGGTGGCAGGCGCCTGTAATCCCAGCTACTTGGGAGGCTGAGGCAGAAGAATCATTTGAACCCGGGAGGTGGAGCTTGCAGTGAGCCGAGACCACACCATTGCACTCCAGCCCGGGCAACAGGAGTGAAACTCTGTCTCAAAAAAAAAAAAAAAAAAAAAAAAAAAATTATATATATATACACACACACACACACACACGTTATATATAACATATACTTTATATATAAATAACACATACATAAAGTGTATGTTATATATAATATATACATATAAGATGTATATATACATACACATACACATATATATGGCTCCAGTTATATGAATTATTTGACATTCAGGACAACTCTCCATTTTCCATTTAGAAGCAAATCCTTACTTACCTCCCTACACTTAGCTCAGATTCCCCTGGGATGTCTTTCAAAATTTCACATGGCTCCTAGCCTTCCTTAGGTAGCAGTCCTTGTTTCTCCACAGCAACACCTGGATACTGGTATCACAGCACTTAATATATTTTATTAGTATACTGCACTTACAGTATCACAATCCTGTAGTGTTGGTTTTCTGTCTTCCCCACTAGACTGAAAGTAACTTGATAATGGGGACTGAGTATCCCATCTCTCTATTCCCAGCATCTGGTTCAAGACCTGGCATATAGTACCTGTTTCACAAAAATGTGTCTTGAATAAAGAATGAAAGAACACCCTGTCACGAGTATTAAAGATTTATTTAGAGGTTTTAATTTCTTTTAAATTATTAAGGCATGGAATAAAGTTGGAAAGTAGCTTTTTAAGAAGAGAAAAAAGATAAAAGCGATCTTTTTCAGTAATTCATCTTCACCTTTCTTTAGCAAATGAAGCCCTCAGTATTTCAAACAGCTGTTTCAACTACTGACCACTACCCTTCTGACAAATTCAAAATTACCTCCCTTGAAGGCTACAAACTATCAATGTGAAAAACACGCAACTAGTAGCATTTCCAAAAGTAGCACCCAAAGGGATCTGAAAATCAACTATCCTATCTGAGACTTCAAGTACCAACCACAGATAATGATGCTCTGTGAGCCTGCTACATGTCGGTAAACCAGAGTAATACCTGTAGAACACTGTTGTATGGATGAAATAAGGTTATGTATGTGAAAACCCTATCACAATGCTAGAAGTCAGGCTACCATCCTTTCTAGCTTTCATTACTCTGCTAAGTAACACCAGGCAAGATACTTAAACTCTCTGAGCCTGAAGTTTCCTCACTCATCAGCAGTTATCATAAGCTTAAAAGATAATGTCTGGCCGGGCGCGGTGGCTCACGCCTGTAATCCCAGCACTCTGGGAGGCCAAGGCAGGAGGATCACGAGGTCAGGAGGTCGAGACCATCCTGGCTAACAGTGAAACCCCGTCTCTACTAAAAAATACAAAAAATTAGCCGGGCGTAGTGGCGGGCGCCTGTAGTCCCAGCTACTCGGGAGGCTGAGGCAGGAGAATGGCGTGAATTCAAGAGACGGAGCCTGCAATGAGCCGAGATCGCGCCACTGCACTCCAGCTCTCCAGCACTCCAGCCTGGGCGACAGAGCCAGACTCTGTATCAAAAAAAAAGGTAAGTCTGTAAAGCGTCTACTGCAATGCCTGGCAAACAGAATTGGCACAAAATAAATGTCAGCTCTTTTTTTCCTGCATCTTTTCCCCCACCCCCAAAGGGAGTCTTGCTTTGTCACTCAGGCTGGAGTGCAGTAGCACAATTTCGGCTCACTGCAACCTCTGCCTCCCAGGTTCAAGCAGTTCTCCTGCCTCAGCCTCCTGAGTAGCTAGGATTACAGGCGCCCACCACCATGCCCGGCTAATTTTTGTATTTTTAGTAGATACAGGGTTTCGCCATGTTGGCCAGGCTGGTTTCGAACTCCTGACCTCAGGTGATCCGCCCACCTCGGCCTCCCAAAGTGCTGGGATTACAAGCATGAGCCACCGGGCCCAACCTAAGGGTGATTTTTAATTTTCTTCTTGGTGTTTGTGTTTTCTCCTTTTCTATAATGAATATACATTTCCTGTATAAAAAATTTAATTTTTGGCCTGGCGCCGTGGGTCACACCTGTAATCCTAGCACTTTGGGAGGCTGAGGCCGGCAGATTGCCTGAGCTCAGGAGTTCGAGACAAGCCTGGGCAACCTGGTGAAACCTCGTCTCTACTAAACTACAAAAAAAAAAAAAAGAAAAAAAAAATTAGCCAACGTGGTGGCGTGTGCCTGTAGTCCCAGCCAATCAGGAAGCTGAGGCAGGAGAATTGCTTGAACACGGGAGGCGGAAGCTGTAATGAGCTGAGATCCTGCCACTGCACTCCAGCCTGGCGACAGAGCAAGACTCAGTCTATTAAAAAAAAAAAAAATTAATTTTTAGGCAGGGCACCGTGGCTCACACCTGTAATCCCAGCACTTTGGGAGGCCAAGGCGGGCGGATCACGAGGTCAGGAGATCGAGATGATCCTCGCCAACATGGTGAAACCCCGTTTCTACTAGAAATACGAAAAAAAAAAAAAATTAGCCGGGCATGGTGGCGGGCGCCTGTAATCCCAGATATTTGGGAGGCTGAGGCGGCAGAATCGCTTGAACCCGGGAGGCAGAGGTTGCAGTGAGCCAAGATTGTGCCACTGCACTCCAGCCTGGTGACATAGCAAGACTCCGTCTCAAAATAATAATAATAAAATTAATTTTAAAAAATTCGGGCGGGGGGTGGTGGCTCACGCCTGTAATCCCAGCACTTTGGGAGGCCGAGGCAGGCAGATCACGAGGTCAGGAGATCGAGACCATCCCAGCTAACACGGTGAAACCCAGTCTCTACTAAAAACACACAAAAAAATTAGCCCGGCGTGTTGGCGGGCGCCTGTAGTCCCAGTTACTCGGGAGGCTGAGGCAGGAGAATGGCGTGAACCCGGGAGGTGGAGCTTGCAGTAAGCCAAGATGGCGCCACTGCACTCCAGCCTGGGTGACAGAGCGAAACTCCGTCTCAAAAAAAAAAAAAAAAAAATTCAAGCCAGGCAAAAATTAATTTTTAGGCAGGGCACCGTGGCTCGCACCTGTAATCCCAGCACTCTGGGAGGCCGAGGCGGGTGGATCATGAGGTCAGGAGCTCAAGACCAGCCTGGGCAAGATGGTGAAACCCCGTCTCTACTAAAAATACAAAAAATTAGCCAGGCGTGGTGGCACGTGCCTGTAATCCCAGCTATTCGGAGGCTGAGGCATAGAATTGCTTAAACCTGGAGGGGCGGAGGTTGCAGTGAGCCAAGATCGCACCACTGCACTCCAGCCTCGGCGACACAGAGAGACTCTGTCTCAAAAAAATAAAATAAAATAATAAAAATTCAAATGACAGCCGGCCAGGTTCAGTGGCTCACGCCTGTAATCCCCACACTTTGGGAGGCTAAGGCGGGCAGGTCATCCAAGGTTGGGAGTTCCAGACCAGCCTGACCAACATGGAAAAACCCCATGTCTATTTAAAAAAAAAAAAACAAAATTAGCCAGGCGTAGTGGCACATGCCTGTAATCCCAGCTACTTGGGAGGCTGAGGCAGGAGAATTGCTTGAACCCGGGAGGCGGAGGCTGCAGTGAGCTGAGATCGCACCACTGTACTCCAGCCTGGGCAACGAGAGCAAAACTTTGCCTCAAAAAAAAAAAAAAAAAAAAAAATTCAAATGACAGCCAAAGCACAATCTCCTTATCAAAGAGGTACACTGTAAAAAGGGTTTAAAACTGATTTTAAAAACTTCCCTGATCCTAAAAATAATGGGACCTATACAGGGTCCCATTACTCAACTGATACCTGAGGCTCATTCTCAACATTTGTACATGAAAGAGACTTACACTAATAGCATTAAAAAAAAAGTCTGAAGATTTCTAACTCAGACATATCAGAGGTGACACCATCTATACAAACGAAATAATAAATATAACCAGCAACTGTGTAAAGACACAAAAAAGAAAAGACCCACCATATTTTAATAGTGCTTTATCTTTCATTCTGCCTGTTTACTTCCTTGCATCTGGGTATGCAAAATATTACCTAGTCTCATCTCCTAAGTTAAATAAACAACTCCAAAAGATCTTGCTTTATCAAACATCTTTTGAAAGCATGGGAAGGAAATGTCATGACAGTTTAATTACTTAGGACCTGCTTCCTAGACTTTTAAGTCATTTTTAGGGGTTTGGTCCTTCCAAGTCTTCCCTTGAAAATTAAAGTAACATTTAACATAACTCTGTTATAAAACAACTATGAAAAGCAGTTTAGTTTTATAACTCTTATAAAGAAAACTAGTTTTATAACTCTTACATTTTAAGAGTTATAAAAATATAAAAGTTTGATAATTCTTATATTAAGGCCAGGGTGTATATTGTCAATCTGCTTCAAACAGGGCAAAATCAGTACATTAAAAAAAGACATAGTAATACACAGGATGATGAAGGTTTGTTTTTTGTGGTTTTTTTGTTTGTTTTTGTTTTTGAGACAGAGTCTTGCTCTGTCGCCCAGGCTGGAGTGCAGTGGTACGATCTGGGCTCACTACAACCTCCAGCTGCTGGGTTCAAGAGATTCTCCTGCCTCAGCCTCCCAAGTAGCTGGGCTTACAGGCGTGTGCCACCACGCCCGGCTGATTTTTGTATTTTTATAGAGACAGGGTTTCACAGTGTTGGTCAGGCTGGTCTCAAACTCCTGACCTCATGACCCGCCCGCCTCGGCCTCCCAAAGTGCTGGGATTACAGGCGTGAGCCACCACTCCCGGTCAAAGGTTTTTGTTTTTCAATTAATCATCCTATGTACAAAGAAAACGCTCCTAAAGAAGATTAGCATGTTTTTGACCAGGCACAGTGGCTCACGCTTGTAATCCCAGCACTTTGGGAGGAAGAGGCGGGCGGATCACGAGGTCAAGAGATCAAGACCATCCTGGCCAACATGGTGAAACTCGGTCTCTACTAAAAATACAAAAATTAGCTGGGTGTGGTGGCGGGTGCCTGTAAACCCAGCTATTTGGGAGGCTGAGGCAGAAGAATTGCTTGAACCCAGGAGGCAGAGGTTGCAGTGAGCTGAGATTGTGTCACTGCACTCCAGCCTGGGCAAAAGAGCCAGATTCTGTGTCAAAAAATAAATAAATAAATAAAAACAAAAATTCACAATCTTTTATCTAGACTTCCAGAGTTTGAAAACCTAAAATTTTTATTAACACATTTAGTGGCAAAACCTGACCTGAAACCAGGTCTATTTTCAATCTGTCTTTCTCCACTTGCCATGACAATATCTTTCCCTCAGAAATGTTTCATGATAGAGTGCTAACTCTATCTACCCTAACTCTATCTATAAACCCCACTGGGGGTGTCATATCCAGTATGTGCATCATATTACCGTCTTAAATTGGAATTGCTTTAACTTCCAAAGCACATCTGGCCCCCAGGGTTTTACAGAAAAGATAGGGGACCTGTATCACTGAAGGAAAATAAATGTCTGAATCCACAAAATCAGTTATTGAAGACTGATGTAAACACTTAACTTTCTGTTATATCTAGTTTTCCCATATAGTTAACAGTGAAATTCTGAAACAAGTCAATTTCTCTGTACTTTTTGTTTAAAGTGTTGAGTGATGGCGTTCATCATCATTCTTGGAAACTGTTCTCCCAAAAAAGCTTTCAGCAAAATATAATTAGTCTTGGACTGAATCAGAGTAACTGTACCTTACATATGAGATCTGTTTGCTATGGATTCAGACACCACCTGCATGGAAACTGTTGCCAAATTCTCTTTAAACCAAGCATTTCCATGCTCTTCCTCTAAGGTATCTTGTGTGCTGAGGAACCAAAAAGAAACTAAGTAACCTGGAATCTATAATTCTCTCAGAGCTGTTTTCTTAATCTAAATCTACCTAAATGATGATTATACTTAATTACAAACACTCTGGTTCCAAATAAAAAATTAAATATAGGCTAGGCATAGTGGCCCACGCCTATAATCCCAGCACCTTGGGAGGCTGAGGTGGGTGGATCACCTGAGGTCAGGAGTTCGAGACCAGCCTGGCCAAAACGGTGAAACCCCATCTCTACTAAAAATACAAAATTAGCCTGGTATGGTGGTGCACACCTGTAATCCCAGCTACTTGGGAGGCTGGGTCAGGAGCATCGCTTGAACCTGGGAGGCGGAGGTTGCAGTGAGCCAAGCTCCATCTCAAAAAAAAAAAAAGAAAGAAATTAACAACCCTGGATGCCAGAAGACAATAGGGCAAAATAATACTTTCCAAGTTCTGGAAAAATGTTAACCTAGTATTCTATACCTAGCCCAACAGCCAATCAAGCATGAGACAAACAAAGCTATTTTCAGACATACAGGACTCAGAAAGTTTACCTCCTGCCATCCTTTCTGAATAAATTACTTAAGGATGTTCTTCAACAAAATATGAAGAAACCAAGGAAAAGGAAAATACACCCAGGGTGGAGTGCAGTGGTGTGATCTCAGCTCACTGCAACCTCCACCTCCCCAGTTCAAGCGATGCTTCCTGCCTCAGCCTCCAGAGTAACTGGGATTGCAGGTGTCCACCACCACACCCAGCTAATTTGTGTATTTTTAGTAGAGACGGGGTCTCGCCATGTTGGCCAGGCTAGTCTTGAACTCCTGACTTCAGCTGATCCACCTGCCTAGGCCTCTCAAAGTGCTTTACAGGTGTGAGCCACCGTGCCTGGCCAGGAAGCTGTCTTTAATAAGTTACAGGACATCAGTACACAGCATACCTTAAGCAAAGAGAACTCTAGGGAATAAAGTAGATTCATGTGATAGATATTATGATTAAATATCTTCAAAAAGTCTGCAAACACACTGAGGGCAAATTTTTCTTAATCAACAAGAAAAATGAAACGCTATTGAGGAATAAATCCATATTTAAAAGGTCATAATTCAAATAAGGAGCAAACTAAAATGTGGCATGTTTTGAGCAAATGATGGTATGTTGAGGGGAAAAGAAGAGTACATCTAATCCTGGCAATAGGAATATACACACAGTAGCACAGACTAAAGAAAAATATAATCCCAGAACACTACTAACCCTCAGAGAATAGGTACTGTCAACTCCTCAGACAGGCCTTCCTTAATCACACTAACCTTTCACTCTGCTTTATTTTTATTCCCTTAGCATGTGCTATTACCTAAATTGTATCACATGCATTATTTCATTGATTCTAATACACATTCTCATTTTTTAACCCCGCTGAAACCAGCATGCTTTTAGAATCGATACATTTACAACTACTGTCAGCCAGATGGCAGCCTTGTTACTGTGTGAAAAACCTTCTGTGGCTAACTCCTGGAAAGATTACAAAAGCGCCAGCATCAAAATGCTTCACATCAGACAAAAGACAATCTTTCTTTGCTTGCTGGGATATAGCTCGCCCACTACACTCTCAGCAACAAAGAACAGTAATTCATTTTTTTAAAAAATCTTCGTATCCTCTAACATAGAACGGTGACTGGTACACAACAGATATTTGATCTGTGTGAATTTTTTTTTTTAGACGGAGTCTCACTCTGTCACCCAGGCTGGAGTGCAGTGGACCATCTGGCTCACTGCAGCCTCTGCCTCCTGGATATCAAGCGATTCTCCTGCCTCAGCCTCCCCAGTAGCTGGGACTACAGACGCCCGCCACCACGCCTGGATTTTTTTTCTTTTTTTTTTTGAGACGGGGTCTCACTCTGTCGCCAGGCTGGGGTGCAATGGCACAATCTCAGCTCACTGCAACATCCGCCTTCTGGGTTCAAGTGATTCTCCTGCCTCAGCCTCCCGAGTAGCTGAGACTACAGATGCGTGCCACCACATCTGGATAATTTTTTGTATTTTTAGTAGAGACGGGGTTTCACCGTGTTAGCCACGATGGCCTCGATCTCCTGACCTCGTGATCCGCCCGCCTCGGCCTCCCAAAGTGCTGGGATTACAGGCGTGAGCCCCCGCGTCCGGCCAATTTTTGTATTTTTAGCAGAGACAGGGTTTCACCATATTGGTCAGGCTGGTCTCGAACTCCTGACCTCAAGTGATCCGCTCACCTCGCCTCCCGAAGTGCTGGGATTACAGGCGTGAGCCACCACGCCCGGCCCTGTGTGACATTTTAATATCTATGAAATCAGGATCCATCCCGTTGGACCCATCATGACGGGTCCAACGGGATGGATCCTACACAGTTGGTCCTGATGTATCTTCTTAGTGGTACACATAATAATGGCAAGTCTTACAAGCAATGATATCTAAGATTTGAAGGAATTCAGTGGCAAAAAATTTGGAGGAACATAGAAATAATAGTGAAGTGAACTGACCGCTCATTTCAAAAGATGAAACCAAGGCTTAGTAAATCCAAGAAAGGGAAATATAAGCTTAGTATTATTTTCGAGTTGTATAACTAAATATCCAAAGAAATAAAAACAAAAAGGGATAAATGTGATTGTCTGCGGAAAGGGGTAGTGCAGTTATCGTTTTTCGCTACAAACCAGTCTATACTATTTTATTCTTACCACGTGCACATGCTTTTTTATGAACCGAAAATATATGATAGGAGGGATAAGTAAAAATACACAAAATCACACAGAGACTTCGGACAGGGACATTCACACAGACACAGACAGAAAGACATCCAGGGGCAAAGGGTGTCAAAGTGAGAATAAGGTACCTCCAGAAATTTCAGCTGGCAGTGCTAATGGCGACCATGAATTCCAGACCCAAATTTTGCAAATCTCTAAAGCATGCCATCAACACTTGTTGCCTACTGATGACAGGCCATTTTGCTTATCAGAAAGTCAAAATAAGGCCAGCAAAGGTCTCAAGTGTATCCTTGTGCACTGGAATGAAAACTCACACTCGCTTAGGTGAATAATTACAAACTCTCCTTCGCTCAAACACTCAGCATTTACACAGCACCCTGTCACCTGCCCTGGTCTACTATCTGCACAGTGGCCGACTAAGGGGTACTAAGCACAGTCCCTACCCGAAAGCCTGACTATACTACGAGGAGGCAAAAGCTGGGGAGAGGGGGCCGCTGCCTGAGGGGTAGGCGAACCGCAACTCTAAGAACAGTGGCCGTGACATGCACAAACCCAGCTTTCCTTCCCTGCGCAGAACCACCCGAGGGACCGCACCATCCCCACTGAGACAGGACACCTTTCCCCAGAGAAAGCTAACCAGCTAGCAAACCTAACTTGCCCGGGGCTGGCTGGAGGCGCGCGGATCAAACCCCGCCTCTCTCTCCAGCCCAAAGCAGGCGTAGAATCTTCGCAAAATGTCACAGGGCCAAGACTGAGCGCGCCAAAGCGGGACCCACCCCCAGGAGACGCGGATGCTCCGGGAAGGTCCCTCCCCTTCCTCTCTCTGCCCGCGCGAAGCTCATTCATTCTAGAGGCGGGCTGCCAGTCCTCCCCGGCCAGCCATCCCGGCACTGCAAATCCGCTAGACGCTTTGTCTCGCGCCGGCCGGAAACTGGGGCGCGCACGCGAGCGCGCGCTCGCGCTCCAGCTCCCCGCACCTGGGGCCTGTGGGGCCGCCTCTCAGTGCCGGCTCCCCGGGTTCGAGGTGGGAAAGCGGGAGCTCCTTCTCGTCAGTCCCAGGCGCGCACTTATCACGTTCCAGCGGGTATCCAAAACCTAGAAATGGGCATCACGGCCCCCCATCGCTACAGCTCCAGCCCCCTCCGCGAACCCTGCTCCGCTATGAACTCTAGATTCTTTCTCCTTTCCGGAGACCGAGACCCTGTTCCTTCAGAAGGACGCGTGCATCCTGGCCTCTGCTCCCTCCCCACGGCAGAACCCGGTGAGCTGGTCGCCGCGGTTGCGCCCCCGCCCCTCCTTGGCGCTAACGCGGCCGCCTGCTAGCACTCACTTGAGGAGCAGCTGGTCGTGTTCCGCCTTGCACTTGCCCAGCTCGATCTGCAGCTTGGCGCGCTCGCGGGCCGTGTCGTCGAGCGCGCGTCGCGCGTCGGCCAGCTCGGTCTCGTAGAGCGCCTTGAGGCCGGTGAGCTCGCGGCCGCGCACCTCCTCGCGCTCCGTCACCTGCAGCTGCAGCGCGCTGTTCTCCGTCTCCAGGCTGCGCACCTTGTCGATGTACACCGCCAGCCGGTCATTGAGCTCGCGCAGCTCCTCCTTCTCCTGGAGCCGCGACAGCCGCGTGGGGCTCAGCGGCGTGGTGGGGCCGCCAGCGCGGCTGCCCATCCGCGGCGGCACGGGGGTCGCAGTCGCCATGGCAGGCGGCGGAGACAGCGGGGCGGCGAGGCCGCGAGCGGGACCGTGACAAGGAGGGGACGGCAGGGGGCGAAGCGGGGACCGAAGGCACAAACCGGCGACCTGCGCTCACGTCCAGACGCTGGCGTTTAGAAGAACGGAGAAGCACCTGGGATGGCGGGAGCTCGATTACAGCACAAAGGGCAAAGGCGCGGGGGGGGGGAGCTACGAATCAATCGATCGATCGCGAAATGCCCTTTGTAAGAAAACACACACACCCACTCACACATGCACGCGGGAAAATGCAAGACGAGGGTGACTGCAGGCCAAGCAGGGTCCGCGCCGCCGCCGTCTCCTGCTCGCAGCACTTTGTTTCCTCTCAGGCTGCACGGAGCGGCGGGCGGGGGGGGGAGGGCCGGGAGGGGCGGGCTGGAGGCAAGCTGCGGGGGGCGGAGGTGGCGCGGGCCGCGGCGCCGCACTCCCCAACATGGCCGGCGCGCCCCGGCGCCTCCACGTGACCGCCATGGGCCAATGGGGAGCAGGCAGCACTCTTCGGCGGTTCGGGGGCCGGGCCTGAAGATTTAAAATCTGGCCCTCGGGCAACCGTCCGCTCGGCACGCCAGGCTGGGCGGTTCCGGGACCGGACTCAGGGCGGTAAGGAAGGACGCCTGGGACTGCCCACCCGCGCGGCTCTGGGCCCAGCGCCCTCCGGGCCCTCCCGCCGCCCCGCGGGGACCCCTTGGAGGGGCCGGGCCTGCGAAAGGCGGGAAGGAGCCCGGAGGCTTCCGGGGCGGATCTGCGTCACCGCCCACACTCGGCGGTTCAGGGAAATTCAAATATAAACGTCCCTAAAAGCCACACGCGAAACTCAAAGTGTCCCCGGCCACCGCGGGCGTGGTAACCTTATCCCCCGCTCCGCTGGAGGGCTCGGGAAACGGCCTGGAGGCAGGGACGCTGTGGAATTACGTAATAGGCACTTGAGTCCGAGGTTCCAAATGCACGGCTTGCAGGTTCCAAGTACCAGCGTTTATTTTTCTCTCCGGTGGAAAACTGTATCAGGCAACTTCTTTCCATGAAATTGAGATCTGTGCGTCTTGAAGCCGACAGATTATCACAGAAAAACCAGCAACCCTGATTTTAAATCATTTGCCACCAGTGTTAATGGGCGGTTCCTAATCCGCTTGTTTCTTAAGGGTTTGTAAAATCAAAAAACAGCTCAGAAATGATACGATTAACATATGACGGTGAGTAACTACGAGAGCAAGCTGTTTCATACTCCGTTAAAATAAGATGCATAAAAATCTGAACTTGTGAAAATTTAAGATGAAATAATTTTTTGCTTTTAAAAAGAGGCTCACAAGATGTCACTGGCAGCTACTTCTATTAGAAAGCACATTTCATCCCTTTGAAAAGTTCCTAATTTTTAGGCTAACATTTATTGGGACTGAGTGCCAGCACCAGGCTTTTCATGGATTACCCATCCACACAATCTGTGTGTGACGTGGGAAACTGGATTGTTTCTATTTGAAAATTCATCCGGGCGGGCGCGGTGGCTCACGCCTATAATCCCAACACTTTGGGAGGCCGAGAGGGGAGGATTACTTGAGGTCAGGAGTTCAATACCAGCCTGACCAACATGGTGAAACCCCGTCTCTACAAAAATACAAAAATTAGCTGGGCATGATGGCGGGTGCCTGTAATCTCAGCTACTTGGAAGGCTGAGGTGGGAGAATCCCTTGAACCCGGAAAGGGGAAGTTGCAGTGAGCCGAGATGGCACGATTGCACTCCAGCCTGGGTGACAGGGAGACCCCGTCTCAAAAAAGAAAGAAAGAAACCATCCATTTTATAGATTCACTGTCTGAAGGCTGCTCCGCAGGACTGCGTTTGACAGGTCCCAGGATTCTGATTGACTCGAGTCTGGCCCTTAGCTATACCCTAGATGACCATCTTACCACCTATTAGGAACGCTTCTGTAATTAATGGTTATTTACTTTAAAAATGGCAGAAATGGAGACCAGGATATTCTTTAACTATTAATCAACCATGTACATAAGAATTAGCGAAGAGCACTGGGAGCTGCATATTCATCCCAGATGAATTTCTGGCACTCTGTGAATGATGACATTCTCCTTATTAATGGTTCTATTTCCTGTCCGGTTTCCTAAAATACTTCCTTGCTTTTTTTTGGTTGGGGGGTGGGAGGGAGGATGGCAGGGAGACGGAGTCTTGCTCTGTCTCCCAGGCTGGAGTGCAATGGCACAATCTCGGCTCTCTGCAACTTCCACCTCCCAGGTTCAAGCGATTCTCCTGCCTCAGTCTCCTGAGTAGCTGGGACCAGCGCCACCATACCCGGCTAATTTTTTGTATTTTAGTAGAGACGGGGGCTTCACTGTGTTGCCCAGGCTGGTCGAACTTCTGAGCTCAGGCAATCCGCCCGCTTCGGCCTCCCAAAGTGCTAGAATAACAGGCGTGAGCCACAGCGCCTGGCCATGAAATACTTCCTTTCTTAACCTCATTAAGAATCGAAAAGCTTAGACTTTAAGTATTCAAATAATCTTAAAGGGAACTTTAAAATCTAAATTACTGATGAGAAAACCGGCCGGGCATGGTGGCTCAGCCTGTAATCCCAGCACTTTGGGAGGCCGAGGCGGGCAGATCACTTGAGGTCAGGAGTTCGAGAGCAGCCTGTCAACATAGTGAAACCCCCGCCTCTTCTGAAAATACAAAAATTAGCGGGGTGTGGTGGCGCGCGCCTGTAGTCCCAGCTACTCCGGAGGCTGAGTCAGGAGGCAGGAGAATCGCTTGAACCTCAGAGGCGGAGGTTGCAGTGAGCTGAGGTCGCGACACTGCCTGGGCGTCAAAGCGAGACCCTATCTGCAAAAAAATTAAAAAATTTTAAAAAATAAAATAAATTACTGATGAGGAAATTAGACCAAAAGAAGGTGAGTGCTGGGTCCCAGGCTGTGGAACCATGATTGGAATGTAAATCTGCTTGTTCTCACTTTGTTGTGAGACCCTTTCCACTACGACAGGTGATATAGGCAATCCATATAGTTTTATGGTTTTCATTCCTTGCTCCCCTTTACCTGTCTTTTAAAAATACTTGGTTGGGAGGCCGAGGAGGGCGGATCACGAGGTCAAGAGATGGAGACCATCCTGGCCAACATAGTGAAACCCCGTCTCTACTAAAACTACAAAAAAAAAAAAAAAAAATAGCTGGGCGTGGTGGCACGTGCCTGTAGTCCCAGCTACTCCAGAGGCTGAGGCAGGCGAATCGCTTGAACCCGGGAGGCGGAGGTTGCCGTGAGCCAAGATCGCGCCACTGCACTCTAGTCTGGCGACAGAGCGAGACTCCGTCTCAAAAAAAAAAAAAAAAAAAATTGTAAGTTTTCTTTTAAAATTATTTCCTGTCCATTTTTTAAGTTTTAAGATTATATGTGATTCCAGCAATGATCTCTATTGCTCTCAACCCCATGAAGCTTTCTGTTTTTTGTTTTTTGTTTTTTGTTTTTGTTTTTTTTTTGAGACAGAGTTTCGTTCTTCTTACCCGAGCTGGAGTGCAGTGGCGCGATCTCAGCTCACCACAACCTCCATCTCCAGGGTTCAAGCGATTCTCCTACCTCAGCCTCCCAAGTAGCTGGGATTACAGGCATGCGCCACCACACCCGGCTAATTTTGTATTTTTAGTAGAAACGAGGTTTCATCATGTTGGTCGGGCTGGTCTCCAACTCCCGACCTCGTGATCCACCAGCCTCAGCCTCCCAAAATGCTGGGATCATAGGCGTGAGCCACCGCGCCCGGCCTGAAGCTTTCTATTGATAGAGTTCCTCAATTTTCAGATTATTTGAAGAGGCTTACATTATACATACCCTATTATATAAAACAACTTTCCTGGAGTCAGACAGTTGAGGATGTGCTACTGATAGCTGTATAACTTTAAGAAAATTATTCCGTGATTTCCTTCAAGGAAAATGGAAATGGAGCCGGGTACAGTGGCTCACGCCTGTAATCTCAGCACTTTGGGAGGCCGAGGCCGACGGATGACGAGGTGAAGAGATCGAGACCATCCTGGCCAACACGGCGAAACCCCGTCTCTACTAAACATACAAAAAAGTTAGCTGGGCATGGTGGTGCGCGCCTGTAGTCCCAGCTACTCAGGAGGCTGAGGCAGGAGAATCTCTTAAGCCCAGGAGGCGGAGGTTGCAGTGAGCCAAGATCGCGTTACTGCACTCCAGCCTGGCAACACAGCGAGACTCCGTCTCAAAAAAAAAAAAAAAATGGTGGGCTCGGTGGCTCATGCCTGTAATCCCAGCACTTTGGGAGGCTAAGGCAGGTGGATCACCTGAGGTCGGGAGTTCGAGACCAGCCTGACCAACATGGAGAAACCCCGTCTCTACTAAAAATACAAAATTAGCCGGGCGTGGTGGCGCATGCCTGTAATCCCAGCTACTCGGGAGGCTGAGGCAGGAGAATCGCTTGAACTTGGGAGGCAGAGGTTACGGTGAGCTGAGATGGCACCATTGCACTCTAGCCTGGGCAACAACAGCAAAACTCCGTCTCAAAAAAAGAGAAGAAAGAAAAAGAAAAGAAAATTGGGGCCGGACACGGTGGCTCAGGCCTGTAATCCCAGCACCTTGGGAGGCCGAGGCGGGCGGATCACCTGAGGTCGGGAGTTCGAGACCAACCTGACCAACATGGAGAAACCCCATCTCTACTAAAAATATAAAATTAGCCGGGCGTGGTGGCACATGCCTGTAATTCCAGCTATTCGGGAGGCTGAGGCAGAATCGCTTAAACCTGGGAGGTGGAGGTTGCAGTGAGCCGAGATCGTGCCATTGCTCTCCAGGCTGGGCAACGAGCGAAACTCAACTCAAAAAAAGAAAGAAAGAAAGAAAAGAACATGGGAGTGATTTTTACCTTGCACAGGATTTGTAAAGATTTAATAAAACAATATATGCAGTGTGTTAGACATACATGTGAAGGCTAAATAGTAACTCTTAGTAATCATGTGTTTCCAGTCAAAATCAAGGAAAAAGAATGGAAAATCTTGAAGCCTTAGAATTAGGTAATTCTGGCCGGGTATAGTGGCTCACACTTGTAATCCCAGCACTTTGGGAGGACAAGACGGGTGGATCACTTGAGGCCAGGAATTTGAGACCAACCTGGCCAACACGGTGAAACTCCATCTCTACTAAAAATACAAAAAATTAGCCGGGCGTGGTGGCAGGCACCTGTAATCGCAGCTACTCAGGAGGCTGAGGCAGGAGAATCGTTTGATCCTGCGAGGCGGAGGTTGCAGTGGGCCGAGATAGTACCATTGTATTCCAGCCTGGGCAACAAGAGCGAAACTCCGTAGCAAAAAAAAACACACACACACACACACGCAAGAATTAGACAATTGTGCACATTTTTGGTTAGGTACTTTATGAAATACATACTTTTCTTATTCTCTAGGTGTTTCTCATACCTAATGCTAAACCTGGATTATGGCCTTCTGTACTCTCATACTAAGTTAGTCAAGCTCCCTTTATTCAAGTAATTCCTGAAATCTTATCCCTCCAAAGTTTTCCCCAATGAATTAGAAGTAACAAATTTGTAAGTTTGGTGACAACACTTCTGCATTTACTAGGATAGTGGTGATTTCAAATATCCTGCCTTTGTTTTTACTATACACCTCCATTTACTTGTCAGGGCACATGTCCTGATTATTGGTTAGACCGTATATATCCCCACCAAGTCTCAAAATGCCATGCCATCATTTTCCCTCATCCGTACTCCTACAACTACCTCACTACATGTAAAGAACTTAATTGACATTTGTCCTACTTTATGTCATTTGGATCTGGGACAGAAAAATATATGATACATAAGACATCTGGGGAGAAGGGGCCATACTAGGATGGGGTGAGAAGGAACAGGGAGGAGAGACTGAAAGCTTAGCAGTAACCCACTTTTGTCTCGGGAGAGGGGAGTGACAGCTGGCAGATAAATTGAGTATACATTGCAAACAAATAGGATAGCTAGGACTGTGACACAAAATGAAATAAAAAATTGCTAAATGGTATCTCTTCAATATATGTTTGCTGAATGGATGAATGAAGAAATAACTGAATACATGATCTTCTCCTGGAACAGATTGTTTGACTAAATATATTTTAGAAACTTGATACTTTTTCCAGTTATTATAAAAGTGTAGAAATCATGTTTTAGAAGGTTGAGTGACTATCCAGAATGTCTTCCAAGTCTGATTTTGATTTTTGTGTTAAAAAAAAAAAAAGCTTAGGAGTTTTAAAGTATATTTACCATCTTTAAGAGGATTCAGATAGCACAGCCACCTGAAGTTTTTATACTGCTCAAACTTGTTTTCCTTTTTTTTTTTTATAGGTAGGGATTTTAAATTCTGAGAGTAAGAACAAAAATTTTAAAATTAAAAAAAAATAGGGGTGAATGACCGGGAGCGGTGGCTCACGCCTGTAATCCCACAACTTTGGGAGGCCAAGGCAGGCAGATCACCTGAGGTCAGGAGTTCAAGACCAGCCTGGCCAACATGGCGAATCCCCATCTCTACTAAAAATACAAAAATTAGCTGAGTGTGGTGGCAGGTGCCTGTAATCCCAGACACTCAGGAGGCTGAGGCAGGAGAATCGCTTGAACCCAGGAGGCAGAGGTGGTAGTAAGCCGAGATCACGCCATTCTACTCCAGCCTGGGCAATGAAGCAAGACTCCATCTCAAAGAAAAAAGAAATAGGGGTGAAGGAGAGTTAAGTGACAACAAACCACCTGGGATTCCCACAAGAATGAGGAATTCATCCTAAAAGGGATATGAAGAGGCTGAACAAACAAAAACAGCATACCATATGTATATCTACTTCATGGAACTTTAGTAAGAGAAACTAGTCTCCTTCAGGCCTAAATGCCCAGAGATTCACATATTTTAGAAAAACTGGCCAGATGCAGTGGCTCACACCTGTAATCCTAGCACTTTGGGAGGCCAAGGCGGGCAGATCACCTGAGGTCAGGAGCTCGAGACCAGCCTGGCCAACATGGTGAAACCCCGTCTCTACTAAAAATATAAAAATTAGCCGGGCATGCTGGTGAGCACCTATAATCCCAGCTAACTGGGAGGCTGAGGCAGGAGCATCACTTGAACCCAGGAGGCAGAGGCTGCAGTGGGGCCGAGATCATGCCACTGCACTCAACCTGGGCAACAAGAGCAAAACTCTGTCTCAAAAAAAAAAAAAAAGTCATATTTATTTGCTCACTCATTAATCCGTGCATTTATTCAACAAACATTTGTTGAACACTTACTACATGCCAAGCAAGGAATGTCTAAGGTACATGATCCCTGCTTGGAGAAGCTCAACGGTCCAGCTATGGGCAGGCAAACATGTATATAATAAATTATGCCTCAAGATGTCAAGTACTAAACAGGCATGAACAAAGCGGTGTAGGCATGTTAAGGATGGAGCAAGTTTCTGTATGCAGGAGGAGGGAGCAGACAAGATGATCTCTAAGCTTGGCTTCTGAGAATATCAGCCTCCAGGGACTGGCAAAAGGACTCAGAACCTTGTGGAGGGCTGTAAATGGCAACCCACAGCCCCCAGGGAGAATTAGAGGGAAACCCCAGACAGAATCTCTAATTCCTTATGGTGTGCTTTTTATTTCAAACCACACCAAGCAGGAGGTGCTTTAAACTAGGAATTTGTAAAGTGGTAAGAGAAGTGTATTTTAGTCAATAATCTTAACTTAGGTCTGGCTTACATTAGTCAAGAAAAATGGAAAATTGAGAAAATTACCATATAATTTTTAAAAAGTAAATTACTTAAGCTGTCATAACAGTTATGCCTTGCCTAAAGGCCGGGCACAGTGGCTCTCGCCTGTAATCCCAGCACTTTGGGAGGCTGAGGTGGGTGGATCACGAGGTCAGGAGATCAAGACCATCTTGGCCAACATGGTGAAACCCCGTTTTTACTAAAAATACAAAAAACTAGCCGGGCATGGTGGCGGGTGCCTGTAGTCCCAGCTACTCGGGAGGCTGAGGCAGGAGAATGGCGTGAACCTGGGAGGCAGACCTTGCAGTGAGCTGAGATCGTACCACTGCACTCCAGCCTGGGTGACAGAGCAAGACTCCGTCTCAAAAAAAAAAAAAAAAAAAAAAGCAGTTATACCTTGCCTAAAGCAAAACAAAAACAGAAAAACCAATGAAGCAAGAAATGCTAGAGTACCTCCTATGTGCAAGACACTCCACTGGATGATTGAATTTGGTTTGGTTTGGTTTGGTTTGGTTTGGTTTGGTTTCAAATTTGAAAAGAAATGAGGTTTTGCTGTGTTGCCCAGGGTGGTCTCCAACTCCTGGGCTCAGGCAATCCTCCACCTTGGCCTCCCAAAGTGCTGGAATTATAGACATGAGCCTCCATGCCTGGCATAGGAGTTTTTTGTTTTGTTTGTTTGTTTGTTTTTAAGTATAAGATATAGTTCCCTCCCTCAGTGAAGGCACTGTATTGTTTTTGTGTGTGTGTCTGTGTGTGTGTGGAAATAAAATGTTTACATGTGATTAAATAGGGTAAGCAATGATGCCATAAATTATGAAGGCCCAAAGGATTGACATTGATGACAAGTGTCAAATCACTGAAACGGCTACATTTTTTTTTTTTTTAAGACAGAGTTTGGTTCTGTTGCCCAGGCTGGAGTGCAATGGTGCGATCTTGGCTCACTGCAAGCTCCGCCTCCCGGGTTCACGCCATTCTCCTGCCTCAGCCTCCTGAGTAGCTGGGACTACAGGCACCCGCCACCACACCTGGCTAATTTTTTGTACTTTTTAGTAGAGACGGGGTTTCACCGTGTTAGCCAGGATGGTCTTGATCTCCTGACCTTGTGATCTGCCTGCCTTGGCCTCCCAAAGTGCTGGGATTACAGGCGTGAGCCACCGCGCCTGGCTGAAACTGCTAAAATTGAAAGAAGGAGTCACTTCAGTTCAGGACAACATGATAGAACATCCTGCAAGAGGACCATTTGAACTGGACGTGGAAGTAGGGGAAGATGCATTCAGTTAATGATTTGAATTACACAAATTAGCTTTATCAGTTTTACAGGAATAAAACTATCACATAAAATGAGATGATTATCTTTTGTATGAAATATTGTATTTGTGTATGTTGAGAATTTATATTGGTAACTGGGCAAGAATTATCCAGGATTTGGTTCCCACATACTTGGAATTTAATGCTACAAAATATATTCTGTTAAAGTTTCTGAAAAGAGATGACACTGAAAAGTAAATAGGGAGCTCTCCAATTTACATACAGAGTACAGGAGCAACTGAAACTTTTATATACTATTGATGGGCGTGTAAAATAGTACAACCACTTCAGAAATTGTTTGACATTTCTCCAGCCTGACCAACGTGGTGAAACCCCATCTCTACTAAAATTTAACAACAACAACAACAACAAAATTAGCCAGGCATGGTGGCAGGTGCCTGTAATCTCAGCTACTGAGGTGGCTGAGGTAGGAGAATCTCTTTTTTTTCTTTTTGAGACAGAGTCTCGCTCTGTCACCTAGGCTGGAGTGCAGTCGCACGATCTCAGCTCACTGCAAGCTCTGCCTCCCGGGTTCACGCCATTCTCCTGCCTCAGCCTCCCGAGTAGCTGGGATTACAGGTGCCCACCACCATGCCCGGCTAATTTTTTTGTATTTTTAGTAGAGACGGGGTTTCACCGTGTTAGCCAGGATGGTCTCGATCTCCTGACCTCGTGATCCACCCGCCTCAGCCTCCCAAAGTGCTGGGATTACAGGCGTGAGCCACCGCGCCCGGAAGGAGAATCTCTTGAACCCAGGAGGCAGAGGTTGCAATGAGCCGAGATCACGGCACTGCACTCCAGCCTGGGCAATACAGCCAGACTCAAAAAAGAAAGAGAAAGAGAGAAAGAGAGACAGAGAGAAGAGAAAGAGAGAAAGAGGGAGCGAAGAAGGAAGGAAGGAAGGAGAGAGAGAGAGAGAAAGAAAGTTGTTTAACCGTTCTTTATAAAGGTAAAAATGGGTCCTATAGTCCAGCAATTCCACTCCCAAGACAAATGAAAGCATATGAACACTAAAAGACTTGAATAAGAAGTTTATAGTAGCTTTACTCATAGTAGCTGAAGGGGTTCAGAACATGCCACCCCAGAATATGTTGCTTTTGGCATATTGATTATTTTGAGCTGAAGCCAACTGGGAATTATAGCAGATGTAGAAAAGACTCTGCCAGGCACAGTGGCTCACGCCTGTAATCCCAGCACTTTGGGAGGCCAAGGAGGGGTGGATCACGAGGTCAGGAGTTCAAGACCAGCCTGGCCAACATGGTGAAACCCCATCTCTACTAAAAATACAAAAATTCGCTCGGCATGGTGGCAGGCATCTGTAATCCCAGCTACTTGGGAGGCTGAGGCAGGAGAACTGCTTGAACCTGGGAGATGGAGGTTGCAATGTGAGATCACACCACTGCACTCCTGCCTGGGCAACAGAGTGCGACTCCATCTCAAAAAAAAAAAAGAAAAGAAAGGACATGTATATAAACTCTCAGTCCTAACCACTTCTTCAGTCTTCGTTTTTTCTTATGAAGCCTCTGGTACAATTAAAAATATTAAGTAAAATTTCTATACTTTTATCCTATTGAAATGTCTCAGGTTGGCCGGATGCGGTGGCTCACGCCTGTAATCCCAGGAATTTGGGAGGCTAAGGCGGGTGGATCACAAGGTCAGGAGTTCAAGACCAGCCTGGCCAACATGGTGAAACCCTGTCTCTACTAAAAATACACAAATTAGCCGGGTGTGGTGATGGGCGCCTGTAATCCCAGCTACTGAGGAGGCTGAGGCAGAGAATTGCTTGAACCCAGGAGGCAGAAGTTGCAGTGAGCCAAGATCACGCCACAAAGAAATGTATCAGGTCAGTTTAATTGGGCCCAGCCATAGAAGCTAAGAGTAGGGGAAAGTTTTTACTCCCTACACAGCCAAAACTGAAAAAGATCCAAATGTTCATCAACAGGAGAATAGAAAAATGGATTGTGATGTAAGTACTATTTAGCAATTTAAAAAAAAGGAAAGGCGGGTACACCAACCACATGGTTGAATCTCATAAACATTACATTGAGCCATAGAAGCCAGGTAATAAAGAGTACATCTTGTAAGATTTATTTATATAAGTTTAAGAACAAGTAAATCAAATTTATGGTGAAAGAAATCAGAACAGTGATTTCCTACAGGGTTGAGAATTGATTGGAAAGAGTCATTAAGAAACTTTCTGGGCCCAATGTGGTAGCTCACACCTGTAATCCCAGCACTTTGGGAGGCCGAGGTGGGAGGATGGCTTGAGCTCAGGAGTTGAAAATGAGCCTGGGCAATATGGTGAGACCCCCAACTCTATTTAAAAAAAAAAAAAGCCAGGAGTGGTGGCTCCCAGGACTTTGGGAGGCCAAGGTGGGTGGATCACCTGAGGTCAGGAGTTGGAGACCAGCCTGGCCAACATGGTGAAATGCCATCTCTACTAAAAATACAAAAATTAGCCAGGCTTGGTGGTGGGCACCTGTAGCCCCAGCTACTCGGGAGGCTGAGGCTGGAGAATTGCTTGAACCCAGGAGGTGGAGGTTGTGGTGAGCTGAGATCAGGCCACAGCACTCCAGCTTTGCCGACAAGAGCGAAACTCCGTCTAAAAAAAAAAAAAAAAAAAATCCTGGGGGCGGTGGCTCACGCCTATAATCTCAGCACTTTGGGAGGCTGAGGCAGGCTGATCACCTGAGGTTGGGAGTTTAAGACCAGCCTGACCAACATGGAGAAGCCTGGTCTCTGCTAAAAGTACAAAATTAGCCAGGCATGGCATGCCTGTAATCCCAGCTACTCGGGAGGCTGAGGCAGGAGAATAGCTTGAACCCGGGAGGCAGAGGTTGTAGTGGGCCAAGATCACGCCACTGCACTCCAGCCTGGGCAAGAAGAGGGAAACTCCATCTCAAAAATAAAAATAAAAATAAAGGCCGGGTGCGGTGGCTCACGCCTGTAATCCCAGCACTTTGGGAGGCCGAGGCGGCCAACATGGTAAAACCCCATCTCTACTAAAAATACAAAAATTAGCTGGGCGTGGTGGCACACGCCTGTAGTCCCAGCTACTCAAGAGGCTGAGGCAGGAGAATTGCTTGAACCCAGGAGGTGGAGGTTGCAGTGAGCCAAGATTGCACCATTGCACTCCAGCCTGGGCAACAAGAGCAAGACTCCGTCTTGGAAAAAAATAAATAAATAAATAATAGAAAAATAAAAATAAATAAAATGGTTGGTGCAGTAGCTCATGCCTATAATCCCAGCACTTTGGGAGGCCGAGGTGGGCATATGATTTGACATCAGGAATTCCAGGCCAGTCTGGCCAACATGGTAAAACCCCATCCCTACTAAAAAAAATTGGCTGGGTGCAGTGGTTCACGCCTGTAATCTCAGCACTTTGGGAGGCCAAAGTGGGCAGATCACTTGAAATCAGGGGGTAGAGACAACATGGTGAAACTCTGTCTCTACTAAAAATACAAAAATTAGCCGGGTGTGCTTGCGCATGCTTGTAATCCCAGCTACTTGGAAGGCTGAGGCAGGAGAATCACTTGAGCCCAGGAGGCAGAGGTTTCAGTGAGCTGACATCATGCCACTCCACTCCAGCCTGGGTAACAGAGTGAGTGAGACTCTGTCTCAAAAAAAAATAAAAATAAAAATAAATAAATAAAAATTAAAAAGAAAATAAGGAAAAAAAGAAACCTTCTGGAACAACCGGAATGTTCTATACCTTGACTGAAGTCATGGGTACATGGGTACATGCAATTACTAAGACATTAAATTGTACACTTAAGATCTGTGGATTTTACTATATGTACAATACATTTTATCATGATAAAAAATGAAAATATTGGGAGGCTGAGGCGGGCAGATCACGAGGTCAGGAGTTCAAGACCAGCCTGAGCAATATGCTGAAACCCCGTCTCTACTAAAAAAAAATGAGCCGGGCATAGTGGAGCGTGCCTGTAGTCCCAGGTACTCGGGAGGCTGAGGCAGGAGAATCGCTTGAACCTGGGAGGCAGAGATTGGAGGTTGCAGTGAGCCAAGATTGCACCACTGCACTCCAGCCTGGGCGACAGAGCAAGACTCCATCTCAAAAAAAAAAAAAAAAAAAAGCAAGAAAGAAAAATAAAATATATTCTGGTCTCCTACACATTAGATTTAAAAATTTATAAGGTATATTTTGAAGCTTTTTTTTTTGTAAGTAGATAAAGTCTCCACCATATTTGATGCTTAATTCTAAATTTTCTGTGGACTCTTCCTTTTTTACTCTCATGCTATAAAACCTGTGTGATTTCTTCAGGAGTCAGAAATTGCATACAATCAGGTTTTTTTTAAGCCTATGATTTGATCAGATTTAAAAGATGTATTTGAGTAACAAAAACAGGTGTTAAGAGTGAAACAAAACAAAACAAAGCTGAGCGTGGTGAATCACGCCTGTAATCCCAGCACTTTGGGAGGCCAAGGCGGGCAGATCACGAGGTCAGGAGATCGAGACCATCCTGGCTAACACAATGAAACCCCGTCTCTACTAAAAATACAAAAAATTAGCCTGGCGTGGTGGCGGACGCCTGTAGTCCCAGCTGCTGGGGAGGCTGAGGCAGGAGAATGGCGTGAACTCAGGAGGCGGAGCTTGCAGTGAGCCGAGATCGCCCCACTGCACTCCAGTCTGGGTGACAGAGCAGGACTCCATTTCAAAAAAAAAAAAGAGTGAAACAAGTGACTCAAAGAGGGTTGCTGTCATTTTTGTCTTGGAAAGATTGGAATATGAATAAAGTATTACGAAACAGATCTTTAGAAAGAAAAACATTGGCTGGGTGCATTGGCTTATGCCTGTAATCCCAGCACTTGTGGAGACTGAGGCGGGTGGATCACCTGAGGTCAGGAGTTCAAGATCTGCCTGGCCAACATGGTAAAACCCCGTCTCTCTTTTTTTTTTTTTTTTTTTTTGGAGACAGAGTCTTGCTCTGTTGCCCAGGCTGGAGTGCAGTGGTGCAATCTAGGCTTACTGCAACCTCTGTCTCCTGGGTTCAAGCAATTCTCCTACCTCAGCCTCCTGAGTAGCTGGGATTACAGGTGCCTGCCACCACACCCAGCTAATTTTTGCATTTTTAGTAGGGCTGAGATTTCACCATGTTGACCAGGCTAGTCTTGAACTCCTGACCTCAGGCTATCCACCCACCTCAGCCTCCCAAAATTTTGGGATTACAGGCGTGAGCCACCGCACCTGGCTGAAACCTTGTCTCTGCTAAAAATACAAAAAGTATCCAGGTGTGCTTTCGCGTGCCTGTAATCCCAGCTACTCGGGAGGCTGAGGCAGGAGAACCGCTTGAAGCCAGGAGGCGGAGGTTGCAGTGAGCCGAGATAGCACCACTGCACTCCAGCCTGGGCGACAGAGCAAGACTGGGTCTCAAAAAAAAAAAAAAAGAAAGAAAGAAAGAAAAGAAAAGTTCAAGGCCGGGTGCAGTGGCTCACGCCTGTAATACCAGCACTTTGGGAGGCTGAGGTGGGTGGATCACGAGGTCAGGAGTTCAAGACCAGCCTGGCCAAGACGGTGAAACCCTGTCTCTACAAAAAATACAAAAATTAGCCTGGCGTGATGGCGGGCGCCTAGAATCCCAGCTACTCGAGAGGCTGAGGCAGAGAATTGCTTGAACCCAGGAGTGGAGGTTGCGGTGAGCCGAGATCGCGCCACTGCACTCCAGCCTGGGCAACAAGAGCGAAACTCCGTCTCAAAAAAAAAAGAAAAGAAAAAAAGAAAAGTTTAGTAGTCACTGTGACATTCATTTGGGAAAATCACCCTGTGGTAACCTGAATCAACTTCTTCATAAGGTTTTCAGGAACCTGTTGTCATTTATAAGAAATTGGTTTCATTTCTCCAATCGTAACTTCTTAGTTACTTTCATTTACTATATACTTCCTTTAACAGATTTAAGTTGGGTTGATCTCAAAGTGAAGGATGGAGAAATGAATTCTCTATTGTCATAAGGAAAAGGGAAGTCATGAAGTTAGAAGGGTGAGTCCATCGTTTTTATTTTTTAAATTACAGTGAATCAAAATATCTGCTTCACTGCAGATGAATTAAGATGCCATTCTTCCTATGAACTACTATAGCAGGCATTTGGAACCCAACATATTGCTTTATAGTCTACCTTTTCAACTAAATCATGACTCTAAGGCAGCAGAATGTCTCCCGGGGGACAATGCAATGGTGCAATGATGTCATCTTTCTGTCTGCCAGCGCCCATATGCAAGTAGAACCAATATAGGACAATGGAAGATCTAAGTACCCTGATCTTTCACCAGTCTCTTATTCCTCAAAATGAATCTACCATATCAAAGAGATACTTGTGCATACTTCCTTTGAGTAAAGCACCCTAATGGACGTGAATCAAGAGATACATACTTTTGAAACTTTTCAAAACAATATTTATTTATTTTTTATTTATTTATTTTTTATTATTATTTTTTGAGATGGAGTCTCGCTCTGTTGCCCAGGCTGGAGTGCAGTGGTGCAATCTCCGCTCACTGCAAGCTCCACCTCCTGGGCTCACGCCATTCTCCTGCCTCAGCCTCCCGAGTAGCTAGAACTACAGGCGCCCACCACCACGCCCGGAGAATTTTTTTGTATTTTTAGTGGAGACAGGGTTTCACCGTGTTAGCCAGGATGGTCTCGATCTCCTGACCTCGTGATCCACCCGCCTCGGCCTCCCAAAGTGCTGGGATTACAGGCACGAGCCACCACACCCGGCCAAAAATTTTTTATAATAATTACATGTGGAATGTATCTTATTTCCTATTATTTTTGTCTGAAAATAAGAAATTGATTTGTAATGTTTATTTTAGTGAACATATATCTATTCGTGTTAAGATAGTACAAATATAGTAAATAACATGTAATGTAAGACTTATTCTCTCTAAATACCACCAGACTATTTCAGTTTCAAGTTTACTGTGTCATGTCAAATGCTTCATCAACTGGTCATGACAACTGATGAAGAAACTGGAGGAAAGCAACCACTTAATTAAAATGCATAGTTTAAATGCTGTGTAGTGTGCTAAGCAATGAGAGAGAGAGAGCCATGGATGTAGCAGCTGCATCAAATAGAATCTAGTTAACATTAGACATGTTACTAGAGCTAGAAGATGTTCAGCTAATAAGATACCTGCATCACATATTAATAGGCACAAGATGAATGTGAAGGTTTGGGAATTTGGTAAAAGGAGGTTACAGAATTGCACATTAGGAACAGAATTATTGGGCCGGGCGCGGTGGCTTACGCCTGTAATCCCAGCACTTTGGGAGGCCGAGGTGGGTGGATCATGAGGTCAGGAGATTGAGACCATCCTGGCTAACACAGTGAAACCCCATCTCTACTAAAAACACAAAAAATTAGCTGGGCGTGGTGGCAGGCGCCTGTAGTCCCAGCTACTCGGGAGGCTGAGACAGGAGAATGGCATGAACCCGGGAGGCGGAGCTTGCAGTGAGCCAAGATCGCGCCACTGAACTCCAGCCTGGGCGACAGAGCAAGACCCTGTCTCAAAAAAAAATAAATAAATAAGGAACAGAATTACTGCTCTGTGATAAATCAAGGGCAATACACCATTTCACTTCCCTTTGTCTTTTAAAGTCCAAAAATGATCTGAATGTAGGAAAGTTAAGCCATTAAAAATCTGGTTGAGAGGCCAAGGCGGGTGGATCACGAGGTCAGGAGTTCAAGACCAGCCTGGCCAAGGTGGTGAAACCCTGTCTCTGCTAAAAGGACAAAACTTAGTGGGGCATGGTGGCGGGCACCTGTAATCCCGGCTACTCAGGAGGCTGAGGCAGAGAATTGCTTGAACGTGGGAGGCAGAGTTTGCAGTGAACCAAGATTGCGCCACTGCACTCCAGCCTCGGGGACAGAGCGAGACTCCGTCTCAGAAAAAAAAGAAAGAAAATCTGGGCCGGGTGCGGTGGCTCACGCCTGTAATCCCAGCACTTTGGGAGGCCAAGGGGGGGGGGGTGGATCACTTGAGGCCAGGAGTTCGAGACCAGCCTGACCAACATGGTGAAACCCCATCTCTAATAAAATACAAAAATTAGCTGGTCGTGGTGGCACATGCCTGTAATCCTAGCTACTCAGGAGGCTGAGGCAGGAGAATTGCTTGGACCCGGGAGGCGGAGGTTGCAGTGAGTTGAGATGGCGCCACTGCACTCCAGCCTGGGGGACAGAGTAAGACTCCGTCTCAGGAAAAAAAAAGGAAAATCTGGCTACAGATCTCATTCTGGCCTTTGGACTGGGAGCAACAAAAAGTGTGGAGAATGCTTTGGATATAGAGTGGGCTAATTTTACCAGTCACTAGACAGATAAAACTGGGAGCATTTGAAGGAATAATGAGGTTTTGAGGATCAAGTAAATAAAAGTAAGACAGTACAGGACAGCAGGACAGTCAGGCATACCCATGTGAGAATCCTGCTCAGTCACTCTCTTTGTGACCCCTAGCAAGTTACTTAACATCTGCAAACCTTCATTTTTTCATCTGTAAAAAGCAGAGAAAGAACTACCTTATACGGATGTTGAAAGAATTGAATATGTTAATGTATGCCAAGGGTATCTGACACAAGGGTAGTACTCAGTAAATATTTATTCCTTTGTCTTCCCCTACAAAAATAGATATTAGGATCCTTGCTTCTCAATTTTGAAAGCAACTATTAAATTTAGCTCATAAGGCATTATACTAAAAATCAGTGCTTGTTACACATTGCATTTTCAATATGTTGACTGTTTTACCTTGCCATATTCACTAATGTTTATATTGGCATGGAGTCAATATTTACACAAATATTGAATAGTGTATGTAGTGATCGACTTACTATAACTTGATTCAATTTAACAAACTTTCAGTTACTGTTACTATAGTCAGCTCCAGAGAAATTATGAAATGATCAAGACACAGAAACTAACAGGGTGTGCAAGGAAAGACCTGCATTGGTAGTAACCCAACCTCTCTCCAAACACAAGATGCTGTGGCTTGAGTATGGATTTCATAGCCAGTTGTATCGTTTTAGTGATTATTTCTTACATATCCTGGAACAGTTTGATTAATTTGAATTGACTTTTGTAATAGAAAGGATAAATCACTTTCAGCTGATGTTGTGAAACTATAAACAGGCGGCTGGGCACAGTGGCTCACACCTGTAATCCCAGCACTTTGGGAGGCTGAGGCAGGTGGATCACGAGGTTAGGAGATTGAGACCATCCTGGCTAACACGGTGAAACCCCATATCTACTAAAAATACAAAAAATTAGCCAGGCGTGGTGGTGGGCGCCTGTAGTCCCAGCTGATCGGGAGGCTGAGGCAGGAGAATGGTGTGAACCCGGGAGGTGGAGCTTGCAGTGAGCCGAGATCGCACCACTGCACTCTATCCTGGGCGACAGAGTGAGATTCTGTCTCAAAAAAAAAAAAAGCAACTATAAACAGGCACTTAGTTATTGCAAAAAATGGAAGAAGATAAGATCTATTTTTCTTAGATACACATAATATTTTAATCTACATTTTCCCTTTGTACGTCCCTACACCACATCCACATTTTGAAGACAAAAAAAAAAAATGCGTGCTTTCTACATGACCACAAGACCAACCACTACTGCCTGCTAGACAGAAAAAGGGTGGCATTAAGTGTGCAGCCATCTGCTTGTCACTGGCTCCTGGTGAGGCAAGAAAAGCTAATTAGCACCCTCACCCCACCCCCACTCCCGCCTCCATGCCCCACCATCTGGCTGGTCACCCCTTGCCGCCAGTGTCAGTTTCTTCCTGCACCCTCTGGCTTGAGGAGGCCAGAGACATTTGCCTTCTTAGGAAGTGGCAAGAACAGGCTTCAGCAGCACCTTAAGCCATGAATTTCTAAAACTCAAAGGCGATTACACAAACTACCTCCTCTCTCCATCAGCAATGCTGTCTCCTTCACTGATCCCTGTTATCTTACCTAAAACATCTTTTCCTCTCTGTCCAGGAAAATAGATCTGGAATCCAGTCCATTTTGTAATTGACAGTTGTCTAATGATCAACAGGTATCTAATTCCTACACTGAGTCTCTCTCATCAATTTTATTTAAGGATTTGGGGGCAGAAATTGGATGCCAAATTATTCAGTAAATGTAGGATATTTCACCATAAAGCCACAGGAAATGGTGAAAGGGGACATTTAATTGAAACAGTAGTGACAGCTCAAATCCCTCACTCATTAAAGAGATGTAGAATAAATAGGACATCGGCAAAGCAGACTAAGATTTTGAGATTTCACAGAATAAGCAGTGAACTTTCTAATGAGTAAACAAATATAGACTAGCTATCACCAGACAAGAAATATGATTCTCCTATTTGCCTGAGAAATAATGCTATCTGGATAAACTGATGTTTGTTTCACTAAAAAAAAAAAAAAACTCTTGCTAACCTAGGATTCAGTTTTTTAAAAAAAAACACATTGTTTTTTCCCTATACTTCTTTCTTGTTCTGACTTCTTTCTTCTCTTTTTCTAACTTGTAGTAATACAAGCCACATACTTTTAAAAACTTAACAGTGCCAGCTTAAAAAAGGAAAGGCAATAGGAAAATAGAAAATAAACTTTGAAAATTTCAAAACTGTAAATATTGGCTTAGAATATGAATCCGATTAGAATCTTAGAGATAAGCTGTAGCTAAGCTTACTATGAAAAGACTTGCTCCATAGTTATATTCAAAAGCAACAATGTAAACTTGGAAAAGAAGACAAACTATAAAAAACTATGGGGTTTTGATGCCAGAATTTTTACCTCGCTATAATAACTTGGTAGAAGAAATTGTCCAAGTGTATCTTTTTATTTTAATAACAAAAGGAAAGGGAAGCAAACGAACTTTAGTTTAGAATAGTTTTCTAAGTTAGAAGAAATAATGCTGTGACCCAGATCTGAACAGAACACCAGATGCTTCCTACCTACAGGAGACATTTGCAATTTTTTTGGCTGCTCACCTTCTGAACTGTCTTCCTATGTTTGAGGAATTCCTCACCATTTGAGTCTTAGTAAGAAACAGGGTCCTGCTCCCACTCTACATGCTAAAAAGCCATCCACCCGTGTCAGCCACCTATTTCTTTTGCAGACCTAGGTTTCGCCAATCAGGTGTACCAGCTCCAGATTTTTTTTTTTTTTTTTTTTTTTTGTTAATACAGGATCTCGCTCTGTCGCCCAGGCAGGAAAGTGCAGTGGCATGATCTCGGCTCACTGCAACCTCCGCACCACCACATCCAGCTATTTTTTCGTAGAGACAAAAAATGTTGGGCCAGGCGCGGTGGCTCACACCTGTAATCCCAGCACTTTGGGAGGCAGAGGCGGGAGGATCACGAGGTCAGGAGATTGAGACCATCCTGGCTAACACAGTGAAACCCCATCTCTACTAAAAATACAAAAAATTAGCCGGGCGTGGTGGCGGGTGCCTGTAGTCCCAGCTACTCGGGAGGCTGAGGCAGGAGAATGGCCTGAACGAACCCGGGAGGAGGAGCTTGCAGTGAGCCGAGATTGTGCCACTGCATTCCAGCCTGGGCGACAGAGCGAGACTCCGTCTCAAAAAAAAAAAAAAAAAAAAAAATGTTGCCAGGCTGGCCTCAAACTCCTGAGTTCAAGCAATCCAGCTGCCTTGGCCTCCCAGAGTGCTAGGATTACAGGTGTGAGCCACCATGCCTAGCTCCAGAATTTTGACTCTGGAGCCAGTCAGTCAAAGCAATGGAAGAGAGGCATGTCCATTCTGGTAGCTGCACCCAGTTTCAAAAGGCAGTCGGGGCCGGATGCTGTGGCTCACACCTGTAATCCTAAAACTTTGGGAGGCCGAGGTGAGCGAGTCACTTGAGGTCAGGAGTTCGAGACCAGCCCAGCCAATATGGTGAAACCATGTCTCTAGTAAAAATACAAAAATTAGCTAGACATGGTGGTGCACACCTGTAATCCCAGCTACTTGGGAGGCTAAATCACGAGAATTGCTTGAATCTGTGAGGCCCAAGTTGCAGTGAACAGAGATCACACCACTACACTCCAGCCTGGGTGACAGAGCAAGACTCCATCTCTGGAAAAGAAAAAAAAAAAGGCAGTGGGGAAGACAGCACCATCCTACGTGCTGGTGAGTGTGGCAGCTGTAGACTGTCCTCCTCCTTGGCAGCAGCATTGACCTGCTCAGACACATCCTGGGACCCCAGTATGTAGCCTCCTTTGACCCTGGACTTCTTGCCCTCCCGTGATTCTGTGAGCTACCCAAAATGTTTTCAGTACTGTCCTTTTCTGCTTATGCCAGAATCAGCTTCTGTTACTGATTCTAAAGAACCCTAAGGGACACAGAGCCTCTGGAATAGTGACTTAGAATTAAAAAGAGAGAGGAACCAGGGCATGAAGTATAGTTTCTTATAAGCTGTATACTACTCATAAAAGACATCTAATTGAAGAGAAAATCATTAATTTATGTGTATATTTTTCCTTAATGTAAGCCAGGGAGGTGTGTCCAGGAGGACGCATGGGGGAGCGGGGAAGCTACAGAGGACAGGTGGGAGGGGAGGCAGGAGAGGGCAGTGGGAGAAGGGGGCCCTGGGGAGAGATGTGGCTTTAACTGACAGTTGAGAAATAGTGAAGGGAAACCTCATCCCTTTATCGAGGTCTAGGCCCCAAAACTCTTTTGCAAAATGCAGGGCTTGTATCTGAAGGCCTCTGGCCGATGTGCCTGCTGCCATTTCCTCTGTCCCTGAGATCTCCAGAAGAAAAAGGAGCTCCAGGCTTTCATTCTTTGGGTGTGGAGAGGAGCAGAGCAGGATGGAGCCTGCAGGTCATGCCAGGAGTCACCACAAGGCTGTGGCTGTCAGCTCAGGTACCAAGCTCAGGCAGCGTGGTTGTAAGAACACCTGGGGTGAAAAGCCATGTGCAGAGGATGATAATATTAAACAACCTCTTTTACAAACAAAACTCTTTTAGTCTAAGCCTAATTATAGTGCTCCCTTTGGCTGTACATACACTAAAATTGGAATGATACAGAGATTAGCATGGTCCCTGTGCAAGTATAATGCAAATTTGTGAAGCTTCCATTAAAAAAAAACACAAAAAAACTGGAGGCCGGGCACAGTGGCTCATGCTTGTAATCCCAGCACTTTGAGAGGCCGAAGTGGGCAGATCATGAGGTCAAGAGATCGAGACCATCCTAGCCAACATGGTGAAGACCCATCTCTACTAAAAATACAAAAATTAGCTGGGCGTGGTGGCCCACGCCTGTAGTCCCAGCTACTCAGGAGGCTGAGGCAGGAGAATCGCTTGAACCCGGGAGGCGGAGGATGCAGTGAGCCGAGATCGCGCCACTGCATTCTAGCCTGGCTACACAGCAAGAGTCCATCTCAAAAAAAAAGAAAGGGAAGAAAATACATCCTGGACATATATCGAGGCCTTCTCTCTAGAAAAATAAAAATAAATATAAAAATTAGCCAGGCGTGATGTCTTTCACCTGTAGTTCCAGCTGAGGCTGAGGTAGGTTGGAGGATGGCTTGACCCTGGGAGGTCGAAGCTGCAGCGAGCCTTGAAGCCATGATTGCACCATTGCACTCCAGCCTGAGTGACACAGCGAGATCCCATCTCAAAAAAAAAAAAAGGCCTAGTTATAACAGAGCAGTATTCTAAGTGTTTTGTTTGGGGTGATGAAAAAGTTTAGAAATAGTGCTAATGGTTGCACAACATCATAAATGTAAGTAGTGGCACTGAATTGTACACTTAAAAATGGTGAAGATGGCAAGTTTTGTTGCATATATTTTACCATAATTTTTATTTTTCACAATTTTTAAAAATTAATAATTTTATGTACCAAAACCCATTGAACACTTTAAGTAGATAAATTTTATAATATGTGAGTTATGTCTCAACAAAGCTGTTTTTGCTTTTATTTTTTTGAGACGGAGTCTGGCTCTGTTGCCCAGGCTGGAGTGCAGTGGAGCGATCTTGGCTCACTGCAACCTCCGCCTCCCAGGTTCAAGAGATTCTCCTGCCTCAGCCTCCCAAGTAGCTGCTATAACAGGCATGCACCACCACGCCCAGCAAATTTTTGTGTTTTATTTTATTTATTTATTTATTTTTAGATGGAGTTTTGCTCTTGTTGCCCAGGCTGGAGTGCAATGGTGCAATCTCAGCTCACCGCAACTTTCGTCTCCCGGGTTCAAGCGATTCTCCTGCCTCAGCCTCCCAAGTAGCTGGGATTACAGGCATGTGCCACTGCGCCCGGCTAATTTTGTATTTTTAGTAGAGATGGGGTTTCTCCACTTAAGTCAGGCTGGTCTCCAACTCCCGACCTCATGTGATCCGCCCACCTCAGCCTCCGACAGCACCACCCAACCCCCCTTCTTCTGGAAAAAGCTATACTTACACTTGCTGTACCTGAAAATCCCCATTCGGGGCAGAGGTAGGCATTATGGCATTTGTCTGATCGCCTTAATTAATTTTTTCTTTTTTTTTTTTTTTTCAGATGGAGTCTCGCTCTGTCGCCCAGGCTGGAGTGCAGTGGTACGATCTTGGCTCACTGCAAGCTCCACCTCCCGGGTTCACGCCACTCTCCTGCCTCAGCCTCCCGAGTAGCTGAGACTACAGGTGCCCACCACCACATCCGGCTAATTTTTTTGTATTTTTAGTAGAGACGGGGTTTCACCGTGTTTGCCAGGATGGTCTCGATCTCCTGACCTTGTGATCTGCCTGCCTCAGCCTCCCAAAGTGCTGGGATTACAGGCGTGAGCCACCACGTCCAGCCTAATTTTTTTTTTTTAAGGCTGGATAATAGAATGTTTGGAAAGAGCATGTCATTTAATGTGATGATTACTGTAGTATAGAAAATAAGCAAAACTTGCCTTTAGCTGTAATACATGATTATAACATTAAAGTCTATGTGTGGCTGGCAATGGACTGCCCCCAGTGCTCTCTGAGAATCTCCTGATGTGTCCTCAGGAGTGGATGCTTCTCAGCCTTGTTTCTGCTGTGTGGTTCTATCCTATCGTATTATCATGGCTCACTGGCCCAGAGGTGACCCCGAGCAAAGAAGGAGCAATTAGCTTCTCTTTTCCAGGAAGTAGACATTTTGACGAAGAAGCGCTTGAGGCAGCACTCTAAGGAGAAGGTCTCTGCATGTGTGCATGCTCACAGAGTTCTCCAGATGTGCCCTGGCTTCTGTCCCCTTGAGGCCTGTCTCCCACTCTTCCCCGGATTCAGGGTTGCTCTGGTATTCTAGTAGTGCCTCTACCCCCTTGTTTTTTTGTTTTTTGCTTAAGCTGTTTTAGTTGTTAGTCCCTTGTGACCAGAGAATATTTAATTTAATAAAATACAGCACAAATATTTAATATGATATTATTTCAGTGCTAACACAGAATTTCTGGCTTATGGTAAAATAAAGATCATATGGTTATCTGCCACTTCCCAGTGTCCTTTCTGAAGTACAAGAACTCCAAACAGCTACAGCTGATGTGTTTTAAATTATTTGAAGGTAAGTTAACACAATGTTTTAGGAAATAATTTAAGGACTCTGGGGGAAATATAAGGTCTGTTAACTTAAATGCTTTTTTTTCTGTCCTGGGTAGTTTTTGTGGGTTTTTTTTTTTTTAAGTAAAAATACATTACACTTCCTTTCAGAATTCCATCATCACTTGGGAGATTTCTGTGAATCATCACTAAAGCCATTCGCTTTCTTATAACTAAACAAGAATCTTCTTCTGGAGTTAAGTATCAGATATGAATGTTCTCACTGACCTCCTCAGGAAGCAAAACTCCTAAATCATTATATGGCAGTGAAGGTACAAAAAAAAAAAAAAAAATCAGCAGGAAATAAAGCAGAACTGCTGCCAACACATACAAGCTGCAGTAGCACCCACAAAATGTGTAGTATCCATTCTAACACATTCACTGGATTGATTTCATTGGCTCATATACTCGGTTAACTCTGGAAGAACATAATAGGTGTTTATTGTTTACTATGGGGATGGGAAACATAATTAAGTCTATAGTCTCCAATTCTTCTCAAGTTCAAATGAAACCAACAATTTTGGTTTTGTGTTAACATTCAGGGTGTGTTTCTAATTAAACTGAAATCACAGTAAGCACCTCCACTTTCTTTCTTGGGATCTCTATCATGAAAATTAATCGTATGATTTTGCCCCTCCCACCCAACCCCCCTTCTTCTGGAAAAAGCTATACTTACACTTGCTGTACCTGAAAATCCCCATTCGGGGCAGAGGTAGGCATTATGGCATTTGTCTGATCTCCGGTGTGCCCAAAAAGAAATGGCCTGAAACTGGGGGCATAGTAAGATTGCAAATGGTGATTTGGGTTAGAGTTCCAACCTGTAGCTAACTAGAACATCCTTTCATTGACTTCTACTCTCTCAATTAGTGTTTTTTTTTTGTTTTTTTGTTTTTTTGTTTTTTTTTGAGACTGAGTCTTGCTGTGCCACCAGGCTGGAGTGCTGTGGCATGATCTTGGCTTACTGCAACCTCTGACTCCCTGGTTCAAGTGATTCTCCTGCCTCAGCCTCCCAAGTAGCTGGGATTAGAGGCACGTGCCACCACGCCCAGATAATTTTTGTATTTTTAATAGAGACGGGGTTTCACTATGTTGGCCAGGATGGTCTCGAACTCCTGACCTCGTGATCCGCCTGCCTTGAGCCTCTCAAAGTGCTGGGATTACAGGTGTGAGCCACCACGCCCGGACTTTTTTTTTTTTTTTTTTGAGATGGAGTCTTGCTCTGTTGCCCAGGCTGGAGTGCAGTGGCTTGATCTTGGCTCACTGCAACCTCCAACTCCGGAGTTCAAGCAATTCTCTTGCCTCAACCTCTCGAGTAGTTGGGATTACATGTGCCTGCCACCACACTCGGCTAATTTTCGTATTTTTAGTAGAGACAGGGTTTCATCATGTTGGACCAGGTTGGTCTCCAACTCCTGGCCTCAGATTATCTGCCCACCTCGGTCTCCCAAAGTGCTGGGATTACAAGCATGAGTCACTGGGCCTGGCCTAGTGTTCTTTATTACTCAAATAATTGTGAGAAGATCTTAAGAGAACTCCTAGTCCTACGTTTTTGTGAGGATATCTTATAAGACCACACATTTCCTGGTCTAAATGCAAATTTCAAACATCTCTTAGAGGTTTTTTCGTTAAGTTCAGTGAGTGAGTCTTACTGTTACCTACAGGTAGTTGGATAGGCAGGAGCCAGACAGGAGAGGGCTCTCCCCCACCCACTAAGCATATCAGCATTTACGGCATTGCCTCTCTGAGTGCGATAATTCGGCAGCGCCAGGGAAAAGGCATTTCCTGATGGTCCACACCTGTTAATATCAAAATGTTAATTGAATGCAAGCCTCAGAGAGAAGAAACTTCCTGGGCATGCATATTAAGAGGCAAAAATGGCGAAGTATGATCTTCCAGGTAAACTCCACCGGCAAAAGGAAGAAAGCCTCAGATAGGCATGCTTATAACTCCCTAAACACACTGCGCTGTGCTCAATTCCAAAGGGTAAGGAGGGCACTGTGCAGGCGGGCAGCCCACCCTAAGGGAAGAATCATGGGAAAGAGGTGAGCTTATACAAGTCCTAGTATCGCCGGGCGCAGTGGCTCATGCCTGTAATCACACCACTGCACTCCAGCCTGGTGACAGAGGGAGACTCCGTCTCAAAAAAGTCCTAGTATCACAGTTAAATGGGGCACTTGACTCTCCCTTCTCGTTCTTTGGGTCTCTTCCAAGTCTGCTTTCCTTCTTTCCTATTCTAAAGCCGTTTTAAACAAACTTCTATTCCCGCTCCGAAACTTGTCTCGCTCTTTATGCCCTTCAGTAGAATTCTTTCTTCTGAGAAGGCAAGAACCAAAGTTGCTGCGTACCTATACAGATGTCAGGCTGGATAGGTGGCTGGTAACTCGGGGTGACTCCGATCTCTTCCGCTGGTGACATTATTGTCAGCAGAAACTGACAATTCCCGCCACACTGAGTGAGTCCTCCAGCACCAGAACCCTGACCAATTCACCTTTGCATCCCTAGTGCCTAGCATCATTCCTGCTATTAGGAAGTTCAATAAATATTTATCAAATAAGCATATCATTTATCTTTCCTACTAGACTTTTCTTCTCAGAGAGATTAAGAGCCACATGGACTTAAACTTTAGATTGGACACAGGTCTGACAAATTTGGTGCACGGGGAAAGGACTTAAAACATTTATTTAGGGCCGGGCGCAGTGGCTCACGCCTTTAATCCCAGCACTTTGGGAGGCCGAAGCGGGCGGATCACAAGGTCAGCAGATCGAGACCATCCTGGCTAACACGGTGAAACCCCGTCTCCACTAAAAAAAATACAAAAAATTAGCCGGGCGTGGTGGCGGGTGCCTGTAGTCCCAGCTACTCGGGAGGCTGAGGCAGGAGAATGGCGTGAACCCGGGAGGCGGAGCTTGCAGTGAGCCAAGATCGCGCCACTGCACTCCAGCCTGGGCGACAGAGCAAGACTCCATATCAAAAAAAAAAAAATTATTTAACATATATTTATCAAATTAAATAAAAAGTAGTATGTTAAGAAAAAACAAAGATATTTCAAATATAGAGTCTACAGTGAAGTTGTGGAAACTGAATAAGGAATGTATTTTTAAAAACAACCAGGGTGGGCCTGGTGGCTTATGCCTGTAATTCCGACACTTTGGGAGGCTGAGGTGGGTGGATTGCTTGAGCTCAAGAATTTTGGCAATATAGAAAGACCGCGTATCTATAAAAAATCACAATAAATTTTAAAAAAGAAAAAAGCCGGGCGCGGTGGCTCACGCCTGTAATCCCAACACTTTGGGGGGCCAAAGCGGGCAGATCACGAGGTCAGGAGTTCGAGACCAGCCTGGCCAACATAGTGAAACCCCGTCTCTACTAAAGATACAAAAAATTAGCGGGGCATGGTGGTGCGCACCTGTAATCCCAGCTACTCGGGAGACTGAGGCAGAATTGCTTGCACCCGATAGGCGGAGGTTGCAGTGAGCCGAGACTATGCCATTGCACTCCAGCCTGGGCCACAGGGTGAGACTCCATCTCAAAAAGAAAGAAAGAAAGAACGAATGAAAAGAAAGAATGAAAGAGAAAGAAAGAAGGAAAGAAAGAGAGAGAAAGAGAGAAGGAAGGAAGGAAAGAAAGAAAGGAGGGAGGGAAGAAAGAAAAGAAAGGAAGGAAGGAAAGAAAAAGAAAGAAGGGAGGGAGGGAAGAAAGAAAAAGGAAGGAAGGAGAGAAAGAAAGAGAAAGAAAAAGAGAGAGAAAGAAAGGAAAAGAAAGAAAGGAAGAAAGGAGGGAGGGAGGGAAGAAAGAAAAGAAAGGAAGGAAGGAAAGAAAGAAAGAGAAAGAGAGAGAAAGAAAGAAAAAGAAAGAAAAAGGAAGGAAGGAAGAAAGAAAGAAGGAAAGGAAGAAAGAAAGAAAGAAAGAAAGAGCCACAACCCACTAAAAATCCCTGGGTTTTGTGCTTGGAGCCAAAGAAGTAGCCTTCAAAGCAAGCGCCACTGAAGGGAAATCCTGGTGGGTTGGGGATCTGGGGGCGGGCCTCAAGTGAGAGGTAGAACCTACTCTGACTGTGAAGCCTGAGCAAGAGTCAGACACAACGACAAACCAACTGCTTCCACCTACACAGGGTTCCTAAATAGTCACCACCCCCACTCTTTTCAGTTGGATGATGAGTCAACTAAAACTCTCATCAAAGCTGCCAGGCTTTTCACCCCCTGCTGTTTTTAGACCCAAGACGAAATCCTCAAGGCATTGAAGGAGATCAGAATCTGCCACCCCCAAATATGCCACTTCCGCATAAAGATGATTTTGAGCTGATGGCAGTTAGGAAGCAGCACATGAAGGAAGAACTCCGTGTCCTCCCACTTTCTGCCTAAAAGCAGGGCATAAAATCCTCCTTGTAAAGGTGTTTTCCTTTTCTATATCAGAGAGAGGAAAATGACTCTTATTTGCATAACAAGGCTTACTAAACAACACTTATCTACTATACATTTCCTGGTCACCTTCCTGCCATTTACCACTTTTAGAAGGCCAAACTCTTTTTCCTCTGTCTGGTCACTTCTCCACCACTTATTGCTTTTCATTAAAATGGTATATAAGCCCTTGGGTCTAACTACCTCTTTGGGTTTCCACTTTATTTCTGTAAAGTCCCCGTGCACACATAAAAATATTAACATTAATAAATGCTATGATTTGAATATTTGTCCCCTCCAAAACTCATGTTGAAATTTAATTTTCAGGCCGGGTGTAGTGGCTCACGCCTGTAATCCCAGCACTTTGGGAGGCTGAGGCGGGTGGATCACCTGAGGTCAGGAGTTCAATACCAGCCTGGCCAACATGGTGAAACCCCATCTCTAATAAAAATGCAAAAATTAGCTGAGCATGGTGGTGCACGCCTATAATCCCAGCTACTCTGGAGGCTGAGGCAGGAGAATCGCTTGAATCCCGGAGGCAGAGGTTGCAGTGAGCCAAGACCACGCCACTGCACTGCAGCCTGGATGACACAGGGAGACTCCATCTCAAAAAAATGTTAAAAAAGAAAAGAAATTTAATTTTCCATGTGGTAATACTGAGAGGTGGGACCTTTAAGAGGTGAATAATGAATTAGTGGGGTAGTGTGGTAATGGGACTGGTAGCTTTATAAGAAGAGGAAGATCTGAGCTAGCATGCCCAGCCCCATCACCATGCAATGCCCTACACTGCCTTGTCACTCTGTAGAGAGTCTCCACCAGCAAGAAGGCCCTCACCAAGTGCAGCCCTCTGACCTCGGACTTCTCAGCTTCCATAACTATAAGAAATATTTTTTGTCGGCCGAGCACGGTGGCTTACGGCTGTAATCCCAGCACTTTGGGAGGCTGAGGCGGGTGGATCACGAGGTCAGGAGTTGGAGACCAGCCTGGCCAATATTGTGAAACTTCATCTCTACTAAAATACGAAAATTAGCTGGGCATGGTGGCACGCACCTGTAGTCCCAGCTGCTCAGGAGGCTGAGGCAGGAGAATCGCTTGAACCCGGGAGGTGGAGGTTGCAGTGAGCCAAGATCGCACCACCACACTCCAGCCTGGGCAAAAAGAGTGAAACTCTGTCTCAAAAACAAAAACAAAAAATAAATATTTTTTGTCTATATATTATCCAGTTTCCAGTATTCTGCTCTAAGCAACAGAAAACAAAGAGAATAAAGTAACGTATACCTTTGCTACTGTTAATGTCTTTTGTGAGTTTAATTTGCAGGCCCCAGTTACTAAACCTAAGAGGAAAGGTTTTGTTTCATTTTGTTTTGTTTTTCTCCCTTACAGCCTAACAGAAAACAAAACAAAACAAAACAAAAATAAACTTCTCCAATAAAATAGTGTGCTTGAAGAAGGAGTTACTTACTGTTTTTGGCCAGTGTTGGCTAAAGGGTTAACTCAGCATCTTCCCTTTCCCAGGAGTCTGTGTGGGAGGAGAGAGGAGAGGACTGATTACATTCTTTCTCCACACAAGCTTTCACCTATCCTCCTCCTGAAAATAACTCTTTATCTAGAACTTAAGTGGGATAGGGTCTAATGGAATTGCATGTGTGAAATTTTTATTTTTTTAGTATGAGAAAAAGAAACAACAAACTAGTGCAGCAAATGTCACTGAATTGTACATTTAAAAACGGTTATTGGTTCATTTTATTTCTGTGAATTTTACCTCAATAAAAAAATGAGTGAAACTACCTTAATTTGGTATCTCTGAAAATCTTTCCTGGTCATGAAATTTATCCATCCTCTTTTGTGTTTGTAAAGGGCTGGATCAAAACTGAAAAGAATTTAGCCCTGTGAAATGGCTTGGACACAAAGTTTGAGGTGTGGTCCCAGCTCTGCTTCATCTTGGGGATCCTTTACTCTCGATACGCCTCCATTTCTATTATGAAATAGCAGATTTGAATATTGGATCTCTTCCAGATGTAAATTGTTTGATTTAGAATCAAGAGGTGATTTATATCTTTATTGTTATCTTTCAGTAGGGCTCATTTTACATTGCATTATTCTGTAAGCCTAGAGACTGTGATCTGATATAAGCGTTGAAACCCAAGCAAATCATTTTCACTGGTTTCTCCTTACCTAGGTACTCATTCATCCAGAAAAACCAACCAAACAAACAAAAAACAAAAAGGCCAGGCACTGTGGCTCACACCTATAATCCCAGCCCTTTGGGAGGCAGAAGTGGGTGGACGGATCGCCTGAGCCCTAGACCAACGTGGGCAACATGACGAAACCCTGTCTCTAAGAAATAAACAAAAATTAGCCAAGTGTGGTGGTGCACGCCTGTAGTCCCAGGTACTGGGGAGGCTGAGAAGTGACAATCCCTTGAGCCCAGGGGTCTGAGGCTGCAGTGAGCTATGACTGCACCACTGAATTCCAGCCTGGATGACAGAGTGAGACCCTGTATCAAAAAACAAATGTAACACAAAATGAAAAACAGTAACAATTTAACATATTCCAAGACACAAAACTAAATAAAACCCAGTTCTATCCCCAAGAAATTTGCAGTCTACTGATCATTACATAACTGCAGTGGGCCCTCCCTCTCTGTGAGTTCAGCATTTGTGAATTCAACCAACTAGGGATTGACAATATTTGGAAAATGCTTTGGCATGGTGGCTCATAGCTGTAATCTCAGCATTTTGGGAGGCTGAGGTGAGTGGATGACTTGAGCCCAGGAGTTCAAGACCAGCCTGGGCAACATGGCAAAACCCTGTGTCTACAAAATATACAATAATTAGCTAGGAATGGTGGTGCACGCCTGTAGCTCCAGCTGCTCAGCAGGTGAGAATGTGAGCTGGAGTCATAGCCTGAAAAGCCTCATATACACTATTATTCCTACCATGAAGATGAAGAACTCAGGCCTAGCATCTGAAACATGTGGCTCCCTACAATCTTACTTATAAAGAGAAAAATAGAATCATCTTACAGTGGAGAAAACTGGCAAACACATCCTTATCCTGAGATCAAAGTTAAAAATCACCAGATCAGAAGAAATTGACGTCATGTGCTTACTGGATATAATGCACTGAGAATTCTGTGAAGTTTTTGCCAAAAATACCTCCTCTGAATTTAATCATAAGGCTCCAGCCAAACCCAAACTTGAAGGACACTCTAGAAAATAAATGACCAGTATTTTTCAAAAATATTAATGTCGGCCAGGTGTAGTGGCTCATGTCTGTAATCCCAGCACTTTGGGAAGCTAAGGTGGGAGAACTGTTTAAGGCCAGGAGTTGGAGACCAGCCTGGGCAACATAGCAAGACCCCATATCTATTAAAAAAATTAATGTCATGAAAGAAAAAAAAGAAATTGATTGCTTCCAATTAAAGACAACTAAAGAGACATATTCACTGAACACAATACATGATGTAGGATTTCTTTTGCCATAAAGAACATTATTTGGACAACTGGAAAGATCCGAATAAGATCTATTATCAATAATAATATTGTATCAATTTCCTGACTTTCTGGTTATGTAAGAGAATGTCTTTATCTTTAGGAAATAGTCACTGAAGTATTAAGGGGTAAAGCCTAAAAAAATTTAAGATGCTGGACATGGTGGCTCACACCTGTATTGGAGCACTTTGGGGGGCCATGGTGGGAGGACTGCTTGAGACCAGGAGTTCAAGATTAGCTTAGCCAGCATAGCAAGACCCCGACTCTTAAAAGAAAACAAAACAATTTTTTTTTTTTTTTTTGAGAAGGAATCTCGCTCTGTCACCCAGGCTGGAGTGCAGTGGCGTGATCTCAGCTCACTGCAACCTCCACCTCCTGGGTTCAAGCGATTCTCCTGTCTCAGCTTCCCGAGTAGCTGGGACTACAGGTGTGTGCCACCATGCCTAGCTAATTTTTGTATTTTTAGTAGAGACAGGGTTTCACCATGTTGGTCAGGCTGGTCTTGAACTCCAGACCTCAAATGATCTGCTTGCCTTGGCCTCCCAAAGTGCTGGTATTACAGGCATGAGCCACTGAGCCCAGCCTGATTTTTTTTAAGGGAAAGAAACATTTCCTTCATCACAGAACATTCTATTTTAGAAAATACTCCAGCACTGATTCCATTCCTATGGCTTTTGCGCCTTCTCCCCCGGTTCCTCCTGCCAGAGCAGACTGCACAGCAGGTGTTCCCACTCCAGGCCCAAGATGTGGCCAAAGCACAGCTGAGTTTCTCTTGGGAGCAGTTAGGCATGTGGGCTTGTGTGCACCTGTGTGTTTGCAAGGTCCTTCATAGTGCCTGACAAATCCAGTGGTAGGAAGAAAAAGGGGCCAGCAATGAGCTGAGGCGTTGGGGCCAGGGGCCAGCTCTCCAACACTGTCACATTGAGATGCAGAATTCTGACCTCCCAAGTACTTGGGAGGTATAACCGTTAAGGCAAGAAGACAGATATACATATATATATATTTGAGACAGAGTTTCACTCTTGTGGCCCAGGGAGGAGCGCAACGGCGCGATCTCGGCTCACTACAACTTCTGCCTCCTGGGTTCAAACACTTCTCCTCCCTCAGCCTCCCGAGTAGCTGGGATTACAGGTGCATAACATCACGCCCAGCTAATTTTTCTGTTTTTAGTAGAGGTAGGGTTTCATCATATTGGTCAGGCTGGTCTTGAACTCCGGACCTCAGGTGATCCACTTACCTTGGCCTCCCAAAGTGCTGGGATTCCAGGTATGAGCCACTGCACCTGGCCTTTTTTTTTTTTTTTTTTTTTGAGATGGAGTTTCACTCTTGTGGCCCAGGCTGAAGTGCAATGGTGAGATCTCAGCTCACCATAACCTCCGTCTCCCAGGTTCAAGTGACTCTCCTGCCTCAGCCTCCCTAGTAGCTGGGATTACAGGCATGCACCACCATGCCCGGATAATTTTGTATTTTTAGTAGAGATGGGGTTTCCCCATGTTGGTCAGGCTTGTCTCGAACTCCTGACCTCAGGTGATCTACCCTCCTAGGCTTCCCAAAGTGCTGGGATTACAGGCATGAGCCACCGCACCCGACCTGACAGACATATTTTATTTAACAGTTTGTTGGCTTAACTTGTAACTTTTAAATATTTTGACATATGGTATGTGGGATCTCCATTTATCCTTCAGTCCCAAGTCCACTATTGTTATGGGTGGGTGCTTCACAGAGTGAAGAGTGGAATAACAGTTCTCTACTGGAAAGCAACCAATCTTTTTGCTGGCTGAACCTGAAAACACTTGTACTATGTAAAACATTTCTTTTGCCGTTGAGTTGCCTTTAGTACTCACAGGTACGTCATGAGTGGTCACAGTATGCCATGAGAGAGACACTCTCCCTGGTCTCTTTTCTTTTCCCAGTTTCTACCCATTTGTTCTCCCTTATAAACCTCAGGCTCCAACCTGTTGACATACACCACACAGTAGGGGTCCTTGACACTGCGGCCCCTGGTTCCATCCTAGGAGGACGTCAGGCCTGAACATTCAGGTTCATCTGCAGCATCTACAAGCAGAAAATAAACCTTTCTCTTGCTAAAATTGTTTGCCTTTGATGGCATAAGTTCTGGGGACTTATATTAAAAATTTGGGGGTGGAAGGTGTTACATAGGACAGAAAATCCCTTTCTTTCACATTTGGTTATGAAAACTTAAAAACTTTTCATTATCTTTATGCAACTGATGTTTTATAAGTACCTGGTGTCAAAAGAGTGAACAGACAACCTGCAGATTGGGAGAAAACATTTGCAAGCTGGGAATCCAGCAGGGGACTAATATCCAGAATTTACAAAGGACTCAAACAACTCAACAAAAAACCACAAACAATTTATTTAAAAAAGATATAAATAGGCTGGGCGTGGTGGCTCATGCCTATAATCCCAGCACTTTGAGAGGCCGAGGTGGGCAGATCACAAAGTCAGGAGTTCGAGACCAGCCTGGCCAATATGGTGAAATGCCCGTCTCTACTAAAAATACAAAAATTAGCTGGGTGCCTGTAGTCCCAGCTACTTGGGAGGCTGAGGCAGGAGAATTGCTTGAACCCAGGAGGTGGAGGTTGCATTGAGCTGAGATGGTGCCACTGCACTCCAGCCTGGGCAACAGAACAAGACAAGACTCCATCTCTAAATAAATAAATAAGTATCAGGGCCCTTTCTGCTCAGATATCCCTCTCCCTACATATAGAGAGCTGTTTCTCTTTGTCTTCTCTTCTGCCTATTAAACCTCTGCTCCTAAACTCCTTGTGTGTGTCTGTGTCCTAAATTTTCCTGATGGGAGACGATGAACCCCAGGGTATATGCCCCAGACAACATAGCCACTTCATACTGGGGCCCTCATCTGGGATACCAAGGTACAACATTCATTGAAATGCAACATCTGGTGGAGGCAAACCAGGGTTACCACCCATTGGAATGGCTGACAGCAATCTAACTCCAATGGTGCTGTAGACAGAACCACGAATGGACACAATTTTCTTCCGAGGACGCTTAGATCCACCACAGGAGGAGCCCTAGCTGTTGTTCCCCATACAACACCCCTTTTCAGCAGGATTAGCCAGAAATAATCATCGTCCAACACCCCTAACAGCAGTTAGGGTTACCACTCCGGAGAGGGGAATGATATAGGAGGAGTTAAGAAGAAATTACTTGGACAGATAATAAAGGTATGGGAGTCCTCAGCAAGGCTTTTTTTTTTTTTTCAGATGGAGTTTCGCTCTTGTTGCCCGGGCTGGAGTGCAATGGCGCAATCTCCGCTCACTGCAACCTCCACCTCCCAGGTACAAGCGATTCTCCTGTCTCAGCCTCCCAAGTAGCTGGGATTACAGGCGCTTCCATGCCCGCTAATTTTTTGTATTTTTAGTAGAGACAGGATTTCACCGCATTGGCCAGGGTGGTCTCAAACTCCTGACCTCGTAATCCGCCCGCCTCGGCCTCCCAAAGTGCTGGGATTACAGGTGTGAGCCACCGTGCCTGCCGGGTTGTTTCTCATTCTCTTCTCTTCTACCTATTAAACCTCAGCCCTAAAAATAAAAAATAAAAAGAAATCCCACAGATAATCCCATTAAAAAGTAGGCAAGTGGGCAAGGGACATGAATAGACATTTTTCAAAAGAAGACATACAAATGGCCACCAAGCCCATGAAAAAATGCTCAACATCACTAATCATCAGAAAAGTGAAAATTCAGCTGGGCAAGGTGGCTCACGCCTGTAATCCTAGCACTTTGCGAGGCCGAGGGGGGTGTATTACCTGAGGTCAGGAGTTTGAGACCAGCCTGGCCAACAGGGGGAAACCCCGTCTCTACTAAAAATATTTTTTAAAAATTCCCCAGGAATAGTGGTACACACCTGTAATCCCACCTACTCGGGAGGCTGAGGCAGGAGAATCTCTTGATTCCAGGAGGCAGAGGTTGCAGTGAGCTGAGATCGCACCACTGCACTCCAGCCTGGGCGACAGAGCAAGACTCCATCTCAAAAAACAAAAAACAAAAAGACGAAACAACAACAAAAAAGGAAAATGAAAATTAAAACCTCAGTGATATATCATCTTACACGTTAGAATGGCTATCATTAAAAAGACTGGGCAGGCTCAGTGGCTCAAGCCTGTAATCCAGCACTTTGGGAGGCTGAGGTGGGAGGACCTCTTGATCCCAATAGTTCCAGACCAGCCTGGGCAACATGGTGAGACCCTGTTTCTACAAAAAAAATTGAAAATTAGCTAGGTGTGGTGACACACAAGACCTTGTTTATAAAATAAATAAGTAGATAAATAAATAGATTAAAAATAACTGATGGTGAGAATGCAGAGAAGGGAACACTTACACATTCTAGGTGGGAATGTAAGTTAGTTCAACCTCTATGGAAAATAGTTTAGAGATTTCTCAAAGAACTAAAATAGAACTACCATTTGACCCAGTGATCCCACTACTGGCAATCTACCCAAAGGAAAAGAAAAGAAATAATTGGCTGGGCACAGTGGCTCAAACCTGTAATCCCAGCACTTTAGGAGCGTGAGGTGGGAGGATACCTTGGCCCAGGAGTACGAGACCAATCTGGGCAACATAGCAAGACTCTATCCCTCTCTCTCTCTCTCTCTTTCTATATATATATATACACACACACACATATATATATACACACATATGTGTATATATACGCATATATATACACATATATATATGCTGGGCATGGTGGCATTTGCCTGTAGTCCCAGCTACTTGGGAAGCTGAGGCAGGAGACCAGGGAACAGGAGTTTGATGTTGCAGTGAGCTATGATGGCACCACTGCTCTCCAACCTGGACAAGAGTGAGACCCTGCCTAAAAAAAAAAAAAAAAGAGAAAAAAAAAAGAAAGAAAGAAAAGAAAATATAAAAGAAATCACCATACCAAAAAGAAGATACCTGCATTCATATGTTTATTGCAGCTTGAGCCTAGGAGTTCAAGACCAGCCTGGCCAACATAGTAGGACTCTGTCTCCATAAAAAAATACGAAAATTGGCCAGGTGCGGTGGCTCACGCCTGTAATCCCAGCACTTTGGGAGGCCGAGGCGGGCGGATCACGAGGTTAGGAGTTCGAGACCAGCCTGGCCAACATGGTGGAACCCCGTCTCTACTAAAAATACAAAATTAGCCAGGTGTGCACGTCTGTAATCCCAGCTACTCGGGTGGCTGAGACAGGAGAATTACTTGAACCTGGGAGGTGGAGGTTGCAGTGAGCCGAGATTGCACTACTGCCCTCCAGCCTGGGCAACAAGAGTGAAACTCCGTCTCAAAATAAATAAAATAGAATACAATAAAATAAAAATACAAAAATTAGCCGGGAATGGTGGCACAAGTCTGTGGTTCCAGCTACTCGGGATGCTGAGGCGGGAGGATCACTTGAGCAGAGGAAGTCAGGATTCAAAGAAAGTCAAATACCGTGTTCTCATTTATAAGTGGAAGCTAATCTCGGCTACTCTGGAGGCTGAGGCAGGAGAATCGTTTGAACCCGGGAAGCGGAGTTTGCAGTGAGCCGAGATCATGCCACTGCACTCCAGCCTGGGCGACAGAGCAAGACTCTGTCTAAAAAAAAAACAAAACAAACAAACAAAAAACAAAACAAATAAGTGGCAGCTAAATAATGTATATACATGGACATAGAGTGTGGGATACTATACTTTGGAGAGTTGGAAGACTGGGAGAGTGGGAGGGGGAGGAACGATGAGAAGTTACTTAATGGGTACAAGTCACATTATTCGGGTGATGGTTACATTAAAAGCCCAAACAATATATCCATGTAGCAAAACCTCACTTGTATCCCTTGAGTTGGAGGGTTGGAAGACTGGGAGGGTGGGAAGGGGAGGAACGATGAGAAGTCACTTAATGGGTACAAGTTACACTATTCGGGTGATGGTTACATTAAAAGCGCAGACAGTATACCCATGTAGCAAAACCTCACTTGTATCCCTTGAGTTTATACAAAAAAAGGAAAGAGGTCTCTCCTTGCGGCGCTGCACGACAGCAGAGTACGAGGCTGCGGCGGAGGGAGTCATGTCGGGACAAACCTTTAGAAAGTTTCTTCCACTCTGACCGAGTATTGGTTGAAAGGAGTACTGCCGAAACTGTAATCAAAGGAGGCATTATGCTTCCAGAAAAATCTCAAGGAAAAGTACTGCAAGCAAGAGTAGTCGCTATTGGATCGGATTCTAAAGGAAAGGGGAGAGATTCAACCAGTTAGCATGAAAGTTGAAGATAAAGTTCTTCTTCAAGAATATGGAGGCACCAAAGTAGTTGTAGATGACAAGGTTTTTTTTTTTTTTTTTTTTTTTTAGACAATCTCGCTCTGTCGCCCAGGCTGGAGCGCAGTGGCGCGATCTCGACTCACTGCAACCTTCGTCTCCCGGGTTCAAGCGATTCTCCTGCCTCAGCCTCAGGAGTAGCTGGGATTACAGGCACCCACTACCACGCCCAGCTAATTATTTTGTATTTGTAGTACAGACGGGGTTTCACCGTGTTTGTTGGCCAGGTTGGTCTTGAATTCCTGACCTCAGGCGATTCGCCCGCCTCAGCCTCCCAAAGTGCTAGGATTACAGGCATGAGCCACTGTGCCCAGCAGGATTATTTCTTATTTAGAGATAGTGACTTTTTTTTTTTTTTTTTTTTTTGAGACGGACTCTCGCTCTGTCGCCCAGGCTGGAGTGTAGTGGCGTGATCTCGGCTCACTGCAACCTCCGCCTCAGGTTCACGCCATTCTCCTGCCTCAGCCTCCCGAGTAGCTGGGACTACAGGCGCCCGCCACCACGCCAGGCTAATTTTTTGTATTTTTACTACAGACAGGGTTTCACCGTGTTAGCCAAGATGGTCTTGATCTCCTGACCTCGTGATCCGCCCGCCTCAGCCTCCCAAAGTGCTGGGATTGCAGGCGTGAGCCACCGCGCCCGGCTGAGATGGTGACATTCTTGGAAAGCATGTAGACTGAAATAAGTCACTATTGAAATGGCATCAATGTGAAGCTGCCCATTCCACTGAAGTTCTGAAATCTTTCATCATGTAAATACTTTCCATATCTCTTTTTTTTGACCGTGCCTGGCCAATAAAAGGTATTTTAAAGAAATCTAGGCGCTGTGGCTCAGGCCTGTAATCCCAGCACTTTGGGAG